>NC_139605.1:9623275-10223275 GCF_964270895.1 Podarcis filfolensis
ACATACGCTGCATTTTAGCTAGAGAGAGCAATTGTGCTCAACTAGGCTTTTGCAGCAGAAACATTAGTTTCTTCACAGCACATTTCAAAATACTGGAAAAAAGACTGGAACACGGATGTAGAATCACAAACTCAACATAACATTATCTACCATCAGCTTAAAATCATACCCTCACTTAAGCTACTCGGAGGAAGACTCTTTGGAGCCTCTCTCAAATAACAAACATTTGCACCCTTCATTCTCATTTTGTTTTTGTTTTTTTCTGTTTTAAGATTGATAAGGTCCAGCATGGCTTCCCTAGATTTAAATTTTGAAGCAAGCTTGTAGTTTAAACTATGCACACTTAAGAAAGGCAGTCTGTCAGAGACAGAAGGAACAGACAACACACATAACAGACAACATGTAAACATACATATTCTCATATATGTATTAACAGACAACACACATAACAGACAACATGTAAACATATATATTCTCATTCTTTAGTTGGTTATCGCAAGGAGTTGGGCCGCTTCCTTTGGCTTCATTAAGTGAAATTAGTAGGAAGGTCCCACATGGTTTTATGAGCTTCCTTGCCTCTTCAAACACACCACCAGTTAATCAAACTGGCAGGGCTCACAACGCTTGGTTGACTGGGTACCCCTTTATATATGCATGCATTGCTGTTGTTGCTTTTTTTTGTTTTTCTGTTTTGGGGGGGTGTCTGGGATAGAGAAGGGAGAAAGAGAGAGGTTGATTAGGATTTGGGTAACTTGTACAGGGGGCTATTTAGGGTTTTCCTTTTCCTTGTTGCTTGGCAACTTCCTAACAGGGTTTCCTTTTAGAGAGCTCTTCTACCTAATTCCTTATTTCTTCCTTTCTCACTTATTTTCTTCCTTCCTTACTTATCTATTTCCTGGGGTTTTCCTTTCCACTCTGCCAAATCCCGCCCAATTCCTCTTGAGCTATCCCTCCTGGCAACCTCCTACCTATCGTTACAATCTCAGGAAAAGGGGCCCTACTGGACGCCCGCGCCGTGCGGTGCCAGATTGGGTGATCCCTGGATAGAGTTTTGAACCGAAAATCCCCCTTGCTTTTGGAAGCGGGCTCACGCACGATACACGTGTTACGTGGCACCGACCAGTGCGGCTGGGATTGAGACAGAAAGCAAGACCCCTTCCTGCCCCCTCCGTAAGGGCGCTCGGGAAGTTCGGAAGAAGAACTCCAGCCCCTTGCTTTCAACTGAGATGCCCGTTGCAGAGAGTCGGCTGTCTTTCCAAGCCGGGTCTCTCCGTCTTACTTTCGGACTCTCAATTGGTGCGGCTGACTGGAGGGTTTGAGAGGAGAAAGAGATAGAGCTCAGAACCCCCCTTTTGGGTCGAGCAGCAGTCCACGGTCTCTCACTCCAGCCCCTTGCTTTCAACTGAGATGCCCGTTGCAGAGAGTCGGCTGTCTTTCCAAGCCGGGTCTCTCCGTCTTACTTTCGGACTCTCAATTGGTGCGGCTGACTGGAGGGTTTGAGAGGAGAAAGAGATAGAGCTCAGAACCCCCCTTTTGGGTCGAGCAGCAGTCCACGGTCTCTCTCACCAATTGGACCAAGAGACAGGCGAGAAGGAGCGATAGAGAGGAGGGCAGAGAATTCAGTTGCCAGGAGATTCCACCCCCTTCCCACCAGTGCACTGGGTTTTTTCCTTTTCCTTATACTCACGTGTCTCCTATGATGATCCCGGGATCGATGAATAAGCCGGCTGGATCCCTCTTTGCTCCCCGGCTGAACTCCTGGGGCTTTTGATTACCGCCCGGAGGATGGCCGAGGGTCCAAAGGATCTTCCCAGGCAAAATGGCCCGGTGCCGGCTGAAGATTTCGGGGCCCCCGGTCAGCAACGCGGGAGAACCGCATGCCCCACGTTGGGCGGCCAACTGTTACGGCTAAAATCTGGGTGCGGGGCTACTCTGCCACCCAGCTCATCGGACTAAGTCCGTGGGTCCCTGCGGAAGAAAATGAGCTCAGCCGGACAGGAGCAAATTGCAGAAGATCCAAGTTTATTGCGCAACAGGTTCAAGGCAAGATTGAACAGCGAGAAAGGGGTGACATGAACTTTTGAAACTCCCCCCATGTCCCAGAATACAGTGCAAAACACATCCCAGTTACATCATGAATACATTAAGGAAAGGTTGGGTTACACAGATTACATCATGAATACATTAAGGAGAGGTTGGGTTACACCGGATTAACATATGGAGGAGGGAGGGGGGAATATGCAGAGCTGGAGATATGCGCAGATAAGCACATCCTGAGTGCCGGTGATGAGAAGACAATGGTCCATGTATGCATAGTCTGCCACCTGGCATTGCCCGGAGGAAAGGCTTGGCAGAGTGATTTGACAGGATTAGGGTCTTGACACCTTGCTTGAGGGATTATGGAGGACAGGGGAGGTGTGATGGAGTCCTAGAGAAATTGAGCAAATTGGCACGTTGATTTTCTATGAATTTTATAAATTTTAGTCCCTTTTGACATTGACAATTGGAAATAAATTGATATATTGTAGCGAAGAAGAAGGTGAAGAAGACATGCCCCCCCCCCTTTCCGTAACAGTTTTATATAAATATATCCACAGGGACAGGTGGTTAGTTCTTGCTAGCTGGCAACGCGGAGGAGGAATGATAAAAGACACTGGTGCCTTGCGCTTAAGTAATTTTTGCTTTTTGGGGGGTGGGGGGAGAGAAAGACCTTGAGTTACACTCCCCCCCTCACATTTTCTACCGTGGGCTCCCTTCCAGTCAGCAACTTCCAGCATTCCTGTGGACTCCATTTTCCCATTGTTCAAAGGCTCGTTGGCAACTCACCTATTTTTTCTCCCTGCAGGAATGCAAGAGCCAGCTCTCCTCCCATCTTCCTAACAGAGAGAGAGAGACAGAGAGTAAGAAAGATCAGGAAGAGACAGGAACGACACTCTTTCCTTCCCCCCCTTTCTCACATTCTTTTGTCTCTCTAGGAGAAAGTACTTTATCTATTTAACTCTTAGGTATTTGGACTGATTTTGTTTCTAACGAAAGGCACAATTGCACATGCTCTCCAGCTTTTAATATATGAAAGTTAAATTTAAATAAGGCCATCCTATATCAGCATACCCTCCAACATTTCTCTGAAGAAAAAAATATTTTTATTATTGCTTTTTTTCTAAAAAAAATGTTTAGGGGTACAGTGGTACCTCGTGATAAAAACTTAATTCGTTCTGGAGGTCTGTTCTTAACCTGAAACTGTTCTTAATCTGAGGTATCACTTTAGCTAATGGGGCCTCCCGCTGCCGCCACGCGATTTCTGTTCTCATCCTGAGGTGAAGTTCTTAACCCGAAGTACTATTTCTGGGTTAGTAGAGTCTGTAACCTGAAGCGTCTGTAACCCGAGGTACCACTGTACTAACATTTTGACTCAAGAAAATTACCATTTCAAATGAGGGAAAATAAATACAGTAAATGAACAAAAGTACAAAGATTCACAAACCGTTTAGGGGTATGTGTACCCCTGCATCCCCCTAGAAAAAAGCACTGATTATGATGATGATGATGATGATGATTACTACTACTACTACTACTACTACTACCCTGCCCATCTGAACGGGTTGCCCCAGCCACTTCTGGGCAGCTTCCAACCTATAAAAACATAATAAATCATTAAGCATTAAACAGTTTCCCCATCCAAGGCTGCCTTCAGATGTCTTCTAAAGGGTGGATAGTTACTGTATTTTTCCATGTATAAAACACCCCATGTATAAGATGCCCCCTATTTTGGGGGACTCCGGTTTAAGAAAATGGGGGGAGATCTGTGTATAAGACGATCCACAATTTTGAACATAATTTTTTAATAAAAAAACCTAGTCTTATACATGGAAAAATACGGTACTTATCTCCTTGACTTGGGAGTGACATAACACCATACCCTTTTAACATTTCTCCAATGAAAATAGGGGCGTCCTAAGGAAAAGTAGGACATTCCGGGATCAAATCAGAAACCAGGATGGCTTCTGTAAATCCCAGAATGTCCCTGGAAAATAGGGACACTTGGAGGGTCTGTAGAACTAGGGCCACCCTAACAATATCCCCTCTTTCTCCATGAGCATTACTATTTGACACCCCCTCTCTTTAGGCTACGTCTGCACCACACATTTACACATCTTATTTATTAATTGCATTTATATCCCACCTTTTTTCTCCAAGGAAGAACCCTCACCTCCACAACAACCCTGTGAAGTAGGTTAGGCCAAGAGGCAGTGACTAGCCCAACTCATGGTTGAGTGAGAATTTGAACCCTGAGCTCCCAGGACTGACTCTAGCCCCGACACTACACTCCAGCCACCACACATTTAAAGCACTACTGTACTACTTTCAACAATGATGGCTTCCCTAGAGAATCCTGGGAGCAGTAGTTTGTTGAGTGTGCAGATGGGCGAAAGCTCCACTTGAGGTCTGGTGCACAGCCAAGTCTCTTTATCACCCACCGGCCGCAGCAAGTGACACCAGAGAATTCTCTAGCAAGCAATTGCTCGAGCAAGAAAGGTTGTACGGGAGGTTCCCTCACCCCCTCCAACATTCCTGATGAAAATAGGGATATTTCTCACCCCCCTGCAACTGACCCTCCTCAACCCCCCAAATTTATCTAATCTTATTCTTTGGTAGATTTACAAAAAGAAAAACACACACCAAGAAATAGTTTTTTTAAAAGGGCAAGATTAGATGCGGGTGCACATAGCATTTTGGTTAAAAATCAAGACTCCTTGCATTCCACTCTGCTCCCCTTTTCTTCCTGCCCTGGGTGTCGCTGCCCTATGCCTGCACCTCAAAGCCCCTTTTATAGGGTTTACACACAAAGAAATCATATAAATTCTAGTCAGAAGCTCCTAAGCATCTGCATAGCTGGCAGAAACCCATTGGATACAACTCTTTGTGATGCCCGGCCTGCACCTTGATGTGTCAGGGGCCCTTGCTTCTTACTCAAGTTCTGAAGCCTACATAGATTAAAAAACTTAAAACCTACATACCAAAGGGGAGTGGTAGCCTGATTTATGCTTACATAGACAAGGGGCGAGTTGCTCTTGACTCAGCTGGACTTCTAAAGGCTTGCTCCCAAATACGCCCTTATCTCCCATGCCTCCAGCGACTATGGCAACTATGGGGTTGTGGCACTCATCTTGCTTTCAGGCTGAGGGAGCCAGCATTTGTAGACAGACAGCTTTCTGGGTCATGTGGCCAGCATGACTAAACGGCTTCTGGCACAACAGAACACCGTGACGGAAACCAGAGCGCACACAAACGCCATATGGATTCGTAAAATCATTAAACCCACCCCTTCATTATGCTAGTCATAAAGCATCATTTCAGGGACAGGAACCAATTAGCAGTTCACATCTTTTGACATGTGCAGTTCATTCCCTTTGCTGCAACCTATTTTACACCATCAGCTACACCAAAGTGCTTAATCTGCAATTCCCTTTGAAGCTTCTACAGCATGATTTGTAGGCATTCTCCATCACTTGAGGTCTCCAAATGTCTTCTGATCTGTAACACAGCTTGCTTCCTACCTTCATGTATGGCCTCCTTTTCTTTCCGTCTAGCAGTATCTCTTCAAGACAACTTAACTAAAAGGTTTTAACCATTTCGATCCCTGCACCTACCCTTCTGGTACTCAACTGAGCATCATATGATGCTAACCTCACCCCTAACTCTTTACCGCTCCTTTTCTCTTACCCCCACACATCCATTTTCAACTATATTAACCATTCAAAAAGCAGCCAACTCACGGGACTTGGGGAAATCCACTTTCTTTTGCAAAATTTGATTCAGCAAAAATTAATGGAAAAAAATGAAAGCACTACAAGACTTTTCAACCACTTCTGCCAATCTGGGAAGAGATTGGCATCACCCATTCCCACCACATTGGGGGTTATGAGTCCAGAGACTCCTCAAACTCCTTTAGGACTTGAAATATGAAATCAATATGCTCATCTATTCCTTGCTGTTATCCAGAAACACTGCTTCCAGCCCCAGACTGCGAGTGCCCAGTGCGCTGCACCATGACTTCATGATGTTGTGACGTGGCGTCATATCAACCTTATGATGTCATGGTGGCGCTGCGGCAGCAACTGGGTCCAGGCTTGCGCCTCTGTCACGGGACCTCTGTTTTATTATTTGTAAAATACACAATTTAATACATATACCAACAGGCAGAGGGCCTTCTCGGTAGTGGCGCCCACCCTGTGGCACACCCTTGCATCAGATGTCAAGGAAATAAACAACTATCTAACTTTTAGAAGACATCTGAAGGCAGCCCTGTTTAGGGAAGTTTTTAATATTCTGTTGGGAGCCGCCCAGAGTGCTGGGGAAACCCAAGCAGATGGTGGGCAGGGTATAAATTATAATTATTATTATTATTATTATTATTATTATTATTATTATCTCCCTGTTTTTGGCATCTGCCTCAAGAGACAATGCAGTGAACCACTGGAGAATCACAGCACCTGCTTTGGCTGCAGAGACTGGTACTGCTGCCTCCTGTGTTGTTTTTGCTGCGTTAGCAGCACCAAAGTGACCTCTCTGTGGGCAAGCCTGGGCAGTTTGTATGGAGGTTCTAGGCTGCCCAGATGACAAGACCCCTGTCTCAGCCTCACTGATATGGTCTAAAGGAAAGCAGAGCTTGCATAGACCCTTAATAGATGTTATTAGAATGGAGTAGAAGTAGATTGTGGAGGAGGCTGCACTTATGTCTGGTCCAGAATATGCAGCTAGTGCAAAAAAAAATAAATGGCACCAGCTTGGTTGCAGTTGCCAGAAGGAGGCGTACATGATGCCATCCAACTGTCTAAGCATAGGTAATTAAAAGGAGGATTTATTGCAAAAACAAACAAATACTGTATTTTTCGCTCCATAGGGCGCACCTGACCACAAGGCACACCTAGTTTTTAGAGGAGGAAAACACGGGAGGGGGGGGGATTTCTGAATCAATGTGATGGGAATGTAGAGAAATTTAAAAATTTTGGGAAATGATATATAATGAATTGGGAAAAAAATGTTTAAAATGACATTTGTAAAAAAAAAACCCAGAAGCATTTTTGTTAGTGATTGCAGGACAAGACCTGCCAAGAAAAACAAAGAATTCATTTATGTATGCTACAAAAGCGGCAAGAGTCTTGATAGCAGAAGGATGGAAGAATCAGGAAATCCCAACGAAAGAACAGTGGCAAGAAAAACTGATGAGCTATGCAGAGTTGGCTAAATTGACATACAAATTGTGGGACAAGGACAACTATGACTTTAAGGAAGAACGGGAGCTTTTTACAAATTATCTAAAAAGACAACAAAATGAAGACTCCTTGGCAGGTTTTGAATAAACATACACAAATTTATTGGTTGATAACATGTTAGATAGATAATGTAAGGATATGTACAACTTTATAACATGCAGAGAATAATATGTGCTGAGAAATCAGAGGGAGGAGCTGAGGGAAGTCCTGGGGGGGGAGGATGGAAGGGAGGAAGGGAGGGGGGAAAGGGGAAAAATTAATGTAAGCGACTATATGGTTTGATAATTTGATAATTTGTTATGTTGAAACTGCTAATATATATATATATATATATATATATATATATATATATATATATATATATATATATATATATATATATATTTAAAGGAAGAGCCAAAGTCTGCAGCTGCCGGTTCTCCCCTGCATGACTAACATCCAGGCCTCTCAGTTCCTGGCTGCTTTCTGCAGTTGGCTGCAAACCTTTGCTTGGAGCTGGCTCATTCCTGACACCACCCAACCCCAGAAGAATGCTTCCTATCACTGGCTGGGCTAGTGGAGGGCGGCTGAGCTGTGGAGATCTTGCCAGGTGCTGTTTCTCCTCCGGGTGACAGCCAGTCTAAAGAAAGCAGCTCTGAAGCGGGCCAGTGATGTGTGCATTGTCTGCTCAGGGCAGCAGCAGCACCATCCAAACCAGCCAAATACAGGCCGAATTAACACTCAAATTGGAGGGACAAAGAGCAAGAGTGGGGTGCATGTGTGGAAGGAGGTGGACAACTGGACGCGGGAAGGGGAGTTTAAGGGGGGGGGGAACAGAGGCAAAAGTTCTTTTTCTGAGGAGCCAGTCAGAGCACGCTGGGCTTCTCTCTCTCTCTCTCTCTCTCTCTCTCTCTCTCTCTCTCTCGCCTGGCCTTTCTGTCTGCGTACACCTCCCCTCCTCCTCCTCCCCACTTCCGCCTGCTCGCTTCTCCTTCTCCTTTGTTGCGCACGTGCATCTTTTGTCTCTTGAGACAGACGGGTGCCCACAACAAAAACAACATTTCTGCAGGGAACATTTATTTTACAGTAACTGATGGCAGATGTAAAACAAACTGAGTTTTAATGTGCTTGGTAGAAATTGCCATTGTTATACACTCTGCTACTGGAGAAGAGGAGTCTCTCTTCCAAACTTCTCTCCAACGTTGGGTTATAAGGCCCAGGCTGTGCCTAGATTGTTGCGAGAAACCTTTTCACCTTTTGAGATTTGCGTTGTTTGTTTTTGAAGCTTGTTGGGAGTCTCGGGTGAGACACCCATGCAGTGAATGTTGCTTACGGTACCAGTCGCCACACAGAAGCTGAAAAACATTCTGATGGTTTACTGCTGCAGAAGATAAAGATCAGTAAAACAGTCTGGACGTAGAAATATATTCATAGGGTTTTGCAGATACAAATATGTAGTGATACATACCAGTGCAAAGTATCTCCGTTGCTCTTACATTCAGCAATTCAAGACGAAAAAGCAGACACTACTGAGCTGACATACATTAATCACTTTATACAGCCAGGGCCCTGGGCTGTTACCATAGTAACTGACTTGACTGTTCTTGTGCCTCTGATTCTTATCCACGGAGTGATTTATGCCCATGAAGGAAATTAACCCCTTCCCATGTCCAGTTACTCCAACATAGCTCAGGTTTGAAAACACCTATCTTTTGCGGTTCGGGTAACAGTTGGATCATACCACTGAGTTCCTTGCATGTCTGACCTGTATTGCTATATAATCTGGGTAAACAAAGATCAAACTTCAACCTCTGATCAGTTTCCTTGATTTCTTGCAGTAAGTTTTCCTGCTTGAGAAAGAACTAAAACATTGATTGTTAGAGAATTTTCGGGTGTAGAGATGTAAAATTTCTGGAAATTTTGAAGCCATGAGAAACAAACGTCCACGTCCCCCCACCCCCGCTTTTTTCTGGAAAAAATGGAAATTTTGGAAAAATTGAAAAAAAGTTCAGTGTGGAGTAGTTTTACAAATCGCATGAAACACAGGGTAGATAAAAGTACAATGGTACCTCTGGTAGCGAACGGGATCTGTTCCGTAGGCCCATTTGCAACATGAAAAGAACGCAACCCGCAGCGCCGTGTCTGTGCATGTGCGGGTTGTGACTCGCCGCTTCTGCGCATGCGCGTGACGTCATTTTGTGTGTCTGTGCATGCATGAGCGGCAAAACCCAGAAGTAACCATTTCCGGTACTTCCAGGTCGCCGTGGGATGTAACCTGAAAGAATGTAACATGAAGCTGACGTAACATGAGGTATGACTGCATTGTGCTTTCAATAAAACAGGTAACCACGCCCTTTCCCTCAAAAGCAACAAAAAAAGGAAGAAACCATCAACATAAAAAATAATCAGATTTGCCCCTTAGCACCAACAGCAAATAAAGTTAAGGTCCATCTCAATATTTAAGCTCCATAGAAGGTGTACCCTTTGAGTAGTGTTTTTTTTTAAAACAACAACAACAAACCCAGAAGACACAACATATACATGCAGTTTATTCTATCTCATTTTCTGAACTACTGCTATCATTTTCAATTTCTTCTTGCTCTTCCTCTTTGTCATTTTTCCTCAAGAACTTATAAAAAATGGCTTTGGGGGAAAAGGGGGCGGGGGGGGACCTGTTTCCCCCCCATTCCCCCCCCCAGGCCTTTCCATCTCTACTTGAGGACAGCCAGGGCAAAGCATAAGGTAATTTTTTTGCATGCCAGGCTCAGAAGTAACCAACATCCAGTTATAGTAATACCTCAGGTTACAGACACTTCAGCTTGCGTTTTTTCAGGTTACGGACCTGCCAAAACCAGGAAGTATCGGAACAGGTTACTTCCGGGTTTCGGGGGTTGCGCATGCGCAGAAGAGCCAAATCGCAATCCCCGCGTGTGCAGACGTGCCGCTGCAGGTTGCGAACGTGCATCCCACATGGATCACGTTTGCATCCTGAGCTTCCATGGATCACGTTTGCATCCTGTACTGAATAGTATGTTGCACTAAGACTCAAAGTCTGAAAGGAAAAGGAGTGTGTGTGTTTTTTTAATTGAATTTGTTATTATATATTGTCAGGGAACTGCCATCGGAACTAGAGGAGGAGGCGAGGCTCCACAGCGATGCTGGAGAGGGGCCAAGCAGGGAGAGAGGCAGGTCTCCAGCTGGGGAAGAAAGTCAGCGCAACACCAGGAATAGAGGGGGGCCGATGGGGGAAGCAGAGAGGAGGCTCCAGGACTCTTCGCAGGAGACCAGCGAGGAGAGCACAGGTCCTCTGCTGCCCACACCCACCCTGCGCAGAAGACTTCCGCACAGGGAAAGTAGGTGGCGACTTGGCGTCAAAGAACTTCTTTGCTGGAAGAGGTTCAAGGAACACCCACTGACGGATTCTGCCAGCGACTGAACAGCCACGGAGTGAATGGCTGTCCAGAGAGAAACGGTTTAACCAGGCAACCTAGCCCAGAGCGGCGGTAACTTACGCACAAGCAACCCCTAAAGCCATTACAGCAATCCGTCAGTCCCTGAAGTTGCTTGTGCGCAGCGACAGGCAGGGGAGCATAATGAGTCAAACCGGAGAAGCCGGCGCCACGGAGCAAGCAGCTGGAGTGCAGAATCTGGTGGAGAGGAACCGAGATTTAGAGCAGCATGTGGCTATGCTGACGGCGAGGCTGGATGAACGGAGGGCTCAGGATGCCAAGGTCAGACCCACCCCCATCGCAAGGAAGGTACCGGGGCTGGTGCACAAGTTTGGGGGGAAGCCCCAGGACTACAACGCGTTCCGAACGGACATAGAGTACGCTTTGGAACTGCAGCATGATGACTTTGCGGATGATGGGGAGAGGGTGGCTTACATTGTGGGGCATCTGGAGGATGGGGCACGGGAATGGATCAGGCCCCTAATGGCAACGCAAAATGCCGCCTTGAAAGACGTCAGGAAATTTTTTCAGGCAATGAATACAATGTTTTCAAGCGAAGTGGAGCAAAATGTGGTTCGACGGCAATTGATGGGGTGCAAGCAGGGCAGCCAATCTGTTAGAGAGTACTGGTCGCGCTTTGCGATGTTAATCCACCGGCTTGGGTGGGATCTGGACGCTGAACCCATTCAGATGTTGTTTGAGGAGGGGTTGTCCCCAACGGTCAAGGATGAGCTTTCCCGCGCGCCCCACCCGCAGTCGATGGACCAGCTGACCAAGGCTGTGCTTGCGATTGGCGCAAGACAGGAAGCGTGGGCTCAGGAGAAGAGCGAAGGGAGAGGGGAACGTTGCCATGACTACCGCATTCCTGAAATACCGAGGCAGCCTTCCCAGCCAGCGGAGCCAATGGAAATAGATGGCACGCGCGCGCGCGAGGTTTCAAACTCCACTGAAGGGCGCAAGAGGGAGGGAAAGGATTGGAAAACCCACAAGAAGTGTTTCCTCTTCCAACGGCCAGGACATTTTGCCAGGGTCTGCCCTCAAAGAAAGGCCTGGCAAGGGATGGTGGGAGCTGCTGGCTGTGAGGGGAAGGGGGAAACGGATCAGGCCCAGGGAAACGGCCAAGCTTGGCTGCCAATCAGCGGGGGCAGCAGCCAAGCCAACAACCAATAGAAGTGCCCCAACCAGACCCTCCCAGGGCAGCTATAGCCATAGAAGTGGTGCTAGAACTCCCAAATGGGCACCCAGTCAAGGTGAAGGGGCTGCTCGATTCAGGCAGTTCCTGCAACTTCTTCAGCAAGAGCTTCGCTCTAGAACACCAACTCCACCTGCTGCCTCTGGATTTTCCCTTGCAAGTGACAACCATCGACGGCAGGGAACTTCTGGGAGGGGAGGTGACGCACCAGACCCCGCCAATGAGAATGAGGGTTTCCAGGCACACAGAGACCATTGCCTTCCACGTAGCCACACTGTCAGGACCCCCAATAATACTGGGAATGAGCTGGCTGGCACTGCATGATCTAGTAGTGGCTTGGCATCAGCGGTCAGTCACCTTTGGGTCAGCTTACTGCTTGGAACACTGTATGGGGGGGGGAAACCCCAAGGATGACAGTGGCAAGGGTGGCTGGAGTGGCTGCGGAGCCAAAAGGGAAGGTGCCACCCCAATATGCTGACCTGCAGGAGGTCTTCAGCGAGAAGGAGGCGGATAGACTACCCCCCCATAGGCCCTTTGACTGCCAAATCAACTTACTCCCAGGGGCTCAGCTGCCGGTGGGTAAACTGTATGCCATGTCGGACAGGGAGATGCAGGAGTTGCGGGAATTTATTGACAAGAACCTGAAAAGAGGTTTCATAAGAGAATCAAAGGCGGTGGGGGGCAGTCCGGTGTTCTTTGTGGACAAAAAGGATACTAATCAGCCCAGATTAGTCGTAGATTTTAGGGCCTTGAACTTTGTATCAGAACCCGTGACCTTCCCAATGCCCAGGATTGACGACATTTTAACACGGGTGAGGCAGGGGAAAATTTTTACCAAGCTAGACCTCAGGGGAGCATACAATTTGATCAGGATGAGGGAGGGGGATGAATGGAAAACCACCATGTTCACCCCCTTGGGAGCCTTTGAGTACTTAGTTATGCCCTTCGGATTACAGTCGGGCTCCGCCTGCTTTCAAGCTTTCATGCACCACGTGTTGGGGTCCCTGCTGTACAAAAACTGCGTAGCCTTCTTGGACGACGTCTTAATCTATTCTGACAATGAGAAGCAACATGTCAGAGACGTCAGGGAAGTGCTAAAGAGACTGCAGAAGCACCAGTTGTGGGTTAAGCTGGAAAAATGCCAATTTCACGCAAGGGAGGTCGAGTTTCTGGGGTACAAGTTGTCTGACAAGGGCCTAGCTATGGACCCCAGCAAGGTGCAGGCGGTACTGGAATGGAAGGCCCCCAAGACCCGGAAGGACGTGCAGAGGTTCCTAGGGTTCAGCAACTTCTACAGGAAGTTCATCAATAACTTCGCCCATTTAACAGCACCCATCACAGATTGTCTCAGTAGCAAAAAGAAGTTCGTCTGGACGGAAGGGGCCCAGCAATCCTTTGAAAGCCTGAAGAAAGCATTCGCGTCGGAAGAGCAGCTCCTGCATGTGGATCTGGAGAAGCCCATGAGGCTAGAGACCGACGCGTCAGACTGGGCCATAGGAGCCGTACTTTTGCAGCCAGGAACCCAGCAAGACTGGAGGCCGTGCGCCTTTTTCTCAAGGAAGCTGAGCAAGTCGGAGCAGAACTACACGGTGTATGACTGCGAACTGCTAGCTATCTATGCAGCGTTTTGCCGATGGAGACATCTGTTAATAGGGGCGCGGCACAAGATCCAGGTTTGCACGGATCACAAGAACTTGGAGTACTGGAGGACAGCGCGAGTACTCAACCAGAGACAGATTCGATGGGCACAAGAGTTCTCCAAGTTTTCCTTCGAGATCCGGTATGTGCCGGAAGAGGAGAATGTTAGAGCCGATGCTCTCTCCCGGAAGCCGGAGTACATGGAAGGAGAGGGACCGCCGGAAGCCCAACATGTGTTCCCCGAGGACAGATGGGTGTGTGGGGGAGTGTTGGTTGGGAAACGAGAACTAGCCGGTCTCACCAGGGACGACGAGTTCGCCCAAACTAAAATCAGGGAACTACGGGAAGGAAGGGAAAACCATGGAGAGTTTGAGGAAAAGGAAGGGGTACTGTACTATAAGGGAGCGCTGTACGTACCGGGGGAGACCTTGAGGGGAAGGGTACTCAAACAACTCCACGACAACCCAACAGCGGGGCACTTTGGTCAGCACAAGACCATGCTGCTTGTCACCAGGCAGTTCTGGTGGCCAAGGGTAAGGAAAGATGTACGGGAGTACGTACGGGGGTGCGACCGCTGCCAGTGGGCAAAGGGGGAGAGGGCGGCCCCTGCAGGGTTACTGGAACCCTTACCCACGCCGGGAAGACCCTGGGAGGTGGTGTCCATTTATTTTATGACAGATTTGCCCAAATCAAGGGGGAAGACAGCAGTCATGGTAGTAGTCGATCTACTGACAAAAATGTGTCATTTCATAGCTTGCTCACATGCGGTGACGGCAGAGGAAACGGCCAGATTGTTTGTGGATCACATCTTCAGGTTGCATGGGACTCCCTCGAGGGTCATCTCAGATCGCGGGAAACAATTTACTTCAAGGTTCTGGAGGAAGCTCATGAGCTTGCTGCAGGTCGAGGTGGGCTTCTCGACGGCGAGACACCCGGAAACCAACGGGCAAGCGGAACGAGAGAACAGTATACTCCAGCAATACCTACGCTGCTACGTCAGCGAAAGACAGAACGATTGGGTAGAGAAACTAGCGCTGGCTGAATTTGCATACAATAACGCTGAACATGTGTCCACGGGAATGAGCCCGTTCATGGCCAATTATGGGTGTCACCCCAGGGCCTTCCTGGGGAGGGGGGAGGAAGGGTGGAGCGTACCTGCAGCAGAGCAGTTTGTGGAAGAAATGGAGGCCTTGCACCAGCAACTCCAGATGAATTTGGAGAGAGCCAAGGAAATTTACAAGAGGCAGGCAGACAAGCACCGTCGGGAAGGGGAGACCATAAGGGTGGGAGACCGGGTGTGGTTGTCAACCCGAGGGTTACCCTTCAAGGGAGGGTGCAAGAAGTTGCAGCCGAGGTGGCTGGGACCTTTTGAGGTAACACAGCAGGTGAACCCCGTGGCATTCAGGCTCAAGCTGCCTGACAGCATGAAGTTACACCCGGTGTTCCATAGGTCCCTACTCTCTCCATACAGGGAGGGGCGGGAATTCCCGGGACGGGAGGGAGAAGTCACCACACACCCGCAGGTAGAAGAGAGGGAACACCACAACCAAGCCACGGAAATACTTGATTCCAGGTGGCGAGGGCGCAAGGTAGAGTGCTTGGTAGCTTGGGAAGGAGAACCCCGGTCAGAAGACACGTGGGTTCCCGCAGAGGCAATCAATGACGGGTATCTAGTGGAAGAGTTCCAGAGTCGGTTCCCACACAAACCAAAACCACCAGCGAGATTCTGGGAGGAGCAATTTGGCACCACTGATGACGAGGAGGACTTTGAGGGTTTTCCGGCCTCCGAAGAGGAGGGAGGACAAGCGTCGGAGAGGGAGGATTCAGACTGGGAGGACCACCCCGCGGGGAGAGATTGGAGCGGGTGGGAAGCGGGTTTTGAATCCTCTGAGGATGGCGACAGCTCCTTCCGGGGATTCCCTGCATCGTCGGCCGAGGACAGGGACGAAGTTGGATCCA
The DNA here is from genome assembly GCF_964270895.1 of Podarcis filfolensis. NCBI lineage: Eukaryota > Metazoa > Chordata > Lepidosauria > Squamata > Lacertidae > Podarcis > Podarcis filfolensis. The sequence goes on from NC_139605.1 coordinate 9,638,770, forward strand.
AAGGTCGGGCCGGGGGTGGAGGGGGTTCTGGGGGGGAGATGGATGTCAGGGAACTGCCATTGGAACTAGAGGAGGAGGCGAGGCTCCACAGCGATGCTGGAGAGGGGCCAAGCAGGGAGAGAGGCAGGTCTCCAGCTGGGGAAGAAAATCAGCACAACACCAGGGATAGAGGGAGGCCGATGGGGGAAGCAGAGAGGAGGCTCCAGGACTCTTCGCAGGAGACCAGCGAGGAGAGCACAGGTCCTCCGCTGCCCACACCCACCCTGCGCAGATGACTTCCGCGCAGGGAAAGTAGGCGGCGACTTGGCGTCAAAGAACTTCTTTGCTGGAAGAGGTTCAAGAAACGCCCACTGACGGATTCTGTCAGTGACTGAACAGCCACGGAGTGAATGGCTATCCAGAGAGAAACGGTTTAACCAGGCAACCTAGCCCAGAGCGGCGGTAACTTACGCACAAGCAACCCCTAAAGCCATTACATATATGATAAACTGCATGATGGTAAGAGAGCTTTCTAAACAGTTTACAAAAATATACAACAGAATATTAAAATTATTGATAAAACACAGTTAAAAGCAGGTATTTAAAAGTCAGCAGTGGTTAAAAAGACGTAAATCGCATGCAGCTTCTACGTGTTCAGATGGGCTGGCCCTAACGAAAATGTTTTGAGCAGTTGCCAGAAAGAGTACACTGAGAGCACCTGCCTGGTGTCAGTCTGCAGGGAGCTCCAAAGTGTGTGTGCAAAAAATGGAAAAATGGGGGGGCGGGCGTTTTTTCAATTTTTTTCTAAAGCCATTTTTTAAGGCAAAATTGAGGGGTGAAATAGTGTGTGGAATATTCAAACTATATCAAACTATTTTTTTTTCAAATTTTCCGGAAAATCAGCTTTGGGGGAAAATGGAAATAACCTGGTTTCCCCCCCAATTTCTCTGGGGTTTTTTCCAGGCCTTGCCATCTCTAGCTGGGTGTCACTCATTGTTGCTGGTGTGTAAAGGGACTTGGCTGTGAATGGACCCCAATCTCTGAGTGGTTATAGATCCTAGGTTTTCCAGGAACATACCTAGAATGAGGGGGCAATGGACACTGTGGTTTCTTTATGATCTATGGTTTTTGGTGGAGGAGCTCACAGTATGAACACCCCAGAAAGTCTTGCTTCTCCTATAGTCAAAGCCCTGGCGTCAAACACATTATTATTATTATTATTTGGATTTATATACCGCCCTATACCTGGAGGTCTTAGGGCAGCTCTCAGAACAAAATCAAAACCACAAAATATATACCGTATTTTTCACTCTATAGGATGCATAGATCTCAATATCAGGCTTCTGCCTGCTTCTAGCCCAGCTGTCACAATCAGCTCTGGCCTTTGTCTTTTGCACCATCAACCAGGTAAGGGAGCAGACCACACCCGTTTGCAATCTAGCACAGAGCCATTTCCTTTGTTACCTTAAAGGCCCATGTTTAGAGGGCCATTACCTCACCAGGATTAAAAAGCAGAGACATCACCTTGCCAACAAAGGTCCGTATAGTTAAAGCCATGGTTTCCCCGGTAGTGATGTATGGAAGTGAGAGCTGGACCATAAAGAAGGCTGATCGCCGAAGAATTGAGGCTTTTGAATTATGGTGCTGGAGGAGACTCTTGAGAGTCCCATGGACTGCAAGAAGATCAAACGTATCTATTCTTAAGGAAATTAGCCCTGAGTGCTCAATCGTGAACCTGAGGCTCCAATACTTTGGCCACCTCATGAGAAGAGAAGACTCCCTGGAAAAGACCCTGATGTTGGGAAACGACTAAACAACAACACCTCACCAGGAAACTAGCCTGGCTATTCCAGGAATTGAATCCATGGTGGACCCAGGATTTAAAAGGGGGCTCAGGCGTGCAGCCCACCCCTAAAAAATGCGTAATGTTACTGTTAAATTTTATGGGAAGCAATGCATAGGTAAATCAATCACTTTTTGTTGTTGTTTAGTCGTTTAGTCGTGTCCGACTCTTCGTGACCCCATGGACAGAGCACGCCAGGCACTTCTGTCTTCCACTGCCTCCCGCAGTTTGGTCAGACTCATGTTTGTAGCTTGGAGAACACTGTTCAACCATCTTGTCCTCTGTTGTCCCCTTCTCCTTGTGCCCTCCATCTTTCCCAGCATCAGGGTCTTTTCCAGGGAGCCTTCTCTTCTCATGTGAAGACTTTTACTTTTACTACAATCACTTTTACAGTCATACCTCGGGTTGAATGTGCTTCGAGATGAGTACGTTCAAGTTGCATTCCGCGGCAACCCGGAAGTAACGGAGCGCATTACTTCTGGGTTTCGCCACTTGCGCATGCACAGACGCTCAAAATGACGTCATGCGCATGCGCAGAAGCGTCGAAACGTGACCCACGCATGCGCAGACACAGGTTACGTTTGCGTCTAGATGCGAACGCGGCTCCGAAGTGGATCCTGTTTGCATCTAGAGGTACCACTGTACTATGTTATAAAATCCTCAAGGGCTTACGATCACAGATCCTCTGAAGAGCCCTCTCCCTTCCTGCTGTTTCTAGCTGGTATAATAATAATAATAATAATAATAACAACAACAACAACAACAACAACAACAACAACAACAACAACAACAACAATAATAATATTCAGAAGCATCACTGCCTCCAACAGCAGAGGCAGAGCATAACCACCATGGCTGGTAGCCAATGATAGCCTTTTACCTCAGTGAATTTGTCTAATATTTTAAAGCTGTCCAAGTTGGGGGCCATCCCTCAATGCACTGTGGTGAAGGAGTACTTTAACAATGTAACATTAATGTTAAAAATCAACAAAAATGAAAAGATGCAGATAATAACCCAGAGTTCAGATCATAACAATCTCCAGCAACACCAGCAAAGGAACTGGATAATTACAGTAATATGTTTGAATAGATGCTGAAATGTCATCCCTCTTGAAGTCTGCCTGAGCTCAGAGGGAATTCTATAAGAAGACCACCACCACCATAAATTGGGAAGATAGGAATTGGTGGCAAATCTGACAAACCTTGCCTTCTTTTGTAACATTCCTATATTTTCTATGGAGCTCCCGATATTATCACCATACTCCCAGTTTTATAACACTTCTCATCATTTTCTATCAAGAATTTTCCCAGCCTAAAAGTGTGTGTTTGGGATATTGCGGTGGGTGGGTGGGTTTCAGTTTATTGCTGAGTCAGTCCACCCTAGCCCAATATGAACCATCACCCCACACAGTTACTTCCACCAATGGCTTTCTATTATCCTGGCAGCACTTGTGTTCTGCTTTGAAATAAATCTGGAATATGGCTTATTTCATATTTGCCACATGCTGTTTTATTGGGTTTCAAAAACAAACAAACAAACAAACACCCATGTGTTTGTGTACTTGCGCATAAATAAAATATTAAAAGAGCATGGTTTCGATTTCTGTACCTGTTCAGCAGATGTCACTAGATCGCGGTCCCTTTCAGCACTGCAATTCTATGATTCTGTCATCTTCTCCTCCTTGGGCTCCGGAAGTTTGGCCCCTTCGCCGTCCCGTAGTTGGCGCTGGGCGGCACTACAATTCCCAACATGCTCCGGGCGAAGGCAGACCGGCGTGCCTGGGAACGTCGCCAAGTCCTTTACATATTATGTATTTCGAGAAGCAAGATGGGAGGGTCTTTTTAATTCCTACTAGCTAGACGAGAAGTCGGGTTTTTTCCCCTCCATAAAGGCGCGAGTTTGCAAGACGCTGTCGGGCTGGAAACCTGGTGAAATCGCGAGCCTGGGAATCTCCTCCAGAGGCGATCAAGTAAGACTTTTTTGGGGTCATTTTTTTTAGGCGGGCTGCGGGGAAACGGCTGGGGAGACTTAACAATGCAAGACTCGAGCGGCTTCAGCCTGGTTTCATGGAGCATTTGCCCCTCTTTATTTTGCGCAGCCTTTATTTAAAATAAAATAAAATACTATTTTAAAAAATAAAAATAGATTTAACAGGGCGCCACCCCTCCCGGAAAAATGCAAGATCTCCAGTAGTTTTGAGATGCGAGGAAGGAGGGAGGGAGGTTGGGTCAAACGGGCTTTGGCATCCCATCGATTTTAACGCGAAAACGATTTGAAGGCGCTCAGATCTTTGCCGCTGGAACCGACAAGCCTTTTTCTTTTTATGTGGCTGAATCGGTCCCCTTGTTTCTTTGTGTGTGTGTGTCTCGGAGAAGGCGCGAGCAGCGCGGGAGGGCGGGTAAAAAAAAAGGATTTTATTTTGCTTTGGTTTTTTTCCTTTGCGGAAAAACCCCAGAAGATTTTTCTTAGCGGAAGGAAAGGCGCTCACTTGCCATACTAATTTGTTTCTCGCGATTTCCCTTTTAGAAACAGCTACGCTAAAGGAGTAGAAAACGTTCCCAGGAGCTTTGGGAGCACATAAAATGGCGCGCGCGGGGTGTGGATTTTTTTTTTAGGAAGGAAGCTGCCACCCACGTGACACTGCCGTGCGAAGGCTGACCTAATTTTCTGGAACCTTCGCTATGCTGTAACTCATATTTGCTGTAAGCCGCCCTGGGACTATCTGGCGAAGGGCAGGTAATAAACATTATTATTACTACTACTACTACTACAACTCGTATTAGTAGTGATCATCATATTAAACACTTGAATAGGAACTTGAAGGCAGTTCTTTGCAAGCTTGCATCTGAGGGGTTCGGTTATGTGAGGGATCAAACCTGCAAATGGCGTCATCAACATCATGCTCTAACCAACCGATCTCCTAAATATCAGGAGCTTGAGAACCAAGATGCTGGACTAGGTGAGCCAGGGCTCTTAAGACTTACTTCTGAGTAAACAAGTAAAAGATGGCAATGCATATCCATAGCTAAATTTGCAATCTTAAGCATACCAACAGGAGAATGTTAAACATACTGTATTTATATCCCGCTTTTACCCGCACCCCGGGACTCGAGGAGACATAACACAAATTAAAACGGCACACATAAAATACAGAAAGCTAAAAACTTGTAAAAGATCATCGGTATACAATAATTGCACAGATAAAAGGAAAAAGCGAAAAACTCGTAAAAGATCATCGGCATACAGTGGGACACGGGTGGCCTAGGACTTGCTGATCAGAAGGTCGGCGGTTTGAATCCCCACAATGGGGTGAGCTCCCATTGCTTGGGTCCAGCGAACGGGATCCGTTCTGGAGCCCTGTTCACATCCAAAAGCGAACGCAACCTGCGTCTGTGGGTCGTGATTCGCCGCCTCCGCGCATGACGTCATTTTGCGCATGTGTGAGCGGCAAAACCCGGAAGTAACACGTTTCCGTTACTTCCGGGTCGCCGCGGAGCGCAACCCGAAAGCGCTCAACCTGAAGCACATTTAACCCGAGGTATGACTGTACAATGGGACGTGGGTGGCGCTGTGGGTTAAACCATAGACCTTGCCGATCAGAAGGTCGGCGGTTCGAATCCCCGTAACGGGGTGAGCTCCCATGGCTCGGTCCCAGCTCCTGCCCACCTAGCAGTTCGAAAGCACGTCAAAAGTGCAAGTAGATAAATAGGTACCGCTCCGGCGGGAAGGTAAACGTGTTTCCATGCGCTACTCTGGTTCGCCAGAAGCGGCTTAGTCATGCTGGCCACATGACCCGGAAGCTGTACGCTGGCTCCCTCAGCCAATAAAGCGAGATGAGCGTCGCAACCCCTGAGTCAGTCACGACTGAACCTAATGGTCATTGGTCCCTTTACCTTATATAATACTTGCATAGATTTTTTAAAAAGCTAAAAACTCGTAAAAGATCATAGGTAAAAAGTAACTACAGTCATGGGTAAAGGGGACCCCTGACCATTAGGTGCAGTCGTGACCGGCTCTGGGGTTGCAGCGCTCATCTCGCTTTATTGGCCGAGGGAGCCGGCGTACAGCTTCTGAGTCATGTGACCTACAGTCATAGCTCGGGATAAATACACTTCAGGATAAGTATTTCCGGGTTGCGCTCCGCAGCGACCCGGAAGTAACGGAGCGCGTTACTTCCGGGTTTTGCTGCTCGCGCATGCGCAGACGGTCAAAATGACGTCATGCGCGGAAGCGGCGGGCGAAATGCGCCGTCGAGTCTTATGTTCCGTTCGGTATGTGAACGGGGCTCCAGAACAGATCCCGTTCGCATCCCGAGGTACCACTGTAAATCATGATCTTTTACGACTTTTAGCTTTTTGTCTTTTATCTGTGCCGTTTTAATTTGGGCTAAGTCTCTTATGGAATCAAAAGAGTACAGTAGACGATCGGGTTGCGGACGTGATATGTACGGGATGCACGCTCGCAACCCGCAGCGTTCGCAACCCACATCCGCGCATACGCGGGTTGCGATTCGGCACTTCTGCGCATGCGCAAAGCGCACTTTTGCAATTTGGCGCATGTGCAAAGCACGATTTTGCGATTCGGCGCATGCGTGACTGCCGAAACCCGGAAGTAACCCATTCCAGTACTTCCCGGGTTTCGGCAGTCCGCAGCCCAAAAAAACGCAACCTGAAGCGGACCCAACATGAGGTATGGCTTTATTAAAAACGAATCTAGCAACATAAAGATGCTAAAAACAGCACAGCACTATTAAAAGCCCTTTCCTTAAAAAAACAGTTCATTCCAAACGGCTTGTTGGAATAAAACAGTCCTCGCCTGCGGGCGGAAGGACAAAAAGGAGGGAGCCAGTCTACCTTCTTGAAGAAGGGCACTCCAAAGTGTGAAAGCATCCTGTGTCCCCACAAAGTGTGCCGTTAAGCAGAGCTCACCTGTTCATGAGACGAGGTGAAGTGCCTACCCCAGGCAGCGCATGTGTTGCCAAGAGGGAGGTGTTCCAGTGCGCAGCATTGCTCCCCCCCCCCCCCCGGCGGAGAAGCTGAGCGACACAGATGAGTGCTCTGGCTCCTGCCAAATTCAGTGAGAGCTGGGGTGCAGTGGTGGGGCAAGCGAAGGAGATGGCAATTCCCGTTTTACCACAAGTGGCAAAATGGATCTGGCCGCCCCTGTTTGTAAGGGTGGTGGAACTGGGAGAAGGGCGTCCTGAGTTTCCACAGGTTTATAAGGGAGAATACGGTCTTTTAGATAGTCTGGGTCTGGCACACCGGATACACTCCCCCCAGGGGTGCAGAAAAAGCCCGCTGTGCCCAACACAGCTGGGTGTGAGAATGCTGCCTCCGCAGCATATTCGCATGGCACTGCACAGCTGAGGATAGGGGTGGAAATAGTACCGTGACTCTCCTTCTTCTTTCCGCCTCTCGGGTCAGATCTGGATCTGACCCAGGACCGGAGCTGCTGCGGGTGGGTGCGAGTTGCACGCTGGAGCCAGGCCCAGTGAGGGAGCCTGCAGTGCGTGTCTGGATTTGCCCCCTCTAAAAAATGTGCCCAGGGCTGCGCAGACCTCCCCCCCCCCCCCCAATGCTATGCCGCTGCATTTTGTGTGCATTTTGTTTTTTAGGGAATATAGCTAAGCATGTGCTATAAAAGGCAAGTTTAGTACTTTTGAATTAACTGGTTGTTGTTTAAGCAATGTGGTTAGCATTGAACTGCCTGGAAAATTGAAGGTTTTTCTAAATCAAAGGCCATTCACTGGTAGAGTAGACACTTTGCATGTAGAAACTCCAAAATTCAATCCCCATCAAACGCTATATAATATTTTTTTTCCTCCTGATGTTTCACTGGAGCATTTGTTTTCAGTGTTAAATTTACTTAAAATGTTTATTTTAAAACATTTGTAGCTTGCAGTTCAACCCCCTGAGGATTTGGTAGCTTTGATGAAAGCTTGTTGCGTTCTGTATGCGGATAGCTAGAGGCTCATAAGACTTCAGAACATAATTGTGCCTTGATTAGTGAGCGGCCATTTTGCAACTGACTTAGTGAGCGGCCATTTTGTGACTGGCTGACTCGGAGCAAGTTGCTTTCTGGCAAGCTCCTGCCTTTGGGCTCTTGGCAAGGAATGCAAGAGATAACTCTGATTAAGGGAAAAGAAAACTAGGTGGGGAGAAACATTGCTGCCTTTTGTGGACTTTTGTAATCCCTCTTATCTCAAGTATTCAGCTGTACGCCAGGCTGATTAATAGGCAGAGCACACTGGAATTTAATTTGTTTTTCCTATCCTCTTACAAATCAGGTTTAAGTTATCATTTTGTTTTTTTCAGTGTTTGGCACAATCTTGGCTCTTGTTTCAGGGATAGCAGATCCTTTCTTCAAAGATTTTGGGTTCTGGATGGTTAATAAATATCTTGAAAAGCTGCTTGCTTTTATAGAGTAAGCATTTCCTGGCTGGCCTTTGAAGCTGATCTTCATTCCTCATGTACTGCTGTAGCATCTCCAGAAGTTGTTTCAAGTTTGTGGTTCAAACCACTCAGCTACAACAGGGATGGGCGACTCTAGACCCATTGATGTGGGGTCAAACCCCCCCCCCCCCCCCCGCATACACATAATTGCCTAAAATGGGGAGTTGCCTGTATTGGCTCATCTGATGGAAGGGGAATCTTCCTCGTGTGAGACAGTCCCAGAGGGTTTCCTTGCTGTATTGATTGGTGGCTTTCTCAGAGCATTTGGATCAGGCAAATATCTTTGTCATGTTTGGGCTCTGATTCCCAGACATCTTGATTACTGGTGTTGGTTTTGTGTACAGTGGTACCCCTGGTTACGAATGGAATCTGTAACCGAGGTGCCTGTTCTGCGCATGTGCAAGTGGCAAACACATCCGGTTTTGCCGCATTCACAACCCAAAGTTTATGTTACCCGAAGGTAACGTAACCTGAGGGTCCACTATAGTTTTTTCTGTGTGTGTCTATATGCTGCTCTTTTTTTCTCTTGGGTGGCTTTTTCCAGGAGTAGACTGGTTGGTTTGTGGACTTCGCCTGGGGCACAGTGGCTGCATCACGTATGGTAGTCAAGTGAGGGACAAGCAAACAAACATACCAACCGACAAACAAGACACATAAAGGAATCAACAGGTAATCATACATGACACAGACGGGGTGGGACCAGAGAGGGTGGCGGGAGCAAATTACACACGCACAAAATAACAACAATAACAATAATTTATACCCTGGCCATCTGGCTGGGTTTCCCTAGCGACTCTGGGCGGCTCCCAGCAGAATACAGTCATACCTCGGGTTACAGGCGCTTCAGGTTGCGTTGTTTTGGGTTATGGACCCGCCGAAACCCGGAAGTACCAGAACGGGTTACTTCTGGGTTTTGGCGGTCACGCATGCGGAGAAGCACAAAAGCGCCGAATCACAACCCGCGCGTACGCAGGCGCGGCGCTGTGGGTTGCGAACGTGCATCCTGCACGGATCACGTTCACAACCTGAGCGTCCACTGTATTAATAATGATTTAAAAATGATAAAGCACTAAACATTAAAAACTTCCCTGTAGCTGTATAGATATAGATATATGGGGGAAAGGTGGGTGCACGTATGCATGTGTAAAAAAGTTAAAATGTTTTTTTAAAAAAATAATTTTTTTAGAGGACCTGGACCTCTATTGGGGCTGGGCAGTGGGGTCAAGGGCATGATTTTCACCTAAATCAGCTGTCACGGGTTGGGCCTCAGCTGGTCTGGGGGCCAAGGAGCCTGTCAGCGGTGGTTGCTACTCTTGCGCTTCATTGAGGGGAGAGATGGCAAGTGGGCTGATTAGCGGGTGTGCAGCATTTCTTGACCTGCGAACCCAGCCCTCTCGGGTTTAGAAAAAAGAAAGGGGAAATGGGGAAAGGAAATTAGGGTGGGGGGAGAGGAAAACCAAAGAAAGCAATAGACTGAGGGGAATAAGACTCACGCGAACAGCATGTGGCTCATCCCTGCCTATAGATCCAGCCTTCCTGGCGGGGCAGCCGCCACCAACCTCTCTGACGCTCTTGCCCCCCCCCCCCGCAGGTTGGGGGAGGGAAAGAAGGGAAGAAAGAAAAGGATGTATAAAACTGGTCCGTTGGCACACGGTCCTCCGCCGCTCTGGCTCCTCCGGCGGGGCGACTGCCACAGACCATTCCACACACACCCTTCTGCAAGGCATACAGGCCAGAGGGCAGTGTGTTTCGGGGTCAAAGAGAATATGGGTGTGGGACAGAGGTCATTCCCACTGTCCAGCCTCATGGGAGTCGGAACCCCAAGCTGTTTTGTGACTTCACTCCCCTAGCGTTTGTGGATGCTCGTAAGTCCCATTTGTACCAAGGGATGGATTGGGTTTCACCCCTTTTACCCCTCGTTTGATTTGTGGTTTTTGGCGCGGTTTTACACCTGGGGTGTTGGGTGCAGGAAAATCTGGTGACTTCTCTTCAGTCTTTCCCAAGGTAAAAAGAATAAGTTCCAGCTTTCAGGCTAGTTCTGACACAAACATATAGGGATACAGAGATACAGGGGTGGTGCTGTGGTCTAAAGCACTGAGTGTCTGGGGCTGGCTGATCAGAAGGTTAGTGGTTCAAATCCCCGCAACGGGGTGAGCTCCCGTTGTTCTATCTCACTTCCTGCCAACCTAGTAGTTTGAAAATACTCCAGCAAGTAGATAAATATGTACCGCTGTGGTGGGAAGGTAAACAATATTTCCATGAGTTCTGGCTTCTGTCACGGTGTTCCCTTGTGCCAGAAGCGGTTTAGTCATGCTGGCCATATGACCCGGAAATCTGTCTACAGACCAATGCCGGCTCCCTTGGCCTGAAAGTGAGATGAGTGCTGCAACCCCATAGTTGGATTTGACTGCACTTAACCATCCAGGGGTCCTTAACTGTTATCTTTTTACATAGTGATACAGAGGGATCAGGGATGACTCACTCCCCGGCCATCACCTCTTTAATCTTATACCCTGGAGCAGGAAATATAGAAGTATAATCAGCTGTACCAACAGGCTAAAAAATAGCTTCTATCCGTGGGCTGTTAGGCTGTTGAATGGAAAGTAACATAGCGCAAACTGACTTGTGAGGTGGTGTGTTGTGCAACAAGCACACAGAGTGCAATGAGATTGAGTGTTTGTGGGAGGGGGAAGGCTCGTTTAATTTCATTGTACAGTCATAAGGTAAAGGGACCCCTGACCATTAGGTCCAGTCGTTACCGACTCTGGGGTTGCGGCGCTCATCTCGCTTTATTGGCCGAGGGAGCTGGCGTACAGCTTCCGGGTCATGTGGCCAGCATGACTAAACCGCTTCTGGCGAACCAGAGCAGCGCACGGAAACGCCGTTTACGTTCCCACCGGAGCGGTACCTATTGCTCTACTTGGACTTTGATGTGCTTTTGAATTGCTAGGTTGGCAGGAGCAGGGACCGAGCAACAGGAGCTCACCCCATCGCGGGGATTTGAACTGCCGACCTTCTGATCGGCAAGTCCTAGGCTCTGTGGTTTAACCCACAACGCCACCCGCGTCCCATTGTACAGTCATACCTTGGGTTAAATGTGCTTCAGGTTGAGCGCTTTCAGGTTGCGCTCTGCGACGACCTGGAAGTAACGGAACGCGTTCCGTTACTTCTGGTTTTTGCCGCTCGCACATGCACAAAATGATGTCACGCGCGGAAGCAGCGAATCACGACCCGCAGACGTGGGTTGCATTCGCTTCTGGATGTGAACAGGGCTCCGGAACGGATCCCATTCATATCCAGAGGTACCACCGTACACAGGTTGTACATTGACAATAAAGGTATTATTTCTAGAGGTTCCCTGTTGCCCTAACTCTAAGACTCCAGAACTGACACACATTAACCACACAGATAGAGCTTGAGTTCTGTGCCGTTACCACCGCAACTGGCTCGTTTGACCTAGCACCAATGATTACCTCACCCATCAGGTGATTTATGCTTATTCTGCTGTAGCTCCAAGGGTAACAGTGTTCTTGGGAGCTGCGGCACCACCAACACCAAAGTAGGGAAGCTGCAAGAGCTGCTTAAGAAATTGGAGCAACAGAATGAGCTGCTCTCCATTTGCAGTGCTGATGGGGCTCTGAGTCGCAGCTCCTTGGCAGCATCCCCAGCAGTGCAGGGGCGGGCACCTGTGTGCCCCTAGCTGTGCCTTTAGGTGCAGCTGTCAGCTTCTTTGGTGATTACTCATAGCCGAGTAAGATTGTCTTCCATGAACACAGTCTTAACAGTGAGTCCGTAAGTGACTGTGGAGGCCAGTTCTGGATCCACACGTCCTTCTACAGTGGGGACATGAGTTTCCGGGCTGGAGTTGGTCTTTTTTTTTAAAAAAATTTTTTTTTTAAATTAAACTTCCAATTAACAAACCAATCATATCACATTAATTCCAAATTATACCAATACAGTGGTGCCCCGCAAGACGAATGCCTCGCTAAACGAAAAACCCGCAAGACGAAAGGGTTTTCCCATTTTTTTAGCGGCTTCGCAAGACGAATTTCCCTATGGGCTTGCTTTGCAAGACGAATGCCCATAGGGAAATCTCTGGGGACAGCAGGAAAGCGCAGCGCGCCTTCTCCTCTGTTCCCGGACCTGTCCTGAAGGCTTGCGGTGGGAGGTCCGGGAACAGAGGAGAAGGCGCGCAGTGCTTCTCCTCTGTTCCCGGGGCTTGCGGTGGGAGGAGGGTTTTTCCTCCCCACCGCCAGCCTTCAGAACAGCCTTCTGAATGTTGGCGGTGGGGAGGAAAGCCCTCCTCCCACCGCAAGCCTTCAGGACAGGTCCGGGAACAGAGGAGAAGGCGCGCAGCGCTTCTCCTCTGTTCCCAGACCTGTCTTGAAGACTTGCGGTGGGAGGAAGGTTTTCCTCCCCACCGCCAACATTCAGAAGGCTGTTCTGAAGGCTGGTGGTGGGAAGAAAAGCCCTTCTCCCGCGGCCAGCCTTCAGAAGAGTTCCCCCAGGGCTGCCTAGGCTGTGGATAGCAGCCTGCTGTCCCGCGCGAGGGGCGCTCTTAAGCAGAGCGCCCCTCGCGCGGGGCAGACATTCGCAGCTTGGGGAGCCCTGCGGGGAAGTCCTACAGGGCTCCCCAAGCTGCGAATGTCTGCCCCGCGAGGGGCGCTCTGAAGCAGAGCGCCCCTCGCGCGGGGCAGCAGGCTGCTATCTGCAGCCTAGGCAGCCCTGGGGGAACTCTTCTGAAGGCTGGCAGCGGGAGAAGGGCTTTTCTTCCCACCACCAGCCTTCAGAAGGCTGTTCTGAAGGCTGGCGGTGGGGAGAAAAGTCCTTCTCCCCCCGCCAGCCTTCAGAAGAGGTCCGGGGACAGACTGTCCCCGGACCTGGTCTGAAGGCGGTCTCCATAGGAACGCATTAATTGATTTTCAATGCATTCCTATGGGAAACCGTGCTTCGCAAGACGAAAAACTCGCAAGAAGAAAAAACTTGCGGAACGAATTAATTTCGTCTTGCGAGGCACCACTGTACATAATAAACTCCAAATATTTAACCGAATTTTAAATTTTTGTTGGGGGTACCCATGCTTTGAGTTCAGAAAGGGTCCAATCATCTCATATTTCTGCTGCTTTGAACAAAGCTGATGTGGAAGAATCATTGCTTCAACACTGGTGATTATTCCAGTACAGTGGTACCTCTGGATGCGAACGGGATCCGTTCCGGAGCCTCGTTCGCATCCTGAAGTGAACGCAACCCGTGTGCGCGGGTTGCGATTCACCGCTTCCGCATGTGCGTGATGTCATTTTGAGCACATGCGCGAGCGCCAAAACCTGGAAGTAACGCGCTCCGTTATTTCCAGGTCGCCGGGGAGTGAAACCTGAAAATGCTTAACCTGAAGCTACTTCAACCCGAGGTATGACTGTACACTGGCATTAGTTCGCCTGTCTTCCAAAGTGATGTGTAAAATTTTTCGGCGACACCATTGATGGAATCTTTTCATGAGTTGGAGATGGTGTTTATAACTAGTCCATGTTTCACAAGCATACAGTATGGTTGGTACAGTGGTACCTCGGTTCTTAAACAAAATCCATTCCAGAAGCCCGTTCGGCTTCCGAAAAGTTTGAAAACTGAGGCGCGGCTTCCCATTTGTTGCAAGAGCTTCTTGCACTCAGTGAAAGCCATGTCGCATGTTCAGGTTCAAAAAACATTTGAAAATGGAAGCATTTACTTCTGGGTTTTTGGTGTTTGGGAACCGAAATTTACAACAATGGAGCTGTTCGGGAACCGAGGTTCCGCTGTAGTACAGTGGTACCCTGGTTCTCAAACTTAACCTGTTCCGGAAGTCTGTTCCAAAACCAAAGCGTTCCAAAACCAAGGTGCACTTTCCCATATAAAGTAATGCAAAATGGATTAATCCATTGCAGACAATTAAAAACAACCCCTAAAATAGCAATTTAACATGAATTTTGCTATCTAACGAGACCATTGATCCATAAAATGAAAGCAGTAGACCAGACATCAATTTGCTACCCAGTATAAAAAACTGGGAGTGATTTCCCCATTGCCGTTGGAGGGATAAGTGAGCGGGGTGTTTGAAGGGGGGAGTTCAAATGGGGGAGAAGGAAAGGGAGACAGAAGTTCTCTGAGAAGCCAGTTGGCTTCTCTCCCCGCCCCCCAGACCAGCCTTTCTGGATCCCCCCCCAGAGCCCCTTCTTCCGGGCTGGCCGTCCTGCGCCCTGTGAGGGGATACCACGGCATCCACTTCTGCAGCCGAGTCGCTTGGCGTTGCTTTGGGGCCCTGAGTGGCGGCCGTGGGCGACACCTGGTACCGGAGGAGGGGGTGGTTGCTGCAGTGGCAAGGCCTCTCCTCGCTCAGCACCAGCCACTGACGACACCTAGAAGCGGAGAAGGGGGTCGTAGATGCTGCAGCCGCGGTGCGGCAAAGGGACCCAGTGCCAGGGAGCAGCAGCTTGGCACAGCCTTTTTCTGCTAAGCTCCGGCCGCGGCAGGGGAATCTGTCAGCGGAGAAGGGGGTCGTGGATGCTGCAGTCCTGGCGGCGGCAGAGGGACCCAGCACCAGGGTGTGGCAGCTTGGCACGGCCTTCCCTCACTCAGCGCCGGCCATGGCAGCGGAGAAAGGGATTGTGGATGCTGCAGCCATGGTGGCCCCCTTCTCAGCTTCCGGATTTTCTGCTGCGGCTGGCATTGAGCGAGGGAAGGCCGTGCTGAGCAGACAAGGGATGTCACTGCTGCTCCCTGGCACTGGGTTCCTCTGCTGCCACCGTGGCTGCAGCATCCACGACCCCCTTCTCTGCTTCCGAGTGTTGCCAGTGGCCAACGCAGCCAGCGCTGAGTAAGGGAAGCCCAGGTCGGGTGGCATGCGAGCAGGCAACTGAAGTGTGGCAATCAAAACCGAAGTGCACCCCCCGAATGGAGTACGTTCAGATTCCAAAAAAATTTCGATAACCAGAACACTCATTTCCGGCTTTGAAGTGTTTGGTTCCAAGTAGTTCGTGAACTAAGCTGTTCAAAAACTGAGGTACCACTGTACAATAGTTTTTTAAAAGGCGTTTTGGTTTCCCTGTGAATGTCCTGGTTCTTAAACACTGCACTTCAGTTGGGAGAAAGCTGCGCTCGCAGAGCTCGAGCGATGCTGGGGTTCTGCTGTCGAGCAGTGAAAATTATGTCCACTGTCCCCCTAGAACAGGGGTCAGCAAACCTTTTTAGGAGGGGGCCAGTCCACTGTCCCTCAGACCTTGCGGGGGGCCGGACCCACCGCCTCCCGAAAGCATCCTTCCTTCCGAAAGCCTCCCCGCCTATGCCACTCACGCCGCTGACGCTGCCTCGTCTTTGGCAGAGTTAGCGTCCTCTGCCTTGGCGGGGCACAGAGCCCATGCCGCTGGGCTGGGTGGCAGAGGCAGCCTCCACACTGCAGCGGCTTCCTTCCTGCTTGGCCGCTTCCTCCTGCTTGGCCACCTTAGCAGGAAGGAAGGGATGGTACCCAGATGCCACTGGTCTGGGTGACAGAAGCAGCCTCCGCGCCGCTGCCGCTTGCTGTTCGGCCGCCTTCACAGGAAGGAAAGTGTGGCACCCAGATGCCACTGGCCTGGGCAGCCTCCGTGCTGCCACCGCTTCCTCCCGCTCGGCCGCCTCAGCGGGAAGGAAGGAGCGGTGCCCAGAGGCGTCAGTGGCTTCTGATTGGCTGCAGGAGCTTCCTGCAGCCAATCAGAAGCCATCCCAGTGGCGCTGCCCGCCCAGAGGCATCCGCAGCTTTTGACTGGCGGCAAGAGCTTCCTGCAGCCAATCAGAAGCTGTGTCGTGCTTCATAGTGGAAGTCAGTCTCAATGTGGCAAGGCCTCTGCGCCGTGCCTGTTTAGCGCGGGGACTGACTGAGCGGGGGGCAGGGTCCGCAAGGTTTGTGAGCTGAATTAATGAGCCCGGTGGGCCATATCCGGCTTGCAGGCCTTAGTTTGACGACCTCTTCCCTAGAAGGTCAAAAAGCATTTTGGAAGTTAGGAAGGGTCACCTCGGATATTGTTAAGCTCCCCAGCTGCAATGTCTTTATCAGCATCCAGTGTTGGTACATAAGCTCTTAGAATAGTAGCCTCAAGAGTAGGCTCAAGAATCACTTCCTCGGCCCCAACAAAACCGGACCCAGGCAGCCACGGAGACATTGAAGTCCAGTTGGGATGGGGGTGACTGGCTGAGGGGAATCATCTGGCTTTCGCAGCACCAAAAGAGGCATATCTTTTGGTGCCCTGCAGACCAACTGACTTGTTTGGCCTTGCAGCCACGCCAGCCAGGTGGAGAGGTTAGGTGCCAAACAAGGACGCCTGGACATTACTGCCTCGCAAAAGGCCAGTTGTCTGTCGCAAAACATGACTGGCACCCAGCTAATTTTGAATGCTGTTCCCAACATTAAGCTGTCAACATCAGTGGAGGTTTGAAATTTCCTTGCTTACTCTGTAGATAGTCCCATTTTTAATTACACTGGTACCTTAGATTACATACGCTTCAGGTTACAGACTCCGCTAACCCAGAAATAGTACCTCGGGTTAAGAACTTTGCTTCAGGATGAGAACAGAAATTGTGCTCCGGCGGCGTGGCAGCAGCAGGAGGCCCTATTAGCTAAAGCGGTGCTTCAGGTTAAAAACGGTTTCAGGTTAAGAATGGACCTCCGGTACTTAACCTGAGGTACCACTGTATAGCAATCCTTGTAAATAACTCAGTTTTGAAGAGCATTCCAATCCTCTTTTGACCTACAACTAACCTCTGGGCCCATAACCTGTTGGGAATCTGGTATCACACACACACAGTGCAGTAGTGTGGATCATGGTCTTGCTCTTGCATGCAGCAAAAAACAGCCACACAGAAAGCAGGGTCAGTAAACTCCATGTGCTTTTACGGCTGATAAAGTAACAGATACAGCAAACAACTCTTGACAAAGTTGTGCAATGTAAAATGAATAATTTCCAGCTTTCAGTCTAGTTCAGGCACAGCTACATATAGAGAGTTTCCCCATTGCTCTAATTCCAAGAATCCAAAAGCACAAGCGACACACATTAATCACACAGATGTAGCTTGAGTTCTGTGGCATTACCACAGAAACTGGCTCATTTGACCTTGCACCAGTGATTTCCTCGCTCATTGGGAAATTACCGTATTTTTCGCTCTATAGGACGCACTTTTCCCCCTCCAGAAATGAAGGGGGAAAGTGTGTGCGTCCTATGGAGCGAATGCAGGCTTTCGCTGAAGCCTGGAGAGCAAGAGGGGTCGGTGCGCACCGACCCCTCTCGCGTTCCAGGCTTCAGGAAGCTATCCGCAAGCCTGCGGAGCCTGGCAGGAACTCCCACCGGGCTCCCAAGGTTTGCGGATAGCAGCCTGCTGTCCCCGAAGCCAAAACAGCGAGACGGGGTGCTGCACAGCCCTCCGTCTTGCTGTTCCAGTTTTGGGATGGCTGCGCAAAGCCTCCACAGGGTGGCAGGGTGAAGGCACCCCGCTGCCCTGCGGAGGCTTGAAAGGCTGTCCCAGAATCCAAAACAGCGAGACAAGGCGCTGCACAGCCCTCCGTCTCGCTGCTCCAGCTTCGGGATGGCTGCGCAAAGCCTCCGCAGGGCGGCGGGGTGAAGGCACCCCGCCGCTCTGCGGAGGCTACAAAGGATGTCCCCGAAGCCTCAAGCCTTTGGAGTGCAGCTGCACTCCAAAGGCTTCAGGGATCTTTGAGGCTGGCGGTGGGGGAAAGCAGTGCTTCCCCCCACCGCCAGCCCCACAAGCTTGGGGGGGGGCAGCGACAGGGCCTGCTCTTGAACGCACCTTGTTTTTGAGGGGGAGAACAAGAAAAAAAAATTTTCCCCTATTCTCCCCCTCCTATGGTCCTGCGCGTCCAATAGTGCGAAAAATACGGTAGCTCCTTTTCATGCCCAGCTATTCCAGTATGTTGGGTGTGCGTGCCACAAAAGCTCAGTGGTTAAACTCTCCACAGGAAACAGCTGTTTAGCAGGGTTGTTTTTATTAGGCCAAGACCAACAAACTATTTATAGATCTTACAAGTCATATTCTCTCTCTGAGCCCAGAGCAGGTTCCTTGCTTCAAAGTCCTTGCCGTGACAGAGTCCACAAGTCCTGATATCAGCTGCTTTCAAAGCTGCTTTCCTGCAACTCTTTGCAAAGTCTTCAGTTTTCCACACTACTCCATACTCTGTGCTATCCCATACTGAATGCTTTAACTTGAACTCCTTATCTACATGCCAGTTCTGGCCGGCAATACTGATAAGACAGTCACAAGAAGCCTGCAGCTACATTGTTGGGAATGATTCATCTGATTACTTTTTATTTTTTAAATCCTACTACATTTCCCCCCATTACATTTTTTCTTTTTTCTGTACTTCCCCCCTTTTATGCCCACTCGTGCTCTAAACAACTAGGAACCTTAAAGCAAGAGGGATGTGTTCCATGAGGAAACACTTCGGATTTCCCTGACATATTTTTTCCTCAAAGTACAGATAGTGAGTGCGTGTCTCATCTTGACAGGAATCCTGTTCCACAGAACAGACCTCCCTTTCCCAGGCTTTGACTGTGAAATAGATTTACCTCACACAATTCACAAACATCACTTCATTTTTTAATTAAAAGGGGGGTTGTGGGCTTGTTTTTAAGACAGGAACTAGGACTGTTTCCAAGTGTTTTGTTTTGTTTTTTGCTGATAACTGACAGGGAAATGTAGAATAAACAGATTTCCAAATGTTTCCCGTTGTGTTCATATGTGTCACTTAAAATTTGTTACCTAGGAGCATTTGGATTTCAAACCTTTTCAGGCTATGGTGTGCTAGCAGGCTTGGAAATAAATAGTTGTTGGAGATCTTGAAGTTGCAATAACTTCCATCTCAAAATGGAAATGGTGGCATTGAGGCCTGTTTTTCCTAACTGACTTACTTTCCTCAGCTCTGGTTCTCCATGACCCTCTTTCATTCTTGGCCAACAGCTGGCCCAACAGGAATAGTGTTTTGGGTAAAGCTTTTAATAGGATAGAGGTAAATTAGTGGAGGTGTACTACAAAAGGTATTGTGGCTTGGTGAGGGGGATAGCACCCTTCGTTGTTAGTGCAGAAGGAAACCTTGTGCCTGGGATGGAATATTTTTGAAGAACCGGCTAAACTCCAAAGCAATACATCAACAAACATGGAGTCCCTGCAGTGGCAAAACAAGCCTCCCTCAGATTCTCCCCATCTCACAGCACTGAGTTTTTTTATCAGTGACCCATTTCTTTGCCTTTTCCCTGGCAATGTAGAATGCCCTTACCTCTGTTGTATGTGAAACAGCAGCTATCAGTTGCTTCAGATTACAGTAGCACCTCCGGTTATGAACAGGATCCGTTCTGGAGGCCTGGCCGCATCCCGAAAACTTCGTAACCGGAGGTGCCCTTCTGTGTGCACGCACGGCACAATTGAGCGCTTCTGCGCACACACGCGCAGCGAAACCCGGAAGTATACACTTCCAGGTTTGCCACGTTCGCAACCCAAGGATTATGTTACCTGAAAGTAACGTAACCTGAGGGTCCCCTGTACTTGCAAAGACATATCATTTTGCTTAGGCTTTCCCCGGCATATTACTGTATTTCTCTCTTCATCCTGCATTTACTTGTTTCTAGAATTCTGTTTTTATGATTCTGGTTTTTTTGTACTTGTGTTTTAGGATTCTTTTTAATAAAAAAAATACTAAGTGGCTTATAAATGTGTTTTAGATAAATAAAGTAAATTATTGAATCTGCTTTCAAAGCCGCTGAGGGTGCAAACATTCAGCAGCTGTGAAGGTTTCAGCCACTAGACAAAAAAGAAATGTGTAAAAAGCATCAGAGCAGAGCCAGTGAATAAGAGAAAACAAAATGGCTGCTCTTGTCTTCCTACAATTGCCAGTGAAAGCCAAGAGCAAACAAAGAGGAATTGTGCAAGGGAAGCTTTTTCCTGGTGTGACGAATTGTTCTTTGCCTGTTTAAAAGGCAATAAAACTTCTCAGCCAAACAGAGACAGAAGGTTTAAAATTATTGACTGATTATCACCTCCTACACATTGCAGGAAGTCATCCATATTGCACATATAAGACAAGATGCAATCTATAAGTTTGCTAAATACCATTATATGTTAAATTTAACCTTATTCCAGCACAGTCCTAATTTCTGTGAAAGCTTTGTACAAACTTCTATTTTTAGTGGTTTTGTCCATGTCTGCAAACACTTATTCAGTAGCACAGTACACCAGTTCAATTTCACTTTGCTGAATCATATACACGTTTAAACTTAATGTCAATATGTTTTGTTCTCTTGTGCATCTCTGCAAAGCTAATACATGCCTAATTGTACACTTTTATAGCATTTTGCACTTGCATGCCTATGTCAGGTAACAGGCAAGTTACCTCATGACACGCAGGGGACAGACTTATGGCACTTGAGTGCTACAGATTTCTGCCAGATTCTGCTTCTTGCTAAACCAATCTATGATTGATTACACATGATCACTATGCCTGATGTGGACTTTTTGTCACTAAGATCAGACCCCCAATCTGCATCAGTGAAAACTTCCAGCTCATCAGAACCTTGTGCTGAGACTTTTAAATTGCGGTCAACTGTGCTGTTCGTGTATCTGATTATTTTTTTTGACTGCACACCAGTCTTTTTCAGTAGGGCAATCTTCTAAATATTCCTACTGCACTGCTTATATCAGTTCTTGAAATATTACTCAAAATGCACAGTAAACTAATTGTGCATCTGTACCTTTCAGGCTGTTGAAAAGCTTTGCTTTCAACATTTTTCTGAAAATCAGTTACCATAGGAATTTTAACAATTTACAATATGCCACGTTCAGTGCTTCTAACGATTGGATCTTGCCTTTTAATTCAGACAAAAGCTTTCATTGCTTTCATCTTTACTTTTTCAGATTCAGCATTCTGATCGGCTTGTGAATAAAAACACAATGTCATCTACATAAAACAAAACCAGATGCCTGTAGCTGTACTATGGGAGGGGGAAACTATTTCTGCCAACTTGGGGGGAATTAATCCTTTTTTCATGTTCCTTAGCAGGGAGATGTACTTCAACAACACCCAGACAACGCCATAACATGTGCTGCTGAAATATATAATAAAAATTAAAATGCCTTTTTCTTTCACGCAGGGAGGAATTCTACTTAACTTCCAGAAACACTCCCCCATCCCCTCTGGCCTCTTCTTTAGATGATGGTTTTGAAGAACAGATCAATTGTTGAGTACCCTGGAAGTTGCTATTGAAATATTGGCAGGACCAACCTTTTAATATCGCTTGTCAGGAGGGGCAGGCAACCCAAGACGAGGACAATATCTCAAGCTATCAGCAGGCACATAGCTGTGAGATTTGGATTTCCTAAAAGCAAAGAGCAGATATGGAGAAAGCTTCGGACGGCTCGGGCAAAGTCCCCCAAATTGTACAGGTTATGTATTTTAAAGGGCCCCAAAGGCCTGTTTCTCAGCCGCCTGAAGCTGGGCTGCCCCAGCAACAGGAAGCTCAGTGGCAAGAATTCCTGAATGCACTGCAGCCGCCTCATGCGGGAAGGGCAAATTCATTGCCCACAGAGCAGGTGCCATGGGACGACGCCAGGACATTCCTCTCCGCCTTTGAGCAAGTTGCCGAAGCCTGCCGGTGGCCGCGAGAAGAGTGGGTGGGCCGCCTCCTGCCGGCGCTGAGAGGCGGCGTGGAGCAGTTCTTTTGCCAGCTGGATCCCAGGGACAGGACTGACTTCCTGAAGGTGAAGATCGCCCTCCTTCGAGCAGACGCCATCCGCAGGGAGTCTAAGCGCCAGCACTTCCGACAGTGCCGCTACCAGGAGCTGGAAGGGCCGCGAAGAATTTACAACCAGCTGAAAGAACTCTGTCGCCAATGGTTGAAGCCGGACAAGTACACGAAGGATCAGATCCTGGAGATGATAATCCAGGAGCAGCTCCTGGCTATGTTGCCACCTGAAGTCCAGAGCTGGGTGAAGGAGTGTGGGCCAGAAGACTGTATTGAGATGGTGGCTCTGGCAGAGGATTTCCTGATGGGGCGCCGCTCTGCCAGGTCGTGGGTCAGGCAGGTGAGAGATGAGAATTTAATATTCCTTGAGTGCCCAGCGGGTGGGGAGTGTCCAGAAGAACATGGCCTGTGCTGTGCTACTACACGTTTACCACTTGTTAACCCCCTGCCTGGCAATTTGCAGATTTTTTCGAGGTGACTTACAGGCAACATCATTGGGAAGCCTCCCAATATGGCTGTTTGTGGTAGATGGTTGTGTGGGAGTGAGGAGACAGGCCAGCTGAAGCAGGCTTGGTGCTCCAGTACTTGCATATATGTTTCAGACAAATTTTTAAACCTGTAATCAGAGCTTGCATAAAGAAATATTTGGTTTGATTTTGATTTGTATTAAGCAACTGGGAGGGAAATGGCTTCCTCCAGATCACTGGTCTTTGGCTTGCCTCTCTCTCACTCTCCTTGCACCTACCTTAAACGGCAGTGGGAAGTAGATACCACTGTTTTTGGGGGAGGGGGAGTAGCCAATATGGCCGATGGCCAGGGGTGATAGGAGTGTAGCATCAGGAGGGTTCCCATGACATTCAGACTGTGATACTCGTTTCAGGCTTTTTGAGCTGTCAATACATTGCGACTCCTCGGCCGCCACCAGCACAGCGCACCTCGCCCTAGGGAATCACAATGCATTGCCAGCTCAAAATGGCCTTGATCACCTGAGAGACAGGTGATTTAAGGAAGCCTGTTTCACAGCTGATCAAGCCCCCTGCCTCTGGCTCATGCGAGCCGAAGGCAAGGGGCAGCTTGTTTAAACTACTATGCTGAGGGGCACATGCGCAGCTGCCCGCACCTCAGCAGAACAGGTTAACGCCCCCCCCAGGCTTGATCAGCTATGGGGTGGGCAGGTGGCTACCCACCCCTCAGTTTTTCAAGCCCCTGTACCGCTCTAGCTCCCTCAAGCAGGAGCGCTATAGGGTAGGACTAGGCAGTTTCAGACATCGTGATATATCAGTACCTCACAATATTTAGCAGCTGATCTATCACAATGTTGAAAACCACCTATTGCTCAGCCCTAATGGACAACCTGTAACCCACCAGATGTTGGACTTCATCTCCCATCAGCCAGCACGGTAATGGGCTGGGGATGATGGGAGTTTGTAGTCCAGCAACAATCGGAGACCCTCACAGGTTTCGCCTTCCCTGTGGCAACACTTGTCTGGAGGACTAAGAAAGTAGAACCAGTGAAGTCCGTTGGCTCTACTGATACTATCCTCCTAAATTAAGTGGCAGAAGAACAAGGTCTTGCCTATGAGACTTATCCAGATCTTACTGCTGTTGGCCAACAATGTCCAAATTAAAAAAATAATGGAGGTGGAGGGAGGTGGCAGCTGAAAGGCTTAAGAAGGGGCTTAGTGGGATACAGTGCTACATTTTAATATTGATACTGACAGGAACTTGATGATGGTGAGGATCCTCTTGTGGGGGCATGCTCCCTTTTCTCCCTTGCAGGAGGGAGAACCTGTTCTTATTTATTATTTAGTTCATGAAATTTATATGCTGCTCAGTTTTAAAGAAAAAGGACAGCCTCAAAGCTGTTTACAAACAGATCATCGTTAAGAAAAAAACAATAATTTCTTGCATCAACTTTCTAAGTATATCCTGTCATCTGTGCACCGGTGATGCCCCAGACCTGTCTTGCCGTAGTCAATGTTTAGTAAACAAAAGCTACCGTTCTTTTGGAAAGAATCAAGACTGTGTTTAATATTTCCTGTTCATTTCTTTTTGCAGTAATAACAGTAAGCCAAAATAGCCTGGTGGTGGTAAAACAGCCCCACTAATTAAAATCAGGTGTTTATTAGTCTTTGGTGCACTAGTTAATAATTTGCAGATTTAAAACGTACAGTCCAGGTTAACTGACTTCAGGTTGAATCCAGACTCAAGTCATGCTTGAAGTAGACCCACTGACTGCAGTAGTCACCTTCCCCGTTAATTTCAGTGGGTCTACTTGTGAGGATGAGCGACAAGGAGTAGACAAGGCAGCCACATAAATTAAAACGTTTTCAGTTTTGACGGGGGGGAAATGGAAGCAAGGGCACCACAGTGGTGCCGTTTATCTGTAGGCTTCCAATGACTCATCTTTGTTGCTTTGATCAGGTGCCAGCCACAAACTCCCTGGAGGCAGAGGTGGCTCTGCCAGATGCCGCTCAAAGACAGCTCTACGCGGGGGTCAGCCCAAATGTCATGTCTGCAATGGGTAAGGAGTTGGAGATGCTCTTCCTTTTCTGGCAGTATGGTATAGAATGTTCTAAGTAATCCACCTCAATATGTTTCAGTTTGGAATAAATGACAATCCTTGAAACTATAGCAACTGGATTGTGCTTCAGGGGCCACGGGGACATGATAGAGGGGGAGGGGCCAAAAGGTTCTCCCCTCTATGTGTGAGGGTAACCACACCTGAAAAAGACAGGTGAATGAAGGGATAGAGGAAACCATTCCACCTGAAGGCCAGGTTTATCAAATGCTTTAGAATAGGATGAGATTTGTTTAGAAATTTGTCCACTACCCAGATGGCAGGAAGAAAATATGAGTTGATCTAACAATATTAATGCATTCTTTTTGTTGTGAAATGGGTGAGGGCAGTGAGAATACTGGGAAAACCATAGTTCTTCTTTCCATTATTATACCAGTTGGTTGTATTGATCATGTCTTGTTTGGGTGATTGCCATTGAGGCATCTGGTTGGCCACTGTGAGAGACAGGAGACTGGTCCAGATGGGCCTTGGATTTGATTCAGCCAAGCTGTTCTTAATTCTTCTTTGTTTTTGATGTCTTCCCCCGCTCCTGTGTTTTGCAGCCAATGAAATGGCATCCATGAGGAACTCTGCTATGGTAGTACCTCCTGTATTAACTCCTGACGGGCAGGGAATGACTGGTGTTGGGCCAACTGAGGTATGTGAAAATTTGATAATGGTTTCATTCAAGGCCTTATTTTTGGCAGGAACTCTCAGGAGCAGAGTTCTGGAACCTTTTCCCCCCTCAAAAAAAATCCATTTTATTACAGTCGTACCTTTGTTCTCAAACAGAATGCATTCTGGGAGTCCGTTCAGCTCCTGGAACCATTCAAAAACCAAAGCACAGTTTCCGATTGGCTGCAGGAGCGTCCTGCAGCTAATCAGAAGTTGTGCCAGACATTCAGCTTCTGAAAATCATTCAAAAAATGGAACACTCCCTAGTTTTGATCATTTGGGAGCCGAGGCGTTTGGCTTCCAAGGTACAACTGTATTATTATTATTTAATCCTGATTGGCTGGCTCTCCACTCGGCCAATTGCAAGTGGGCAAGGGGGTGGCCCACCAGGGCCTAGCAGTCCTCCTTTTCACCACATGCATTTTCCTGAAGCAGTCCTAGTTTGTTTCCGCTGCCAGCTGACAATTGCTAAGGCTCCAATTTTGCACGGTAGATAGAGCCTGCGATCCAGAACTCCCAGATCAGGTGAGTGTGGTGGTGAAACAGCCTGAAATAGAACAGCCACGCTGCATCAGCTGGACTTCTCGACCTGGAATGAAAAACACGTTAGACATCACAACATTACAGCTTTTCATTTCCACGGTCCAGGTGCTATGCGCCTTCAAGGAATCTCCACTCGACTGGTGGATCAAATCCTTCTGTGGTGTACACGTGGTGAACAGTTCCATCTTCCACAAAGGTGTGCCTCCACCTCAGAATCTAGCACAAAAGATTATTGCACCTCTGCTCTGGAACAGCTAGTCACCATCTCTGCGCTGAAGCTCTGCATCTCTGGCCTTGCTTCATGTTGAATCATAGAATCATAGAGTTGGAAGAGACCACAAGGGCCATCGAGTCCAACCCCCTGCCAAGCAGGAAACACCATCAGAGCAGTTTGCAAATGCTGCAAACTGTCCGGGCTTTTGGAATCTCGTCCAAATTTCTCACAGTACAAACTTTCCACTGCTTCGACCACAGCAGCGCCACCTACTGGTTGCAGTGATGGTTGGGATGACGTCACAGTCAGTTCCCCTTGTCTTCCTTCCATTCTGGAGAGCCCTCCCCCCGAACAGGAAACAATGCAACTTCCCTCCAAAACACCTCCAAACACGACTGGAGGAAAAACTCCCGCCTGGGAGGGTTGCCAGCTTCCCAGGCACTCTGGGGCCATTCTCCAGTGGTCACTCTCTGGTTGGAATTCTCCCTCAGTCCAGAGAGACTGATAATAAGCGACTCCTCCCTTGTGAGAGAAGCACACTCACTTTCTCCTGGCACCGCATCACAGAAGAAAGAGAACAGTCCGTAGTCGACTGCTACTTTATTAAGACTGTACAAATCATGTCTGCTCGCCTGAGCAGTACAGCATAAGAGTCTACGACTCGACTCTGCTTCTATCCAGAAGCGGAAGACCAACTCCCAGTAACTCCACCCGGTTACACAGAGAACTGGCTGAGACTTCCTGTCTCACAGTCAGGGACATCACATGATGTCAACAATGTAGCTGCTTGCTCGCAGCTGGTGGGAACTGAAATCCCAACACTTTTGGCCTCAGGAAACAATGCCTCCCAGATCATGTGGGCATCTGAGACAGCAAAATCCAGCCGGCATCTTCGATAGTCCGTCGCCATCTTGGAACGTCCAAGTGTGTCGCAGATGAAATTCCTGCCGAGCACACACTCTGGCTGTTGGCATCAGACACAGCATCAAACCGCTTTTGCAGCTTCGGGAACAAAACCACTGCTCCTCCACATTCCCAAACAACACAGGGAATGCATCAGAAGACTCTATCTTCTCAAAGTTCATGCCTGCTACTTCAACACAGCACCGGGGAAATTTCCCACTCCCCCATAGCTGATGCTTCACATCCAGCTATTGTTTTGGCAAAGCTTGCCGCTGCGCAAATCTGCTTCATAAGCATCGGGGTATTTCCTCCCTTCGTAGCACATAAATCAGGGCTACATTCTCAGCAAAGACCTGCCGCATCAGGCATGTAACTCAGGGACTTGGGATTCTACCCCTCCAAAAGGTCCATTTCGCAGCTTAGTCCAAGCTGAAACAACCTTTACTGTCCTTATCAGACGGCTATAAATCAAGCCTTCTTCGTGCGCGAGCTACTTTGGCAGCTGCACAAAACATTCCAGCCTGCCTACATTACTTTAGTTTTCAGGCACAGGCTTTTTTACTCACTGTCGTGTCTCCGAAGAGGCTTGCTTCATGCTGCCGGTTCCAGGAGACCCCAACTGGGACATAAACAGCCTCCGGTTCTTCCTCTGCTGGCACTGGGTCTGTGGCCCCGATCCCTGGGCCCGTAACCGTTGTCAGGAGTTCAGCCTACACTTGAGTAGGACCCTGGCAGAGACATGCCCAACTGGCATGTTCCCTCCCTCCTGGTCTTTCAGGAGCTTCGAAAGCTTTCTTCAGCCTGAACATCACACGACCGATGCCAACCGACACCGGCACACTTAGGGATCTGCAGAGTTTGCGCATCTTGCGGTTCAGACCTCAGCAACTCAGCATTTTGGCTAATCTACTTTATTTACATATAAACACACACACAGAACTGCAGCATGGCTCCCTCTCTCTCTAGCATCAGACAGCAAAGAGAAAAAGAACAAAAGACAATAGTACCACTTCATGGAACACAGTAACACAAACATCCTGTTTCCGTCACTTCCCACTCTGTGGAGTAAAAACACATACCGTCATGTGAAAGACAATAATCCTATGACTGCAAGCATGGAGCAGGAATTCTAACACTCCCCCCCCCCCCCGAGAAAACCACTTGGCTAGAGGCAGAGCTGTAGTCTTAATTTGAGGCTGGGGGCTTTTTTACTTGGTGACTTCTGAGATACAGACTACTCCCAGGAAAGTTTTTCTGGCAGCTGCATTGTTACTGTTTTTTAAGGCGCCAGATTAAGATGCTTTTATTTTCTCAGGCATTTTAAAACAAACTTACTTTGTAGATCTAGCAGGAAAGGAACCAACATTTTCTAACACTGCAGCTGTCCTGTTCATTCTACTCTCTGGTAAAAAGCCAAACTCCAAGTATATGTGGCAATACACTTCCCTTTGATAACTGGTGTTTTCTGTTAGTATTGCAGGAGTTTGGAAGAGAAGTTTTTTCATTCTTTCAGTGCTTTCGAGTTTTGTGTGCCACTGATGGCCCATTGCCAACTAATAAATATGTACTTCTTGAGACTGGGCCTGAGGCCTGCGGGAGATCTGAGAAAAGTTTGCTTTCCTGTTTCAGGAGCCTGAGGATGTGAAGAATGTGCTACCTCTCCAGAATCCGCTGCACTTAGCAGCAATGCAGGAGAACGGCAGTAACGCCAGTGTTTCTGGTGAGTCTCTACTCCAGGGGTCCTCAAACTTTTTAAATGGAGCCCGTTCACTGTCACTTATACACTGTTGAGGGCCGGACTATAGTTTGGAAAAAATATGAACGAATTCCTATGCACACCACAATTTTTTTTGTAGTCCAAAAAAAAAACAAACCAGGAAAAAGAATACAATATTTAAAATGAAGAATAATTGATTTTAAATGAAGAATGATCTCTTGCCCACCTCTCCGCCCTTCTGCTCGGGCCAACCAGGCACTTCTGCGCCAGCGGTCGGGGCACGAGAAAGAGGCGAAACACCACCAGGAAGTTTAAGGTGTTTTCTCGCAGGAAAGATAACGGGGGGGGCGGCATGTGTGTTAGGAATAAGGCGTTGGAACCGTGGGATGGAAAGCCAGCTGGATCGGCCCCAGCTGGAGCGTCTCCCTTCTCAGCCTTGCCACTGCGGAGACCCATCAGGCATCCTCTTCCGACGTGCGCCTGCGACTCATGCTGCTGTGCCTGAGCACACGTTACTCAGCAGAGTAAACACACAACCGATCTGGCTCAAGGTGTGGATACTAGGCTACACTTATCGTACATAAATCAGGACATGGCTCTGGTTCAGGTTCACTAATTGGGGGCGGGGGCACGGAGGGGCTGCTCTTCTTGGAACAATCCCGCCATCCTGCGTGGAAGATTGAAAGGACCAGCCCTGCCCCTGCTCTGAAAGGGGGGTCTCCTGCCTGTCCGCCCCACGGTCCCGGCCGCCTCTCAAAAAGGGTGCTGAAAACTCTCAGCACCAGGCTCCATACTACCCAGGCACCCCCCCCCCCCAGATGAAACCCCCTCCGGCCGCCGGCCTCTCTTCCCCTCAGTCCCCACCCCTGCCTGCTTCTCCCTCCCCCTCCCTCCCTCTGTGACGCCTGCCTGCCTTTACCCGGTTCCCGGCCCTGCTGCTCGGGTCCAAGTGGCTCTTCTGCTTCTAAGGCGGCGGTGGCAGCAGCAGCAGCAGCAGCAGCATCACCACTGCCCCGGAGTCAGCCAGGAGAGAAGCAGCAGCAGAGGAGGAGGACGGAGCAGAGGGGTGAGAATGCCGCTCTCTCCCTCAGCCCGTCCTTCCTTTTCCTTCCTTCTTCCTCCCCTCTTCGCGCTCAGCCACTCTGTTGCCTGCAGCCCATGTCCTCCCTTTCCTTTTCTTTCCCATGCCCGCTTGCTGGCATGCCTTTATTTCTCTCCCCCCCTCAATGGAACTTGCGAGGCCTCCCCTCAGGCAGAAATTTTTGGACTTCGGGGGCCTCGGCTCCGCCATGATCAAGGTTCCTGCTCTGTATCTCTGCGCGCAGCAGCGGCAGCAATGGCAACAACAACCTCAGCAGCAGCGCTGCGAAGAGAGCAGTGGCGATTAACCCTTCTCCACCTGACGAATACTGCTGCTGCCGCCGCCTTATTGAGGCCAGCGGCCCTCACTTTGTCTCTGTGAGGTAAAGACCTGGAGCAGGGAGAAAGCGGCCGCTTCTCCGGCAGTCGACCTCGTCTCCCTGCCAGGTCCCACCCGTCTCTTCTCCCCTCAGCGAGCAAGGAAGCCGGAGCCAGGAAGCCCAGGTCGGCAGGCGGCCCTGGTGCTACTTCGTCCCACAGGCGCGCTTAAGGACCTGGTCTCAAGCCGGCTTCCTTAGGAGTAAGCACCACTCTGAGCAAAACGGCAGGCCGGGTTTAGGAACCTCGTGGGCCGGATCCGGCCCTTGGGCCATAGTTTGAGGACCCCTGCTCTGCTCTTTTGGGGTATGGTGTGATCTGCAGAGTGGGTTAAGGGTCTGGTTAAGGGTTATAGGCCTTCAGGCCTTCATGAATTAACTAGGGCTCTGTCCTCAGGACTGAAATTTGCACTCCACCTCAGCCCAAAGAGATGAAAGTGGCAGAGTCGTCAATTATACTGCTTTATTAGAAGAAAGTGTAGACTTACAATACAGCATGCAGAGCCTTGTTGCCTTTACAGACTTGTGATTGACACCAGAAAAGCAAGCATACGCCATGACATGTCTACAAAACTTGGCATTCAAATACTCTTGCACAACACAATAAAAAATGTTATTCAACGAACGGAATACTGGAATGCCTCCATGTACTGACATCTGCATGCAGAGCCAGCAATTGTAAAAGTCAGTGTTTGCTGCGAAATGAAGGGTCCAATCTTGGTACAAATTTTCACTGCCCCCAGTGGGAACTGACGACAAGTCAAGCCCCAAGTCCGTGTGAGGTATAGAAACATATAGGCACAGGTATAGGTACAGCCAGAAAAGGAGCTTCAGGACCACCATTTGAAATTAGCCGGGTGCCAGGCATGTTTTGCAACAGGCAACCAGCCTTTTGCGAGGAAGTGAAGATGTCTGGTTGCCAGGCTGGCAACTTACATCTCCATGTGGCTGGCTCTGCTGCGATGCCACAATGGTCAGCTGATCTACGGGGCAGCGCTGCACCAAGTGAATGCCTCTTTTGGTGCTGTGCGAGCCAACTGATTCATGCAGCAGCACAGCAGCAGCAGAAAGATGCAGTGTGAGTCCCTGGGCTGGCTCTGAGGGTGTGGGAGGAGAAATTCCTCCTCACCCAGCAGCCAAGTTTGATTGCTGCGGGTCGGGGGAAGTGCCACTTCCCCCACCGCAGCACGAATCACCTGTGAAAAGGACAAAATGGCAAATAGATTTTCTGTTTTTGTACTCCTAAGCCAAGTTCCAGCAGCCATGTGGTGAATAGCTTTTCTATCCTAGTTTCTAACACTGCCCAGGACCAGCCGCGGTACAGTCATACCTCAGGATAAATGTGCTTCAGGTTGAGCGTTTTCAGGTTACGCTCTGCGGCAACCCGGAAATAATGGAGCGCATTACTTCCGGGTTTTGCCGCAAGCACAGACACTCAAAATGACGTCACGTGCATGCGCCGAAGTGGCAAAATGCGACATGCTCAGTCGCGTGTTACATTCTACTCAGGATGCGACCGGGGCTTCAGAATGGATCCCGTTTGCATCCAGAGGTACCACTATATAGTTGTACCTTGGAAGTTGAAAGGAATCCGTTCCGAAAGTCCATTCAAGTTACAAAATGTTCGGAAAGCAAAGTGCGGCTTCCGAAAATAGTTTGGAAACCGGAACACTCACTTCTGGTTTTCAATCATTTGGGAGTCGAAATGTACGATTTCCAAGGCGTTCGGCAACCAAGGTCCGACTGTATTTTTAAAAATTTAATTTTTATTAAGTTTCCAAATTTTAACAAATTGATCCAAATTATTAAATTTTATACAATTTTATACAATTAAATTTTATACAATACAAACTCCTGCTGGCCATAATCCCAGCGGGGGTTGCTCTGTTTTCCACTCCTGGTGCGGACCAGAAGAATGAGTGTGTGTGTGTGTGTGTGTGTGTCAGTGTCAATTTGTTTGTTTGAGAGGGGAGGTGTAAAAAAGCATTGTAAAAACCCTTTACAGAGCATAAATAATTGACTCCCCTCTCTTCCCTCG
Organism: Podarcis filfolensis; assembly: GCF_964270895.1. Taxonomy (NCBI): domain Eukaryota; kingdom Metazoa; phylum Chordata; class Lepidosauria; order Squamata; family Lacertidae; genus Podarcis; species Podarcis filfolensis. Next base: position 9,670,900 of record NC_139605.1, read on the forward strand.
ATATCAGATAACGTCATAATGCCAGCACATGGTTCTTTCATGTTGCAGGAGAGGTCAAGAAGAGAAAAGGCCATTTAAGAACCAAACAAACATTGGCTTGTCCCCCCCTTCCTTTCTAGCTGCTGGTTTTTCACACTTGTTAAAAATCATTCAATCATTCAGATACCTTCTTGGCTGAAATCCAGTCCTTTCGGCAGCTGATTAGTTGCAGCCCTTTATCATATGCTGTTTCAGAAGCACCCCATAATTAATGCCAATATTCCAAATTCTTGACGAACCCTGCACAAATCATGTTGCCAACAGGCTCATCAACGGTGGAGACACAAACTCCCAGGTCGTGCCTGCTCTGCCTTTCAGTTTGGCAGACGTGGGCATGGGATGCTGTGAACTCCCCAGAGCCCCCTGAGGGTGGAGTATTGCCAGGAATTTTACCTAATAAGTCCTGGCTTTCCCCTGCTTGAACTTCTCCTTTGCCCCGGAGGGCAGAGGAGAGCTAGCGCCATGAATCATGGGTGTGGTCAGAAACCCTACGTTTTCTTCTAATAAAGCATGAGAACTGATCACACTGGTGTTTTTGGCATCCTTTGGTATCAAACGTGCATCAAACCATTTCCACAGGCCCTCCTTTTGAGCCTGTGGATCAGGACAATGCACAAAATCCCTTTTATCTCCATATTGAGTAAACCACAAACTCATCACTGCTGTGTCACAGAAAAACCTAGAGGTTCAGTTTGGGTGTGGTCTTGTTATTCGCTTCTTGAATTCTCAAGTTCTGAAACCAGAAGTCGGCGAATGCCATGCAGATGAGTTAGAAAAAACCCAAGCACTCCTGATTCCATATGCTTATTTTCTTTACGTGTTCTCTTTCTCTCTCTCTCCTTATCCAAGAGGGCCTGTTTCCCGCACCTGAGATGAACCCTCTACCTCAACATCAGGAATCCATTTTCCCCCAGCAAATGGACTATGGGGCCACTATTCTGGGCAGTCTCTTGAGTAAGTGAGAAAGAACTATAGAATGGGAAGTGAAGATAAGTCAATGCAACAGGGCTAACGGGCACTGTAGTCCCATGATAGATTTCCCCTTCCTGAGGAATCATTCAGTTCTGCTTTAGCTGTGCTTGACTGTTCCCAGCAAAGCAACCAAGGCAGCAGGATTTAACCCTCCCTCATGCATCACCTCAGAGAAGTGAATCAAACAACTACTTGCAAGACTGCATGTTCCCCATGTATGTTCTAAAAGGCTATAGGGCGGCAGGCTAGGAACACCTCCCTAGATTCTGGAAGGTCAACACGTGTCTGAGTAGACATTACCCTGTTGGATGTGCCATTGTTGTGGGAATTCTGGAAAAAAACTTTCAGTTGGAAAATTTCCCTCTCCACTAAACCAACGCACATCTGATTTAGCAAGTTTATTTGACTATTTAAAGGGGGGGGGAGGTATGTTAATTGACATGTTAATTCTACATGTTGTATACATCTGAAACATTTTCCCAATAGCTAAAAATAGCTGAAATATTTGGAGGGTGCAGATTCAGATAACCTGCAGGTACAGTGGTTTAAATGTTCAAGCAGATTCAGACATAACCTGAGGACATAGATTTCCCTTTTAATTATTTTAAGATCGATGGGGGAGGTGAGGCACTGAAAACAACTGTTAAAATACACTATTTTTTTGTGTTGTATGAAGAATTCTACCATACCTAGTTTGCTACCTCGTTGATAGTCAACTGAATTGCAGGAAATTAGAACCAGATCTAATTATAGCTTAGATTTGGTTCACTTTGAATCCACTGCAGTTGCTGACCTTGAAGTCTTAAGGACTTTTATGCCAACAGGCTTGCTCAGGTGATTAAAATGTTCTTGAGTAGCCAGTCATTTTGTCAATTGCTTTATGCTGCTTTAATCTGTTTAAAAGTTAAACCATTGCACACTACCCTGATATTTTGTGAGAGGGTGGGTGTATAAGTACTTTTATAAACAAATTTTTAAAAAGCTTCATTTATATCACATTCATTCATAACGTTCCCTGGTTGAAGTATGTTTGAAGGAGGCCCCCCCATTCTTCCCGTTGTACAGATTGGAGTAATAATTACAATAAGGATAACAATAACAATAATTTTACTATTTATGCTCCACCCATTTGGCTTGGTTTTATCAGACACTCTGGGTGCCATGAGGCTGAAGGAGTATCAGCTTGCCTGGGGCCATCAAATTAGGTTACTTCCCAGATCTAATTCAATTTCTTGTTCAAACCGAACTGAACTCCTACACTGTTTCATACCAGAAGGTGATCCTTTGTATAGTCATGCCTTGGTTTTCAAACAGAATGTTCAACTTTCGAAATGTTTGGAAACCAAGGCGCGGCTTCCAATTGGCTTCCAGTTGCAAAGGCACGCCGGAAACAATAGAGGAAGCCGCATCAAATGTTCGGATTCCAAAAAAAATTCGAAAACCAGAACACTCACTTCCAGGTTTCGATTGTTCGGGAGCCAAAACGTACGAGTACCAAGGCGTTTGACAACCAAGCCGTGACTGTATATTTTCTCATCTTCTGTCCAGGTGATAGACTTCGGACCAAGATCAAAATGGAGAATTCTGATGATGATTTGGAGACGGAATTCAGCTTTGAGGGCTTACCAGATGAACCTGCAGAGGGTGATTCGAATACCGAGGTTTCTGACCCGAGTCCTGAGGGGAAAGAAGATGAGCAGACGGGGAAAGGCAGTAAACGGAAGAGGAAATGTGTGAGGAGGAAAGGCAGATATTACCCCAGGGAGAAAAAGCACATTTGTCCTGAGTGTGGGCACATGGCCTATTACCTTTCGGATATGGTTAGACACATAAAAACCCACTTGACGAAAGGGGCCTACAAGTGCCTGGAGTGTGGGATGACCTACAAAGAGAAATCATCTCTGGAGGCTCACCAGCAAGTCCACATGGCCCAAGGTGATGCCAGCAGCAGCCAAAGTTATGGGGCAACGACCTCAAGTGCCCCGATGCGTAAAGATCACATGTGCCCCACGTGTGGACAGGTCGAAGCTACACCAGAGTGTCTCTTTGAGCATATGATAGCCCACCTGGAGGCAAGGCCTTTCAAGTGTCCAGAATGTGAAAAAACCTTCCGGTATAAGTCGCATCTTGCTCTTCACCAGGAGATGCTACACTCTCAGCAAAAAAATGTTACGGATTACCGCAGGGTGCCCAAAGGTAGGTCTGTTATTTCAATCTGAGGCTTCTTGTGCCTGTTTTGATGTTGCTTGATCCTGTAAGTATTCTGCTGCTGCTTTTCCTCTGCATTTTCATTGCTTTACAGCAGAGCTTTCCGAACGGTGTTGTGACACATTTGTTGGCTACAGTGTGTAGGTATGTCGTGAATGCTACCTGCACTCCTCCCAGGGGGCTGGAAAGGGGTTAGTTGAACTTCTAGTTTGCTAGTAAAACTAAATTACTGTGCATGCTAAAACTACGTCACTAGCATGAAAAGTTTGGAAAGCGCTGTTCTACAGCAAAAGCGGGGAAGCTTTGTAACAGGGGCTGAAGTATCTCTGAGGGAAGCCTGTCAGACGGAGCGTGCCAGCACCCTTTTTCTGCCACCCTTTCCCCTCTCTCTTCCTCCTTGCCCAGCAGATTCCCAGGGTGGGGGCAGATTGCGCTTTCCGGAGACACAAGCTGATTGCCTGCAAAAGGGCTTTTGAAACAGCTATGAGGGCCTAAGTTTCTCACCCTGTGATACAGAAAGTTGGGCTACTAGCGGGGCCGACTTTCTAGTCTAGTTCATCCTTTGGCCTTGTGTGTGCGGTGCTCCCTGTGGTTATACAGTCTTCCGTGTTGTGATACCGTTTGTCTCCTCTCGCCGCCACCTCCGTTCACATCTTCCAGGGGTAAGAGGTCCCCTCTCTCTCCTTTTGCAGCCGCCCCTGGGCCGAGCACAGCTGAAAACTCTCCTCTGCTGCTGCAGCCCCTGTCTACTGCTTTGACGAGCGCCGAGACCTATGGCGCTAGCTCCCCTTCAAAGCTGCTCTTGAGCCAGTCCGAAGGAGAAGGAGTGCCTCTTTCTCGCTATGGGACAAAAACTGTGAAGGTGGTGCTGACCAAGTTTGCCAGGCTCTGCAATGGGAGGAAGCACACCTGCCCTGAATGTGGGTTTGTCTCTGAAAGCTTAGCGGGCATCATTCAACACAGGAGAGTCCACACGGAGGAGGTGCCCCATAAATGCAACAAATGTGGGAAATGCTTCAAGTCATCATCGTACCTCGATAAACACTGCAGCAGAAATACATGCCAGCAAAACAGCCTTGCTCCAGATGCCCCTCTCGAAGACGGCCAGGTGTCATACGAAGGTGAGCATAATAATTTGGTTGGTCCCCAATAATGTGCAAAATATAGGCATCCCCCCACTTGCTGTTATGTCCCCTGGCTCCACACATGTATTTGAAATTGCATAAAGTGGGGAGGGCGCTCTTGAGAGAGGCTGGCCTGCCCTGCCTCCAGGGATTGGCAAGTTGAGCTTGGGGGTTCGTGGCAGGGTGGGTAGCTATGCTGCTGTGGGGCTTCTTGGTGCTCTGTTAGTCTCGGATGTTTCTGGAGAGTTTTCTTTTTATCTGGTCTCTCCCTCCACCCCCTTTGCCTACTCGTGGGGCGATGAGGGAGAGCAGAGGGACTCAGATCCTGCCTAAGGAATAAAATTGACACGTGCAAGCGAGGAAGGAGTGAGCCAAGGCACGAAGCACCCCCAAAGCGACAGCTCTGCTGGCCAGGAAGAAGAAAGTGAAGGAGGGGGTGTGAGTGGGGGGTGGCAAGACACTTGGAACGGCTGTGCAAGCTGTCCCCCCCCCCCTCCAGCGTTCTCCTCTTTTTGTGCTGTTTTGGTGCCTTTTTCTGGTTTAAATCCTCGGTTAATGATACGTGCCTAGATAAGTGGAATGTGTTTAAGTGGTGGGGTGTCAGGTCAGTTTCACAAGAGCAGACAGAACTGCAAGCCTTCATGGAAGCATTGTTGCATGTGCACTTTGTGCTTTTGTATACTTGCGAGCAAAATATCCGTTGTGTGGGGAGAGGTCCCATATACAGTGGTACCTTGGCTCTCAAACTTAATCTGTTCTTGAAGTCTGTTCAATTCCTAAAATGTTCGAAAACCAAGGCGAGGCTTCCGATTGACTGCAGTCAAGCAGAAGTCGTGTTGGACATTCGGCTTCCAAAAAGCGGCCGAAAACCAGAACAAGTTTTATCAAAATGTCAGTACGTTGTAACAATGCGCGCCAAGCTTGCAGGGGCTTTCCTTCCCCAGCCAATCAGGCAGTCCACTTCTATGCAAAAAGTAAAAAAAGAAACTTAATATAAAAAACCACTGCGCCCCCCCCCCCATTATATCAGGGATAGGTGGAATTAACTTACACTTAGCAGGGAAGGTTTGAAAGCAACTTTAGGACTTATAGAAAAGCACCGTGCAAATTGCGTCTCACCACAGCCGGGAGGGGCTTCCTTTTTTCATCCCGTCTCACACCGAATGGTTTCCAAATCAGTCCAAATTGTTCCAAATTTAAATCTTCTGTTTAAATTTCGGCTTTTTATGTCCTGAAGAGTCTGCCGCTCAATCCACTCTGAGCCAGAAGCTTCACTTTGCGGAGATAGCGATGGATCCCAGCACTCACACCTCAATCCCGTCTTTTCTTCTCCACTCCTTACAGAGCAATCCGAGAGATGGGAGAGATCACCCAGAGTGCAGCCAGATCACATGCACCCAAAACAAATCCTTTTGGGTTTTTTTGAGGTCCACAGCGCCTTTGTGTGGCCTCATATCCCCCCGCAAAGCTCAGATCTTTCCCGGAGGGCTAGATCTGTGCTCCATGGTGATCCGTGACAAACCGGAAGTCCTTTTCCTTGTCTGTCTCTTGCCCGCCCCCCGGATTTTTGCTGGAAGTTGTCATGCCTTGAGCAGAGCTGATATCCCAATGTTGTTCCAACAATTTCTCCCTCAGTCAGTCCCATACAGTGGTACCTTGGTTCTCAAACAGCTTAGTTGTTGAATAAAACTGCTGCTGAACGGTGAAAACCCAGGAGTAGATGTTCCAGTTTTTGAATGTTTTTTAGAAGCCGAACATCTGATGCGGCTTCCACTTGAGTGCAGGAAGCTCCCTGCACCTTGGTTTTCAAACGGTTTTGGGAGTCAAACAGACTTCTGGAATGGATTAAGTTCAAGAACCAAGGTAACCACTGTACTCTGTTTTTATCATTTTAACATTACTGGGCTACAAAATTCACTCTATCTGTGTAGCTGGTTTTTAGCCGGTTTTTTTCCAGCCCCGGGAGGAGAGTGATCTGGCATTTTGCCAGTGTACTTGGCAAGCTTCCAGATTCCGTTCATCCCCCCTTTACACCAAAAATAAACTAGCCTTCCAGGTTACATACTCACGGTGTGATAAATTGCATAGTCCAATTAACTCAAATTCCGCATGCCTTCCAAATACTGTACCATTCTTGCAAAGTGGTATTCAGCGCAATCCAATTAGATTTCTCCCATGCTTAGTCCTGTGCTTCTTTGTTATGCATCTTTAACAATAGCTGCATAAGTCACTCGATCTCCATCAATATCCTTTTCCACCATCTTTCCTCCCAACATAAGAAAAGTGGTCTATTATCCTGCCAGTGCATTTGGCAAGCTTCCAGGCTCTGGTCATTCCTCTATTTCACAGAAGATAAGAAGGCTTCTCTGTTCCATACTCCACTGTGATAATTAGCAGTCACCCCCTTTTTTTTGTTCACACAGTTCTATTTTATATTGTATTCCAGATCTGCATCTCTGCAATCCAGTTCCTTGTTCTTCACTTGCTCATTAAAAATTGCTTTATCTTTCTAGAGAAGGTTGCCAAATCATAAATATAAAAGGAAAAAACTTTATTTCAAGAAACTGAAGGCTCCCCCACACCATCTTTTACACCGAATAAAGTTTTCTTTCAAGTTCAAACCTTAGCAACCTTGCAGCTGCTTCCGTTATGCAGTTTATTATCTCAACATTTCCAGCATGTGCCTGTACTTTAGTCCCAATTAAACTCTAATTAACAGGAGAACCTCTGCTTCTTAATGGTGACGTAGGAGGGTTATCGGCAGATGAAGCACTTTTGTGCTCAGTGTCTCTGCCTCTTGCATTCCATGTTGAAGTGAGAGCCAGATACCAAGACACCTGCGACTGAAGCTCCTCCCCCCCCCCCCCCCGTCCCTGAGGGGAACTTGCAAGGATAATTACCCTCGATCATCCTTGGTTTTTCCTTTGTCGACAATCTCCTGCTGTCCTGGGAGCTGTCTCCATTAAGGCACTGGAACCAGAAGCCATGTGACCTTGATCTCTGATTGTGCAGGAGAGCTGAGGGCATTCCCTTTCTGCCTGCTCCCCAGGTAGCCTTTTGAAGTGCTGAACGAACTGCAAAGATGCTCATTCACCCTTGATCATTCTTGGTTTTTCCTTTGTCTACGATCTCCCGCTGTCATGGGAGCTGTCTCCATTAAAGCAATGGAACCAGAAGCCGTGTGACCTTGATCTCTGGTTGTGCAGGAGAGCTGAGGGCATTCACTTTCTGCCTGCTCCCCAGGTAGCCTTTTGAAGTGCTAAATGAACTGCAAAGATGCTCGTGCACACATTTAAATAGATGCTTCTCTCACAGGCAGGGTTGAGAGGGGGCAGGAAACACATTGTAGTTTGTAAATAAATAGAGAAATCTTGCTGGAGAAGCTGTTTCTTCTGATCACACAGAAGATACTCACTTTGGAGAAAAGGAACTACTATGTGGAAAACACCATTTAAAGCAGAGCTTTACAAACTGTCACAATGTTGGCTGCAGTGTGTTGCACAAATGTTCCCTGAGCTCCTCCCAGGGCTGCAAAGGGGTTAGTTTAGCCTCCAGTTTGCTAGTAAAACTGAATTAGTGTGTCGCAAAATGATGTATATGTATGTCTAAAAAGTATGTCATCAACATGAAACGTTTTGACAGCTCTGCTTTAAACTGATGCATATTCTATTAAATGGAATATTTTTGAAATACAGTAGTACCTCTGTTTTTGAATGTAAAACCATTTGAGTTCTGAAACATTCAAAAACTGAAAACTCAATAGGGAAAACTCAATACGGAAGCATGTTTAACTTCTGAGGCCCGTATGAAAACCAAAATGTTCGTCAACAGATACGTTGGAAAACTGAGGTACCACTGTAGAAGAAAGGATATAATTGTATGATATTTTATGTGCAAGGGATGCAAGTATGACCTATCAATGTTTTATAATTCAAACTACAATTGGGTCGGAGGGGGGACTTTTATATTTCTACAGCATACTTGCCTTTATATACACCTATACCATGTCGTCTCTGATGGGTTGTTGTAACCCATCCTTGTAGGGGCACATTTCTCTAACGCCTTAATCAGACCGATATGCCCTGTCTTGTATTTATTTGCCTTCCCTGCAGGTGTTGAGGACCCTCTGCCCACAATTAAAACAGAGGAAGAAGAGTTTGAGATATCCCCAGAAGGTCTTACATTGAGTCACGAACCTGCTTTGAGTGAACACCCGGGAGAGGGCAGTTTGTCCGCGTTAGCTGCCATGGCAAGTTCAGCTAACTTTCAGAAAAAGCAACACACTTGCCCACAATGTGGATACAAGGCTAGGAGTTTAACAGACCTTGTTTCCCATATGAGGAAACATACTGGAGAAAAGCCCTACATGTGCTCTCGTTGTGGAAAAAGCTTTGCATGGCAAACAAGCCTTAGGAAACACACGAGATATCTTTCCTGCTTAGCAAAAAAGCCTGTTCCTGACACCTCTGTTTCCAATACCCCTTTGGTTCCCCAGATTCCTGTGGCGGAATGTGACGTAACACTTGGCGGTGAGTGCTCGTCTACGGTGAATCATTAGATATTAGAGGATTGTGCAGATTCTTTTCCTAACAGTTGCTGGGAATACAGCTTTGAGGTTATACTTCTTTCTTTTTTGGCAACTGATCTGTGTATAAATTTTATGAAATAAACCAAATCAGATAAATAAGAGAACAAGCCCCTGCCCCAAGGAGCAGAATACTTTACTATTCTAAGTAAGCTCATTTTTTTGCCTCATACTGGTTTGCTATGTATCTTGCCTCTGCCACAAACTCGTGAAGCAGTCCTTTTAGGCAAGATACAGTTTGTGTGTGTCCTTGTCCTTTCTCTGCTTCCCATCAGCAACATGGGAATATTGATTACCTCCCCTTGTAGGGTCTTGTGAGGCCTGTACCAGGATCATGTACTTGAGCACTTTCCTATACACCAGAGGTTCCCAAACTTATTTGGCCTACTGCCCCCTTTTCAGGAAAATAATAATAATAGGCACACACACACACACACACACACACACCCCCGTTACATCAGTAAGCATCATTATACAACAGATGAAATAGGTATGAACAGTTTTTCAAAACTGGACAAGGAGGTGAACTAGGCCCCGTGATTAAAAAAAACCCATGGGGTGGACTGGAGTGAAGCCTGTCAGCTCAGTCCATTATGCCCCACGGGCAGAGTTGGCACTGCAGCCCACCTGCCGTTGGACAAATAAGCAGCCAAGCTATGATCCACTTTCTGGGCCTTCTTTATGTTTCCACTGCCACCTTGTTTTTATCCAACAGCCCCAATTGTACCCAAGCCTACTCCCTTCCCCCACCCTGGATGATTCCAGAGTCCCCCAGGGTGTGGTATTGCCCACTTTGGGAAACACGGATTTACACCCTTCTTTACAAATGGATTTTTAAAAGCAGATTAATATTTTAGGTGCAATCAAAAGTGCTATTACGTTGAAAACTTTTGATTGATTGATTGGTGTCTGCATACACTCCAGCACCTAAATGGGATGAAGCTCTCTAGTTTACTTCCATGGGGCAGGGAGAAAAGGACCCATACAGTCAAACCTTGGTTTTTGAACAGAATTTGTTCCGGAAGTCTATTCGACTTCCGAAACGTTCAGAAACCAAGGCGTGGCTTCCGGTTGCGCAGGCACAACGATAGCAATATTGGAAGCCGCATCGGATGTTCAGCCAACCAACCAGAGTATGAAACCATGTTTTCGAAGCTGGAGTTCTAAACTCTGCTTACACTGACAGTGGTCTTAATGTTGCACCCCAAAGCCACAACCCTAGCTCATTCCTGGTTGGTTTTCATGCCTCACCCCAGAGGCCTGCCTGGCTACAGAAGTGCAAGGCAAGAGCAGGTGGAAAACAAAAGCAGCCGTTTGCCGAAAGATGCTCCAGTTACTTTGCTTGTCCATGGGACTGTCCTTCACAAAAACCAGGGAGAGTGTAGCATGTTTGTAGCTCTTGGCTTTCAAAATAAAGGGGTTATATAGCCTCTCCCCCGACCCTTGCGGCAACAGCCCTATATCTCAATTATCTCTGTATCCTGACAGATGAGGAGGAGTTAATTAACATCCTGGCGAAGAAAGCTCAGAAAAAAGGAGTGAAAGTGCAGGAACTCCCCAGAAAACCTTCGGGTGGCGGATCTCGGGCTCAAGGTCAGCAAGAATCGACTCGCGACCGAGAAACCAGGGCTGGCAAGAGGAGCAGGTATCTATGGATGGAAAAGAACATCCAGTGTCCTGAATGTGGGCACAAATCCTACTATATCTCCGACCTGATGAGACACCAGAAAAGCCACGGAGGCGAGAAGCCCTACAAGTGCCCTGAATGCTGGAGAGCTTTCTCTGACCCTTCTGCCTGCAGCAAACACTACAAGACAGTCCACCGCCCTGACAGTCATTCTGGCGGCAGGAAGAAGCCCGCCAACAGAGCACGGAGCCTTCAGAAGGAGAAGAAGCACACGTGCGGCAAATGTGGGCATGAAACCTACAAATTGTCAACCCATCTTATCCATATGAAAAGCCACGTGGGTGACGGACCTTTTCCCTGTGACAAGTGCGGGCTAAACTTCACTTACAAATCGAATCTTTCCCGGCACAAAAAGTCCCACGAGGAAGATCTCTCCAATGCCAGAAAGAGCGCTCTCTCTGTACACCAGCAAGTTCCTACAGGTGAGCGCCGTATGATTTGAATCAGGAAGGGTTTTTAAAAATTAATTTAAAAAACACAAACTGCTAATTATCTCTGTTTATGTTTTAGTGGGCTTAACAGAAGAAAGTACCCTAAGAAAAAGGAATCTCATAAAATCTGTTCCCATCCCACCCCCTGCCCACCCATATCATCTTTACTCTTCAGTCTCAAAACCAGAGTATGGGGATATTACCAACTAAGTTCTTATCAGATTAAACTGATTAAAATTAACGAACCTCAACATATTAATGTCTGTTGACTTCAGTGGGTCTTCTCTGAGTAGGACTAACATTGTGTACAATGCACGATTCATGTGGCTAGTTTGGTTAATGGTAGCCTGACAAAATTCAACAAGCCTCATCTTAGAATGAATGTTCTGGTTCTCTTTGTATGCTCTCTGCCATCCCTGAAGATATAACCAAATGTGCAAGCTCTGCCATGTATGGGTACCAATATGTTGTTTCATAGTAAAATGGAAATTTGATGGGAATTGTAAAATGATGCTTTTCTCAGGAGGACCAGCGTACGAGTAGTCCCTTTGTCAGTAGTTCTGTTGCAAGCTGCCCAGAGAACCAGTGTTTCTGTGTGGCATGTTAGTTTTTGCAAATATGGCAATGTCTGTAAAAGCATCCTGGAGATAGTATTACAGTGGTACCTTGGTTCTCGAACTTAATCCATTCCAGAAGTCCATTTGACTCTTGAAACTGTTTGCAAACCAAGGTGTGGCTTCTGATTGGCTGCAAGAGCTTCCTGCAGTCAAGTGGAAGCCGTGTTGGATGTTCAGCTTCTGAAAAACATTCGCAAACAGGAACACTTAATTCTGGGTTTGCGGTGTTCAAGAGCCAAGCCGTTCGGGAACCAAGGTACCATTGTAATGGGATTCAAGTCATGTGCCCTTCTAAGTTACGATCGCAAAAGCGTTCCTGCTAGCGCAACAGGGCCTTTCCCCTTTGCTCCCAAAATTGGCTCAGTGGAAAATTCAACAACAGCATACCAGGGGATGAGAGGGCAAATGGTTCCATCTGTCCAATAATGTTTGCACTCACAGAACAACTGCCTCAGTGCTGCGTTAAATTATTCCCCCCCCTTTTTTGGGGGGTAAATGCTTTTTATTAAGTTACTATTACACCACATACAAACATGACATTTAGAAAACAAACTACAAAAGACTTATGTTATCCAATCTTTAGTTCTTATTCTATTCTAATTGACTCCCTTCCTTCTCACCGTGGGTCTTTTTTAAAACTTGATAAACTGTTTCTTTTTCATTTCAACATTTCTACCGTTCTCCATATGTTCTGTTTGTACAGTGGTAGCTCTAGTTGCGGACACAATCCATTCCGGGGTGCCATTTGCACCCCGAAAAGTATGCAACTAGAGCGGCGCTTCTTCGCATGTGTGGAGCGCACAGAGCGCTTCTGTACATGCATGCAGAACAAAACCTGGAAGTATATACTTCGAGGTTTACCACGTTCGCAACCCAAAAAGCCGCAATGTGAAGCAAACGCAACAAGAGGTATGACTATATTTAGTTTTGCAAAAATTATTTGAAGTAAGTTCAGATTTTAATTTGAGGGCACTGGTTTTTTTTAATCATCTCTGTACTTCCCCCACCCTTTTTGAAATTTTTGTTTAGACTGTCCCCTAACTGCATCCATCATTTTTGCCAACTCAGTGTAATCAAATAATATTTCTTGCTCCTCTTTTTTTGTTGGTACTGTTTCACTTTTCCAGTTTTTTGCAATTAGTATTGTTGTTGCGTAAAGGAACATTATCTTATTTTCATTTGTGATGTCTGAATCTACTATGCCCAATAGAAATGCTGCTTCTTTTTTTACAAAAGTTCGTTTAAATATTTTTTTCAACTCCTCATATGCCGTGTCCCAGAAGCTCTTAATTTTATTACAGTTCCACCACATAGGAAGTAGCGTCCACTCTGATTGATTACACCTCCAGCACATTTTGTTTTATACATTTTGGTTATTTTAGGTGTTATATACCACGTATAAAAACATCTTGAGAAAATTTTCCTTTATCGAGTTGCAAATAATTGAATATTTTTGCCCTAGGTCCATTGCCCAAATTATTCCCTCCTTTCTTTCCTCTGCACTTCATTATTATCCCACCTTTTACATTTGCTCATGACAAAGGCTGTAACAACACTCGTGACTCCATAGTGGTATCTTCACCCCTGCAGTCGCCTTGGAGCGGCCCTGATGTGCCCAGACCATTTGACCATTTTAGGTCTCAAATGTCCAACGTTACCCTGGCAACCTACAGTGAGGGAAGAGCATCATAAAATCCTCTTCCTGGGTCTCCGATCGCTTTGAGGATGGTTGATTTACACTCTGGTGGTAAAACATCTTGCCGTTTGTACCACTTTCAGGTTGGGGCAGGTGGTTGTTGTTTTTATTTTCATTATATATTTTGTGGTTTTATATTTTGATTTTGTTCTGTGAACCGCCCTGAGACTTCTGGGTATAGGGTGGCATGAAATTCATTAAATAAAATAAATAAGGAGAGATAGAATGCAGCTTAGGAGGAAGAGCTCCACAAAGGCAGAACACACGAAAATCACGCCTGATACATTCTAAAAGGTTAAATGCAATTAAACTGAAGCACTGAAACATTATTAAAATAATGAAAATATACACCTGGGGTCTCTTAATTCTTATATCAAAAGGATGGAGGGACAGCTGTCATCAAGGCCATGCTCTTCCTTATACATCCCCATTTGCTGAAGCTCAGTGCAGCAGGGCTATAATTGAAAAGCATTGATGCCTGGGAGAGCTCTTTCCTCCTCCTCCACCGCTACCCTTCTTCCCTTGAAATGGGCTGGTCTCATGCCTGGATTGTTTTTCCCTCTGTCCCTGCAGGCAACACGGTGACAGTGGAACTGAAACCTCTGAAAGTGCCGGTACTGAGCCACATGGACGATGCCAAGCTGGCTGAGCTCCGGGGACGATGGGGCCTTTGTAAACAGGAAAGGGGAGAAAAAGCAGAAGAGCCTGTTGCCTCCGCCGAGGGTGCTTCCGCTGCCGAGGGTGCTTCCACTGCCGAGGGTGATTCCGCTGAGGATGCCTCCACTGAGGATGCAAAGAGTGACTCAGCCAAGGATCCTGAGGCTGAGGCTGCGGAACTTGAGCTAGCAGAGATTAAAGCGAAAGTCCGTGCGAGGCTGGAAAGGTTTGCGTATTCCAAAGGCGGGGAGACAACTCCCAGCCCGCCAGAGCCAGACACCAGCCAGACTGCCCCGGTGGAAGAGAAGCCACCGCCTCCCGAAAGTTCTGCAAGCGAGAAATCCTCTGAGGGTGAGCCTGCCGCCTTAGCTGACCAACAGAGTACCGACACAGGGGACGGGCCCCACGAGTGCGAGGATTGTGGGGAGCGCTTCATGTGGATGGACAAGCTGCTCTGCCACCGGGCCACGCACACGGAGGCAAAACCGTACCTCTGCTCCATGTGCGGGCAGGATTTCATTCGGAAAGATTCCTTGGAAGCCCACGAGAAGACTCACGGCTTTGAGTGCAGCAAGCGCTTTGAGGAAGCCTCATAGGGCAGGATTGGTTATCAAGGATGATGCTGAATTGTTAGCTGAGGAGAGGAGATGGGAAATAGCGGCACAACCGCAAAGGAAAGACTTAGGACCCATCTCCAGCCCAGTTCAGACAGTTTTATAGACTTGCCCTGAGTTGTCCCACTGACTGTTGCAGCAGGTTTGGGGCAGTGGCCTTCCAGATGTTGAGGGATTTCCCAAACCCCTTGCCATTGACCATGTCAGCTGCATGGACTGATGAGAAATGGAGTTCAGCGACACCTGGAGGGCCGCAGGTCCCCCCACTTGAGAACTATCCTGTCTTAAAAAGGCTTAACTCGGAAGCACGTTCCGCTGGGAGCTGGTCTCCTCCGTTGGTAAGTGTGTACTTAGGGTGCAGCCCTGTGCATGGTTCACGTTGTACTGCACTGGGCTTATCTCTTGGTCAGGAAGTCTTGGTCACACCGTCGCAAGCATTGAAATCTGTTTTGCAGTTGTTACTCTTTCAAAGTCTGAAAAGGCAGTGGCACAGGAAACGGAAGGTGTCAACAACTTTATACAGCAACCCCACCCCTTTGCGGAACAGGCGTGGTGGTGATTGAGCATTCAAAGGAGGCCACTAACTTTTTTTACTGGCCCCTGCTCCTCTGCCTTCAATGTCTGTCGATATTCTCAGGTTACAGGTCTGACCTCTTCCATGCTGCTGGGTTGTTGTTATTTTTTGGCACATGGTGGTGGCTTAACGGCCCAAGATCAAGCCAGGCTGTGTATGTTTTGACCAGTTTGCAACCTGAACTCAGACTTCTGCCCTTGTAATGTAATATACCTCCATCTCTTCCTACTGCTTTCAAAGTTTCCGAATCTTGCCTCATGACTTTTTATCATTCTCTTTTAATTATTTTTAAAAATTAGGCAAGAGCCCTGGCTAGTTTGGATACTATAATTCAGTAGACTTTAGACATGAAAACATAAGCGTCCTTTTAGCTTAGCATTCTGTTTCCTGCACCAACCCACTGTTTTCAGAAAGCCCTTAAGCAGGGCGATTTCCCTGCTAGCATCTGGTTTCCTGAGGTTTCCTGAGGTTCTATTTCACTTGCCTTGCTGACAGTCCTGAATAAGGGTGTCTTAGAAATATTGAGTGGTGGTTGGGAAATAAGTGATGATTGGGAAGGGGACGTTTTGTATAATTTTGTTTGTCTTGGTGCTGATGGGAAGCAAAAGTGCACTGGAGATGAGAAAGTAACAACCTTAGAAGTATAACTTACCTGAGAAAAGTAATATCTATTCTAGAATGCAAAGTAAAAGTTGTAAATTTTTTTAGAGCTGTGGCGTCATGTTGTTTGTATAAATTTGTGGCAGCTGCAGAGTTTGTGGACATGAATTCTCATAATCAATAAAGAATTTTTCAATTTTAGATCCTTACAGAATCTTTCCCCCACTGTCAATGTTGGAATATTTTGGGAGCTTACCTTTATAAAGGCTTACGGCTGCAATGCTATGATGACTTTTAAAAGTGTTAGGTTACACAGACATTCATCACAGTGGAGTCATAAAAATGGGGGAGGGGAAACTAATGCACAAAAACTGCAAGAGAGTTAAAGCCAGGTACTTTATGGTTCTCATTGATTCATTTTCCAGATATATTCATGTGTTCAATCTCAAGCAGAAATCAGAAGCATTTCCTAGGTTCAAGGAATTCTGTGCTTGGTTGCAAAATGTGCATGATAAACAGGTGAAATGTTTGTTTACAGATCGAGGGGGAGAATTCACTTCTCAGCAGTCTGAAGCTTTTCTAAGGAATTCAACATGACCTTTCAAGTCCATGGTCTCCTTGGATGAATGGACTTTGTGAAAGGGCGAATCAAACATTGCTTCAAGGCTTGAAAACCTTGCTGTATGATGCCAGTCTTCCAGAGAGTTATTGGGCAGAAGCGCTCAGCTGTTTTGTTTATACTTATAATCGTAGATTGTCATCACCGATTGGTTGAACACCCTATGAAAAGATGTTTGGCAAGAAACCATTCATCAAGCACATGATAATTTTTGGTTCTGACGTGTGAGTTCACACACCACAAAGCTCCAAGTTAGGCAAATGTGGTTTGCATGGTATCTTTCTAGGTTATCAGAAAGGTTCTTACAGAGTAATGATGACTGACACTAACACAGACTCACTAGGTGTGTTGAGTACAATGCCAAGTGGGAGAATGTGGGAATTTTCCAATGTTATTCTGATGACACTGAAGAGTCTGAGGATAAACAGCAGCAAAACCCCACACCCACTGATGAAGGTTCTGATTCTGAAACTGACTCAGATGGTTCAGAGGATTTCAAGAGTGCTAAGGCCTCTCTGCGACCCTCTGAAGGCTCTGATCAAGAATTGGAGGAACCACTGTTCACTATAGGCCACTTTTCTCCTAAGAAAGAAGAGGAAAGCGTTGAAGACTTACGTCTGATTCACAGGTCTGAAAGAGCCACAAGAAGTAAACCTCCAGAGAGATTTGCAGATGAATTTGCTAAAGTAGCTAAAGCTGTAACTGTTGTTAATAGCGCCAAGAAGGTATTTGTGTCGGAATTCAAGCCCATATCAGGAGAAACTGGCAACAATCCCAGGCACCCGGCTTGATTCCCTGTTGACCCCCCTGGCTGCATTCCCCAGCAAGCACAGGCAAGGTCTCGATAGGTGATTCTTCTCAAACGTGAGAAGAACATACCCCCTCTTTCCTGCCCCCCCCCTCCGGCAGGGGAAAGAGATAGACAGAAACGTATTTACATGCCTTTATTTCTGTCTTTGCAACGTTACAAAAAACATGACTGCTTTCTTCAAACTCCAGCAGTGTAGTGACAAACACTTCCTATACTTCCTGGACAGGAACAAACGGAAGAGCTCATATTACACTCTGAGCTAATTCTGGTGCTTCACACTGTGAATTGACTGTCCCTCTGTTTCCCACGGACAGTCCCAACATTCCCATCATGTTTACTTTTCATGCTAGCAGTTTGCAGCAGCATTGCATCCATATCGTAACATACTCCCCCATATGAATCAATGTGCGCTGTGAACATAGCTTGATCCAGAGAAGAAAACAAACAGTTGTTATACATATAACACTCCCCTGTTGTTTCAGTTCCACCCTTGGAACTACCCGCCACTGGTTTCCCCAGTGTACCTCTCTGGTTGTCTGACTTCCAAGGAACAAGTGCATCTGCATTACCTTGGCTAGGGAATGTAGTGTTACATTTAGCAACTCCCTGTTGTGTCTTTGTCTCTGACTTAGACACAGCTTCAACCTGTCTTGAGTTGTCAACAATAGTAACACATGCAACAGCTGAGTTAGCAAACTCTTTTGAATACCTCTTGGGTAGTACACCCTTTGTAACTCTCTCGGACCTGCGTATTAGGTGCTGATCCTCTCTGCTCACTGGTTCAGTCTCAGGACTCTTTGGAGAACCAGTTCCAATAGTGAACAGTGGTTCATTCTCCACCTGTGAAGGTCTAGCCATTGTGTGAGATTTCCTCTCAATGACTGTGTCAACTGAGCTCTTTGAGCTATCACTGTCACTCTCAGTACCACTGTAATCAGTAAAATCATCATCATCATCTGAATTGTCCTCAGTGGGAAATGTGTGAACAATTACTCTCTCCTGTTCAGGAGCACTCTCTAGAAATTTTGTGAGAATCACCTGACCAGATTCAGACAAAATTACTCTGTAGAGACCTTTTTCATAACCCACAAAAATGCCTCTGGCATTCTTTACTCCACCTGGAGCTTCAGTCAAGACATGAGACCCGAAAACCTTAAAATGGGCAACAGAAGGTTTTCTGTGAAATAGCTTTTCAAAAGGAGAACATCCCAAACGTTTTGAAACCTTTCTCAACCACGAGTAACAATAACACAATAACGACTCCGCCCAAAAATCATGTGGCAAATGTGAACTCAGCAATTGCGCCTTCATCCCATTTTGCAATTCTTTGTTCACTTGCACACAGACACTTTTGTTCCATGCTCCTGCAGAAATAGCAGTCTTGTGCCTTATTCCTTTCTTATCCAGGAAATCCTGAAAATCCTGTAAAAGAAAAACTGGCTTTTCATCTGTGAAAAGACAATCAATGTTAGCATCATGAACAGTCTTAACCTTGTCACAAAACTCTTTAAACCTTTCTAAGGCTTCTTGTGGTTTCTGCAATATGTATATCCACACATAATGAGTGAAATAATCCACACACACAAGATAATATCTTGCATTGCCTCTAGATGGTGCTAGAGGACCAATCACATCAGCATACACTCGCTGAAATGCACTGTTAACTTTGGTCGCCTTCTGGACGTCCTTCGCCATACCTGCAAGAGAAATCATGTTAGATTCAGATGCATTACAATTTATGCAATCACTTTGATCAAAAGTCAACAAATACAGTCCATCTTTCTCTTTGGCAGAAAGATACAGCTCTCCATCTTTGTAGATTTTGCAGCTTTCTCTATCATAGGACAAAGTCAGTCCTTTCTTTGTGATCTGTGAAACACTCAGCAGATTGAACTTTAAATCAGGAACCAAATACACATTGTTAATAGTCAAGTTCAGACTTTCAAGATACACAGTTCCAAACCCTGTCGCTTCCAGCTCCTGGCCATTGGCCTGTTTCACAGCGAAGCTTTGCTTCTTAAACGTAGAAAACAGTTCTTTGCGCGACGTCATGTGTTGCGTTGCTCCAGTGTCCAAAACAAAAGCGTTCCCCATTGAAAATGCGGCTTTTGTTGACAGCAATGCCTTTGCAGGTTTCATCTGGGACTTGGTACAACTTTTGCCTGACGCCTCAGGCTTTGCAGAGCTCCCCTTTGCTCCTTTCTGTTGACGTGGCTTCTTACAATTCCGCTGAAGATGCCCAGTCTGTCCACAATTGAAACAATGGACAACGTTCAAAGCAACAGCCTGTTCTTCACTTGCACTGGCAGTGGGGGTGTCAGAACTCCGAGCTTCTCTCCCCCTGGCTTTGACATCTATTGCAGCAAGGCAATTCTCATTGAGAATCACGGCACAAATTCTCTCCGCCGTAAGATCTCTGGCAGGTAGAGAACCCAGCTGACTTGCAACCGTTTTATAAGTCCGATTAAGGCTGTTAATAATCATGAAGCAGAATATCTCTTCCTGTAGAGGAAAATTGCGTTGCGTCATCTGCTGGCGTAAGAATTTCATCTCTGTCAGATGCGCTTGTACATCTCCATCAGGCGCTAGCCTAAGATTGGTCAGCTTTTCAAAATGCAGCAACGCTGAAGAACCAGCATCTCTTTGGTGTATTCTACGCAGCGTTTGCCAAATCTCACACGCGTATTCCAAATCCTGAATATGCATGAGTTGATCATCTGAGACACACAGAATTATGGCCGTCCTGGCTCTCACATTCTGTGAATTCCAACTTGGTGTTGGTGCAGGAGGGATGGGGTTATCAATCACCCCAAAAATCCTCTGATTCTGAAGCAGGGCTTTCATCTTTACAGACCATGAGGCATAATTGTCATTAGTCAGTGGAGGTGGGTAAGGTAAGCCTCCCCCCTTCTTGGTATCCATTTTGAATTCAAACCTCAGCACTCACTCTCGAGCCTCTAAAATCCAATAGCTGGCTGTTTACTCTTTGCACCTGGCAGCTAAACACAGGCTGTTTTGAAAGTCCCTCCAAGAGCAGTGAGATAGCAGACAAACAAACGTTGTTTTTTTAGCCTCTAACACTGTCAGCCGTGTTGGCTAGTAACTTTCCACTTTCTTTTCAAGCTAACTATCTCCGAAGTAGCTGAAAAGACTGAAGTCTTGTTGCTTAGCAACTGGACATTCCAGGTTTGAGCAGCAAAACCGTTATCAGTCCCAAGAATGCAAAGAATGTGGCTGTCTCTCAGTGCTGTTTTTCTATCCAAAAAGCAGCTTTTGTGAACCAGAGAAGAATCAATCTGCTCCATCCGTGCCTCCATCCGCACGCTACCACAAACTCCTTTATCTCCTTGCAGAGGATGAATACGATCCATCAACCTCTTTAGCTGCTTTCATGGATCGATGCCATCGGCTCCGTGCTACCAGATGTCGGAATTCAAGCCCATATCAGGAGAAACTGGCAACAATCCCAGGCACCCGGCTTCATTCCCTGTTGACCTCCCTGGCTGCATTCCCAGCAAGCGCAGGCAAGGTCTCGATAGGCGATTCTTCTCAAACATGAGAAGAACACCCCCCCTCTTTCCTGCCGCCCCCTGGCAGGGGAAAGAGATAGACAGAAACGTATTTACATGCCTTTATTTCTGTCTTTGCAACGTTACAAAAAACATGACTGCTTTCTTCAAACTCCAGCAGTGTAGTGACAAACACTTCCTATACTTCCTGGACAGGAACAAACGGAAGAGCTCATATTACACTCTGAGCTAATTCCGGTGCTTCGCACTGTGAATTGACTGTCCCTCTGTTTCCCACGGATCAGTCCCAACATCCCCATCATGTTTACTTTTCATGCTAGCAGTTTGCAGCAGCATTGCATCCATATCGTAACAATTTGAACCTTCAAACTTCCAAGAGATCCAGACTTTGGACTCAAAAGATGCTGAGCCATGGTTAACCTGCCGTGAAGGCTGAGCTTGACTCCTTAGAGAGGAACAAAACATGGGAGCTTGTTCCAACAGTTTCCTGTTTACTGGTTTCCTGTTTCTTTGTACCAGTTGCCTCTCTGCTTTCACAGAGAGAGGATGTATATTTTCTTTTCTGTCTCTGTAGTTAGAAATAAAACTCTCAGCATGTAGCTCATATTTCTCGTCTCCTGCTACTGCTTGGATACTCTGTGTAATGGGAATGTGCTTGGAGCCTCATCAAAGGCTCAGGTCATTAATCACCGTCGCAGGACTTGACCGGAGGAGTAGCTCGGTTGAACGCAAGTTCTGACAGTTTGACGGTTATAGCTATTTACAGTTTATTTCCACCAGAGCCCTGGTGAAGTTTTCTCTTAAGAGTTTCCAGGCCTTGCTCTCTGCAAAGCCGCCTCTCCCCTCTCAATCTTCTCAGCATGGGAGATGGGCACAGACTAAACACAGTTCACAGTCACTATAGGAACTGCGGAGGAGTAAAGAACAGTTCCCACAGAAATGTCCTCAAGTAGGAATAAACATCCAGCATTTAGCTGCTTCTGGAGTCTTTAGGAACTTCTGGAAACAAGTGAACACACTCACCCCAACACAGTAGGTGGGAGCGGTTGCAGCTGTAGATCAGCAACAGTTGGGATTCCACGTTTCCTATCTCCTGGGAGGTGAAAGCATCCAAATTGATTATATCAGTGCAGATATTGCTTGAGAGAAGATGGTCTTTCAAATAGATGCTCAATTTTTGAAAGTGTCAGAATATGTGCCTACCTAGCCTTTGTAGGAAGGAGTTAATTTATTTCATGGGGACAAATCACCCTATGTAGGAGATAAGTCAACAGGTGGAAGATCAGCCAAGCCAGTTGCTATGGCAACAGCCCACTGTCATTTACAGAATAAGGTTACCAGATTTTCTTCAATGAATCTGGGGGCACTTTTCAACTTCCTACTAAATAGATGGATTTTGTCAGGGGACTGAGCTGTAAATCCGGGAACTGTCCCCGGGAAACGGGGACGTCTGGTAACCTTATTATAAAAGTGATTAGGATATGACAGTTCATCAGTAGGTGAAAGTGCAGTCCATGTTACATCTTGAATTGCTGGAATAACAAATTATTTCTACTTGTGTCTGTATCTGCAAAGTCTACAAGCTTTATTTTGTCGCAGTCTTTTTAATGTGAGCTATATACAAGTATTTACAAGTATTTACAAGTTGCCTTTCTACCCTTCTTACCCAGAACTTCAAAGTTTGGGCAACGTCAGACTTTTGCTTTAATGCATAGACCCAGCCAAATCTAGAATAGTCATCCACTAGGATCAAACAGTACTTGTTATGGGAGACACTTGGTGGAAAAGGACCAGTTACATCAGCATGAATCAACTCCAGTGGTTTTTTGGTTTCTCTCTTGCTTGCTCTTGCTACTGGGCAAGCCCTGCTTTTAACCTCCTTGCAGATATTGCAGTCTAAGTAATTATTACAACTTTTAATGTTTTTTGATCCCCCCACACAACTCCAATGTTTTGTTCAGCACCTTAAAGCTAGCATGAGCCAGACGCCTGTGCAGGAGATGAATACACATATCATGGGTTGGGACATTTTGCACATTCGCAACCTTAGACTCACACTGCAGTACATACATATTAGTTCTAAGGTTAGCATTTGCCAACATTGCCCCATTTTGCTTTATCTGGCATTGATCTTCCACAAAGTTTACTTCAAAGCCTGCTTTTGCCAAGTCTGGAATACTCAGGAGATTGTTTTGCAAACTAGGCACACACAACACATTCCTGAATGTGTGTCCCAGCTGTGGGAACACAACCTCCCCCTCACAAACCACATTAGCTTTCTGGCTCGTAGCAAGACTTACATGTTTTTTGTTTGAAGCCCTAGCATCAGTTAGCAATCCTTTTCTTTTACAAAAGGTTTGAGAAGCTCCACTGTCCACAACCCACAGCTCTTCCTTTTCTTGACCATCTGCAGACACCCAAGTGGTAGACTCACTCTGCTGCCTCCTGTGCTTCTGCTGTTTTTGTTGTTTTCTCAGGCAGTCCCGCAGCAGATGTCCACTGGACTTGCAGCAAAAACACCTTTTTACTTTGTTGACCACCGGCTGGTCTGCAGCAGCTCCTCCTGGTTGTTTCTCCGGCTCCTGATACCTCTGCTCTTCCCGGCTGTTGTTCCCTCTGGGATGCTCCAACAGCTGGGCTGAGGTCATCTTTCGCTCTGCACGCCTGTCCTCCTCTGCATACAACCGTCCAGTAACGTATTCTAGAGTCAGCTTATCAGTCTCTACAGACTCAAGGGAATTGACCAGCATATCATAGCTGTCATCAAGGGAACTCAGGACTATAAAGACTTTGTCCTCTTCCCCCACAGGCCTCCCTCTTAAGGCTAGCTCCTGGAACCAGCCTGTTAGGAATTTTAGGTGGTTTACCAGGGAGTCCCCCGGTTTCTTCCGACACCGGTACAGTCTCCTGGTCAGTGTTATCAGTGAGCCAGCTGTCTCTCGCACATGGACAGCCTTCAGCGCATTCCACGCCTCACTTGCCGTCACCTTATCAGCTACGTAGACTAGCTGGCTGTCGTCCACTCCAAGAATGATCGTAGCCAAAGCTTTCTCATCCTTTTCTAGCTGGGCCTCTGCTAGTGCCAGCTTTTCATCGTCGTCCTCATCCTCCTCAGGGGGCTGCGGTGAAGTTTCCACCACCTTCCACAGGCCCTCACACTTGAGGAAATGTTGCATGCGGACCGACCAGATGCTGTAGTTCGTGGCCGTCAGCTTCTCCAGCAACACGCCAGTTCTGGACTGCTCCATCCCTGCAGCTCACCTCCAGCACCCATGGCTAGATAACTGCCACCTGTACTCTTGCGCAGCGGAAGCGTGCTGGGCCCATAACCCTGTCGCAGTCTTTTTAATGTGAGCTATATACAAGTATTTACAAAAGCAGTTCATACAGAGTACCTGCACCTTAAGGCAAACGAATATTCTCCACCACAGCACCACCACACTACAGCACAACCACACCACAACCACAATTACTGTTGAACAGGCTTTCCTTTTAAAACAGGTGATAGCCAATCACATTCCTGCTGAGTCACTCTGACCCAGCACTTCACAGAGTATTGCATCAGCCTGTTGAAGCCTGCAGACTTACTCATCATCCTGTGAATCCCAACATATTCATATATCAACATCGGGAAGAGTATTACTGAAGCCTGACCTTCTGCAGCAGTAAACTATTTTGGACCTTAAGCTGCTTCTGTTGGTGACTGGAACTGGGGGCAACTTCTGTTATGTGAACATCTCACCTCAGATTCCCAACAGGTTATGGGTCCAGTTCTCCAGCTACCAGAGCTCAGTTATCAGTTGCCAGAGGGCAGAAGGCAGTAAATCTGGATAACACAAGCAGAGAAGGAGATGAGTTGAAGCAATAAATTTTCCTTGACATATTCCAGGGAGGCGGATGATGGTGCAGAGTCTCACAACCGGGCTGCTGTTGGAATAGTTGTTGGAGGGAATTATTCCTGTTGGAGCTTCATGGTGTAGATGCATAACTTTCTATTTGTATCTGTATCTACAAAGCTTACAAGCTGTGTGTATATATAAACATCTGGAACTTTATTACACCAAATATTCCCAACAGGTGGCCCCTGGATGTTATCCTGAGAGAAATGTAAGCCTTGAGCTGCAAAGCTTGTACCTACCTGTCGCTGGAGATGCCAGAGATTGAAACTGGGACCTTATGCCTGCAAGGCATATGTCCTGCCACTTTGGTGTGCTTCATCTCTGACTCACAGCTGAAATTAGACTCACAAGGCCTCCCCCCCAGCCATGCGCCTATGTCCCATTGCTGATGGCTGCCAGTAGTTTCTGAACTCAATTTAAGGTGCTCACAGTAGTCTTGAAAGACATCAGAAAGTCCGCCTCCTCCTCCTCCTGGGTTTTAAGATCAGCAGTGGAGCCACTCTTGGTGGTTCTGCATCCCTCAGAAGTTAAGGAAGGGTGAGGTGGCAGTCCGGGAGAGGGTAATCTCTAAGCAGTGGAATTCCTTGCCAGCAGAGACAAGTCAGACACCTTCACTATACAGCTGTTGGTAAGTGCTGAGATGTGTCTCTCTCTACCTGGGAGCAACCAGCTGGGTGGAACCCTTTGTGGTGGGACAACAATGAGGTCAGTAGATGACTGGGAAGAGAAGGGGTGGGAAGCTGAAGAGGTAACAGGACTTCGTGAGCTGGGAGAGAGTGGCAGAGAGGAGGACAGAATTGAACAGAAGCTGAAGTGGAGGAGGAGGCAGGGAGGAGTCCGGCTGGTGTCTCCCCGCCCGGCTGGGACAAGCTGCCCTGCCACCCTTGTCTCTCCGAACCATAAGGGGCATGAAAAGGCTGGAGGAGAGGTTGGCTACACAACCTTTTCACTTGATTGGTAAAAGCCCTGGAAAGGAGGGGGCCTAGATGGCTGTGCAGAGGTGAGGATTTTCAGTCTCGGCAACTGATTTTTATGGAGTAACACCACTGGGAATTTGCTACTCTGTTCATTAGGCCTAACACTCAACCAAGTTCGCCATGTTTTTGCTAATAAAGAGTTAACTTCAACTTTGAACTGTGTGATTACTGACCAGCACGCTCCTGAGATGTGGGTTTTAAGGACCCACCCTAATTACATGGAGGGATGTTGGTGTAATTTAAATATTCCTGATGATCTGCTGTGTTGCTCTTCTGTGTTACATTGTTGGTTACACCAGTATGGGTGTCAAGAGTTTTTTCAGCCAGAACTAAGTTCTGGCACCTCTCAGATGGGCACCATTGCCATTATAAGAGAACAAGGGACGTGTTCATGGTGAGTTCTGGCATCTCTGTTTCTATAAAAATAGCACTAACGTGTGTGATCTTACAATGTTATGGAGATTCAACATAATGCCGAAATTCAGAGGTAATTTTTTTAATAAAAGGTGCACCCCCCCCCCAACCCAATCCAGTAAGGACTCCGTGGTCGCAGCATTTTGACCGAGAGAGAAAACCTTGGCAACTGCCTGGGAGCAGCTGGAGAAGCAAGGCAGAGGAAGATACAGATGTAAAAACGTGTCGGTATAATAACCATGCCCTCTGCTGGATAGATCAACTTGAGTTTCACACTGCAAAGCCATTATGAAACGTTCCTGTGGTCGGATCTGTGAGCTGTTCATAGAATTTTAGCTTGACTAAAATCTGGAGGAGTGATGGGAAAGAGTGTGTCTGGATCGCCAGAGAAGCACCCCTCATTGCAACATTTTGTTGCAGGGCCCACTCACTAGTTGGAACGATAAAAAATTTTTTTCCTTCCAGTAGCACCTTAAAGACCAACTAAGTTAGTTCTTGGTATGAGCTTTCGTGTGCATGCACACTTCTTCAGATACACTGAAACAGAAGTTGCCAGATCCTTCTATATAGTGAGAAGGTGGGGAGGGGTATTACTCAGAAGGGTGGTGGGAATGGGTGGTTGGCAGATAGCTGGGATGAGCCTGTTGGCGACTCTTAACGACTGCAATAGGTCTTACAGGAAAAAGCAAGGGGTGAGAAGGTGAAAAATGGCTTTGTCGTGTATAATGAGATAAGAATCCAATGTCTTTGTTCAGACCAGGTCTCTCCATGGTTTTAAGTTTGGTAATGAGTTGCAATTCAGCAGCTTCTCTTTCCAGTCTATTTCTGAAATTCCTTTGTAGTAATACAGCTACTTTGAGATCTTGTATAGAATGTCCTGGGAGATTGAAGTGTTCTCCTACTGGTTTCTCTGTCTTGTGATTCTTGATGTCTGATTTATGTCCGTTTATTCTTTGGCGTAAGGTTTGGCCTGTTTGTCCAATATAGAGAGCTGAGGGACACTGTTGGCATTTGATGGCATATACAATGTTAGACGATGAGCAATTAAATAGTCCCGAGATGGTATGTGTGATGTTGTTGGGGCCAGTAATGGTGTTGTCCGGGTGTATGTGGCAGCAAAGTTGGCATCTGGGTTTATTGCAGAGTTGGCACCAGAGCCTGCCCACCTTCTCACTATATAGAAGGATCTGGCAACTTCTGTTTCAGTGTATCTGAAGAAGTGTGCATGCACACGAAAGCTCATACCAAGAACTAACTTAGTTGGTCTTTAAGGTGCTACTGGAAGGAAAAAATTTTTTTTGTTTTGACTATGGCAGACCAACACGGCTACCTATCTGTAGTTGGAACGATGTGTTTCAACATTTAAAATCCAGTTGCTGCCCAGCGGGATTTAAAGACCAGGGTGAAGATGTATTGCATGATCAGTGACCACAGTTGCAAGTGAAGGCCAGGAATCAGGCAATCTGGATGACCTGGCGGGGAAAAGCGAGGTCCCCTGGCGATGGGGAAAGCCAGTGATTGCCTCTCATGGAGCCTCTGAGCAAAACCGCATCAGCAACATCTAGAAGCAAGTTGGGAAACCTGTTTCTCTCAGATAAAGATCTGGCCATTTCCCTACCCATGCTCTTGACTCATGTCACAACAAATAACTCTTCTATCAACCAGCACCACCTGTTGAGGAGGGCGTGTGAACTTTTGCAAAAACTGCTGAAGTATACCATGCTCCATAACAATAGCAGCCACCCCCATGTAAGACATCTGAAGGCAGCCCTGTTTAGGGAAGTTTTTCGTGTTTTATTGTGTTTTTAATATTCTGTTGGGAGCCACCCAGAGTGGCTGGGGAAACCTAGCCATATTATTTATACCGGGCAGGGTATAAATAATAAATTATTATTATTATTATTAATTAAGTTGACAGCTTGTTAAGCTGGGGCTAATGGGATTTGGCTTCTGGTAACATCACAGGCTAATACTCCTCCTCTTTAATATGTAACCAATTTCATGATACTTTTGCAAATGCGAGGCCAGATGCTCCTCTGAACGTCAGAGTGGTGCCAGCACAATCAAAAGCACCCTAATCAATCCTAGAAAGGGTTAGAAGCCAGCCCAGTAATGCTTATTTATTTATTTATATTTTATATATACATATATAAATCTTAGGCAGCTCTTGTTTTATTTCGTTTTCAAAACCGCTCCAAGTTGCGTAGAAAATAGTGTAAAAACCAGGAACAATTTAAAAACCTTTAAGTGAAAAGCCAAAGAAGGAAAACATACACATGCACTCTCGCACGATAATATTAGTAAATTGCCAAAAACAGGAAAGAAACCGATCAAACGTGAAGCAGCCTTTAGAATGTTTTCCTATGAAATGGTGTGGTATTGCTGTTGAAGTGTGTGACTTCATGATTTCAACAGTGCTGCTGTGTGTGAGAGAGAGGTGGGGGGGGGAGAGGGAGAGAGAGAGAGAGAGAGACTGCAGCCTTCATGAATTAAAAGTTGTCATCTGCTGGAGAAAGGGCAGTATGATGAGCAGTGTTTGTGAAAACAGGTGCTTACGAGAACCCCAGTAATAATAATAATTGATCTTCCTAGAATTGTAGACTTGGAAGGGATACAGAGGGTCACTTAGTCCAACCCCCTGCACTGCAGGAATCTCAGCTGAAGCATCCATGACAGATGGCCCTCCAACCTCTGCTTAAAAACCCCCAAGGAAGGAGAGTGCACCACCTCCCGAGGGAGGCCTTTCCACTGTCTAACAGCTCTTTCTGTCAGAAAGTTCTTCTTGATGTTTAGTCAGAATCTCCTTTCTTGTGAAGCCATTGGTTCTGGTCCTTCCCTCCAAAGCAGGAAAAAGCAAAGGGCTGTCATGTGAAAGATGGAGCAAGCTTGCTTTCTCCTGCTCCAGAGGGTAAGACCCAAACAAATGGCTTCAAGTTACAAGAAAGAGGTTCCAATTAAAGATCAGGAAGAACTTTCTGGCAGTAAGAGCTGATTGACAGTGGAACGGACTCCCTTGGGAGGTGGTGGACTCTCCTTCCTTGGAGAGTCATGTATGATTCAGTTGAGTTCTTTGGAGAATCATATGATTCAGTTGAGATTCCTGCATTGCAGGAAGTTGGACTAAGTGACCCTTTGTATTACTTCCAAGTCTACAATTCTAAGATTCTATCATTAATAGCTTCTCCCAAAAGGGGCGTGGCCAGCAAGAGAATTCCCAGTTGGCCCTGCCCACCTCTTCTAGTACCCAATGAGGCGGCTCTCGTCTGAGGATATCCAGAATTCAGGAACCAGTGCCAGGCTCACAGCTCTTGAGCTATTGCTCCGAAAAGCTCTGAAAACATAGGCATTATCTGCAGCTTACAAAAAGGTCTGTGTCTGTCAAAACACACACACACACACAAAATACACAAATGGCCAGTGCATCTTTGAGAGCCACATTAATTCTCAGAGTATTAACAAGGCCTTTTCCCCCAGATGGGTTTTCTCGTGTCTGTTCAGTATGGCTCTCTGGGTGAAGCTTTCCCCGCAGGCGTGGCACCCGTATGGCTTCTCTCCCGTGTGGATCCTCTGGTGCCTGAGCAGCACCTCTTTCTGGTTGAAGCTCTTCCCGCACTCGGGACACTCATACGGCTTCTCCCCTGTGTGGATCTTCTGGTGCCTTACCAGCGAGTCCCTCCGGCAGAACTTCTTCTCGCACTCGGGACACTCGTACGGCTTCTTCCCCGTGTGGATCTTCTCGTGCCGGATCAGGCTCTCCCTCTGGCTGAAGCACTTCCCGCACTGAGGGCACTCGTGAGGCTTCTCCCCTGTGTGTGTCCCTCGGTGCCGGACGAACCCTTCTCGCCCGTTGAAGTTCTGCCCGCACTCGGAGCACTGGTACACTTTGGGCCTCGCGTGGATCCTCTGGTGTTTGGCCAGGTAATTCTTCTTCTGGAAACGCTTCCCGCACGCGAGGCACTCGTAAGGCATGGCTGCGGAGTGGACACTCTGGTTTGCAACTGATTTGCATCGGTACCATTTCCCGCCCTTCGAGTACAGAAATTTATTCACCCGTGCATGTCTCGAGGTTTCCTTCACTGCCCCGTGACTTTCTGCCACCTCGTTTAATTCACCCCATCCCTCCGCCGGCTTTCTCCCCCATCGCTCGTCAGATTCGCATCCTTGTTCGTGAATCTCGGCCACCAGAGAAGCCTTCCCTTGGGATATTTCCAGTGACATGCTGTATATTTCATCCGGCTCTCTGCCTCCTTGCGCAGGACTCTCCTTCTTGATTTGAAGTTCTTCATCATCTGCAAAGAGAGATAACGCAGACAATAATTCTGTTCAAACTGACAGTCCTTAAAAAACCTTTTTTGCTAGGAATAATGGGGATGGAGATCCTGAGAAAGCTGACTAATTTATTTATGTACGCGACAACAGCAGCTAGAACTTCATATGCACAGGGGTGGAAAGAGGAAGAGTTACCAACGAAGAAGGAATGGCTTACGAAACTGATGGACTATGCTGAAATGGCAAAATTAACTGCCAGATTAGGAGGACATAATGATGAAGTGTTTAAGGAGGATAGGATTATCTATCGGAGTGTCACCCATACATAATCTCTGGCAGGATTTGAAATATAAGCAGTGGATTAATGAAAGAACTAGAATTTAGATAGTAAAAACACGTGTGTTGTAAACAGCTCAGAAAATGGTCAAAAACAAGCATCAGGAAAGGGTGGGTGGGAAGTCAATTGGAAACTTTATGGGGGGGGGTTGTACAATATTTTTGAATATTTTTGGAGATTTAATAAAAATTATATATAAAAAAGACTCAAGAATTCCTGTCATTAGCAACGTTCAGAGTGTAAGTACCATTCGTTATGCAACTAAAATGCCACCATCCACACACAAGGGAGCAGAGACAGTAGGCTCGTGCATGATGTCACAGGTAAGCTGTTTTTCCAAGCATGGTGGGCAGAAATCCCAACCACCAGCTCACTGTCTCCGCTTGCAAACTGTTGTGAACAGGGCTTTTCAGATGTCCCCAGTCAGCTTATTGGCAATGGATGCAACTCCTCTTTTCTTCCAGTTTGCATCATGAGCCAGTATGGCATAATGCTGGACTAGGACTTGGGAGACCAGGGTTTGAATCGCTACTCAGCCATGAAGCTCACTGGGTGACCTTGGGCCGGCCAACATCTCTTAGTCTAAGCTACCTCACAGGCTTCTCATTAAATGAGAAAGTGGTAGGAAGCTGCTCAGAGCGGGGGAAAGTTTGCCTATACATATAGTAAATGTAGTAAGTTTCAGATCGTTGCAAACAGTAAACCAGCACAGGCAAAGGAGGTATTTTTCCTCTTTGATGTGCTAGATTTCTTCCTGCAGGGAGGTGCTGGCTCACTCATTTTATACAGGGAAGTTTTTAGCGGTTTGATGTTTTATCGTGCTTTTACTATTCTGCTAGGAGCCGACTAGAGTGGCTGGGGAAACACAGCCAGATGTGCGGGGTATAAAATAATAATAATAATAATAATAATTCCTACTACTATTACTACTACTACTACTACTACATGGGACCTTTAAAAAATGACATTTCCCCACGCAGTCTGAAGTCTGTTCAACCACCTCAGAATTCTCCCACCTCACTCTGACGTATGGATGCACTGAAGAAGCCATGTGGGTGTGGACAACCGTGTGGAACACCCAATCAGCACCCAGGACAAGAAAAGTAGGAAGTGGCACGTGGAAAAACAGGCACAATGAAAGCAATCCCAGGGTGTGTGATGCACCCCTCTGTAACCACCCCCTCCCAACTAAGCCCCGCCCTGCCTTTAATACCCCTCCCCTTTACCTGAGATGCTTTCTGCAAATACCTCGCCATCCTCAGAGTCCTGGATGAAACCCATGTCTCCTTTATCCATTTGGGATACAGCCTCTGGTTTGGGAATCACAAACCCTCCTTAGAATAGAGAGAGAAACAGAGAGAAAGGGAACATTGAGAGAAATAGTCATTGACTGAACGTTTTGCGGGGCAAAGAATATTTGTGGATTCCAACCTAAAAAGTTTCAAAATAAGCTGGTTTATGAAACTGATGGGACTCTGATGAAATGGCAAAATTAACTGCTGGACTAAGAGGACATAATGACAAAGTGTTTAAAGAAGAATGGAGGCCATTGATGGATTATCTATCAAAATATCACCTACACATGAATTCACAGGCAGGATTTGAAATGTAAGTAGTGGGTTACTGAAATAACTAATGGTAGTGAAGTTTAGATAATAAAAAGAGATGTATTGCAAAACAACTAATAAAAAGAAGCAAAAAAACAAATATCAGGAAAGGAGCAGTGGGAACTCAAGAAGAAATTTACGTTGAAATTTTTTTTTTGCATATGATGATAAATGGTTTGGAATATTGTTGGAGATTCAATAAAATACAGTTTTAAAATAAGCATAGAACACTTTCTACTTAGCCTGCTGGTTGGGGATTAAGCAGAAGCAGTCGCAGAATGAGATCCTCAGTCAGCCAAACCCTGTTCTCCATTTCATTCATCCTCCAGTTTTCCTCCCTCACAAACAGCCACCCAGCATTCCATGACCAATGAACATTGTCAATCTTCATTAGATTGGCTTTTTGTGGGGGGGGGGGGGCGGTATCTTCTGAGGGACTCCCCCACCCAAAAAGATGTTTTGTGCTTTGCAAATCTTGGGGCATTACTCCAAGTTTACCGATGCTTCTCTCTTCTGTATGGATGGGGCTGTTTCAGTTGCATTAGGATCCCAACTCAAACAATGAGCTTGCCTTTAGGATATAGGATGAGGGCAGGAGGAGGGTGCATCAGAGTCATAGCTGTCAACTTTCAGATTTGAAAATAAGGGATCAACAGCCTCGAAAATAAGGGATCAGCAGCCTTGAAAATAAGGGATCAGCAGCCTCACCTGTCCCGGGGACAGTCTACAGGATATCTAACAATCCGGGATAGCAGCAGGAAACAGCGGGAAATGGCACTAGAATAAGGGAATTTCCCGCAAGAAAAGGGAAGGTTGACAGCTATGGTCAGAGTCTGCCAACCCAAGCCCAGTTCAAACAGCCTTGCGGGGCTCAAGACAACACCCTGTTCTTTTCATGGAGGGATCGTTTTATTGATTTTTGTGGAAACTGCTTTGTGACCATCTATGGTGAAAATCGGTCCATAAAGAATTGGAAAGAAATAAAATGTATTTGCTCTCCTCCCACCTTCTTTTTCATTATTATATTTTGATGCATTAAAAAAAAACAACTCAGATTCTCTCTTCTGCCACATTCCATTAATACCGGGCGAGGACTTCCTTACCTAAAGAGCTGATGTCCTCAGAGTCCTCCTGCATGACTTCCCAATGCATGGTTCCTTGACTGGTGTTCAGCACTGCCCACTCAGCACTGCCCAAAGCCACAGTCACCTCGTTTAAATTCACACTTCCCTGGAACGATAAAAGTATCCCCTCCATTCCTGCATTGTCCTGGGTTGGACCAGATGACCCTTAGTGTCCCTTCCAACTCTACCACTCTATGATTCTAATAGCTGTATAATTTTGGAGACTGGCCCTTTCCTCCTCTCCATTATCTCTCCCCACTGTCAACACTGTAGGCTCATTGAGGTAGAGGCCCACCTGGTTTGCCTTGTTCTGCCTCAAATCAGATCATGGCTGCAAAACGTCAAGCTCAGGGGCCAAATGCAGCTCCCAGGCCATTATGTGGCCCTCTGATGTTTCCTCTCACCAGCCCTGCTTCATGCCTTCCTCAAGTGTTTTTGGTTTCTTGGAATGTGCCCTTGAACTCTTGCTTGCCTGGATGAAAAACGGTGTGTGTGAGGTGTGTGTGTGCACATGCATGCACATAAGCATGTGTGAACGTACAGAAATAGTCCTACTCTCCAAACGGTAAAATTAACACTTGTTACTCCATTCGCTATTGTCTCTGGCCCTACTGCTATGTGGCTCCTGGAAAGTTGCTCAGAAGGAAATGTGGCCCTCTGGTCAAAACTTATTTCCCACCCCAGAACCTCACATACCTCAGAAAGCTCAGTGTCAACTATTTCTTGTTCTTCGGGAGGAAGCACCGGACTGGGATGACTTGGCGACATTATTCCGCTGGCTGTAAACGAGGGGAATCTTTCAGATACCAATAATAGTGATCGAGTCAAGTCCTTATCCGCCCTTCCCGATAAGGTCCTGGGCAGGTTGCAGCAATTTAAAACCCACTAGGAAAATAAATTTCAACAGGGCTTTTTTGGGCTGAAACTCACCAGAACGTTAATTGCCATTATAAGAGAACGGGGGAAGCGTTCATGGTGAGTTCCAGCACCTATTTTTCTAGAAAATCAGCACTGAGTTTAAAACAAATTAGTCTGAAGCTATATAATGAAGGAGCCAGAAACAGCTCTGAGAGTAAGGAGTTCCACAATCTTGGGGATGCTAAAGAAGGCTCTCTCTTGGGCTACCCCACCCTGAACTGGGGTGAGCAGAACTACCAGGGCCCCTCTGCTTATCTTAACACCCGGGAGGGTCTGTAAGGAAAGAGGTCATCTCAGATATTTGAGGCCTAAGTCATGTAGAACTTTAAACACTAATGTGACATGTGAGCAAGCTCCTTGAGACAAACTGGCAACCAGTGCATCTGTTTTACAAGGCAGGATGCCACACAATACCCAGGGCTTGGAAGAAACAACAGTGTCAGCCCCAGACATTTTGTTCCTTTGAGTGGAGGCCACATGGTAACTAGCCCCTCTCTGCTGCACTTCGAGCCCAGAAATAACCAGCATGGATGTCATAGAAGTGCCAAATGGAACCCCAGGCATCTTTGTTTGTCCCCTAAAATAGCCTTCTCCAACCTGGTGGGCCTCCAGAAGTTGCTGGACTCTAACTCCCATCATCCGCAGCCAGCATGGCCAGCAGTGAGGGATAATGGGACTTGTAGTCCTTCAATATTTGGGGGAAGCCATGACTGTCTTTCAGCCATTGCTAGTTTTCTCATTGCGAGACCCTCTGAAAAGCCGCGGAGGGATCCCAGAAATCCAGTTTGAATAAATGCTGTGCTAGCCCAATGAATCCTCACCCAGCAAACAGAGGTCTTTTTCTGCTTTCTCATCAGCCTCTATGTAGATTTGCCTCCGAGGTGCCCCCTTGGCTTCTGAGGGGCTCGTGAGCACTTCCTCCACCGGCATCTGAAAAAGAACAACACAGGTCCCACTCAGGATGGGGAAGACGCAGGAGGGCTTGAGAGGAGGGCAGGAGGTAGACAAAGCGAATAACTGAAGGGGGCAGGGGGAAGCAGGGTGTTTCTTACAAAAGGGGGGGGTGTCAAATGAGAAAAGCGCCTGGGCATTTTGTGTCACCTCTATTGTCTGCTTGGCGCATATTGAAGGCCTTCCTTGTTCAACCATCCTTTCAAGTGCAGATTTTTACCCCAGCCTATATTGGATTTGAAATAGTTTTTTTTATTCCTGCTGCTGGAAGACGATGGAAGAGTGTGCCTTGGTAGGTGAAGTCAAACTGATGGAGCAGTTTCCGCCTACTGCAGTGTGGAATTGTTCTTAATTGCTTTCGCACGTGGAATTGTTCTAAAATTATTTTTACCGTTGAGTTGAGGTATTTTTTTGGGAAAGCAATTCATAAATGGCATTAAAAAAGGAGCAAAAGATGAGCTTGCCAAAGCCTCTATGACACACTGGGTAATAGATATACTGCAGGACATAATATAGATTTTAATCTCTGGGAAAACCTTGGAAAAGCGATTTGAAGTTCACAGCATGTTATTCTTTGAAGCAGAACTACACGCAAATGATTTACAGATGGTATTTAACTCTGAGCAGGCTAGTTAAGATACATCACATACCGTATTTTTCGCCCCATAGGACGCACCGGCCCATAGGACGCACCAAGTTTTTTGGGGGGGAAATAAAGGGGGGGGAATTATTTCCCCCCCAGGCGCTTGTGGGGCCGGCTGTCCCCGGAGCTTGCGGGGCAGGCAGCGGGGAGAAGCGCTCTTTTCCCCACCGCCCGCCTGCAGAACAGGTCCGGGGACAGCGGGAAGACGCGCTGCGCCTCCCAGCTGTCCCCAGAGCTTGCGGGGCAGGCAGCGGGGAGAAGCGCTCTTCTCCCCGCCGCCCGCCTGCAGACCAGGTCCGGGGACAGCGGGAAGACGCGCTGCGCCTCCCAGCTGTCCCCGGAGCTTGCGGAGCTGGTGGCGGGGAGAAGCACGCGTCTCCCCGCCGTCAGCCTCCAAACCACATCGGGAGACAGCGGGATGGCGGCGTTCTGCCTCCCCGCTGTCCCCCGACCTTGTGGGGCTGGTGCTGCGGCTCTCCTGAAGCCTGGAGAGTGAGAGGGGTCGGTGCACACTGACCCCTCTCGCTCTCCAGGCTTCAGCTAAAGCCTGCATTCGCCCCATAGAACGCACACACATTTCCCCTTCATTTTTGGAGGGAAAAAAGTGCGTCCTATAGGGCGAAAAATACGGTAAGTGCTGGAGATGCAAGGAGGTTGAGAGAACGTCCCTTCATATGTGGTGGACTTGTAAAAGGGTAAAAGAACATTGGGAAATAATCCAAAATGAATTGAAAAAAATGTTTAAAAGTACTTCCCCCCCCAAAAAAAACAGAGTCCTTTTTGTTGGGGATAATTCAGACAGAAATCCCCAGGTGTCAAAAAAGATTGTTTATCTATGCCACTACTGCGGCCTCTGTTTCATTAGCCCCAAAACTGAAAACGAGCTAGGTCCCAACCAAAGAAGAATGGCAACTGAAGTTAGACTTAGCATATAGAATAAGAGAACAAGACGAACATACGTTTAGAGAAGATTGGTAAAGGTTTATTGAACATATGGGGGGAAATTGTGTTCACTTGAAAATGTTGGCAGCATTAAGATAAATTCAACAGTGTAAATAAGCTGTGATGGATGTTATAATGGAATACTGAATGGTTTAGTTTATATAAAATATGCAGGGATTTATGGTATGCAAAATGAACCATGGAAAGAGAAGAAGGGAAGTCGTTGATAATTTAAGGATGTTTAAATGAGTATTCAAAATTGCAAAACAGAAAATTTAATAAAAAATTATAGATAGAGAGAGAGAGAGAGAGAGAGAGAGAGAGATAGATAGATAGATGATAGATGACAGACAAATGCCAGCTTTCACAAATGCCAAAAACTTTCTCTGTTCTTTTTAGTTGAAAGCTGGGAATTATGGTTTGTTTTGGAGGGTGGAAGTGGCTGTTCTCCTCCCTGCTACTTCCCCCTCTCCTGTCATGGATGCCCCATGTGCTGGCTCAAGGTATTTTGCTGCCTGAGGTGAAAGACTAGAAGAGACTTTGTATGCAAAAGCAGGCCCGACTAGCCGTTGAATTTTAGCTGAACACTAGCAATTGAATGTTACTGAAGCAGAAAAAGTTGTGAGAAGACCCCGCTATTCCCCTCATGCAGCTACAATTTCCAGGTGACTTTAACAGTCAGGCTCTCTTCCCATGGAATGCTGGGAATTGTGGCTCCATGAGGGGAATAGGGTCAGCAACCTCAACAAACAGTTCCCAAGGTTCACTGGGGGAAGAAGCCATGACGGCTTCAAGTGGTACAAGACTGCTTTAAAAGTACAGGGCAGATGGGTCCTCATTCAATTATTTTAAAACCCAGGAGCCGTCCAAGTAGCCCATGGGTGGGGAGCCTGAGGTCCTTCAGCTGCCATTGGACTCCAACTCCCATCATGGCCGATGGCCGGGGACGATGGGAGTTGTACTTCAGAAGCATCTAGAAGGCTAACCGTTTCCCCACACCTGAATTAAACGGCGACATGCATTAAAACCTCACCTGCCATTTCCAAGCCTTGGCCTCTTGGGGATTCATCAGGAACGCCTCTGCCGCCATCTGGGTGCTGGTCTCCGGGTCCCAGGCCCTGACCCTACTCTGCATTTCCTGGGGCAAGATGGCCAGGAACTGCTCCAGGATCAGCAGCTCCAGGATCTGCTCCTTGCTGCGCCTCTCTGGCTTCAGCCACTGATGGCACAGCTCCTGGAGCTGCCCATAGACCCTTCGTGGGTCCTCGACTTCTTGGTAGCGGAACTGCCGGAAGTGCTGCCGCAGCGCCTCCATTCTGCTGGCTTCCCCTCGCAAGATGGCCGCCTTCACCTTCCTGTAGTCCTCCCTCTCGGCAGCTTCTAGGCCGCTAAAGGCCTGCTGGGCTTCTCCGCTGAGAGCCGGCAGGAGACGCGCTGCCCACTCTTCTTGAGGCCATTGGCAGGCTTCAGCCACTTGCTCAAAGGAAGCCAGAAAGGCCTTGGCATCGTCCCACGGCCCCAGCTTTGACCGTGGTGGGCTTCCCCATCCTAGGCGATGGGAGTCCAGGGCCTTCAGGAACTCCTGGCACCGGGTTGCCCATTCCTGGGGCAGCCCATCCTCAAGCTGCTGCTTGCCATTTTGCAGCGCTGCCTGGCCCGGTAACTCCTTCAGGCATGCCATCGTGACGCCATGCAGTGGTGCTTGGCCTGCGGGTTCTAACCTCTCCTCCATCTTGGATCCTTGGTGTCCTCTCTCTGCTTCAGGGTGGGGGGATTGGGACGAATATCCCACACTCGTAATGTCAAATTTTTGTTTCGGGTCTGTGGCTATACAGCAGGTTCAGTTCAAGGAGGAGACCCTACAGCATTTTGCCAAGACTTTCTCGGACGGTATCCCCTGGGTGTCTTTCTGAACGGCAAGTGGGACTGGTCCCTGCAGAGAAGAAAAAGAACAAAACACCAAAGGGCATAAAGGAGGAGCCATTTTGGCAAATTGTGACACTATAAAATTTAAAACACCACAATTGCCATAGTGGTTGAACTATCAATCCCTCTTTCCAGGGAACTCTAAGAATTGTAGGTCTGTGAGGGGAATTGGGGTCTCTCTGAACCGCTCCCAGCACCTTCAACGAACTACAGCTCCCATGATTCCCTGGGAGGGAAGCCATGACAGTTTAAAGTGATTATTATACTGCTTTGAATGTATAGTGCCATTTACAACATGCGCTCAAGTCCCAGAAGCTGGGAAAACAGAAGCCTGCTCAGTCTCAGACTCAAATTCCCCCTCCCTGATGTTGATGGACTACAACTCCCATCAATTTACATTGGTTATTCCAACTACCTTTTCCCACAAACAGTGCCTGTTTTTGCCTTGCTCCCATCTCCTACAACCGGCATATGGCCCTCCAAAGGCTGCCTGGAAGGGAATGCGGCCCTCGGGCTGGGAAAAGGTTCCCCACTCCAGCTGTACACTCTTCCCCTGGGAGTAGCAGTGGTTAGAGTGTCCGACTAGGGAGATCAGGGTTCGAATCCCCACTCAGTCATGAAGCTCACTGGGGTGACCCTGGGCCAATCTTTCTTTCTAACCTACCTCACAAGGTTGTTGTGGGGATGAAATGAAGAGGGACGAAACATGTGCAGCACCTTGCACTCCTTGAAGGAAAAGGTGGGGCAGAAATGCTGGTGTGGCCTTTTGAACCGCAGAGAGAAGAGCCCCCACTTCAAGGATGATTTGGGGGTAACAGCTTCTAGATCAGAAGACGGGGTTCCCAAAGCAGACCTGGCCAGCCACTCTGCGCATGTTGTTGTTTCCAAACCTGCAAATCGACCATTGCCACAAGCTCAAAAGGTGCGGGGTTGCAGCGGGTGCTTCCTACCCACCCACCCTCGGACCTAGTTGGAAGCCCAACTTTCCCAGTCGCTCCGCACGCAGCCCGGACAAGCAACACATTTTTGCAACTCTTCCTTTCTCTGACCTGCACCAGCTCCCACCACATTTCGGCCAAATCTGCCCCTTTAAAACTCACCTTTCTCTCGCAGCCATTCAAAAGCAGGCATCCGACCCTCTCAACAAAGCAGGAAAGAGAAGGGGAGGGAGAAAGAGAGAGAATTATTACACCACTTCCAGTTCCACCCCCCTTCTCAAATTTCCCAGTTCCTTCAGGAATCTGAGTTTAACCCTTTCCAGCAATACTTTCTCTCTCCCTCCATCACTCTGAGACAGGAGGAGGTTGCAATCCGGATCAGGCCAAACCTTAGCGGGGGTGGTTGGCGTTTGCAAGCTTTACTTTCCCGGGAAAGCTGCATTTAAGGCCGGATCGGGCTGCCACGCTTTTTAAGGAGGAAGGTGGCAAGAGGCAGGGAGGAGGCTGCAACACACACACGCTTCTTACTCTATTTCCGGTCCCCTTTTGAACGGAGGGAGAGGGGGAAATCACGTTCCCACCGCCGTTTCAGATGAAGCTAATCAAATGTCTGTGTCTTTTTGATTAAATTGCAAGATGGGAAGGTGTCTTCATCCATTGGGCCCATCCAGCCCACTATTGCATGCACTGACTGGTAGCAGAGGTTCTCCAGAATTTCAGGCGAGAGAGTCTCCTTGACCTCCCTCTCCTGGAGATGCCAGGAACAGAAACTGAGACCTTCTGCATGCAAAACAGATGCTCTGACCACTGAACAACACAGCCCCATCGCAAATAGCAATTTGCATTTGATGATGTGGTCTACAGAAGCTTCTGCCCTTAAAATGAATTATTATTATTATTATTATTATTATTATTATTAATATTATTAAGCTGTTACACCCTAACGGTGCCACAAGACCCTTTGCTGTCTGCTCTTGCTTCATCAGAGACTGGTAAGGTCTGGAATACCCCTCAGATGTTTTTGCAATTTTAGGCTTGCAGGCAAGGGAAGTCAAGTTATGAGTTTCCCACAGTTCCACCAGTATTTTCTTATTTACAGTGGTACCTCAGATTACATACGCTTCAGGTTACATACGCTTCAGGTTACAGACTCCGCTAACCCAGAAATAGTACCTCGGGTTAAGAACTTTGCTTCAAGATGAGAACAGAAATCGTGCTCCGGAGGCGGCGTGGCAGCGGGAGGCCCCATTAGCTAAAGTGGTGCTTCAGGTTAAGAACAGTTTCAGGTTAAGAACGGGCCTCCAGAACTAATTAAGTACTTAACCAAGGTACCGCTGTATTTCGTAAAATTCATATACTGCTTGATTGTAAAACAAACAAGCAAACCTCTAAGTGGTTTTCAAAAAAATATAAAATAATAAAACTCCCAATAAGAACAATAATTTAAGACTTTGAGTAAGTTAAAATAACAATACACTAAAAACAGATTAAAGCTTTCTAACTATTTTGGTAGGCTTGCCTAACAAATCTGTTTTTATCAGGCACTGAAAGGAGCACAGTGAAGACACCTGCTTGGTCTCAACAGGCAGGGAATGCCAAAGTGTAGATGGAACAGGTATTTTGTGGCACCTGGAAGTGTCCATTCCGCCGACTGAAGTGGTAAGAGTGGGTGTATATTGGGTAAGGTGATCTTCTAGGTTAACCAGTCCCAAGGTAAGGGCTTTATATATTAACAGTGACACATTCAACTAGGCCCAGTAGCAAATTCCCAACCAGTGCAGATCTCCAAGTGCAGGTGCTATATGCTGACAAGGCCTCGCTTCTGTCAGCAATTGTGCACTAACTGCAGCTTCTGGATCGAGTGCAGCGGAAGCCCTGCATGGAGTAATCCAGTCTTAAATTGCTTGTAGATAGCTCCCTCTGCATAGGTGGAATCTTAGTCTCAGTGGCAAAATGCATCTCTCAAACTCTCTCTGTGTGGCCCTTCCCTGGTCTTGCTGCCCCTCGCAAGTGTCCTTGAACTCTGATAATGCCTCTAGCTTGTCTTAGAATGATAGAATTGTAGAGTTTGAAGGGGACCTGAGGGTCATCTAGTCCAACCCCCTGCAATGCAGAAGGGGATCTTACCTACCTTACAGAGGTAAAATTTACTTTTGTTCCTCTGCCCAGTTCAGCTCCTGGCTCCCCGCCCCCCACTAGCATGTGCCCCTGGAAAGTTGCCCCAGAGGGAATGACAAGGGTTTCTTTTCTTCTATTGCTGCGTGTGCAGAGCTAATCCAATATATTTTGCTGCCTAAGGTGGAGCAGCAATGGCACCCCGTTCCCCAAGTCCCAGGACTGCTTCATGCCAGGGTTGTTGTGTGAGACAAGAGGACAGGAGGGTCGCTCCCTCTGTTCTAAGACTCTTCTGAGGCTCCCATGTTCTCTTTGTAATAATTTTTAATTGAGGTATTTATCAAAGTGATACAGAACAGTGCCAAAAACAAAAATTAAACAATGAAGAACAGTCCAACCAGATTGGATCAGCACGGGAACCAAAAGTAACTGGCGCAAAAAGCTAGACCATATATTATATAAATTAATCACAATTTTTTTTCGGAGGGAAGGTAGCTGCATTGGAAAAAAACCCCAGTCAAGTCAATAAGGAAAGGCACTGCAATTCAAAAACTATATTTCAAATGACCAGCAGAACGGATGGAAGAGATTGCTGCAATTGTTCATTACTGACATGTGAGATGAAGTCCCGAAACAGAGAGGCAAAATGGTCTGGGTTTAGCTTTTCCAACCTAACGTGCCAAGTGATTTTCCCCCTCTCCCCTGAAGCACAACGTTCCACAAATTTTGCCACCAAATTGAGATAGTAATATTGGCTAATGTTTTCCCAGCCCAGCATTGGCCTGTGGCCCACAAAAAGTTGCCCAGGAGGTAATGCAGCCCTCAGGCTCAACAGCTTTCCCCACCCCTGGATTAAATAAAAACCATAGCCAGGAACTGCTCCCGGACCAGCAACTCCAGGACCAGCTCCTTGGTGTTCCTCTCAGCCTTCAGCCACCCGTGGCACAGCTCCCGGAGCCAACTGTAAGCCCCTCCGGGCCCCTCGGCCTCCCGGTAGCAGAAATGTCTGTAGTGCCAGCACTGGCTCTCCCTCCTCTTGGTGTCCCTCTGCAAGATGGCCGCCTTCACCTTCCCATAGTCCTCTCTGTCCCCGACTTCCAGCCTGACAAAGGCTTACACGGCTTCGCCCTGGAGGGCTGGCAGGAGTTGGGTCACCCACTCCTGCTTGGGCCACCAGCAGGCTCTGGCCACTTGCTCGAAGGAGGCCAGGAAGACCTTGGCGTCGTCCCAAGGCCTGGGCTCCTCCAGCAACTGTGCCGTTGCCCGGCATGACAGAGGCGATTCCACCGTCCTCAGGAACTGTTACCGCTGCATTTCCCAGTACTGAAACAGACCCTCACATGGCTCCTGTTTGACCAGCTGCATTCTTGGTATTCTCTGAAGCACTTCTCCAATACTCCCAGCCTGGAGGACATGAGGGTCTTGCCTATGGCCCAGGCATCCATCCCGTCGAAGCTTTCACGCCTCCATTTTCATCCTCGCCAGATCCTGCAGTAATAATGTCTTGCGCCTTCAGAAAAACAAGAAAAAACAAACAGGAGTTCGTGACTCCTTTTTTATTCTACTCGTTTGCATAATTTCTTTTCTCTTCAGGTGGTCCTGGTAAGAATTCTGTAACTGAGGCCCCATCTGTGCTGTACACCGAAAGCAGAATCATACCACCTTTAAACAGTCACGGCTTCCCCCAAAGGATCCTGGGAACTGTAGCTCAAGTGTGCTGAGAATTGTTAGCAGAGCCTTCCCCATTCCCTGCTAGAGCTACAGTTCCCAGAGTTCCCCAGGAAGAAAGACGGACTTTTAAGCCACTCTGGAAACTGTAGCTCTGTGAGGGGGGTAGGGGTCTCCTAACAACCTTCAGCACCCTTACAAAACTACAGTTCCCAAAAATTTGTGGGGTTTAAAGTGGCACATTTAAAGGAGGGAGAGCCAGTGCTGGCACTACAGACATTTCTGCTACCGGGAGGCTGAGGGGCCCAGAGGGGCTTACAGTTGGCTCCGGGAGCTGTGCCATGGGTAAGCTGTTGAGGAAACCTTTCTCCCCCCCCCCCTTTTTATTCTTATTTAAAGTTTATTGCTTTATCAGCCTGTAGTTCAAGTTATTTTATCATGCGCAAGTGGCGAAATCCGGAAGTAACCCTTTCCGGTACTTCCAGGTCGCCGCGGGACACAACCTGAAAAGACGTAACCTGAACTGAACATAACAAGAGGTATGATTGTTATTAGATATTTTCAATAAAAAAATCATATAGTTAAGTTGAATGGTTTAATATAGCTGAGTTTCCATCCAATACAAACTAAATATTACATCAAATAATCAGGTATCCGACAAGCTA
Organism: Podarcis filfolensis; assembly: GCF_964270895.1. NCBI lineage: Eukaryota > Metazoa > Chordata > Lepidosauria > Squamata > Lacertidae > Podarcis > Podarcis filfolensis. The sequence goes on from NC_139605.1 coordinate 9,715,057, forward strand.
AGGAGACTGTTTTTCACTTGATTCAAATTTAGTTTCCAGAAGTTAAGTGTATCATACAGCTGTTGCCACTGCTATTTTCCAAAGCTTCGATGTGTGCTGTGACTGACCACTACTTTTCTCTGTTTGATCAATTTTACAATGCACCATCTTTGTCTTTACAGCATCAATCACAAATGCTTCAATATTATCAGCTCCAACCTGAAGTTCCTGCTGCATAGTGTCAAATGATATTTCCTTGTTTTCCACAGCCATTCCCATAAAGGTGAGCAGTCGCATTTTTGCCATATTCTGTTCCTGCAATAAACCAAGAGAGTTTACCTCTTTGCTCAACTCCAGATTCTCTTCCTATCCCTCTGCTCCTAATGTAAGGAATTTCACAGAGGAAGAGAAAAAGGCACACAGCCTCTACAGCCGGTATTCGTCTGAAAGCAACAAAGACTTTTCAGTGGGCGCAATGTGGCATCGATTTGTTCCTTGGCAAGTCTGTGGTGACAACCTTGCATCTCACATAGGCGTTTTGTGAAAGTAACAATATGTTTTTTCTGTCTCTACATTATATACCCCTTGCATTGAAAGTTAGGGTGGAAATCCGTTGAGTTGACTACCGGAAATATTGTAAGGACTGCATAGTAGCTCTAGTCCCTTTGGGGAACATCCCTGGCATAACAGGAAAGGAGGCTTCACTGTTTTGCATGCTTCCTCTCTGCAATCCTTGGTGGGCCTCTCTAGGAAACAACCTTCTCTGGGTTTAACTCTTTGAAGCTTTGCATAAAAACAACAAACCACACACCTTTTTGTTGTATAGTGGGAAAGATGGGCCACGGACACAGCTCTTTTAAGCAACAGCCCTTTATTACAGCAGTTAGCACTGCTCTAAGTCTCTCTGAACAACAGTGAAGCTGGCTGCCTTATATAATGCTCAATAACTTGTAACAGTAACGAATTCCAACTAACTACCCAATTGGTGAAAGCAACTCTCAATCCTTCATTTGCATACTGGTGGCCCAGAGTGAGAACTGCAGCCAGTCTGAATACATAACAAACGCTCCTAGTGAAAACAATGAAGAGACATCATAGCATCATAGAGTGGGAAGGGAACCCCAAGGGTCATCTAGTCCAACCCCCTGCAATGCAGGAATCTAGTGAAAGCATCCATGACAGAGGGCCATCCAACCTCTGCTTAAAAACCTTCAAGGAAGGAGAGTCCACAACTTACCATCAGAAAATTCTTCCTGATGTTTAGTCGGAATCTCCTTCCTTGTAACTTGAAGCCATTGGTTTGAGCCTTCCCTCCGCAGCACGAGAAAACAAGCTTGCTCCATCTTCCATGTGACAGAATGCAGGGCTTAAGTGCCAGCCAACTCTTATTTCTAAATAAAGGTCTTTCAAAATACATCAAAATCCATTCGGAGTTTCATTTGACAAGTATTTTTTTAAAGAAACGAATCACTGCTGAGCTGTCCCTGCAGTTGTCAGGCCTTGGGAGGCTGCACTGTTGCAGTTAAATATAGATAACTTGTGATGCCCAAAAGGACATGGTGGCTGAGGGAGGAGAGGCAGCCATAAGTAAGAGAAAGGAGGGGGAAAGCCCCTAAGACAAGGAGGCTGAGGAGAAGGTGGATCAGGGCCAGCTGGAGAAACTGCATCTGGCTTCAGGGTTGTTCTCTACTATTTTAGACACATAGTTTATATATTTAGATATGTGTGTGATATAAGTAAAAAAACCTGCTCCTTTTCCCTTATGGGGTACCCAAGAGACCATATAGAGTCCTTTTGTAGGTTCTCTATCGGTAGGAGAAAATAACAGAGACCAACCAGAGAATATTGAGAAGCAAAGCGGCTAGTAAGCCTGATCTTTATTAACTGTTGCAGCAGGGTGCTCCCTGCACACGCAGGAGAGAGAAGGAGAACCCCAGCCATTTTAAATTGCCTGCCCTGGAGTCCAAGAGCACCCCCAGAAACATCATACATACATCACAGAAGGCGACAACAGAAATCTGAGTGCATTGTTTTCACCCAGTCTGCCAAGATTACCTGTTAATGGTAACTTGATTACCTGGGGAGCCTTGCTATTCTTTTGTAATGATAATACTTAATTCCTGAGCCAGGTCACAGGCTCACCCTATTCACACCTTAAATGTGCCCTTAAGGCACATTTGTGAGGACAGAGACAATGGGGAGGTATCTGCATTTCCTTCAACCTTGTTGAGAAATATTTGAGGTGACTGAAAGAGTCAAAATGGCTTTTGGACTTTTCCTGAGGGTTTTATACATGTGGTTTATATATTTATATATGTGTTTGCTTGGTACACTTATGAACATTTATTATATATATAAGACCTAAACATTCTTATAACATGTGCATTTATGAATATTTATTCTATATTTGAGACCTTAGAATTCTTATAACAATAGTGCTTTATAGAAGGTGGTTGTTTTACTGGTTTGATAATTATTCTATAATTGTGATGTTCTATTATGTTATTTGCACTGGATTATAGAGAAAGCTAGAGAATTCCAGAAAGACATCTACTTCTGCTTCATTGACTATGCAAAAGCCTTTGACTGTGTCCACCACAGCAAACTATGGCAAGTTCTTAAAGAAATGGGAGTGCCTGATCATCTCATCTGTCTCCTGAGAAATCTCTATGTGGGACAAGAAGCTAGTTAGAACTCAATATGGAACAACTGATTGGTTCAAAATTGGGAAAGGAGTACGACAAGGCTGCATATTGTCTCCCTGCTTATTTAACTTATATGCAGAATTCATCATGCGAAAGGCTGGGCTGGATGAATCCGAAGCCGGAATTAAGATTGCCGGAAGAAATATCAACAACCTCAGATATGCAGATGACACAACATTGATGGCAGAAACTGAGGAGGAATTAAAGAACCTTTTAATGAGGGTGAAAGAGGAGAGTGCAAAATATGGTTTGAAGCTCAACATCAAAAAAACGAAGATCATGGCCACTGGTCCCATCACCTCTTGGCAAATAGAAGGGGAAGAAATGGAGGCAGTGAGAGATTTTACTTTCTTGGGCTCCATGATCACTGCATATGGTGAGAGCAGCCACAAAATTAAAAGACGCCTGCTTCTTGGGAGAAAAGCAATGACAAACCTAGACAGCATCTTAAAAAGCAGAGACATCACCTTGCCAACAAAGGTCCGTATAGTTAAAGCTATGGTTTTCCCAGTACAGTGGTACCTCACAAGACGAATGCCTCGCAAGACGAAAAACGTGCAAGACGAAAGAGTTTTCCGTTTTTTGAGTCGTTCTGCAAGACGAATTTCCCTATGGGCTTGCTTCGCAAGACGAAGTTTGTTTCCTTTTTCTTAAAGCCGCTAAGCCGCTAATAGCCGCTAAGCCGCTAATAGCCGCTAAGCCGCTAATAGCCGTGCTTCGCAAGACGAAAAAACCGCAAGACGAAGAGACTCACGGAACGGATTAATTTTGTCTTGCGAGGCACCACTGTAGTGATGTATGGAAGTGAGAGCTGGACCATAAAGAAGGCTGATTGCCGAAGAATGGATGCTTTTGAATTATGGTGCTGGAGGAGACTCTTGAGAGTCCCATGAACTGCAAGATCAAACCTATCCATTCTGAAGGAAATCAGCCCTGAGTGCTCACTGGAAGGACGGATCCTGAAGCTGAGACTCCAATACTTTGGCCATCTCATGAGAAGAGAAGACTCCCTGGAAAAGACCCTGATGTTGGGAAAGATGGAGGGCACAAGGAGAAGGGGACGACAGAGGATGAGATGGTTGGACAGTGTTCTCGAAGCTACCAGCAGAGTTTGACTAAACTGCGGGAAGCAGTGGAAGACAAAAGTGCCTGGCGTGCTCTGGTCCATGGGGTCACGAAGAGTCGGACATGACTAAACGACTAAACGACAACAACAAATTATGTTATTGCTTGTGAGTCACTTTGTGACTCGTGAGAGTGAAAAGTGGCCTAGGTATACAAAACATGAAATGAATGAAAATGGCTGAGGGGAAGAGGCAGTTATTAGTGGGAAGAATCCCACTAAGCTCAGGAGAAGCAGAGGCATGGCTAACCAGAGACACAAAAGGGAAAACAGGGTTGGCTTCTTCCTGTCTACCTGAGTTGCCAACTTCTACTTCTCTCCAGGCTCCCAGGCTCTGACGTACATACGTAGCTGTCAAAAAAGTCACGACTGATTCTGTCACTGAGACTCCCAGCTCCTCCAATAAACATCTAAGGATCCCCAGAATTTGGAAAGCTGGCAAAGGTGCTTGCTTCATTGATAATATTTGGAAGAAAGACTCTCAGGGAAATGTGACTTGTGACCCTCAGTAATTTTCAGCCATCTCAAAAGGGGCCCGTGGGTTTAAAATTTGATAACCCCAGCTTTAAAACTATATCAGCAGCAACAGAAAGGCAGTGCAGCAGGGTTGGCGGGTGTGTGTGTGAGTCAATTTGCAAAAATCTTTCGGGAATAAACAGAACAACTTTCAAAGAGCACCACAGATCCTGGGGGCCAAAACAGAAAAGTTCCTGCTTGTTGCTGAGACCAGTCTGACTTGTAGAAGTTGAAAAGGTCTCACTTGTTTCGTAGAGATTGATTTGGCAGAGTTTCATATGGGCATCCTAACTAAGAGCTAGAACATTTTAAGGCTTAACTAGTAAAAACCGGCACCTTGGATTGCAAACCTAAGCATGTGTTTACCGAAAAATAAGTCACATTAAGATCAGTGGGGCTTAAGAATTAGCTTGTAAGTACAAGAGATTAAGTAAAAGAAGTCACTCCACTGATTTTGAAACTTCAAAGCCATTTTTAATAGACAAAAAGTAATTCAACAATTCCTCCTTGCCCCCCAGCAGCCACATTCTAACAGGGCACACATAACTTTGCATATCTATCTGCACATGTATCAGAACAGGGTATATAGGGTCTCTCTATTGACTCTTCTGGGTGTGTAACAAGGTCTAATTTCCTGCTTGGTTAGAGAAGGGATAGCCAAAGTGGTGCTTTCCACTTTTTGTTGAACTACAACTTCCATCATCCCTGCCCGCTGGCCATGTTGGTTGGCTGTGGCTGATGAGAGTTGGAGTCCCACACTATTTGAATTATGCCAGGTTGACTATGCATAGATTCAAATGTCAATTACAATACCATATGCATCTTGTTCACATCTTGTGCAGTTGAAATCCGCCCTGTTGAAATTGAACAAATTAATTGCATGTGAAGAGAAGAGCTTAAAAGCTCATTTTGTGCTGGGCTTTCCTGGCATGAAGAAGCTTTAAGCTTTGTCTTGCTTACCAAGCTCTGGGAGACTCTTGCAGGAACTCAGACAGACCCATGGGACCCCCAAGCTTACTCACTGGGCTAGTAAGCAAGCTGGAGAGCTTAAAAGCTCTCTGCCCTTCCTTGGAAGGTAAGGATGGTCTCACGGGGGCAGTTTCAAGAGGGTGGTTTGCATATGTGTGTTTTTGTATACATGCACCATCCCCAGAATGTAGCCCTTGTACAAGATGCAATCATACAGCATTAAGCTTCTTTTTACATCAGAACAAGCAACATTCTCCCTTGCTCTCTGGTGATTCACATGACTGTTCCTCTGGATTTGTGCATCAACAGTTCCAGGAAAGTTCTACAAAACATTCTTCAAGGAAACAACCAGGAAGAAAGAGAAAATGGGCAAAAAGCAATGTGTCTTCATATAGAAGTACAGATCGGGCTTTACAGATTACAAGCCACCACAAACACCCAAGCAACCCATCACTCTCACCATTGCAACAAGTGAAGTCAGATTCAGGTAGGGGGGAAATGACAGAGTGGTGTTGGGGAAACAAGTGGTGCTCTCTATCTCTCCTGCACCCATCAAATTTTACAGTCAGAGGTTTTTCTTCACTCAAAGCATCCATAGGCTTTCTTTCCTGTGTGGATTCTCTGATGGCCAATGAAACACTCTCTAAAGCAGGAGTAGGGAGCCACCAGGCCACGGGCCAATTTAGGCCCATCAGACCTCCCTAATTTGGCTCACAGGGCCATTTTGGCACAGCCATACCCAGAGGCCCTACACCCGATACCATGCATGATATCAGGTCGGACACTGGGGCAGGAAAAATGTGGCCATGCCGAAAAGGGGTCACAGGCATCACCAAAGATAGTCAGTGCTTGCACAGCCCTGTACCTTTGCCTGCATGGTCCAATTTCAAACTAAATCAAGTTTAGTTTAGAACAATTCCTTGTATAAGTCTCCCGGTGTGTTCTCAACCCGGTTTTCCAACGAAAGCTTCTACCACACACTGTACATGTGAACGTTTTCTCCCCACTATGGATCCACAAATGTTTGAACACACAGTTTCTCCAGTGAAACTTTTCCCCACACTGTGGGCATCCATAAGGCATCTCCTATATGGAGCCTATGATGATCTTCAAGGCGGACCTTGTTCATTAAGCTTTTGCCACACGAGGGACATTGATAGGGTGCCTTCTCTGTAGGAGGAGTTTCCTGGATTACAAATCCTGGTGTGCTGGGGCACACATTCCCAGGCTGGGAGGAGTACGACAATTTTTTCACCCACACGTGCGCCACAGTTTCCTTTTGGGACTTGCGGCCTTCTAAGAGCTTGATGGGCTCCTTTTGTGTCTTCACCGTCTTCTTTCTCTGCTGCCCTTCAGGTTCCCATTCTGGTTCTTGAGCCAGTGTCATCTTACTTTGAGGAAATTCTGCTATCCTTCCATTAGATACACCCTCTCTCTCATTCCTTTCCTGCTGAGGAGTCTCCATCCTGAACTTACTTAGCCCCTCATTTCCTACAGGGATAGAGAGAAAGTTGAATTAACCCACACAATGTTTACCGTATTTTTCGCTCTATAGGACGCACTTTTTCCCCTCCAAAAATGAAGGGGAAATGTGTGTGCGTCCTATGGAGCGAATGCAGGCTCCCTGGCTTCAGCGATAGCAAGGCAAAGCCTCCGAAGCCTGCGCTCCGGAGGCTTTGCGTTGCTTCCGCTGAAGCCAGGAGAGTCTGCTCTTTGAGGCTGGTGGTGGGGAAAGCAGCGCTTCCCCCATCGCCAGCCCCAGAGATTGGGGGGCAGTGGGAAGGCGAGCGACGCCTTCCCGCTACTCTCCAACCCGGGTTTGAGGCTGGCGGTGGGGAAAGCAGCGCTTCCCCCATCGCCAGCCCCAGAGGATGGGGGGCAGTAGGAAGGCGCGCAACGCCTTCCCGCTACTCTCCAACCCGGGTTTGAGGCTGGCGGTGGGGAAAGCAGCGCTTCCCCCATCGCCAGCCCCAGAGGATGGGGGGCAGCAGGAAGGCGTGCAACGCCTTCCCGCTACTCTCCAACCCGGGTTTGAGGCTGGCGGTGGGGAAAGCAGCGCTTCCCCCATCGCCAGCCCCAGAGGATGGGGGGCAGCAGGAAGGCGCGCAACACCTTCCCGCTACTCTCCAACCCGGCTTCGAGGCTGGCGGTGGGGAAAGCAGCGCTTCCCCCATCGCCAGCCCCAGAGGATGGGGGGGCAGCAGGAAGGCGCGCAACGCCTTCCCGCTACTCTCCAACCCGGGTTTGAGGCTGGCGGTGGGGAAAGCAGCGCTTCCCCCATCGCCAGCCTCAGAGGATGGGGGGCAGCAGGAAGGCGCGCAACGCCTTCCCGCTACTCTCCAACCCGGCTTCGAGGCTGGCGGTGGAGAAAAAAGCGCTTCCCCCATCGCCAGCCCTAGAGATTGGGGGGCAGCGGGAAGGCGTGCGACGCCTTCCTGCTACTCTCCAACCCTCCTGTGGGCTTTTGGGGGAGATGGGGGAATTCCCCCACCTCCCGCAAAAGCAGGCAAAAGCCGGGCGCTCTTTAAAGGGGCTCCGTGGCTTCTGCTGGCTTTTCTAGGAGGTGGGGGAATTCCCCCACCTCCTAGAAAAGCCCGCAAGAGCCGTGCAGCCTTTAAAGAGCGAGCGGCTCTTGGGGGCTTTTCTCCAAGGAGGGAGAAGGGACTGACTGGCCGAGTCAGTCCCTTCTCCCTCCTGCGGGCTTTTGCGGGAGATGGGGGAATTCCCCCACCTCCCGCAAAAGCAGGCAAAAGCCGTGCGCTCTTTAAAGGGGCTGCACGGCTTTGCTGGCTTTTCTAGGAATTCCCCCACCTCCTAGAAAAGCCCGCAGGAGCCGCGCAGCCTTTAAAGAGCGAGCGGTTCTTGGGGGCTTTTCCCCAAGGAGGGAGAAGGGACTGACGGGCCGTTTCAGTCCCTTCTCCCTCCTGGTCGAAAAGCCCGCAGGAGTCACGCGGGGCTCCTGTGGGCTTTTGCGGGAGGTGGGGGAATTCCGCCACCTCCCGCAAAAGCAGGGAGAAGGTCTTGGAGTAGCGCACAGGCTGCGTGCAGCCTGTCCACTGCTCCCAGAGCTGCGGGGGGGGGGGGGGAATCATATTTTTTCCTTGATTTCCCCCCCTGAAAACTAGGTGCGTCCTATGGTCCGGTGCGTCCAATCGTGCGAAAAATACGGTAATCAACCAATCAGTTTGGTTAATTCTTCAACACAGAGAATGAAACTTACATAGAGGTGTTGCGCTGGGTGGGGCAAATCCATTATTATAACTTCCTAGCAGGTGGATTGCTGTTGCTTACCAGGAGGGAGAGGGGAAAGGTCAGTGTGGTGCAAAGGCACTGGCAGAAACACTGGTCTGGCTCACTCTGCTGGTGTGTTTGCACCATGCCAACCTCCTCACCTCATCGCCTGGTAAGCAGCAGTAACCCACCTGCTAGGAAGCTGGCATAGCAACTCTGCCCCACCTACCGAACCACTTCTGAAAGGACATAATAGGGGGGAAATTTTCTGTTCCATGTACTGTTTCATAAAATTAAAGAGTAACTTAACGAATGTATATAATACAAGGAAAACTGGGCAACTGGATTGGCCTCAGTAGTGGTCAAATCTGAAATCAAAGTTGCAATTAAGTCCCCAGCAGCTGTCCCGAGGAAGCACTGTTTTGCCCTCGGCTCCAGTTGCTGGACTCCCCGCCCCCTGCAAAAAAACCCCCAACAAAGCAGGTTTCCACAAGTCTATTGTCTGCTCATATCTGCAGCCTCAAAGTAATCTCTGACCTTTGGTGAGAGATGCCCTGGCAAGCAGTTGCTTCTTGCCTCTGGGTTCCATCTTGGTCTTGTGGATTCTCTGGTGGCCAGCAAGGGCGTGTATCCCACAGAAGGTTTTCTCGCACTCAAAGCACTGGTAAAGTCTTTCCTGCCTGTGCTGAGCGAGGTTTGAGGAGCAAGTTCTGGACCCGCGACGGAGTTTTTTCTCTTGTGGTGGATCTGCGATTCCTTCTGCAAACTCCTGGATCATACCATGCAGAGTCGGCGCTCCCTGCTTCATCCCTCGGTCACTCATTTGAGGCCACATCACTCCAGGACTCAGGGAAACACCGGGACTCAAGGGGACAGTGTCCTGGGGTTCTCCTGATCGTATCACAGATGGGCCTTGTCGCTCAGGGATTCCTTGCTGAGAATTTTCAGTTTCCTTCCTGTTCATGCTCCTGCCTGTCGTGAAGGTGAGAAAACACAGGGGGGATCATTGCTATTTTATACAAGAGCCAATTCTGCATTGTAAAGAGAACTGAGCTTTGAGCAAACCCTGAACACCCGGCCTCAATATCTGCTGTCCAGAGAAAATATGCCAGTGATAATCAGTTGCTCAGGTCCTGCTCATGGGATTCGCATGGGCATCTGCTTGGCTGCTGCCAGAAAAATATACTGGACTAGATGGTTCTTAGGCCTAATCTAGCAGAACTGGTCATGATGGTAATCTCAATATCAGCCGGAGTGTTGCATCTGGGTATCAGTTGCTGGGAATCATATGAGCTGGTTTGCTCTTCTCGTGGTCCTGCTTGTAGGTTTCCAAGGGACTTAGCGGGGGAAATAAGGTGCTGGGCTAGGGTGCAGGATTTTATCATGCAGGGCTCTCTTTCTTACATTCTTCTCCTGTGATATGGGAATAATAGGGACCACTATCCCCCTAACAAGATTACTGGAAGTACAAACACAGCCAATATCTCCATCTCAGTCTCTGCTCTCTCTAACTAATAAAGGATCTCGAGAAGCAGGGGGATGGAAAAGGACCTTCTCTGTGTTTTAGACGCTGAATTGCTGCTGCAAGTCAGAGCAGGTAGTATTGGATTAGATGGGGCAAGACACTGATGTGGTTTCAGGCTGTTGCCTATGTACTCATCACCACCAGGATGTAACCATGGAGTCTCTGTGATAACCCTTACCCGAGAGAGTCTTACCTGGGAATGTATCTTTATGCTCAGAGTTTGGGACAAATACTACTTTTTCTTGTCCAACCAGGCTGGGGAAGACCACTGGTCCTCCTACAGGTTGGAGACACAATTGATGAATGAGGAGAAAAGAGGAGTTTGTCTCACAACTGGGAGAAATATGGATGCCAGACATATCCAATGCTTTTGGGGCGTGACAGCAGTGTACATATGCTTGAGACATTTACCTGAGAAAGCAACGGTCTCATCCTCCTCCACCAAAACTTTCCAGTACACAGGGCTCTGAATGGGATTGAGCACAGCCTTCTCTGTTGTATCCGACAAGACAGTTGCACCCTTCAAATCAACTGTCCCCTGAAACTACAAGAGGGTTTCCTGCTCTCAATACAGAACTGTAGACAGGTCACATTTATGCCATACATTTAAAGCTAATTCCTTCCCTCCAAAGAAACCTGGATGCACTGTTGTTTGTTATGGGTGCTGGGAATTGTAACTGTATGAGGAATAAGCAGCAGTTTCAAGGATTCATTGGCAGGTGCTTTTAAATGTATGGTGTCAGGAACGTGTCCCCCGTCCCGAGCACAGAAAAGTCAGCCTCAGAAACTGAGCTAAAGGAACAAGGGACCGACTGCAGATGAGAGCTGTTTGTCAGAGTTTAGAGAGGACAGTCCAGCCCCACTCTTTCCCAAGGAAGAAGCTGTTAGCTCCCAAGGAGAGGAAGAGTTGGAAGTCAGCCAGAGCGTTGCCAGGCAACCATCAGATAAGCCAAAGTCTGAGTCTGTGTCTTCTGTGAGTGGGGAGGAGACAGGCCAGCTGTTCAGTCCCTGTACTAGAAGATGGGAGAAGCTCAGAGAACAACGGAAGGGAAGGAGAAGAATGGCTCGATTTTGGTGTTCTTCCTGTTGGGGAAGGGACAATGAGACAGACTAAGCAACTACTGTTAATGAGAGCAGGCGGGAAGACCGGGCTCTGGATATGTTCCTTCTTGTAAATAAACTTACATAAAACTGATGGGGACTCGTTGCTGCTTATTAGGCTGCTTGATTGCCAGAGATCATTATATATGGCATGGATGTGACCTGGAAAATACCTTCTTAGCCAACCAGTCTAATTTCCTGCTCGATGCAGGAGATTCAGAGCTAGAGTTCTCCAGATTCAGATTGAAGATCTCCAGCAATTCTTACCATCAAAATGTTTCTCCTCATGTCCAACCAAAATCTCCCTTCCTGCCACTTAAATCCCTTAAATCTAGCCCCTTAGGTCCCTCACTATCACATATTCATCTGCTTCCTATAGAACCTAAGGTTTTTAGTGAAGTAGCACCAGTACTTTAAAACACAGTTTGGAGAAACAAACTGTTGCTTGTCCGGTTGTTTGCAGGACAACCGATGGTTTGTTGAACAACCCAGTAGAGAAGCTTCATGCTCCGGCACCGGGGGGTGGAGAGCAGGCAGGGGCATGGCTGGTGTGCGTCCCAGGGGCGTGGTGCCCAGCGCAGGCGGGGGGCAACCGTGATGGGCAGCCGTGCTCCCCCCGCCCCCTCTGCCTCCGCCAGTGGAACAACCTATGGGTTAGTGCAGCATTGGCAAACCATAGCCCATGGGCTTCATTAGGCTGGACAGGCCTCCATGGTCATTTTGGGCAAATCAGTCAACAATAGGAAAAACTAAAATGAAAAAGATGGCACCTTCTGAATTTGGCAGCAAGGTGACAGAAAAAAGCTGCCCAATTCAAAAAAACAGACTTTTTGATGCAAAGAAAGATTCAGGAGCCCGCAGGAGGAGGGGAGACATCAGGACAGCTAATGCATGAACCCACCTCATCCAAGAAACCTTCTGCCAGCTCTGATCCATCAGGGCAATGCAAGGAAGCAGAGACACTTTGGGATGCTGTTCTGCTGGCTGTAAGAGACAAGAACAGGTTATGTTTTCAGAAGCAACATTTGTATTGTCATTTATTTCAGTCATTTCCATGATCCATCCCTTCGCAAAACATAATCAAAGCGGCTTACAAGTATCAGAGAGTTTGGACACACACAGGAGGAGATCCACTTGTGGTAGCCACAGATCACAACAGCCAAATCCAATGGGCTGCTTGGACCGGCAGAGTTGTTGTGTTAGCACTACCTATTTTGCCCTCTTCTGCACAACAAAAAGAGCTTGCTCAGCAAGATCAAAAATTCCAGACCACCTGCCAACTCCCTGCCCCATTACCAATCTCCATCCCCTCACATTTCACCCCAAACTCCTCCCTCCCCTCCTAGTTTGCCCAGTCCCAAGGTCCCCCAGTTACTGCTCATGTTTCTCCTCTTCATCCTCCCTCCCTTTCTGTCTGCACACTGTCAGCAGTGGCAGCTGTTGGGGTCAAAGGGGGGATGAGGGGGGGCATAGAAAGGCCTGCCTCGGCCACCTGCCTTCCCCACTTGCTCAGCCGGCCTATGGCGAGTCACATAACCCTTACATAGAAGCGTGGCACCACCATCACCCTGCTGCTTGGCTTCCTTGCAGATCTCTCTCTCGGCGGAGTGGGCCGCCATCTCCTCTGCCCTCAAGAAACTCTGGGTCATCTTCTGAACCGGCTCCTGAAACAGCAAGGAAAATTGCATCCCATAAAGTGGATTGAAACAGAAACATTAGGGATGGAGGCCATACTCAATTTCTGAACTCCTGTTTCCTTGGGGACACCGCTCTGGAAGTGGCTTAATGTTGAGGGGAGTGCAGTTCAGTGGGAGGACAGGTGTTCTGCATGCAGAAGATCCTAAGCTAAGTCCCCGTTTTAGTTTTGTTCTTTAAAAGGATCAGGCAGCGGGAAACAGCTGCTGCTGGCCAGAGCAGGAGACAATGGCCTGACTCACTTGAAGTGAGCTGTATATCACTTTATTTACTTTATTGTTTCCTTCAATTTAAATCCTGCCCTTCCTCCTAAAGGAGCCCAGAGGGGGAAACACATCAAGAGAAAACTATTTCAAAACCATCCTAAAAACAGTTAAAACATTTGTGGCACAATGGGTCAGTGTACCTGGCTGTTAACCAGAAGGCTGGTGGTTCAAGCCCACCCAGGGACAGCTTTGGGCAAGATTCCTGCATTACAGGGGGTTGGACTAGATGACCCTTGGGGTCCCTTCTACAACTCTACAATTCTATGATTCTACAATTTCAAAACAGTGATCTCAGGTGTGCCAGGAACAATGATTTTCAAATACCTAGGTAAACAGGAATGTTTTCAACATTTCACCTGAATGAAGGGCACAGACATACCTTGCAAGAAGGAAGGGCATTCCACAAACAGGAGACCCTATCATAGGCTTTCTCTGCACCAACTAAACAGCACCAACTTTGCAGCCCCCAGTGGTGGTACCACCAAAACGGCCTTGATCCACATTTTTGACTTATTTTGTTTAATTTCTAGCCTCCCCTGCCCCACAAAAGAAGTCAGCATTGGGCTATTTTGAGATTTCCCCCCTCCCTACCCCCCCATTCTTAAGATTCAGCTCCCTTCTACGATTGGATTGAAGACTTATACAAACTCGCAACATGTGAACAATCTGCATATAAACGCAGACTTGCCATGGACAAATTCAATGATCTCTGGAATTCATTTTTACAGCTACTGTAATAGGTTAAGAATTTGTGAGGTACAATAACCTTGCAAAATATAGTTTTGAGTTTTCCCCCTCCCCCCTTTTATTTCCCTTCTACACAGGTTGTTTCTCTTTTTCGCTTTCTCTCTTTTATTTATGTCTCACCATATTTAGTGCACATATAATTATGTACCTTTTGAACTTTCAATAAAAATGTTTAATTATTATTATTTTTAAAAACGTTTTGCATTTCCATGAGGTTTCTCCATTCCTATTGTGCCTGAACGAAGCTTGTGGAGACTGGTGGTCCATGGACCAGTTTGGGAACCTCTGCTGTAGATCAAGCCTATATTAATGGCACAAGAGCAAGGCAGGCCTTTTTTCTCAGCAGTTGGCAACCCACATCACCCCTCTGCGCTGGCTTCAAACAGACAGGCCATTAAGTTTTCACATCATGCAAATCTCACCTCCAGTCTCCACGTCTTGGCCTCTTGATGGTTTCTCAGGAGGTCTTCTGCCAGGGCCACTGCCTGGGCACAGGCTTTTGGGCTACATTTCTCCATCCTCTTCTGGGTTTCCTGGGGCAGGATGGCCAGGAACTGCTCCAGGACCACCAGATCCAGGATCTGCTCCTTTGTGTGTTTCTCTGGCTTCAACCACTGACAACAAAGCTCACGGAGCTGGCCATATGCCCTCTGCGGGTCTTCCACCTCCTGGAAGCGGAACTGCCTGAAGCACTGGCGCTGGACCTCCATTTTGATTGCATCCCCTTGCAAGATGGCAGCCTTCACTTTCCCATAGTCCTCTCTGTCACCAGCAGCCAGCTTTCTAAAGGCTCCTGCTGCTTCTCCGCCAAGGGCCGGCACAAGCCGGGCTGCCCACTCTTCTCTCGGCCATCGACAAGCTTCAGCAACTTTCTCAAAGTAGTCCAGGAACTCTTCAGGATCATCTTCCGACAGTATGGGCTCTGTCAATCCTGGATTCTCCAGAGTCAGCTTTGGGGGCTGGAGGTCCTTCAGGAATTCTTCAGATTGGCTCACCCTCTGCTGTGGCGGCCGCTCCTGGGTTTGCTGGTTAACATTTTGTGGTGCTGCCCCTCTTGGAAACTCTTCAAAGTGGGCAATGCCTGGACCTTTTCCCAGGTCTTCACAGCTTATCTCCATTTTTGACCCTCAGTCGCCGCCCCCCTGTTATTCTTTTGGCAAAATCCTGTCAGTTACAACAGGTAGTTTTATGTGCATTTCTGAGGCCTTGAGCCTTTTCTTGAGAAAATTCCCCAAGAGCGTAGTCTTGGGTGGCGGGGATACTCCCTACAGGAAAGAGATAAGAGTAGAAAATAAGTACAGTGGTACCTCGGGTTACGTACTTAATTCGTTCCGGAGGTCTGTTCTTAACCTGAAGCACCACTTTAGCTAATGGGGCTCCTGCTGCCGCCGCACCGCCAGAGCACAATTTCTGTTCTCATCCTGAAGCAAAGTTCTTAACCCGAGGTACTATTTCTGGGTTAGCGGAGTCTGTAACCTGAAGCATCTGTAACCCAAGGTACCACTGTATCTGTTTAGTTACATGATACATACTTGAGGGAGAAGCCAACTTTTGTTCTTTATTTCTACCAACTCCCCCCCCCCCAATAATAATAATTAAGAAACAGCTTGGACAGTGTCTTGCCAAAGGCAAAAGGCTTCTTTCTCTGGGATACAGAAACAATACAAGACACAAGTGATGATAACGCTAAGGTTGCAGGTTCAATCCCTGTATGGGACACCTGCATATTTCTGCATTGCAGAGGGTTGGACTATAATAATAATAATAATAATAATAATAATATTTTTTTATTTATACCCCGCCCTTCCCGGTTCAGAAAACCGGGCTCAGGGCAGCTAACAACAAATTTAAAACACTTAATTGTAGAAGCAGCATAAAATACAGTATAAAAACATGAATAACAATAAAATTCAAAGTTCAAAAATCAGTTTGGGGGAAATCCATCTAATAAGCATTAGTCACCAGATGATCGTCAGGATCCCTTCCAACTCTACAATTCTAAGAAGTCTCAAGATTTATTAAACAGCAGGCAGATCATACATAAGAATATACCATACCAAGCAAGCAATTTCTCCTTTCAGCTGCTGGGAGCCCCCACCGTAGCCTGGAATCCCAGGGGTCTTATAGGTTTTTCAAGGCTTGTTTGCTGAATTACTTGCCCCCCCCCCCCCCGAGAGTGAGAGAGCGCTAAATTGCTCACACCTGGGGTGGACCACATGATCAGGGCTGCAGCTGCCAAGGAAAAGCCTAACACCACTCCAAGGTCATTAATCATGGGATGGGATACTCCCAACGTAATATCTCTTGCAGCTATTAAACTGGCAGGTGGACAAATTACACAATCTAGCAAAATCATGCTAACTGCCAGCTTAGGAGAGCGGTGAAGGACCATATAGATGTTTCCCATGCAGATGGATATTTTCTATAAAACACAACTTTCCTCCCAAGGCACTTTGAGATAACCTGTTTATTGCAGGGTTGATTAGATGGCATCAGCTATTTAATGAACATACATTCATTGTTTGCACTGAGGAGAGATGCTGCTGCATCAGAACAAGCACATTTTCTTGCCACTTTCCTTATTGAAAAAAGCCTGGTCTTTCAGAAAATCAGGTTTGTTGTTAAAGACACACACCCCCCTCAAAAAAAACTAGACTGACTACCCTCAGTCAACAGAGCATAGGGCAAATCCACAGCATACATTTAAAGCAAATTCAATGCTTTATGGTAGTGGCGCCCACCCTGTGAAACACCCTCCCATCAGATGTCAAGGAGATAAATAGCTTAACAGACCTGTATAGGGAGGTCTTTAATGTTTGATGTTAAGCTTTTATATTTGTTGGAAGCTGCCCAGAGTGGCTGGGACAACCCAGTTAGATGGGTGGAGTACAACAAAACAACAACAACAACAACAACAACAGGTACTACTATTGCGCAGGGCTTGCCTCAAAGATTCCTAGAAATGGGAGCTTCATTCTCACAGGGCTACAATTCCCAGCACCCTTAAACAACTTGTCCCATAATTCATTGGGGTAAGTCATGTGCTTTGAAAGTATAATGTGCATCTGCCATCAGTATTATTTTTTTCAGGTGTGAGGAAAGACTGACTCATTTTGTTGATTGGGGACAATATATTCCACACAGAAAATAAGGATTCAGATGCAGATTGTTCTTCAGTCTTGGGTCCTTAGATGTCAAGGGACTTTCTTCCCCAAGGAGCTCAAAATCTGCCATACATAGTTCTCTTCTTTCTCGTTTAATCTCCATAACTACCCTGTGAGGTAGGCTAAGTTGAGAGAAACAGGGACTGGCTCATGGCTGAGCCGGGATTTGAACTCTAATCCCCAAGGTCCTAGTCTGATCCTTTTAACAACTACACCACACGAGCTAAGCTTTGAGGCTTTCTTTTTTGAAAATAGTTTCGACACGAAAGGGAAAGCGCAGGAAAGAAAGGGGAAAATAAGCAGATTCTAGCACCCCTTTTCACATAATGTTACATTATTCTTACAATGGCCAAGTGGGGCAATTTGTGGAAGGGGCGAGCTGAAATGGCAGTTGATCCCAGCCAAACTGATGGGAGGGGTTGCTGGTGGAGATTGTTCTGGGAGGAGAGGAGCCAAAACACCAGATGGGGGATAGATGGGAGAGGCCTCACTGCCTCCGTCCCTCAAAGATTCCTGGGAACTCTGGTTTGTTAAGAGTGCTGGGCGTTTTTAGGGGACTCCCTATTCCCTTCACAGGGACTCTGGTGGCGCTGTGGGTTAAACCACTGAGCCTAGGACTTGCTGATCAGAAGGTCGGCGGTTCGAATCCCCGTGACGGGGTGAGCTCCCGTTGCTCGCTCCCTGCTCCTGCCAACCTAGCAGTTCGAAAGCACATCAAAGTGCAAGTAGATAAATAGGTACTGCTCCAGTGGGAAGGTAAACGGCGTTTCTGTGCGCTGCTCTGGTTCGCCAGAAGTGGCTTAGTCATGCTGGCCACATGACCCAGAAGCTGTATGCTGGCTCCCTCAGCCAGTAAAGCAAGATGAGCGCCGCAACCCCAGAGTCATCCGCGACTGGACCTAACAGTCAGGGGTCCCTTTACCTTTATCTTTATTCCCTTCACAGAGCCACAATATTCAGAGTGGTTTTTAACCATCAGTCCGTCTTCCAAGGGAACTCTGGGAACTATAGTTCTCTGAAGGAAATAGGGAGTCTCCTATTAACTCTGAGCACTCATAACAAACTGCAGTTCACAGTATTCTCTTTTTGTGGACATTCATTTTTCTCTTTGATGGAACAAGCACAGAAGTCCATCCTCTGCCCACCTGTTTCAGAGGACTGGGTTCAGACCAAATGAATACTGTTATGTACTGAAGTTCTCACCCTGGGTCAGCAGGGGGATACTGTAGATAGTTATGCAAATAAGGGATCGAAAGTGACGTTCAGTGATTGGATAGTTTTAGAAAATTGTTAGTTACGTTGTACTGGAGCTCTATAGAAGCAGGCTGGCTGAACCCTTCAGTTCAGTTCTTTTCTGGCCTGTGAATAAACAAGAGCTATTTGAAGAATTGCTGTGTCGTCTGATATGTTCACCCACAACTTAACAAATACAAAGGAGGATCTTCATCTGGTGCATGAGACGCTTTCCTTGTGTGGACATTGTCAGTCAGACTCTCCAGGTACCTGACCACTGGCCATACTGCCTGGCGCTGATGGGAGTTGTAGTCCAAAAGTACATTGAGAGCACTAAGTTAGGGAAAGCTGCTCACCACCTTAATGGAACTACATCAGGTGCGGGCAACTTTCAGCCCTCCAGACGTGCCAGGTTCTGCCCAATTTCGGTGGGGCAGGGGCAGCGTGCGTGCATGAAGTTATGTGCATGGTGCGTGTGGGTTCGCTGCGGCCACAGGTAGGCCCTGAAAGGCCAGTTGCAGCTGCAGGAGAGCCCCTGCATGAACATTTTTGGGGGCCTTGCCTCCCCCCCCATGGCACGCCTGCTGAACTACAACTCCCATCAGCCCCACTTGGCATGGTTAGAGATCAGGGGTGGTGGGAGATGTAGTCCAACAATATGTAGGGGGGCACAGGTACTCCATTTTTTATTTTTCAATATATTTTTTAAAACAAATTATTGGCTAAAACTAAAATGGTATGGCTGTTTATTAGCAAAATAGATTTAAATCAATGCAGCCCAATTTGCTGGGCGTAATCTAAGCCAGACATAGTTCTTCCTGCCCCGCTTTTTTCTCTCTCTGATGTCGGACTCAGGCAGAGAATTTGTTGATGAATTACCTCTGAGCACGTGCAGAATGCTAGGTCCAGAGCCGCCTCAGTAAATCAGCCGCTTTCCCTGAGTCAAAGATAAGGAGCAAAGCTCATGGCTGGTTGCCAGGCAGTCTGTTGCTAAGCGCCCAAAGGGAGAAGGCCTAAGCCAGCTATCTGCAATGTCTTCCTTCCCCTTATTGGATCATTTCTAATATCTGTTTGCCTGTTGCAATTGCAAGGGCATGTAGTAAATCCATGTTTAAGTTTTTTTTAAATGGTGAGGTGCAAAGTAATTGAATAAGTATTGCTGGGTGTAGAGGAACTTTATAACCTAATATTCTTTCCCAATGGGTTTTTATTCTTAATATCCCATTGCCAACTTACATTCCCACCACATGTGTAAAAAATACCCCCCCCCCCAGTCATTTGGCTGAGGGGAGAGAATAATTTTAATTTTTATCAGGGTTATATATAATCATTATTACATAACAATTTTCTCTGATACCTGAGTCCAAAAGAGAACCTATTGTGCTGATGTCCAAAAATTCTCTTAGATCTCTATTGGAATATTTCCCCTCATATTCTATGCCCATTTTACCATGAAGTCTTGAACATAAGGAAGTAATAAATTTTACATGTTTGCCACCCAGGGTTTATTTGGTGTTTTTTTTAGGTTTTTTTTCTTTTTACCAACCACCAAAACACAAACAGTGTTTATTTGTTTAATGTACTATTCCCCCCCCCAAAAAAAATATCCAGTCAATTCGCTAATTAGACCAGGGATTTCTAGAATATTATTGTACATGGGATATCCATTTGAAAACATTCAAACCACAGTTATCAAATTGCCAGTATCATAATGCCATTGTACAGATCTGTGGCACAACCCACACTCTAGGTAATACCTTGACTCAAAAAGGATATTGTAGAGCAGGAAAAGGGCAACTAAAATGATCAAGGAGGTTGGAGCGACTCCACTATGCAGAAGAGTTCCAAAGTTTGGGGCTTTTTAGTTTAGAGATAAGGCAAGCAAAAGGAAACATGCTAAGATGTGCATAAGCAGGGCTATTTTTCTAGAAAAAGAGGTGCTGGATCTCACCTTGAACACCTCCGTTGTTCTCTTAACACTGGCAATGGCGCCCACCTGATAGGTGCGGGAACAGAGTCCTGGCGAATCCTGGGTGAAAAAGGCCCTGGATGTAATAATAGCCAACTCAGATGCCTTTAAGAGGGAATTAGACAAATTTATGGATAATAGGGCAATTAATGGTTACTAGGCATGAGAGCTGGACGCGGGTGGCGCTGTGGGTTAAACCACAGAGCCTAGGACTTGCCAATCAGAAGGTCGGCGGTTCGAATCCCCGTGGCGGGGTGAGCTCCCGTTGCTTGGTCCCTGCTCCTGCCAACCTAGCAGTTTGAAAGCACATCAAAATGCAAGTAGATAAATAGGTACCGCTCCGGCGGGAAGGTAAATGGCATTTCCATGCGCTGCTCTGGTTTGCCAGAAGCGGCTTAGTCATGCTGGCCACATGACCCGGAAGCTGTACGCCGGCTCCCTCGGCCAGTAAAGCAAGATGAGCACCGCAACTCCAGAGTCGGCCACAACTGGGTCTAATGGTCAGGGGTCCCTTTACCTTTACCTTGGCATGAGAGCTGCATACTGCCCTCCAATGTCAGAGGCAGCATGCTCCTGTTGCAAGCAGATGTTATGCTGCAGTGGTGCCCTCCAAGGTTGGCGTCTCAGTCCCAGGAAGTAAAAGCTTTTTAGCAAAACACTTAACCAAGACAGCAGGGTTCTAGGGACAGCATAGTCTCCACAAACGAAGCACAGGGAATCTGGAAAGCTGTGTTGTTTCTAGAAGGCGCAACCTCTCAGACCCCACCATGCACACCTGCAAGGCTTCATGTGGCAGCTGCTCCCCAGCACCAATCCACCCAAACACACCAGAAAAACAATTGAAATAAAAACAGTTTTTAAAAACCAACAACCAAATTTTTATACACCATTTTTTAAAATAAAAAGACCCCTTTATTTATTGCTTTCTCAAGTAAACAGTTCCCAAGGCACCAATCAATCCCAATCAAAAGAAATAAAAACTCACAAAATCTAAAACACTTAAAAGCAACCATCAAAACACTCTTTTCCCCTCGTCTCTCCCTCCCGTGGATAACTTGTTAGAGAAAAAGATTAATTTGTATTTAATCATAGAATGCATGTGTTAGTTTAAGCACATCCAGAGAGCACTTGTTTGTAACTCTCTGTTAACTCTACCCTTAAAAGCTAAACCATTTTTTTTGTTATTCTTTCTCAACTTTTTGAATCAACATGTCTGATACTTCCACTCATCCTTTAAATAGTTCCTGCATGAATAAACTCCAGAAACTGTAAATGATTATTCCAATCTATTTCATCCAATCTGCAGGGTCTGCTAACGTAACCCCTAGACCATAATGCTCTTAATAATAATAATAATAAATTTTATTTATATCCCGCCCTCCCCAGCCGAAGCTGGGCTCAGGGCGGCTAACAACAATCAAAATAATCCAACATTCTAAAAACATTCATTATAAAATTAATTAAAATCAAATTAAAATCAAATTGATGGCAACCATTAAGCAAAATTCTGTGCAGATTGCCAGAGGAGGGGGTCAGGCTGCGCCCTGACCAAAGGCCTGGTGGAACAGCTCTGTCTTGCAGGCCCTGCGGAAAGATGTCAGGTCCCGCAGGGCCCTAGTCTCTTGTGACAGAGCGTTCCACCAGATTGGAGCCGCGGCCGAGAAAGCCCTGGCTCTAGTTGAGGCCAGCCTAACATCTCTGTGGCCTGGGATCTTCAGGATGTTTTTATTTGCAGACCGTAAATTTCTCTGTGGGACATACCAGGAGAGGCGGTCCCGTAGGTACGAGGGTCCTAGGCCGTATAGGACTTTAAAGGTTAAAACCAGCACCTTAAACCTGATCCTGTACTCCACCGGGAGCCAGTGCAGCTGGTATAGTACCGGATGAATATGATCTCGCAGCGAAGACCCCATAAGGAGTCTCGCCGCGGCATTCTGCACCCGCTGGAGTTTCTGGGTCAGTCTCAAGGGCAGCCCCACGTAGAGTGAGTTACAATAATCCAGTCTGGAGGTGACCGTCGCGTGGATCACAGTGGCTAGGTCAGGGCGAGAGAGATAAGGAGCCAACTGCTTAGCTTGGCGGAGATGAAAAAATGCCGCCTTTGTTATAGCTGCAATCTGCGCCTCCATAGAGAGGGAGGTATCGAAGATTACACCCAAACTCTTAACGGACGATGCTGGCACTCTTAGGAGGCATGGGCCTGCTTTGGGTTTTTGTTCAAAAAGCACAATGGTACTGTTATAAAAATTTTAAGGTCATATATATATATATATATATATATATATATATATATATAAAAAATAGATGTTTATAAATGTACCAAGCATACAAATATGTAAACCACATGTCTGAAACCCACACAAAAGTCCTGAAACCATTTTCTCTCTCTCCCAAAATGACCTCAAATATTTCTCTGCAAGGTCGAAGGAAATGGGAAATCTCCCCATCCATCCTAAGGGCACATTTAAGATATGAATAGGGTGTGAGCCTGTGACCTGGATTCAGGAATTGAGTAACAAAAGAGTGGCCAGGATGCCCAGGTAATCCAATCAAGCAACTTAGCAGACAAAAGAAAAATACAACTTACTCAGATTTCTATTGTAGTCTGGGGGAGGTGGTCCTGGGATACAGGACCTTCTGTGATGTATGTAGGATGTTTCTGGGGGTGGTCTGGAGTTTGAGGGTGGGCAATTTAAAAAGTCTATATACTCCACAGTTGGTATTTAAAACCAGCTAAGTTGGCAAAGATATATATATTGAAATCCAACATTTGTTGGAGATCTGGTAAAGAAATAGGAACAACAATACATATGTGGTGGAGGTGTGAGGAAATTAATAAATTCTGGACAGTAATACATGAAGAATTAAGGAAGATGTTGAAAATATCAATAATAAAAAACCAGAGATATATCTCCTTGGATTGATAGGGGAAGTGATGGGGGTGTGTGTGTCAATCTTCTTATATGCAAGTACAGCAGCTAGAGTAGTGATTACTGCTAAATGGAAATCACAAACTCTACCCTCAAGGGAGGAATGGATTTGTAAATTAAATAAATACTTAACTTTGGTAAAAATAACAGCTATTATAAGAAATCAATCGAATCAAAAATTTAAAAAGGAGTGGGAAAATATTGCTCAAAAAAAGATATCCTAATATGCCTGGATTAAAATGTAAAGTATCTGAGGTAAATTAGTAAGGAAGGATAATAAGAATACATAGAAGGATTGAGAAGATTGTAGAATGAAAAGATAAATGTAATCTAAGAATGTAGAGGAAATCGAGTGGGGGGGCAGAGGGAAGTGGGGGGAGGGACAAAATACTGCGTTTGATTGATGATTTAAATGATAAATATATGTGGGGATGGGGAAGATATGGGGATGGCTTTGGTATATTTGCATTGTGATGTAATATAGAAAAAAACCAATAAAAATGGGGGGGGGGAATAAAAAAATAAAAAGTCTATATAAGGGCAGGCACACCTTTGTTCTGGGTCCCTCCCCCCCTCCTGCATGTGGGGTGAGCACCCTGTTGCAACAGCTTTAATAAAGATCAGGCTTACTGGCTGCTTTGCTTCTCAATATTCTCTGGTTGGTCTCTGTTATTTTCTCCTACCAGTACAGAACCTCTTGGGTACCCCATAAGGGAAAAGGAGCAGTTTTTTCTCATAAAAGTACACAATAGCCAAAAGGGAAAAGATAATTGGCAAGAACCACATTCCCTCTCACTATTGATCAAGGAGTTGAAAAATTATTTCCTTGGGATGGAAGTATTTTCTGTTTTGTAAATATGAGTGGAATGTGTTCGCTCTGTATAGGATTGGGAACAAGATTAATTCTAAAAAATTATTTGAGCATTAACTCTGGTCAATATCCAAGATGAATTGTCTGGTGTCTACGTAAACTCTCCTTAACCCCAAAGCTTCTGCCACACTCCGGGCATTCATATGGTTTCTCCCCGGTATGAATTCTCTGGTGCCGAATCAACTTATCTTTCCGATAGAACTTTTTCCCACACTTGGGGCATTCGTGCATTTTCTCGCCCGTATGGATCTTCTGATGTCTCAAAAGGTTTGTTCTCTGATTAAAGCTTTTCCCACACTCGAGGCATTCAAAGGGACTCTCCCTGGTGTGGATTTTCTGATGTCTAAGAAATGTAGATCTTGTAGGGAAGCTTTTCCCACATTCAGAGCAGTCGTACAATTTATTCCCAGCTTGGATTCCCTGGTGTGACAGAAGGCATGTTTTTCGCTGGATGCTCTCCCCTGATGTGGGGGAGTGATAGTGTTTCTCTCCAGCATGTTTCATGACACGTCCTAATCGGTAGTTGCGCTTTTGGCCGTACTTGGAGACTGAGAGCTTCTTGGGCCTCAAGTGTACCAAGGAGGCTTCATTACCAGCAGCTGTAAGACCTTCTGGGAACTTGCTGACTTCATCCTCCTGCTCTGCTGGCTTCCTCCCCTGGTCCCTGTTGGACTCACATCTTTCCTCATCAATAGTTGCTGTCACCGGCATGTTCCATCGAGAAATTTCTGTTAATGTGTTATGCACCTCGTCCTTCTGAGAGTTCTCCACCTTGATCACACTCCTCTTCTTGACACCTGAAGGGACAGAGAGAGGAATTTTTCCATGATCTGGTCACCTCCTATTTACAGTCCTGCAACTACCTTCTTGTTGGCTTGCCCCAACCCATCCCTCCTTTTCCAGTTGATTCAGGATATCTCTGCTACATTCATCTCTCTCCTGTCTAATTATATTTTCACCATCATCCTTAAGAAGACCCCTGAAGTTGGATCAGGCCCAAGGAAGCTACTGAGAGTGGCTGCGGAGAACACACAACACCAGTCCTGAAAGACCTACATTGACTCTCAGTACATTTTCGAGCACAATTCAAAGTGTTGGCGCTGACCTTTAAAGCCCTGAATGGCCTCGGCCCAGTATACCTGAAGGAGCGTCTCCACCCACATCGTTCAGCCAATACGCTGAGGTACAGCGTTGAGGGCCTTCTGGCGGTTCCCTCATTGCGAGAAGTGAGGTTACAGGGAACCAGGCAGAGGGCTTTCTCGATAGTGGCGCCCGCCCTGTGGAACACCCTCCCATCAGATGTCAAGGAAATAAACAACTATCTGACTTTTAGAATACATCTGAAGGCAGCCCTGTTTAGGGAAGTTTTTAATGTTTGATGTCAGCCAGAGTGGCTGGCAAAACCCAGCCAGATGGGCAGGGTATAAATAATTTATCATCATCATCATCAACATCATCTTCTTCTCATAATGACCAACCAGATGCCTGTTATGAGTGGTGGTTGAGCTACAAAGTGGAAAACTGAATTCTGCAGAAACACAGCTGCTACTGTCCTTTCTTTGAGTCTTCTCTGTTCCCCTGCTCCCTGTTGAGAGTTTTCCATCTTGAGCTGATGTCTCTTCTTATCACCTGACGAGGTAGAGAGGGGAACCTGGTCCACACTCTGATCATATTTTCTCCAGTTACTAGATTTGTATAGCCTTCATCTCACTGGCTTTCCCTTCTTTCCTCAAGCTGATTCAGATTGTTTCTGCTAAACTCCATATTTATTTATTGTCCCCATTATCTTAGTACCCCTCTCCATACATCCAGGGCCCTATGTATATGTCAAACTGAAGCGTTTAAAGCAAAATTCTGCAGCAAGGACAGTAACCAAAATTGCCTTAAATTTTGGTGGGATCTGGACAGAGAAGGAAAAACCAAGGCAATGTACCTATTTTTGCTTGTGGCACAGAACCATTGGCCTGACACCTCCCCCCTCTTCCCCTCCATGTGGGAGCCTGCAAGGTGGTTCAAATTTTAATTTTGAGGATGGTTATAGTTCTTTGTTAAGCATTGAATGGCTTGGGACCACTTGCCTTATCCCTTATATATGTAAGGAATTCAGTCCTTCTATATCCCATTGAGCACTTTGATCAGTGGAACTGGCCCTGCTAACAGGTGTCACATAATACTCATTCTGCATTTGTACAAAGTCAGCTTTTTATTGTAGCAGCACCTACATTCTGGAGCTCGCTGCCTACTGACATCAGGCAGGTGCCTTCGCTGTACTTTTTTCAGTGCCTGCTGGAATGCCACACATGGCTTCTCTGATGGTTGACCAATGATCCGAGAGCCTCCTGCAACCTCCTTTCCAGCCACTCTCCACACAATGCATTAATTGATGCTTCACGTCTTATGAATGTGACCTTTCACATGCAGGGTTTGTAATTAGCAGGGCGCCTGGCACATTTTGCACATTTGCGAGCTCCTCAAAAGGTCTGGGTGCCATTTTTTTTGCACCTGGCTAAAACCATAGCTTTAACTATACGGACCTTTGTTGGCAAGGTGATGTCTCTGCTTTTTAAGATACCTAGACAGCATCTTAAAAAGCAGAGACATCACCTTGCCAACAAAGGTCCGTATAGTTAAAGCTATGGTTTTCCTAGTAGTGATGTATGGAAGTGAGAGCTGGACCATAAAGAAGGCTCATCGATGAAGAATTGATGCTTTTGAATTATGTTGCTGGAGGAGACTCTTGAGAGTCCCATGGACTGCAAGAAGATCAAACCTATCCACTCTGAAGGAAATCAGCCCTGAGTGCTCACTGGAATGACAGATCTAAAGCTGAGGCTCCAATACTTTGGCCACCTCATGAGAAGAGAAGACTCCCTGGAAAAGACCCTGATGTTGGGAAAGACATCCACAAGGAGAAGGGGACGACAGAGGACGAGATGGTTGGACAGTGTTCTCGAAGCTACCAGCATGAGTTTGACCAAACTGCGGGAGGCAGTGGAAGACAGGAGTGCCTGGCGTGCTCTGGTCCATGGGGTCACGAAGAGTCGGACACGACTAAACAACAACACCACCACTCAAGGATTACTGAAAGGCATGTCAAAGTATATGTTAAGGATAGACAATAAGTTAAGGAGTTTAACAATAAAGAGTAGAGTGTTTTGAAAACTGAAGTATGGTATCAATATTTTTATTGTAAATGCCAAATTAAACACATATTAACAATTTCTGTACAAAAATGTGATATTAACAATGTGTCACTTATGTGAATTGTGTATTAGTTCATGCTTATCAAAATAAGAAATAAAAAGTGTTGCCAACCCCCCCAAATGGCGACTAGACATTTTGTTTTTGCACCCACAACTCAGGTCCCAGGAGCCAGTTTGGCTCCTCGCTTTTGTATCCCAGTTTCTAACACTGTTCACATGGTAACATGTTAACAGTTAACACTGTTAACATGGTTAAACACTATCCAAGAGTGGTTTTTCACACACTAGGGGCTGAGGTTTCACTCCAGAATTAATTCTCTATCGTCTTCAGGTTTTTTGGGGGGGAGGGTGTGAGCTGTTGCTGGAGGTTCTCCCCCACATCACATGGTGTAAACTCGCCTTCTTTCATAGGTATTTATGATCACAGTTTCTGACATGTCATGGAATTTCCCGCCAGAAAACAAGTCTCTAAGAGTTGGAGCATATTTTGAGGGCATGTGGGGACAGAAGTCACATTGTCAGAGTGAAACTCTGCACAATTGTTGGATACAATCCATAATGTCTGTGTAATATTTCTTTAGCACAGAGCACAGGTGGGCTTGCCAACTAATTCCTAATATGACAAAGTTTGCTACTGGAACTTTTTCCAACCCAACACTGAGTTCTCAGAGTACAGCCTCGGTTATGTGGGTCCTCTGATGCTTAACGAGAGTGTATCTTTGGCTAAAGCTTTTCTCACACTTGGCACATTTGAAAGGTTTCTCGCAGAGATGTTTCCTTTGGTGGTCTACCAAACTGTCACTCCGGGAAAAGCTCCTCCCACACTGGGGACACATGTGTGGCTTCTCTCCTGTGTGGATCCTCTGATGCCTCATCAAATGGGCTCTCTGACTGAAGAACTGGCCACATTGAGGGCATTCAAATGGTCGCTCCCCAGTATGGATCCTCTCATGCCTGATCAATGTCCCTCTATTAGAGAAACATTTCCCACACTCGGGACATTCATAGCACCTCTTTCCTGCACGAACAAGTCTCTGTAAATTCTCTCTTGGGCGGAAAGCGAGCCCACCTTCAGAGCGTTCATTCAATTTCTCTCCAGTGTGCAGTCTCTGGTGTCTCGTCAGATTTTCTCTCTGCCCGAAGCACTTCCCACAATCAGGGCACTTGAAAGGTTTCTCTCCTGTCTGGATTTTCTGGTGTTGGGAACGGAAAGCTTTTTGGCAGGTGTTTCCCTCCCACTTCAGATAGTTAGAGCGGTCCTCTCCATTATAAGCCATAAGTCCTACGTTGTGGTGTTGGTACCTTCTTTGGTATTTGGAAACGAAGGACTTTTCTGCTCTGGAGTGTGGAAGGGAGGGTTCATTATGTGCATCTTCTAAAAGCTCCCTGGAGCCATTTTCTCCCCTCACTGGTTCCTTCCCCTCGCATCTCTGCTCATGAATTGCTCCAGCTCCAGGAATGGTCCGTAGAGATAACTTCATTATCGTCCCTGTCTCTCCCTGCTGTGAGGGGTTCACCTTGATCAGACATCTCTTTTCATCACCTGAAGAGACAGAGAGAATTGTTTTTTGTTTTGTTTTTAAAATCTAGGTTCTTGTCACCTTTCCTAGACTTCATGCCAACCTTCCCTCCTGTGCTCTCTCTCTCTCTTTCTCTTTCCTTCTCCACAGTAGGGTGTCGTTGCTAAAACTCCTCTTTATTTCCTGTATCTATGATCATATCCCACAACAACCATACCTTTACATTTAGAAGTCAATGGGCTTTAGGTGACCAGGATTTCCAGCAATTGAGGTGAGGCTTCAAGGCCCAGCATAATTCCTCGCAGACCAAAACTTGAATAGATTTTACGGTAAATACTAAAAACAGCAGAACTAATCGTGCAAAATAGTAAGATTTCACAATGCTGTAGCACCGAACTTCAGGAGCGTCTTTCAGCACAGATGACAACAGTCCTTCTGTCGAGGGCCAATAGCAATGGGATTAATAACTGAATATTTTAATGTCGAATGCTGTGTTCTCAAATGATGTTAATGCCTCCGTTGCAACAGTTAAGGATTTCTTAACCAGGAACAATGGTTCTCAGAGGCTTGATTTCTTTAACACTAATTTCTTTTATTTGAACTGACAAACCTTGTTAACAACAAAAAGAACCCTGCTTCTACAAAATGTAAAGGAAAGGAAGAAAAGAACAGGAAAGTGCACTTCTTTTTGCTTTTCATAATACTCAGTGGGAATTAAGGAAAAAACAAAAATACCTTTGTGTCACTCCCAAACCATTCCCCTTAAAGGAACACCACACTTTCTCAACATCTTCTATGGCCACATGACACACTTCTCTTTACTTCTCAGTGAAATAATGAAAACCAAACTTCTGCAGCAAGGTAGCAGGAAATTCCTCCGAATTGCAAATAATACGTGGCTCAGGCAATTGGCAAGGGCAATTGGCGCTGTGGGTTAAACTACAGAGCCTAGGGCTTGCTGATCAGAAGGTCGGTTGTTCGAATCCCCGCGACGGGGTGAGATCCTGTTGCTCGGTCCCTGCTCCGGCCAACCTAGCAGTTCGAAAGCACGCCAGCGCAAGTAGATAAATAGGTACCGCTCTGGCGGGAAGGCAAACGGCGTTTCCGTGCGCTGCTCTGCTTCGCCAGAAGCGGCTTAGTCATGCTGGCCACATGACCCGGAAGCTGTACGCCAGCTCCCTCGGCCAATAAAGTGAGATGAGCGCCACAACCCCAGAGTCGTCCGCGACTGGACCTAATGGTCAGGGGTCCCTTTCCCTTTCACAAGCAATTGGCAGCATTCTCACAATAAAGCATTTTGGGCACCACAGAGGAATGCAGGAAGCTGCCTTGTGCTTGATCAGACCCCTGTCCCCTCAGTATTTAGGGTTGCCATATTTCAAAGAGTGAAAATCCAGACACAAAAGTTGTTGAGGTTGTTGTTGTTGTTTGCAAAATCTCAAAAAAAGAAGTTTTTGAGCTATTTTTCAAGAAATTCGCCAAAATCTACACTTCATGGGTTGTGTAGCAGGAACCCCCCACCCCAATCATTCAGTTTGTACAAACTTCACACACACTCACACTCACACACTACACACCCTATGCTTCTGTTATAAATTAATAGAAAATCAACCATACATCGGATTTGCACTGTTCCACTTTTATTTTACTCCATGAAGGAAGGACTACAAAATGGGGAAGGTTTGATACAGGTCAGCCATAATCCCTTGAGCATACCAGCACATACACAGGGGCCCTGCCCAGTTGCTATGCCAACCCTGGTGGTCCTAGACAGAAGACCATCAAGATCACAAAGAACTTGCATATGGGAGTGGATTCAGCACAGACTGGAACAAAGGACAATAATCAGCTCTTCCCTCTGGGGGCAGGAAACTGCCAAGTCCCCTTTGTCTCCTGGAAGTGACTCATGGGGAGGGGGAAAGGAGGAACCAGCCAGGTGACAGGACACTCAGGTTACCACCACAACTCCTCTCTCAACCCCTCCTTTCTGTAATGTATGCATGATGTTTCTGGGGGTGGGCTTGACCTACAGGATGGGAATTTCAAAAGTTTTTATAAGGTCTTGCACACCATTTTTCTGTGTCTTTCCTCTCACCTGCAAGTGAGGGGAGCACCCTGTTGCAACAGTCAATAAAGGCCAAGTCTACAGGCTGCTGATTTGCTCCAATTTACTCTGGTTGGTGTCTTTACTTTTTGTCCAAGGGAGCACTCGGATTTTTCCGGTAACAGTTGCCATACATCCGGATTTTTATAGACATTTCAGCAATATTATCTACACTGATTTGCAGCGTCTCTCCAGGGTTTCAGGCAGGAATCCTTTCCCCAGCCCAGCCTGGGGAATGAAAACCTGGGACCCCCTGTATGAAAAACAGGCGCTCTGGCTCTGAGCCACAGCCCTTTCCAAAGGCCTGATCCCTCCTCCTTCATGCCTTTCTTTGTGTGAGGGGGATATCTTAGCATTGTTCCAAACCCGAGATAATAGTTCATTTCTCCCCTTCGGTAAACAAGGCGGAATGTTTTGATAATCTTACAAATCCTGGTTTGTTAGGGAGAATGCACCAGCATGCAACTTGGGCACAGCATGGTTCTTTCAACCAAGGTTCTTTAGTTATCATTATGGGGTCCAACATCTGTATTTTAATTTGGGGGAAAGCAGCTTTGTAAAACAGGACGGCAGGTTGGTCCTCTTAGTTTTCCATGCAAATTCCAAAAGGAGTGGCTGTATCAGTCAGTCGCAGCAAAGTCATAAAAAAGGAAGACTAGGCAGAAGGTAAACTGGGACCTGCTGGTTTGTCCATGGGCTTGCAATAGATTTAACTCCCAGTTGTTTCAGAGCAACAGCCACACAATGGTCAACTGCTGGAATGTAATGGAAACTAGTCTGCTGACTTGCTCTTAAAATTAATTCACTAATGAAGCAGTGTGTGTGTTTGTGAGATCACTGGCTGGGGTTGATGGGATTTGGGGGAGCAACATCTCAAGAGCCACAGGTTCCTCCACTCCCCAGTGCAGAATATTATACACTCCGGGTGCCATAAGGGATAAAATCTGGCCTCAAGTGGAAAAAACCCAGTTGAGATCCAACCAGGCAGTACCAGGGCTTTTTTTCAGCCTTCTAGCAGGCAAAAAAAAAAAAAGGATGACAAAATGCTACAAAATGGTATTTATTGTGAACTGAACGCATTTTGGAAAAGGCTATTTCTCAAGCGCACTGAAATATAGAAAGCAGCTGAGACCAGTTGAGACTCTGCCAATGACCACCCACAAGACCAGCATTCACAGTGGACAGCTTTCAACATGCTGAGCCAAGCCATGGCTTGACTCGGCAAGGCAAAAGAGCAAAGGACCTCCCTGGGAACCAGCACACTCATTCATTCGTGCAAACCACAGCTTGGCTTAGCATGACGTGTGACCCCAGGTCTATATAATATTTATTCAGCACAGAGTACACGCGGGTTTTCCTAACAGTTCTTAACATGGCATTTCCTATTTCTGTGCTGCTTGTTTTTCTACAGGTCACCAAGTCCTCAACCATTTCTTATCAGTTTTTCTGGTGGCCTTTGTGTGTGGGGGGGGGGGGAAGCTGTCCTTCTGCTTAGGGCATCCAGGTGGTTTCTCATGGGAAAGGTTTCCTCTGATACTGATCAAAACCAGCAAGGGAAGCTTCTCCTGCACTCAGGGCAATTGGTGGAGTCTCCCTCCTGTACAGGCTGCCTGACGGTTTCATCAAATGGCAGCACCCCAGTCTTAAAGCACTTTATACGAAGTGCTTTCTCATATGTATCGTCTGATGCCTGAACAGATGCCCACTCTGCCTGAAGCATTTCCTGCAATCGGGACATTTGTACGGTTTCTCTCCAGTATGTATCCTCTGATGCCTCCTCAAATTTCCTCTGCGAGTGAAGCTTTTCCCGCACTCAGGACATTCATACCATTTATCTCCTGTCTGGGTTCTCCGATATTTATCAAGACGGGACTTTTGCAGGAAGTTTCCCCTCCCCGTAGTACTCTCACGAGAGTCTTCCCTGGTAGGTTTCAAGAGACGTCCTGATCTGCAGAGGTGCTTTTTAGCATACTTGGATGACAAGGGTGTTCCTCCCCTTATTTTCACTGCAGAGGTTTGGTTAACAGCAGCTCTAAGACCTTCCACAGGTTCACAGCGTTCATTTTGGTCCTTCACAAATTTCGACTTGCATCTTTGCCCACAAACTGCAGCTCTCAGAGTGAGGTTCTTCTGGGACCCCATGTTCATTTTCAGAGAGCAGATCCAGGAAAGGCCTGCTGCCCCTTAAGAACCATGTGGCTCTTACAAAGGCAGACAACGTCCTACGTTCTGAGATTTCATCAAGCATCATCCATACACATTCCAGCTTATTTTTGCATTCACAAATAAAAGACTTCTATTTAAAAATAAAATAAAACTACACCACTTTTTGCAAAACTGCATGGAAACAAAAAACAAAACTTCAGATTTTTAGCCAAATACTTTCTGCTGCTTCTGCTAAGCCTGAGAACATTAGAAAAATCTCTGGGGAAACCATCCTGGGAGAGAGAAGACAGAGGCAAGGATGTTCTCCAGTCCTCTAAGGGGAACCCCAGAGTTCTTCAGAGGCAGTGTGGTGTAGCAGTTAGAGCATCTGACTAAGACTGAGGAAGACCCAAGTTCAAATCCAATTCAGCCATGAGACTTGCAAGGGCGATCTTGTCCCAAACAGCATCCCTCACCCCTAACCTACCTTGTGGATTAAGAAAGGAGTGGGCGACAATCCATTTACACCACCAAGAGCACTCTGGCAGAAAGGCAACATTAAAACACAGGAATTTTTGTGTGTTACAAGAGTTGCCATTTTGGGTTCTCTATCCCCTTACCTGAATCTTGACTTGGGAATCCTTCATTTTCCACAGGAAACTGGACAAAGATCTCCTCTTCTTTT
Source organism: Podarcis filfolensis (assembly GCF_964270895.1). Taxonomy (NCBI): domain Eukaryota; kingdom Metazoa; phylum Chordata; class Lepidosauria; order Squamata; family Lacertidae; genus Podarcis; species Podarcis filfolensis. The sequence goes on from NC_139605.1 coordinate 9,748,738, forward strand.
TCATGGTGAGAGGCAGGGTCAGGTTTAGGAATCAAGAGTCCCTCTTAAGTTTGAGAGAGAGAGACAGAAAAATAATAATAATTATTATTATTTCTGTCACAAAGAACATGCATTGATTCTTCCTGGCAGTTTTTGGCTTTTTAAAAAAACAATTGACAACAAAAATGAACTATTGATAAGAAAAGCAATTTGAACTCAAAACAGTCTAACAAAAGTGCTGCCCGAGTCTTTTTAGAAACCAACAAATATTGTGGTTTGTATTGAATTGTATGTTTGGACCCGTCATGCAAAAAATCGATATATCAGGGCTTTAATGGAGCAGAGACTTACCCAAAGATTCTGTATTTCTATCGTCTTCCTGCATGACTTGCCAAAACATGGTCCTCTGGCCTGGCTGGGCTAGGGTGGTCTGGTCCATGTGTGAAGTTTCCTCGAGATTCATTGGCCCCTGAGAATGAGAGATGGACAAGATTGCTTATAGGGCGACATCAATATGTACGGACCTGGCAAGGGCTCCCTATCCAGAGGTGCGTCACAATTTAGGATTTGACAGAGAGGGAAAACATAATGATGTGTGACTATATTCTTAGGCATGGTTTTACACTAATAAATCACTTAGAAGTCATTCTGGCAAGTAACCTGCGTATACATAAATTAAATAGTTTAAATGACTTAGAAATAGACAACCTAGGTCTTGCTCCTTAAAAGTGAACATACCTTAGCCTGACCCGACATGGCCATTTCCGGTTTTTCAGGAGGAAGCAAGTTGCTGTGATCCCTTGGACCTTGGCTTCCACTGCCTGCGAAGGACAGAAGGAAGATTATTTCATCATCTTCATCATCATCATCATCATCATCATCATCATCATCATTTCATTGCCTTTCATTTATGTTTCAATGGGATTTACAAATACACCAGAAGGACAGCCCAAAAAATAGAAGAGAAAACAAACTGAAGACGGGTTTAAGAATGATGCAAAATGGACGCTAATAGCAGAGGGAAATTTACCCATCTGGGGCAGCTTGTTGGAACAAAAACATCTCCTGCTGTTTCCAGGCAGTGCAGACAGTGACAGGAATGCTGTTCCATAGAACAGCAGCAGCCACACTGCAAGCCCTGCTGAGCAGATTTCTGACATTTTGGGGGACTGAAGTGGAAACCCTCCTGCAGAAGGCAGTTATCGGGTGCTGGCGTTGCTTCTTTCGAACACAGGGCCTTCAAAACTTTAACTTTCCTTCTGTCAACGCTCAGGTGGCACATCCCACTTTTCTGAATTTGCAGCTCCTTCTGCATATGCTTCTGTGGGGCAAACTCTGAAGAGGCATGTGTAAGGGCTTTAATGCCAAAGTGGAAGCCTTACCCAGCAAACAGAGACCGTCGCTACTGCTTTGCTCCTCTGTTTCCTCAGCCTCCAGGGAACCCTCCTGCAGCGGCTTCTGAAAAAAAGACGATCCGATTGGTGAAGAATTTAAAGATACCCTTATCCATAGGACCTGAAGACGCTCGTAAACGTAGAAGCTGCCCTTTCTGCATTTGAACTTATCTCTTCTACTCATCAACCTTGTTTGGGTATCTCTTTCATGTGTTTAAGTCAGGACTGGTGGATTGCTTTAACCCTTAACATTTGCAAAACAAAAAGGCATCTAAAAGATGACATTGGGCTTTTGCAGTCATTTCAAGCCTCTGAAAAGCAGGGTTGCCATCTTTTCCATCAGCCTCTGTTCCTGGGCTTAGCAGCAGTTTGATTTCACTGACACTGGCAGGCAATTGCTGCTTTTCTCCCTCTGCGCTGTGCAGTGAAGGGTTACACCTATCCCTGCATTCAAGCAGCTGCTTAAAAGCACAAAAGCAGGGCAGAGCTGGTTAGCTGACAACTCTCTGTGTGCGTGTTCCCAGTGGGGCTACTAATATTTTACTAAGAGTTATCTCCTTGAATTAGACAACAGCTCTACGGCCACATTCACACTATACAGTACATTAAAGTGGTGTGACACTGCTTTAATCAGTCATGGCTTTTCCCAAAGAATTCTGGGAACTGTAGTATGTTAAGTGTGCTGAGAGTTGTAAGGAGGCCCCTATTCCCCTCTGACCTACAATTCCCAGGGTTAACTGACTGGGAAACCACTTTGAGAATTGTAGCGGAGTGAGGGGAACAACTCTCGGCACCCTTGATGAACTACAGCTCCCATAATTATTTGGGGAAAGCCATGAGTGTTGAAAGTGGTGTCACAGTGTTTAAATGGGTGACAATGCTGAGCACCCTGGATGATGGCAACAACCTCGTCCATATTTTGTTCCCATATCCTAGACTTCCCCAACCTGCTGCTTTCCAGGTGGTTGAAAACAGAAACACCTCTCAGGCTCAGGGATCGTGTGAGTTGTAGTTTGAAACATCTGGAAGGAAACTACTGGGGAAAGGTAGCGTTATCCTCTTCAAGATTCTGGAAATTAAACCTCAAACCCTCACCTGCCACTCTGCAGCCATGGCCAAGTCTTGCTGGCTGGCCATCAGGAACTCCTCTGCCAGGGCCACCGCCTGCGAACACGACTCCGGTCCTCCTGCTCGGATCCAGCTCTGCAGCTCTGGAGGGAGGCTGGCCAGGAACTGCTCCAGGACCAGCAGCTCCAGGATCTGCTCCTTGCTGCGTCTCTCCGGCTTTAGCCACCGGTGGCAGAGCTCCTGCAGCTGCAGGTGGATCCTCCGGGGGTCTTCCACCTGCTGGTAGCGGAACTTCCTGAAGTGCTGGCGCTGCACCTCCATCTTGATAGCGTCGCCTCGCAAGATGGCCGCCTTCACCTTCCCATAGTCCTTCCTGTCTCCGGCTTCCAGGGCGACGAAGGCCTGTTTGGCTTCCTCGCTCAGAGCAGGCAGGAGCCGGGCTGCCCATTCTTCCCTAGGCCAGTGGCAAGCTCTGGCCACTTGCTCAAAGGAGGCCAGGAAGGCCTTGGCATCGTCCCATGGGGTGGCCTCCAGTGACAATGGGTTCTCTGTTATGTGAGGAGACTGCAGTGTTGTCAGGAACTCCTGCCATTGGGCCTCCCAGCGCTGTTGCATCCCGTTGCAGGGCTCCTGCTTGGTCTCTAGGGATGCTCTCCATCCTGGCTGCTCCCTCACACAGTCTGATTGAGCCACACTGGTGGGCTTGTTATCCCCTCCCAGCCCTCCTTCTCGTTCTGGGCTTACAATTTGAGGCTCCATTTTCCCACCCAGTCTGCGAAGCCCTGAATCTGGAATCAGGAGGTGGAGGAGTGGGCTTGTTGGCAGACTACAGTGGTACCTCGCGAGACGAATGCCTCGCAAGACGAAAGGGTTTTTCGTTTTTTGAGTTGCTTCGCAAGACGATTTTCCCTATGGGCTTGCTTCGCAAGACGAAAACATCTTGCGAGTTTGCTTCCTTTTTCTTAAAGCCGTTAATACCCAGGGAATCCGCGCTCCACAAGACGAAAAAATCGCAAGACGAAACAACTCGCAGAACGAATTTATTTCGTCTTGCGAGGCACCACTGTAATCCCAGTAGAAGCCAATTTCCCCACCACACTCAAATTTCTCTTCTCACAAGAGACTTCCTGAACTTTTGGTGGGTATTATCTCATCGCTTGAAGCTGACCTTAGGGTGTATAACAAAAGACCCGATGTAAAAAAATGAATTTGCAGCAAAAATCGACATACCAAATAAGACCAATAAGGGTCGCAGGCAGACTGCTGGTGCCTTTTCACATTGTCTGGCAAAATTTTATTTCGTTTAGAAATCAACTTGACATAGATTATCCTCCATAAGCAGCAGTAAAAATAGGGACTTCTTAAGAAAGGTCTGTTGGTGGTTGTTTTCTTTAACTATGCCTTGTTGATGGCTTGTTGGTTTCTGACCCCACGTGGCACCTGAAAGATGAAAATATTTCGATTGAAGAATGGAGAATGAAGTTAATGGACTATGCAGAATTAGACAAATTAACAAGAAGGATCCGAAACCGGTGGGACCAGAAATTTACCGAAGACTGGAGTAAATTTACGATCTATTTGAAAAGTATTTGTGATGACCAGACGACGTCTGTAGGTTTGCAAGAAGTTCTGTGAGGAGTATTATTGGAAGTATTGTAAAAATGGAGAAGGGGTGATGATACGTTAAGAGATGTAAAGACAATATAAAGTTAAGAAATGCATAAGAAGTGGTTAAGACGGAGGATCATCAGAGGTGCTGATGGAAGTCCAATAGGATTGTATTTGTAATAAACTGTGCGGTATGAATTATAATTTATATGTTAAAATTAATAAAAATGTATTTAAAAAAAGAAAAGAAAGATGAAAATATTTACCATTGACAAATGATGGCTGTTACAAACATCCAAGGTGATGATACTATTGGATTCATGAAATGGGCCCAAGGACCGCAGGGTTCAAACCTCTCCCCATTTTTTTATTAAAAAAACCCACACACACATTGATTTGAGTGTTGCATCACCTTTGAATATAAATAAAACTTTTAAAAGAAGATGAGAAAGAGCAGAATTCTGGTCAAGAGGCCTCTGCTCGGGGGAACAGCCATCGCTTAGTGTTAGAGGAATCACTTTGCAAGCAGAAATCACAGAAATCATAGAGTTGGATCATCTAGTCCAACCTCCTGCAATGCAGGAATATGCAGCTGTCCCATACAAGGATCGAACCTGTGACCTTGGCATTATCAGCACCACGCTCTAACTGAGCTACCCAGGATGATCCCAGGTTCAATCCCTCAGCATCCACAGGTAGGCCTTGGAGGGGAAGTCCAGGATGCCTATGCTGTTTTCTTGGAGGCTTCACTTCAGTTTTTCAAACAAGTGCTTCCCTCCAACAAGTGCATATCCTTGCCCTTAGGTACTGGCTAAAATTAAAAAGGGGGATAGGGCCCATTTTAATACTTTCAGATTTCAAGGACGTGCTGAATCCTAACACCGGAGCAACGCCATCTTGGAATCCGGAAATGCTACAAGTTACTGAGAATTGTTGATGTTGTTGTTATTAATATGCCCCACTGCTCCCTCCTTTGCCCAATCTACACAGACATTAAGAGAAGCCTTGTTCAAACATTTAAATCTCCCAGTTGGGAGATCAATTGGGTATTTGATTAACTTTTTATAAGGTGGCAGGTCCCCCTACACTTCTGGAAAAAGTGGCCGGTTTTGCCTTTCGAGCGGCAATTTTGAGAAGAAAAGTTTGTGGGGATGATGTAAAGTTCTTCAGGGGAGCAAACTGTCATCTCACAGAGTGTCTGCTTTTAATAATCATTTTTAACTGCGTAATATATTTTATTCCGTTTCTATTCTGTATTCTGTGTTTTATCTTTTGTAATGGCTTCGGCTAAACAAACATCTCCCTCCTGGCTCTTAGCCCGATAGCCCTTATCCTCATAGAACTCTAGCCCAATGGTTGCTAGTAATTTGATTCTGAATTGATTTGAGAATGTATTTTAATTAATTGACTGTGATTTTATGTAAATTGTGCTATTTTTACTGTTGTTAGCCACTCTGAGCTCAGCTTTGGCAGAGGAGGGCGGGATATAAATAAATTATTATTATTATTATTATTATTATTATTATTAGCCATTCAATAACAAGTAAAGGAGTGAGCGGATCTCCCTCTTAAAAGCACAAGAGAATACCACCTCCTCCAAGCTTCCTTACGCACAACCAAAAATACCTTTTAACTCCAGCTGCACCTTCAGGGAAACAGGGGAAGCCTTTTCACAGCACGGAATTGTTGTTTTTTTAAAAAGAGCATCATTTTGAAGCACCGGGTGCTCATTAACCCGCAGGCTGCTCCTAAAAGATGATCACCGGCAGGCGCAGCAGTTTTTTTTTTTTTTAACGATATATTCAAATATTGTACATAAAACCAAGCCCCCATGTCCTCATTTGAACCCACGGCTTCCCCAGTTTCTGTTTGTTCCCTGTGTGCAAAGGAGGGATTGAAGTTGGTCTGCAGATGATGATGATCGAATGCAATTAAATGATGATGATCAAATGCAATAAAAGGGAAGGAGGCGGAGGGGAGTTCGGGCAGCAAGTGAGACTCACCTTTTTAGAGGGAAGGAAAGCGCGGCTCCCCGGGATTTTCCGGCGGGGAAAGGGGAGACGAGGGCGGCTGCGAGGTCTCTGGAGCGAGGGAGGCTGCTCTCGTTGCCGGTCGCCTTCTTTTTCTTCCTCCTCCACCTCCTCATGGTCTAATGGCGGCGCTTGCAGAGAGGGAGCCGAGGTTCCTGCACGCGAGCAATGCTGCCCCCGACTGGAAGAGGCTGCTCATGGCTCCTCCACCCACCCAAAATAATTTGAGTAATTAGTTCTTGTTTAATTATGATTACATTGCCCCTCGCCCCGAAGGATCGAACTCAAAACGGCTTGCAAAAGCAAAGATTTGAGAAATAGATATTAAACACGAATGAAAGCAACCTATAACATGCACACGAATATGTAAAAGTTGTTTTGTTTAGTAGTTGTAACCCGCTCTGGGACCTTAGGTAATGCAAAGGTTGGATAGCCATTTTGCTTTTCATTGAGTTTCCTGCATTGTAGGGGGTTGGGCTGGATGACCCTTGGGGTCCCTTCCTACTTATTTGTTTGTATTTGTAGAGCGCCCTTCATCCAAGGTTCACAGGTGGTTTACTTTACAGTATTTTATAGTCTGCAAGAAAAGGGACCCAACAACTCGCAGGGTCATCTAGCCCAACCCCCTGCATTGCAGGAATCTTAGCTAAAGCATCCATAACAGATGGCCCTCCAACCTCTGCTTATAAACCTACAAGGAAGGAGAGTCCGCCACCTCCCGAGGGAGACCGTTCCATTGTCTCAACAGCTCTTACCGTCAGAAAGTTCTTCCTGATGTTTAGTTGGAATCACCTTTCATGCAACTTGAAGCCCTTGGTTCAGATGCTAAACTCCAGAGCTGTAGAAACAAGCTTGTTCCATCATCCAAGCACCAGCCCTTGAGATGTTTGAAAATGGCTATCATATCTCCTTTCAGTCTCCTTTTCCGTGCTAAACATCCCCAGCTCCCTCAACCGCTCCTCATAAGGGTTGGTTTCCAGACCCTTGATCATCTTGGTTGCCCTCCTCTGCACACGTTCCAGCTTGTCAACATCCTTCTTAAATTTTGGTACCCAGAACTGGACATAGTACCCCAGAACAGAGTGGGACTATGAATTCTGATCTGAACACTGTACAGTGGTACCTCGGGTTAAGAACTTAATTCGTTCTGGAGGTCCGTTCTTAACCTGAAACTGTTCTTAACCTGAGGTACCACTTTAGCTAATGGGGCCTCCCACTGCCACCCCACGATTTCTGTTCTCATCCTGAAGCAAAGTTCTTAACCCGAGGTACTATTTCTGGGTTAGGGGAGTCTGTAACCTGAAGCGTCTGTAACCTAAAGCGTCTGTAACCCGAGGTACCACTGTATCTCTGTTGATGTAGCTCAGAATAGCATTAGCTTTTTTCGCCTCTGCATCACACTGTTGACTCATGTTAAGCTTGTGGTCTACCAAGACCCCTAGATTCTTTTCACATGTACTGCTAGTAAGCCAGGTGTTTCCTTGCTTATATTTGTGCCCAGTTCATCTTAGTCAGAAAGCCCAAAAGGACAACTCCCCTTATGTTTTGGAATGTCAAGACTTCTCAAAGATTAAAAAAAAAAGTATTGTCATCTTTTTAAAGATATAGCTGTTGGCTTTTTAAACACTCCGCCATTTTATGCAAGAGACACTTCCTGTCATGGCCACCCCAGCACTCTTCTCTAGAAAGGAAAAAGGAACAGGGCCGTGAGGGCCACCTCAAAAAAATTAAAAGAAGGGGTTGCCGCCCCCCCCCAAGTTCTGTGGCGGCCACATGCATGCCGTGAAGTGAACTGATGCACGCCTGGGAACAAACAGGTCCCCCACATTCAACTGGTCCAGCGTCCACAAAATGTAAGACAATATGCCCCTGCCTCCATTTCAGAACTGGAGTCTTATTTTTCTGTAATCTCACAGTCAGCCTTTACAAAATAACAGCGCTACACTCAGAGATTATTAATTAATTAATTAATTAATTTTTATTCATTTTCAAAACCTTAACAAATGCAACAAAACGTAACTTGGGGGGTTTCCCTCCGAGAAAATAGGAGGCTTGTCAAAGGAGAAATAAAGGTCACAAAAGTGCAAACCAGAACAAGTCAAAATGGTTTTAACGCAGTAAACAACTCCATGCCTTTGAGCTGGCCTTCTCGCAAGGTCTTCTCGAGGCATCTATAGGATGAAGAGGTGTCAAACATACACAGGAGGATAATGGATCAGAGGATTTTTGGACCACAATGTTCCCCCCCCCCATTCATTTGAGTGCACAATCCCTAAACCAGTGGTTTTCAACCAGTGTGCCGTGGCACCCTGGGGTGCCTTGAATGATGGTCAGGGGTGCCATGGGCAACACTGGCCTGTGCCCCTCTTTTCTTCCCTCCCTCCCTCCTCGGATGCTCTCTCATGTCTCTGCTTCCCAGGCCCCTCCCAGGAGAGGGGAGAAAGAAGGCTGAGTCTCCCCGTCAGCTGGGAGGCAGCTGGGGGGGAGGCGGCGGACACAAGTCCCACACTGCCGTTTTGGGCAGTGCGGAGCCTGCAGGTGCCCAAGCCACCATGTCACTCCCAGGAGAGTTGCATGGCTCAGGTGCACTGCAGGTCCCGCAGTAAGTGCTGCCCCCACAGTGTGGTGGCCAGTGCACCCGCCCCCCCCCAGCTATGCCTCTGGAAACACCCCAGAAGGGAGAATTAAGCATTCAATGGCAAACTTTCAGGGGCCATAAGCTTTCTGTTCACCTGTGACACAATGTCTGGCTTTAAGACAATGTGCATAAGCTGGTTAAAGTGAAGCTATGACCGTGGGCTGATGAAAACTGGGGACGGAGGGAAGATCCTCGACCCATGCTGTGGGGCCTACGGTGTCAGCAGAGCTCTTATTGCCTCCCTGCTGCTAGATGTTCTGCTTTCAACAGCAGCTGCAGATATTCCTGCAGTGGGATATTACATGTTCTCAGTCCTGCTAAGCATTTTCTTTCCCTCTGGATTCTCTGATGTGCAACAAGCCAATGTGCCAAATCGGTGTGTTTTAAGTAGGCACAGAAAAATAAAACGAAGTCGGGATGAAATGCCTCCATGGAGAGGGTATTCCATAATGACTAGAACAGTGTGTTCCTAACCACGTCAGTCTTGCTGAATTCAATGGGGTTTATGTCCAGGATAAAGTGGGGTGAGGATTGCAGCCCAAGTTATGCGATTATAGCCACAACTACAGTATTCGGCTTATGCATGCTTCCTCACCACTGCATTTTCGTGGGTAAGCTTTTAGTTTCAGCATGCATTATGTATACTGATGGGCGGGGTATAAATAATAAAATTATTGATATTATTTATGAGTAACTGTCTTGTGACTAACACATTTGAGACTTGGAGTCTAACTGAAAGTGGACATGGTTGTTCTTTACTATGGGCTTTCAGAGAGCTTTTTGAGCTCAATCCCATTTTGAGGCCTAATGCTGGCTACTCCCAATGGAAATACAGCTACTGGTACAGGTATGGCAGGGGCCTGCACAGCGAACATGCTGCCCCGATTTGAACTCTCCCCACCCTCAGAGGACGCAGGTCTCGGGAGCGTCCTGTGAGTTCTCTGGTGTCTTTTCAACGTATCTCTCTGGGAAAAGCCCTTCCCACACTCGGGGCATTGGAACAGTTCCCCAGTATGGATGCTCTGGTGCCTAACTAAGTGCGTTCTCTGCCGGAAGCTTCTCCCACACTGAGAACATCTGTATGGTTTCTCTCCCGTATGGATTCTATGATGTCTTGCTAACTCTGCTCTGAAGGTGAAGTTTTTCCCGCACACAGAACATTCGTGGGGTTTCCTTCCTGAATTATTGTTCCGATGTCTATGTCTGAAGCGTTTCTCATCTTCGGGGCATTCGTGGGAGCTCTCTTCTGTGCGACTGTCCTGGCGTCCAACAAATTCCTCTCTCTCACATAAATTTTCCCCACATGCAGGCAATGCATTTTGTTTCTCCCCCCTAAGTATTCCCTGTAGTTTCTCAAGGCAACATACCGACTGGCTGTCTCTCGCTGATGTGGGGCACTCAAAAGGGTTCTCTGACTTATATTTTCTCCTGCAGGGCTTTCCACTGTCTGTGGCCACTGCTGAGGTTTCGCTAACAGAGACTGCAATAACTCCTGAGAGGCACTGTGTTTCTCTCTTCACCGGCTGCTTCTCCTGTTGCCCTTTGGAATTATTTTTCTCCTCAGGAATTCCAGGTGTCACAGCCAAAATATCCCGACGGAATTCTCCCGCTAACTCCCTGTGCATTTCTTTCGGCAAATTCTCTCCCAACTGGGATTTCTCCATCTTCATCCAGCACCTGTCTTGTTCACCTGAAGAGAAAGAGAGAGGAATGTTGTCCAAGCTGGTCACCTCCAACCATTCTGTCAGCCATTATCTCTCATCACGGCTTTAAAGGTACAGGTACCCCTGACTGTTGGGTCCAGTCGCAGACAACTCTGGGGTTGCACACTCATCTCACTCTATAGGCTGAGGGAGCCGGTGTTTGTCCACAGACAGCTCCGGGTCATGTGGCCAGCATGACTAAGCTGCTTCTGGCGAACCAGAGCAGCACACAGAAATGCTGTTTACCTTCCTGCCAGAGCGGTATCTACTTGCACTTGACGTGCTTTCGAACTGCTAGGTTGGCAGGAGCAGGGACCGAACAACGGAAGCTCACCCCGTCGCGGGGATTCGAACCGCCGACCTTCTGATCGGCAGGCCCTAGGCTCAGTGATTTAGACCACAGCGCCACCCATGTCCCCAGGGGCAAAAACATAAATTCCAGGAGTTTTGCTTTCTGAAGGAAACATGATACCTCTGGTTCCTCAGTAGGTTTCAGCACCCTCAGAAAAAGCAATTCCTGGGGTACACTGGGAGTAATTGAGGAAAGCAACAATGTATTATAGTTTGTTCTAAAGGCTGGTATCAAAAGCCTGTAATTTTAATTAAGTCCACAATGCCAGGTAGCAAACTTTTTAAAGGATTGCAGTCTAAACCTGTTTACTTCTTCCTAATAGCTAAAGTACTTTATTGATAAATGCTTATGTTCATAGGGGCCAGCAACAGCAGTTTGACTGGCTAAATCAGCTGTGGGGAACATTTGACCCTCCAGATGTTGCTGAACTCCCATCATCTCTGGCTATGTTCAGCAACATCTGGAGGGTCAAAGATTCCCCACACTTGGATTAACCTCCGCTCCCAAGTGTTCCGTCTAACATAGAATAGTAACTCTCTCAAATATGGCTATTTTGGCTTTTTAAAAATACAAAACCAGTTTCAACTAATCACAAAGAAGATATATTTGGGGCACTGAAGATCCTGATCACCTGCCCCCCTTCCATACTATTAGCCATATCTCCATATTATGGCTTCCCTGTTGAAGTGAGAAAGGGACAACTCAGAAACAGACTCTGGGAATTGTACATCAAGAGGTCAGTACAGACCTCTGGGCCATGAAAAGATCCACCCCAAACTCCAGTTCCCAATGCTCCTTGAGGAAAAAGCAATGACAAGTAGAACGGTTTAATCCCAAGCAGTTTGACACATGAGATATTCCACTAACTATGTCCCAGTATGCAGTTTTTAAGACTGCAGCCACTAAACGTAAAGGTAAAGGGACCCCTGATCATTAGGTCCAGTTGTGGCCGACTCTGGGGTTGCGGAGCTCATCTCACTTTATTGGCTGAGGGAGCCGGCGTACAGCTTCCGGGTCATGTGGCCAGCATGACTAAGCCACTTCTGGCGAAGCAGAGCAGTGCACGGAAACGCCGTTTGCCTTTCCGCCGGAGCGGTACCTATTTATCTACTTGCATTTGACGTGCTTTCGAACTGCTAGGTTGGCAGGAGCAGGGACCGAGCAACGGGAGCTCACCCATCGTGGGGATTTGAATCGCCAACCTTCTGATCGGCAAGCCCTAGGCTCTGTGGTTTAACCCATAGCGCCACCCGCATCCCATACTGCAGCCACTATTGACAAGATAAAAACTGGTTTCTGGAACTTCCTTCACTAGGAGAGCATGCCGCTGAGGAGCTGTGGGCAAAAATAGTTCATAGTGGCCACCCACTTGCTACTGAGAGTATCGAGAAAGTGAAATATGTGGTGATAGGATCAGATGGTAGACAATATTAAAGGTGCTCTGGTGCTTAACCAATCTTTTCTGGCTTTTCCTGCCCTTGTTGGCATTTGTAAGGTCTCTTGTGAGTGCTCTGATGAACCTGAAACAGTTACTCTCTGCTATGGGTCCTCTGATGGCCCATCAGGTGCTGTCGCCGCCTGAAGCTCTTATCGCACTCGGGACATTTGTACGGTTTCTCTCCGGTATGGATTCTCTGATGAACCTTCAAGTCCCCCCTCTGGCCGAAACATTTCCTGCAGTGAGAACATTTGTACGGTTTCTCTCTAGTGTGGACCCTCCGGTGTCTGCACAGGTTTTCTCCCTGGCTGAAGCTTTTCCCGCACTCAAGGCATCTGTAGGGCTTCTCTCCAGTATGAATCCTCTGGTGCCTTGTTAAACCTGCTCTGGAAGTGAAGCTTTTCCTACATGTGGAACATTCATGCTTCTTCCTTCCTGAAGGAACGTCCTGATGATTCTGAAGCCTGCATCTGAAACTTTGGCCACCCTCAAGACTTTCCTTGGGTTCCTCTTCTGTGCAAATATTCTGGTGGCCAACAAAAGAGTTTCTTCCCCACTCGGCAGGTGCATGTTGTTTCCCTCCTGTAAGCATCCCCTGAGGTTTACAGAAGCAACGCTTTGTTTGGCTTTCTTTGCCCCACGGAGGACGTTCGCTGGGGTCCTCCCCAGGGTGACTCACAACAAGCCCTGACTTGTCATTGTGTTTCCTCCCGTACCCAGAAAATGGAAGCTTCTCCCCCTCTATGGGCCCTGAGGAGGTCAGGATAACAACACCTGGAATAACTTCTGTGCACTCGCTGCGTTCTCCCTCTCTCTCCACTGGTTTCTTCTGTCGCCCTTTCCCCTCACATGGCTGCTCGTGAGTTTCAGACGTCAGAGGAAAATCCCACTGAGGTACTTCTGCGCATGCCCTGTGTATGTCCTCTGGCAAAGTCTCTCCCCGCTGAGGTGTTTCCCTCTTGATCCAGCATCTCTTTTGTTCACCTGAAGAGAGCAGAGAGAGGGGTTTTGTCCATGCTCTGGTCTTTTCTAGAAGCCTGCAACCTCCTTCCTCTTGTCACCGTTTGCCCTTCCGCATCATCAAAATATATCTGCTAAGCTCAAGCTTTATCTCTCTCTCTCTCTCTTCCTACCTCCAGCCAGATATCAACCCCTCTCCTTACATCCCAGGCTGTGCGGATTGTTCGCTTAACCCAGGTTGGTTTGTGGCCTCTCTAAATAAAGGGAATAAATATGGCTATTTTGTTCTATTTGTACAGAAACTGCTTCAGCTAATCCTGCACAGAAGGAATTTGGGGCACTGAGTGCTATCGGGCATGTCTCACACGATGGCTCCTGTTTTGAAGGGGCAAAAGGGACATCTCACACTCAAGTCCCGGGAATTGTGCTATCTGAAGCAAATCAAGACCTCTGGTTTCCCAAGAGTTTTCAATACCCTCAGAAAAAGCAATTCTCAGTCATTCAAGGAAAGACCTACATTGGCTCCCAGTATGTTTCCGACCACAATTCAAAGTGTTGGTGTTGACCTTTAAAGCCCTAAACGGCCTTGGCTCAGTATACCTGAAGGAACGTCTCCATCCCCATCGTTCAGCCCAGACACTGAGATCCAGCGCCAAGGGCCTTCTGGTGGTTCCCTCATTGCGAGAAGCAAAGCTACGAGGAACAAGGCAGAGGGCCTTCTTGGTAGTGGTGCCCGCCCTGTGGAACGCCCTCCCTTCAGATGTGAAGAAAATAAGCAGCTATCTTCTTTTTAAAAGACATCTGAAGGCAGCCCTGTTTAGGGAAGTTTTTAATATTTAATGCTGTACTGTTTTTAACACTTGACTGGGAGCCGCCCAGAGTGGCTGGGGAAACTCAGCCAGATGGGTAGGGTACAAATAATAAATTATTATTATTATTATTATTATTATTATTATTATTCAGCCTCTGCTAAAAAAAGCTCCAAGGAAGGAGAGCTCGCCACCTCCCGAGGGAGACTGTTCCACTGTCAAACAGATCTTACTGTTATTCCTAATGTTTTTGTATTTATGACTTATACTGCAGTACACAGAATTGGGGAAAAGGCTCTTTCTTCCTCTTTCGAATTCCAAAAACAGCAAGTTGTTAACTGGACTTGAGCGACCCTTACCAAAAGACAGGACATTTCCATTGTCCTCTGGCAAGACTTGCCAGAATATAGTCTGTTGGCCTGGCTGCTTTGGAGTCCTTTCAAACATGTGCAAAGGCACGCCAGTCTCCTTGGAATTTGGCAGTCCCTGGAAACATAAAACACCCCAACACCGCCATCAGATGCAGTTGCATAAGAAACAATGCAAATGCATAAATGATGCTAATGTCCTTTCCCCCCACAAACAAACAAACAAACAAACCCCAGACCCGTTAAATAAGAGTTTCAGCTCTCAATCCAGCTCTCAATTGAGCTTCAGCTCTCAATTCAGCTCTCAATTGTAAAAATACAAAATTAACCACTGAGGAAAAGCTACACTCTGCACCGTGACTTAGAAAAGGATGGTGAATACATACTGGGAACATAAATAGCCGTAGTCACCTATGGAGAACAAACACCAGCTGCAGGTGGATAAGGCAAGGAAGTGTCAAAAACTGGGAGTTTATTTTTTGCTTCTTAAAATGAAACCAGCATGCTATAAACAACTAACAACAACTGTTTTTGTGGACAGTTTGCTCAGTTGCTGCTGCTTCTTTAGCTGGGCTCTAAAATTAGCCCTACTAGCGCGGAAATAACCTGAGGCAGAACAAGAAGGAAATCAGAAAACTGGGGTAAAAGCGAGACTTTTACCTCCTCTACTTGCACACTGAGACCCCGGCCCTGGGAAGCAATGCTGTGGTCTCCAAAGCTCACCTCGTTCAGGACAACTTCAGCCATCTCCCGTCCTTCAGGAGGAAGCAACAAACTGGAATTACTTGAGCTTTTGATGTCGCCACCTGCAAAGGATGGAAAGGACAATTTCAGAAGGGAAACCTGGCCACCCCTTCCCTTGGAGGTTTTTAGGCAGAGGTTGGCTGGCCACCTGTCAGGGATGTTTTAGTTGAGATTCCTGGATTGCAGGGGCTGGACTAGATGACCCCTGGGTCCATTCCAACTGTACAACTCTATAACTGGATGCCAGCAGTTCACATCATGCCTAACTAGAGCATCCTACAGAGGATGTGTCCTCCAAATTCTAGTACTAGATCAAGTCACAATCAAAGGAAAATTGTCTAGAAAATCTAGAAAACCTGGGCCAGACTTTAATATGCAGTTATTTGGTACTTTGTGGTTGCTTCGCCTGAGCATACAACAAATTATTTTGGCGAGATGCTAGTTTTGGCACCTCTGAAGCGACCTTGCGCTGTTGTGTAGAATAGGGAAATTCAACGGGCGCAGTGTTTCATCACCCCGTGTGACAAACTCACCTGCCAAAATCTCATCACTAGACAGCTTAAAGGCACAAGAGACTTCTGTTACACCTAGTTGTCCAAATTATACCACTCATACAAAAGGTGCAAAACTCTTAGGTCCCCATCTCTTCCTTGGAGTAACCCCTGACTTACTTCTGAGCAGACACGGTTAGGACTGAGATGTTAGTCGCTCTTGTGAATCCTTACCTAGCAAAATGATCTTCCCATCTCTGTCTTTGTAGATCCGTCCTTGAGCAATGTCCAATGGCACCTCCTCTGCATCCACGGAATCCACGCACGCATCCTGCAACGGTTCCTGAATCAGTGAGGGTGGTCATACTCGGAACAGAGCAAAGCAACTACAAAGAGCAAGCGGTAGGCAAAAGAGACGCACTCTGCACCCCTTAATCCTATTCCATGCCAGGTTTAATTCAACTAGCAGTCGTTTGCGGGGAGCAAAGAAAGCTCATTGGCTCTCATGAGATTGTTCCAAGGCCAAGCAAGCTATATAATTGTGAATACTGCATAGGGTTGGCAAAACTGCACACACAAACACACACACACACATATCATGGCTTCTGGATCTTTAACAGCCACATGACAGGAAGAAGAAGAATCTTGAAGCGGCCCTGGAAAGGGGCTGGGATTAGCTTTGGATGCAACCCACAGATCACCTGACAGGAAGCGTTCCTACAGGTGCGGGGTCACATCCAGCGCTAGTCCTACTCCGAGGAGACACCTTGAACTTAATGAGCATAGCTGACTTCATTGGGTGGAATTCAATCACATTCAACATAGAGAAGATCTACTCAAATTAATGAACATGACTAAGGTCCACTTATTTCAGAGGCTCTGCTCTGAGTAAACCTGAGTTTACCACCCCACATGAGAGATCTGCCTGCACAAGGACTTCTGCTTGGGCAGCGGGGCTTCCCCGGCCCCCTCTGTGCCCCTCCACAATTGGTTCTGGAGCGGGGAACCCAGAACAGCACATGTGGGGTGGGAGACATGGGGCAGATCCTTCCGCCTGGCAAGCTGAAATGCTTGAGCCGATGGAAAGATCAGAAGGGAATGACAATGAAGACCTCCATGCTGTATTGCCATGCTGGGAAAAGCGACAAATGTGGCCTTTCTGTCCTGCGTTGCAACTGCTAAAGGCACAGTTGCCCGGCCAGAAAGAAAATGTGGCGAACTTGCATTTACGTTCCAGGGTCAATGTAAGGCTAACACTGCAATCCTAAACTAGAACTCTGTGGGGTTTACTTGGGCTTACAGCCCAAACCAACACTTTTTAAAATTACAAAACAAAGGTTCAGGACCTGTACTGACGGTTCAGGACCTGCTCTCAGACAGGAATGATCAATTTACTTTAATAGTGGCTGAATTTTTGAGTGCTGTCCACGTAGAAAGACTGGGCCATTATAAAGAGATTTAGTGGTTCTTAACTGATCGGTGATGCGGTAGTGTTGGATTGTATTATTTATGCAAATTGATTTTCTCTGGAGTTAAAGATCTGACTAGGAAAACCTTGTTATGTTGAGCTCTCATTTTATACAAATTGTAAACTGTGTCTGTTTGATAATGTGTGGTTTGCTATGCCTAATAACAGATATTATTATTATTATTATTATTATTATTATTAATTACAAAACAAAAATGCTATTCTTTTTTTCTCTGCCTGTCTTGGCAAAATCCCACAGGAATGTTCCCCAAATTTCCTGGCTGAAGTTATGAAAAGTTAACGCACTTTTTCAGAGGGGATACATATAAACACTTTGCACGTGCCTAAGACAGTTAAATGCATTATTCTCCCACCTGCCACTCTGCAGCCTTGGCCAAGTCTTGCTGGCTGGCCATCAGGAACTCCTCCACCAGGGCCACCGCCTGTGAACACGACTCCGGTCCTCCTGCTCGGATCCAGCTCTGCAGCTCTGGCGGGAGGCTGGCCAGGAACTGCTCCAGGACCAGCAGCTCCAGGATCTGCTCCTTGCTGCGTCTCTCTGGCTTCAGCCACCGGTGGCAGAGATCCTGCAGCTGCAGGTGGATCCTCCGGGGGTCTTCCACCTGCTGGCAGCAGAACTGCCGGAAGTGTTGGCGCTCAGCCTCCGTCCTCAGGGCGGCCCCTCGCAAGATGGCCGCCTTCACCTTCCCATAATCCTCTCTGTCTCCGGCTTCCAGGCTCTGGAAGGCCTCGTCTGCTTCCCCGCTCAGCGCAGGCAGGAGCCGGGTCGCCCACTCTCTCCTGGGCCAGTGGCAGGCTTTGGCCACTTGCTCAAAGGAGGCCAGGAAGGCACTGGTGTCTTCCCAGGGGGCAGACTCAGGTGTCTCTGGGGGGCTTCCCCCTTCTGGGTGAAGGGGCTGCAGCGTCTTCAGGAACTGCTGCCACTGGGCTTCCCATCGCTCTTGCCTCCCCTTGCCAGGTCCCCCTTTGCAGTCTTCAGACGCTCCACATCTTGACTGCTTGGTCGTATATTCAGAATAAACTGCTCTGATAGGCTTTGTTGCTGCTTCTGACCCCCCTTTAGGTTCAGTGCCTGCATATTTTTGCTCTATCATCTTCTTTCCAACTCTTGAGCTAAAAAGCTAGCGATTTTGGCTGGTTGGTTCCGGGGGGGAGGAAGATCCTTACCAGTTCTTGATATTGATGGAAACAGAGAGATGGTTAGTCCAAGGAGATCTCAGAGAGGAAGGTTCAGGTCTGATGAAATTTGCTTGGTGGCAAAAGAGCTGCAATTGGCCGAGGACCCCAGTAGTCTGAAGACCCAGGGGTCTTCCTGAGTTGAAAGGGGCGTTTCTACCTGAGCTAAAGAAACACACAAACACACACACAATGGAGTCAAGGAAAACAAAAGCCAAAAAGTGGTTAGCAATCTGGGTGGTGGGACATATTCCGTGTTAGAAATTGAGATACGAAAGCTAGGAGCTAAATGGCAGCTTACACATAGGTTATGGGCACAACAAGGGAATGTCTAGGCATTTTTTTTAATAACAAGATTACAAAGCTGAGAATGAATGAACTGCAGTGAAATATTATGTTCATTTTTCACATTGTCCAGTCCTTCCCCTGTCGTCGTCCCCGTAATATTCTTAAGAGGGTCTCTTCGGGGAGTAGATGGAAGTGGCGAGGCAGAAAAATGTCCTCCTTTCCTTCCGCTCTGTAGTTTTAATCTGAAATCTTAGGCGCAGTACTGCGCCCAGAGCTCAGAAACGGCTCACGCTAATGAAATTCCGTGTTGTATAATGCACCTAGAACAATGGGAGTTTTGAGCACGGGGCACATTCTCTAGTAAAAGTGGACTATCAACCCCCATATCAATAGAGAATCATAGACCAATGGTCAGGGGTGATGGGAACTGTGGTCCAAAAACAGCTGGAGAACCAATTTTGGGAAACGTTGCCTTAAGGGAAGTGGTTGGCTACCATGAGAATAGGATGCTGGACTACACGGGTTGCTGGCCTGATCCTGCAAGCTCTTTTCAAGTTCATCCTTAATGGGAGCATTAACAGCCAGTGTGGCTAACAGGCTAGATCTATGAACCAGGAAGTTCACTGCTCAACTTTTAACTCTGGAATAAAATGAAAAATGAGGTTTTCCGCAAGGTACTTTTCCTGTTTCAAAAGGGAGAGAGGGATAGAAAAGACACACATCTCTAAGGAGAGCATAGCAGCATATGTCAGCCCCTGCCAACCTGGTCCCCTCCATACTACAACTCCCATTGCTCCAGGGAGCATGGTCAATGGTCAGTGATTGTGGGAGTTGTAGACCAACAACATCTGGGCCACACACACCATAAATTTAAAGCACTACGATATTACTTTAAACAGCTATAGCTTCCCCCAAAGAATTCTGGGAGCTGTATTCAGAGTGGTATAACAATCAATTTCTCTTCCTAAGGAACTCTCTTCTATCCCCCCCCCTCCTGTATCGCTCCACCTTCTAGTTTCCCTGCTTTCTTTCCACCCGAAAAGCCTTCTTCAGTCTTTGAAAAGCAAAATTCTCTCACAGGGAAGAAAAAGATGGTGTGTCCGTCCCTACTGACATCTCCATCACCCTACAAAATTAGAGCAACAAAGCCCTCACAAATGATCCTTCTCATTAGTCCCACCAGGCTAAGATTGACAGAGCAGCATTTGGAAATGATATAATATAGCTGAGGAAGGTTATCCCCACATTTCAGACCAAGATGAAGACTAGCAGCTTAAGAACGCTTTTAATGTATTTGGGGGATTTCATCGACATATTGCAATTTGAGGCGGCTGAGGAACAACCCTGCTATGTAATGCAGCAATATTATTCCCACATTTCCAGTTCGCAAGGAGGGGCTGAGGCCCAGACCGATTTGTAAACAACCTTGCAGTGTAGTCTGGTGTTAAATTCACATTGCAGATACAGTGGTACCTCGGGTTAAGTACTTAATTCGTTCCAGAGGTCCGTACTTAACCTGAAACTGTTCTTAACCTGAAGTACCACTTTAGCTAATGAGGCCTCCTGCTGCCGTCGTGCTGCCAGAGCACGATTTCTGTTCTCATCCTGAAACAAAGTTCTTAACCTGAAGCACTATTTCTGGGTTAGCGGAGTCTGTAACCTGAAGTGTATGTAACACAAGGTACCACTGTACTGGAGAGCAGAGGGCAGGGTGCTGAGCTGAGCAAGATATGGTTACACATGCTAGTCTCCTTGGGCAAGTGCTGAAATTTCCTGCACATAATCCTGCAATCCAGGGACGCGGGGTGGCACTGTGGGTTAAACCACAGAGCCTAGGACTTGCCAATCAGAAGGTTGGTGGTTCAAATCCCTGCGACGGGGTGAGCTCCCGTTGCTTGGTCTCTGCTCCTGTCAACCTAGCATTTTGAAAGCACATCAAAGTGCAAGTAGATAAATAGGTACCGCTCCGGCGGGAAGGTAAACGGCGTTTCCGTGCGCTGCTCTGCTTCGCCAGAAGCGGCTTAGTCATGCTGGCCACATGACCTGGAAGCTGGACGCCGGCTCCCCTGGCCAATAAAGCGAGATGAGCGCCGCAACCCCAGAGTCGGTCACGACTGGACCTAATGGTCAGGGGTCCCTTTACCTTTACCTAATCCTGCAACCCAGTCCAGAATCCTGGGAGTTGTAGTTCACTCTCAGCACGCAGCTCCAATTCCCAGCATTAATAATAATAATAATAATAATAATAATAATTTTATTATTTATACCCTACCCATCTGGTTGGGTTTCCCCAGCCACCCTGGGCAGCTCACAGCAAATATCAGAACATACTAAAACATCAAACATCAAAAATGTCCTGATACAGAGCTGCCTTCAGGTATCTTCTAAAAGTCAGATAGTGTCGTACCTTGGTTGTTGAACGGAATCCGTTCCGGAAGTCCATTCGACTTCCGAAAATGTTCGAAAACCAAGGTGCAGCTTCCGATTGGCTGCAGGAGCTTCCTGCACTCAATCAGAAGCGGCGTTGGACATTTGGGTTCCAAAAAAGGTTCACAAACCGGAACACTCACTTCCGGGTTTGCAGCATTCGGGAGCCAAAACGTTTGAGTCAGCAAGGCGTTTGAGATCCAAGGTACAACTGTAGTTGTTTATTTCTTTAACATCTGATGGGAGGGCGCCACTACCAAGAGGGCCCTCTGCCCGGTTCCCTATAACTTCGATTCTCGCAGTGAGGGAACCACCAGAAGACCCTTGGAGGAGGACCTCAGTGTCCGGGCTGATCAACGGGGGTAGAGATGCTCCTTCCGGTATACAGGGCCAAAGCCATTTAGGTCAGCACCAACACTTTGAATTGTGTTTAGAAACGTACTGGGAACCAATGCAGGCCTTTCAGGACCTGTGTTATATGGTCTCGGCGGCCACTCCCAGTCACCAGTCTAGCTGTCGCATTCTGGATTAGTTGTAGTTTCCTGGTCACCTTCAAAGGTAGCCCCACATAGAGCGCATTGCATTCTGAGAGGAGCAGCAGCAGCAGAGAGCAGTTTGCAGGAACATGATAATAAAAATCTGGCGTTAATATCCCACCATTGCATATGGGGGGGGGGCTAATCTGAACAACAGCGGCTTTTAATTATAGGCTTCTCCCATAATCTCGGGTCAAGGGCAGGCTGAGAGTAACTGGCAACAACATGGGGGACCTGTGTTCAAATTCCTCCACTCGGCCAGGAAGCTCACCAATCACTGCCTGCGCTCAACCTAATCTGTGTTTTTATATGGTAAACCGCCCTGTGATCCTCGGATGGAGGGAGGCATACTAATAACGACCTACCTCTTGGGGTTGTTGTTGTTGTGGGGGCCAAACGAGGAGGTGGGTGGGGGACGTGCGCGCCACCTTGAGCTTCTGAGAGAGAAGAGGTGGGGCGGGGCTGCAGCAAAGAAACCCTGCGACCTATTTGTTATTATTGCTTCCCATACTACATACGCGGAGAACTGAGGCGGGGCGACTTAAAGGGGGGCAGCCGGCGGCCACGTGGCACGTGGGGCTTCTGCGATTAACCGCGGGGCTTCGCACGCGCACCTTTGCACAGTCCCGGAAGCGACAAGGAGACACGTGTTTTTGTGTGTATGTGTGTGTGAGAGAGCGCGCGCGCGCCTGGTGCAACTCACTTCTCCAATCGATCTGCTTTGCTGCTGCTGCTGCTGCTGTTGCGCCTATGACGCTTCCCCGGACCCCAAAATCTTCCTTCCCCGCTGCCAGCCCCTCTTTTCCTCCACCCTCACCCCTACCTAAAACGCTCCCTTCGCCTCTTCTTCCTCCTCCTCGGTGTTTTAATGGCGGAGCTGAAGAGGCAGAAAGACGCTCCTCCGACCGCCCCCTGTTGAAGGACTGGGTGGCTACAGGAGAAATATTTCTTTAAAAAACGAAAAAACAGACGGATGTCCCTATGCATATTTGCTTATTCCCTGCATCTAAATATGCACATTTGCTTATTCGTTGTATTGCTGCGTTTTATACTGTAAAGCGCCCTGTTCTCCTCGGGTGAAGGGCGGCGTTAGGGATTTAATAAACAACGACAACAATAATAATTGCCCAGCTTTTTCAGGAGCTCAAGGCGGCGCTCTTGGTTCTCTTACCCCGGCTTCGTTTAATCCCCAACAACAACCCTGTGTGTCAGGTTAGACACAGGAGTAGTTGGCCCAATGCCACCCAATGAGCTTTATGGTTGTGTTGGGATTTGAACCCGGGTCTCCCAGGTCTGACCACTGTACCACCTTGGACTAGGAGGCAAGTATTGTTGAATCCAGGGTTGTAGTGAGTGAACCTGAGCAGGATCTGGCAGTCCAGGAGTAAAGACACATTAACCTTTAGAGGACCTAAGAACTGAAAATATTGGTATGTGTGTGGGGGGGTTGGACTAGATGCCCCTTGGGGATCCCTACTATGATAGAACGTCCCCCCACCCCACTTAGGTGGGGATTCATTCACTCATTCATAATTTTATTTCTATTTTTTTTAATGATATTAAGATTTCAAAAAAAAGTTACAAAAGTAATAAGAAAATAAAAAAAGAAAACAAAAAATACAAAATACAGAAAAGAAAAAAAAGACAATTAAAAATAAATCCATCTTTCCATGTCTTGCCTTTCATTTACTTGTTTCCCTGACCTCCTCACACCTCCCTTTTTTGTATTCCATTTCGAATGGTTAATTCAGCAAATCCTTTCCCTCTTTGTTTTTATCTTAATTCTTTATCTTGACATATTATAACTTTATATTTTCATCTATTAACAATCCCTTTTTACATATTCCTTTTTAACATTGTTGCTAAAACCGCTTCTTTCATTCCGACATCATTTTAACATTCATTAATTTTACAATGTTTCTGTAGATAATCTTTAAATTTCTTCCAGTCTTCTTCCACCGACTCTTCTCCCTGGTCTCGGATTCTGCCAGCCATTTCTGCCAGTTCCATGTAGTCTATCACTTTCATCTGCCATTCTTCCAGGGTGGGTAGATCTTGTGTCTTCCAATATTTTGCAATGAGTATTCTTGCTGCTGTTGTAGCGTACATAAAGAAAGTTCTATCCTTCTTTGGCACCAATTGGCCGACCATGCCCAGGAGAAAGGCCTCTGGTTTCTTCAAGAAGGTATATTTAAATACCTTTTTCATTTCATTATATATCATCTCCCAGAAAGCCTTGATCCTTGGGCACATCCACCAAAGGTGAAAGAATGTACCTTCATTTTCTTTACATTTCCAACATTTGTTATCAGGCAAATGGTAGATTTTTGCAAGCTTGACTGGTGTCATGTACCACCTGTATATCATTTTCATAATATTCTCTCTTAAGGCATTACATGCCGTGAATTTCATACCTGTGGTCCACAACTGTTCCCAGTCAGCAAACATAATGTTATGACCAATATCTTGTGCCCATTTAATCATAGCAGATTTAACCGTTTCATCCTGAGTATTCCATTTCAACAGCAAGTTATACATTCTTGATAGTATCTTAGTTTTGGGGTCTAACAGTTCTGTTTCCAATTTTGATTTTTCCACCTGGAAGCCAATTTTTTTATCCAGATTGTAAGCCTCCCTTATTTGATAATAATGAAGCCAGTCTCGCACTTTATCTTTTAGTTTCTCAAAACTCTGCAATTTCAATTTGTCTCCTTGTTCCAAAATCTCCCAATATTTCGGCCATTTGGCCTCCATATTGAGCTTTTTCTGAACCTTCGCTTCCATCGGTGATAACCACCTTGGGGTTTTGTTTTCAAGTAAGTCTTTATATCTTGTCCAGACATTAAACAATGCTTTCCTGACAATATGGTTTTTAAATGCTTTGTGTGCTTTAACCTTGTCGTACCACAAATATGCATGCCACCCAAAAACATTATTAAAGCCTTCTAAATCCAAAATGTCTGTGTTCTCAAGAAGCAGCCATTCTTTCAGCCAGCAAATAATTTTATTTCTATGCCGCCTTTTCATCGTTAAAACTATGCTCAAGGCGGCTTGCAATACGGAAAAAAGCGTACGTAATTACAAACGTAACAGAAAAAGTCATAACAATTTCCACAAAAATCCAAAAATATGTCAAACATAAAGGTACAAAAAAAATATTATCAATAGAATATTATCAACAGAAACAACAACTCTCTCAACAAAACCTCAGAAAGTAATAAAAAGAGAACAGGACCTAATGGTCACAAACCCCATAAACACAGCAACATGTCGGGCCTACAACTTCGCAAAGTCTGAGGCTATGTGCTTCAACACGCCCCCTCACACCCAATATCATAATGCAAACTTCACAGAAATGCAGAAATGTAAATCAGGCAAAGTTCAGAACTCAGGTTTCTGTAGACAAGCCTATCACTCAGATTTTAACAATGCAAGCTAATCATTTTCCTGGGCTTGCCAGAGCATCTTGCTGAAATGCTGAATAGACAGGTACTGAATCAATTGACTAAGGATGGGTCCCATTCCTACCAAAGATTTTTATGTATTAGCAGGGCTTGAGACATTTGCAAATGTAAAGACTGCTGGCTGTGAAGGATTGATTTTAGCAAGAACTTCCTTCTGAATGTTTGGAAGGGGCTCTTCAACTGGAGGCTAAAGTTGGTCTTGCTTTTGCTCTGTGAACTGTCCGATACACTCAAAGATGCTTGTGGTTTTGCGGGTCGGTGGCCGGCTGGGAAATTGCCTGTTTCTGTGTCACCATTTCCTCATGAAAATCAATACAATACATTTTTTAAAAAAGGAAAGCTTGGGGTGAACAAAAGGCTAACAGGGAGACGTAAAGGAACTGGCAGTGTTACAGGTTCCACGTAATACTTGTTCGGCATTTGTAAGAAATCAATCTTTTAGAGCGGCGGAAACTCCCTGCCTGTTGTTGACATCATCCAGGTGCCTTCACTGTACGTTTCGGCTCCTGCTAAAAACATTTAGGCCTTAAATGGCTCAGGACCACAATACCTCAAGGACCGCCCTTTTCCATATGAACCTACCTGGAGCCTGCAATCATCATCTGAGGCCCTCCTTCATGTGCCTCCTCCATGAAAGCTCTGGAGGGTGGCAATACAAGAACGGGTCTTTTCTGTGGTGGCTCCCCGTTTGTGGAATGTTCTCCCCAGGGAGGTTCAGCTGGCACCTTCATTATACACCTTTAGATGCCAGGTAAAAACATTCTTCTTTAACCAGGCCTTTGGCTGATTGACATTCAATGCCCTTTTAAAATGGGAAGACGGGATGGGGGTTAATTGGGTAGTTTTTGTTTTGTATTTTGTTATTTTATATTGTGGTTTTATGTTGTAACCGTCCTGAGACCTGTGGGTATAGGGCGGTATACAAGTTTAATAAAAGCCTGCGAGCTTTTATATTTGTGTGTATGTGCGCGCGCTAGGCTCTTTGCCTTAGTCCTTTTCTAATTCAGCAAGGATTCAGTTGATTGAAAAGTCCTCCAGCTTCTTGGTGAGATAATGGCCCCCTAAGTATGGGACATTAAGGTAACAACAACAACAAAAACACCAACACCTTTATTGTCAATGTACAACCTGTGTACAACAAAATTAACAAAGGAAGTGGCTTTGTGACGGGGCAAATGGGTGTGTCCATCAGCTGGTAGTTAGGACAAAATCCAGGGCTGAGTCCTGTGTGTCTGTGTGAGAGGGACAACGCTCTAGAGGCAGGCTGAAAGTAGAAGGGGGAGAGGGGGCCATGCCTGACTTCTGCTGGAATCCAAGGCTATGGGGGAAGCAAGACTTTCTTAAGAGTGTTAATGCTGTGAGCCCCTCCATCATGGGCTCAGGTTGTCTATATGTGTAAATAAACCATCTATCCTAAAGACACCACTCTGCTGTGTCTTATCCGGAGGTTTGAGGCTAGAAAGGCCATTGTACAAAATTTGCATTCATTGCTCCACCCACTTTTACCTCTGGCCCCGCCTACCACCAGTATCTCCTAAGGTCTTTTTCTTTAGGACAGGTGCATAACTTTCACTTCAATTATATATTAAATTATTTTCACATGTATGACTTCTTTTAGCTAGGCCCCGTAAGCACTGAGTACTTAAAGCAGTATTATACCACTTTAAGCAGTCATGGTTTTCCCCAAAGGAACCTGGGAGCTGTAGTTCGTTAAGGATGCTGAGAGTTGCTAGGAAACCTCTATTGCCCTCATGAAGCTATGATTCACAAGAGTTCCTTGGGACAAGGGATTCTTAAACCAGCCTGGGAACTGTAGCACTATGAGGGGAACAGGGGCCTCCTAAAAACTCTCGGCGCCTGTTAACAGACTACAGTTCCTGTAATCCTTTGGGTGAAGCTGTGACTGTTTAAAGTGACATGATACAGCTTTAAATGTATGGGGCAGATGTGAAGGGGTACAGTTAGGGTTACCCCAGAAAGCCCTAAAAAACTGTTTGTGAATTCCCCCCCCCAGCCAGGCCTCGGCGTACGCATTTTAAAAACTGCATTTTCCTCTAAGACAAAAAGCATGAGCTAAGCAGTCCTCTCAGTAACAAAAAAGCTGTAACAAACCCATAGCTGAGAACAGAAAAGCTTTTCGCTTCCCAGATCCAAGATAACCTTGTCCTGGTACATTGATTTGCAACATACTTCCGGGAACAGAGCCAGAGAACGAAAAGCGACATTTCTATGTAAGAATCTGTGAAGGGGGAGAGGAAAAAAGGGTTTTGAAAAAAGGATAAAACCTGCTTGTAAAATGTTTTCGGCGCAGCCTGTCTTTTGTGAACTGAATCACACAGGTGCCTCTGCCCCCCCCATGGCAGAATAAAAACGCTCTTTCTCTGGATTAACCCCTTGGTGTCATTTGGCTCCTTTTGTCTCTGCTCAGGTGCAACAATTATTCCTACCCATGGATTAAAAAGGCCACATATGGAACCTCTGTCTCTCATTGTCACTCTTCTGCATTGTTATAACTATTATAATCATTTAATGCAAGCGAGTAACAACCAGAGACGAAGGCCCCGCCTGCAGCATACATGTAAAGCACTCTAATAATAATAATTTATACCCCGCCCAACTGGCTGGGTTTTCCCTGCCGCTCTGGGCGGCTCCCAACAGAATATTAAAAACATGATAAAACATCAAACATTAAAAACTTCCCTAAACAGGGCTGCCTTCAGATGTCTTCTGAAAGTCAGATAGTTGTTTATTTCCTTGACATCTGATGGGAGGGTGTTCCACAGGGCAGGCGCCACTACCGAGAAGGCCCTCTGCCTGGTTTCTTATGCCACTTTAAGCCGTCATGGCTTCCCACACGAGTTTTAATCCTTAATGTTCATAGCACAGAGGCAAGCAAGAGACTCAGCCATGATTAAAGGAGACAGCAGACACCCAGTCAGAATTCCTTTTATTATTGTACTCCTTCAGAGCTTTGCAAACATGGATTCTGAAGAAACAGCCTGCTCACAAAACACCACGCGATGCATGCGCTTTCTTGTACTGCACAGGCCGCAGAGGAAATTTCCACCTGGAGGCTTGGCCTCTCCTTTTATTTACAGTGGTACCTCGGTTTTTGAACGTCTCCGTTGACAAACATTTCAGTTTTTGAACACCGTAAACCCGGAAATAAATGCTTTGGTTTTTGAACACACCTTGGAAGTCAAACATGCCACGCAGCTTCCGTACTGAGGCTTCTGTATTGAGTTTTAGGTTTTCAAACGTTTCGGAACTCGAACGGTCTTCCAGAACGGATAATGTTCAAAAACTGAGGTACCACTGTATTTATTTCTCTGTGGCAATGCAACCTGCTTAAAACCTGCTTTCAGGGACGGGAGCTCGAGCCCCTGCTTCCCTCCTGACTGTGGAAAATGTGTTGCTGTCTACAGAGCAGAAGAGTCTCTCAGCACCCTTCTTGGAGGCCCTGGTGTTTCGCCAGCGCTGCTCTCTGATCGAAACTCTTCCCGCCCTCCGGGTGCGAATAAGGCCTTTGCCCTCTGTGGATTCTCTGGTGCCTGATCAGCTTATCCCTCCGAGAGAAGTTCCTCCCGCACTCGGGGCATTTGAACGGCTTCTCTCCCGTGTGGGTTTTCTGGTGGCACATAAGGTGCACCCTTTGCCTGAAGCACTTTCCACACTGAGGGCATTCATACGGCTTCTCTCCCGTGTGGATCCTCTGATGTCTCAGTAACGGCTCCCGAGAGGTGAACCCTTTCCCACACGCAGGGCACTCGTGCAGTTTCTCTCCCGTGTGAATTTTCTGGTGCTTAGTCAGCGTCTGCCTGTGTCTGAAGAACTTCCCGCACTGCGTACATTGGTATCGCCTCCCCTCTGTCTGAATCCCTTGATCCCGTTTTAATGCTTTTCTGTTCCCGAAGCTTTTCCAATCCTCGGGACATTTGTAGGGATCCGCTTGCGTGCGACTGTTCTGACACCCGATCAAATCGTCCCCACGGCGGACGCTTTTCCTGCCCTCAGAGAGTTCCTGTTGCCTCTCACCTGCAGAGATTCCTGGATCCAAGAAACATTTCAGCTGGACGTTTTCTTCCAGCATGGGACTTTTATAAGCGTTCTCCCTTTTAGGAATCATAAGAAGTCCCGATTTGTAGCGGGATTTTCTGACCTGCTTGGAGAAGAGCTTTCCCCCCTGTGTCTGCAGGGTGCTAACAGCAGGTGGGAGAATTTGCACGACCTCCGTGTATTCATTCTTTTTCTCCATCAGCAGCTGCTTCTCCTGATGGTCTTTGGATTCCCACCGGTCCTCATAAATTTCAGGTGCCCCAGGGAAATCCCATCGGGACGTTTCTGCTAACGTCCTATGTACTTCTCCCAGCAAAGTTTCTCCTAGCTGAGATTTCTCCATCTTGATCCAATGTCTTTTCCCATCACCTAAAGAGAGAAAAAGAGAGGGTTTTTGTCTATGTTCTGGTCACCTCTTGTCAAGAGAATCCTTCTCGCTGCTCTCCCTGCCTGTTGCATACTCTAATTCAGTGGTTCCCAAAACTCTCCTCTCCTCACCCCACGGACCACTTGAAAAAGGCCAGACTTGTCAGACCACTTAATGTCGCCACTGCAGTGTGCTAGATGCTGTACGATTTTTAATTGTATTTCTATTGCTCCTCCTTTTCTTGTGCTTCGCAGTATGACAATTTACGTTGCGTAGAATTCAAATTGCAGCACAACAGAAGAAATTTGCTTCCAACCGAGGAAATAAAAAAGCAATAGAAATAAAATTGAAAATCAATTTGGACATTTAATGCAGACATGCCATGAACCGCTTGAAGCAAACTTGGCCACATTTTTGGAACCCGTTCTAATTCATCACATTGTTGTTAAGCTCATGCCCCCACCCCCGTCTCAAAGATCACCCTCTCCATAAAATAATAAATGTCAGCGTTCCCAGATTCTGCTCTTGGGAAAGATGGATGTTGTCACTTGTGTTGTTGCTGTTATTTTATACCCCGTCCATCTGGCTGGGTTTCCCCAGCCACTCTGGGTGGCTCCCAATTAAATATTAAAAATACGATAAATACACCAAACATTAAAAACTTCCCTAAACAGTTAAATTAGTTAAGCCAGTCAAGGCAAATGGGTTTATTTCCCCCTCATTTTGCAAAATAAGCTATTTTGTATTTTACATGTTTTCTCTGTTCAAGCGGAAAGGGGACAACACAGAGACTCAAAACCTGGGAATTATGGGTTGCATCCAACATTAGCCATACTCATAGTAGACCCATTTAAAATAATGAATGTGCCCATTAATTCCAATAGGTGTACTCTGAGCAGAACTTATTTTCTGAGCATCCAAGAGATTCCAGTAACCTCCCAAAAATGTGTTCCTGAGGTGTCACAGCAACAGCTGCATTCCTGTATGTTCAGGATCCCGGCCTATTTCCCTCTCCCAAGCTGACACTTGGCAGGGGAATTTTGTGTGGAATAGGACTCTTGCAGAATATGCTAGGGGTCAGCAATAAATGGACCCACCTCAGATATACTCTCAAACAGACACAGCTCCTGATCAGGGGATTTCAGCCCTGTCACTGCCCTACATGGAGGTTCTAACATAGTCGTTCCCAAACATCCGTTCCTCATGGACTTGAAAATTGCAGATGGAATTGGCTTAATGTTGTTTCTGCCTCTCATAGCAATTGGAATGTGCGGTGTTAGTTGCTGTAGGGCAGAGGTGCCCAAACTTTTTTCAAAGAGAGCCAGATTTGATGAAGTGAACATGCATGAGGGCCAACCAAAGTTGCTGAGATTTTTTTAGGATTTACCCCAGCACATATACTGCCACGGGGGCCGGATTAAATCAACCGGCAGCCCCCGAAATGGTCTTTGGACATGCCTGCAGTGTAAGGTTTTTAGATGTGCTTCTATTGCTCCTTTTATTACTTACACATTTTATTTCATCGCACAAGTTAATTCACATTCCACAGAATTCAAATGGGAACACTGTAAGATACAACATAAGAAATAAAAGTCTGAATAAAAATACAGCTGAAAATATTAACCCCTTGGAGAAAACCTATAAGGCCAAAGGCTTATTTTTTCTGTTTCTCACAAAAAGTCTGCCTATGCTCTCTCAGATAATCAATTCTTGTTCATGTCACAGAATGATAGAATCATAAAGTTGGAAGGGACTCCGAGGGTCCTCTAAGGGCAATGCGGGAATCTCAACTAAAGCATCCATCCAACCTCTGCTTAAAAACCTCCCATGAAAGAGTCTATGGATTCTTTGATGGAGGAGCTCTGAGCGTCTGGACCCAAAGTTCTCCCCCTCTTGGGACCTGCTACGCTTCTCTGTTTGTGAGTTCTCCAATGTCTGATCAGCTCAGATTTCCGGGAAACTATTCTCCCCCACTGAAGTCATTTGTGATGTTTCCCTCCCATGTGGATTCTCAAATGTCTCCTCAGATGTTCCTTCCGTACAAAGCTTTTCCCACACTCGAGGCAATTGTGAGGTTTCTCTCCTGTATGAGTCTTCCGGTGCCTTGACAAATCCGATCGCCAAAAGAATTTTCTCCCACACTCCTGACAAACGCAAGGTTTCCTCACTGTGTGGCACTGCTGATGTTTAAGGAACTTAGTTCTCTCATGGAAGATTTCCCCGCATCTGGGACACTTGTAAAATATTTCACTGGTACGTTGCCTTCTCTGATCGCCTAGATGCTGCCGGATGATTCCCACCGGCATATGACAGTCAGATGAATCTTCCCGAGCTTGTTTCATAACAAGTCCTGGTTTGTGCCGGGAGCTTTTATCACACTTGGAGAGCAAAGGCCTTTCTTCCCTGGTGCACACTGTGTGTTTTTCACTCCAAGACTCCTCAAGACCTTCTGAGAGGCTACCGGATTCATTCTGAGCTGTCAGTGGCTTCTTCTCCTGTCCACTGTTGAACTCAGATCTTTTCTCCTGGACCTTGGCTGGCACTGACACATTTCTTGGGTCTATCAGTGGAAGAGACCTAGGTGATTCCTCCAGTTCATTTCCTCCATACTGAGAGCAAACCATCTTGATCCAGTTTCTCTTGCTGTCACCTGAAGAGACAAGAGAGAGGAATTTTGCTGGCCTTCCTTCCATCATTGTACGGCATAACAGGCTCCGTTAAACATCTCTTCTCCCACAACCCCTTGGATCTAGAATGTAAGAATAACCTGCTAGATCCAGTCCAGTACCCTGTTCTCACAGTGGCCAACCAGCGAGGGAACCACCAGAAGGCCCTCAGCGCTGGACCTCAGTGTCCGGCCAGAATGATGGGGGTGGAGATGCTCCTTCAGCTATACTGGACCAAGATTAAGAGTCTCACGCTCTACCAACTGAGCTATCCCTGTCAGCAGCCTTAGGGGAGCCCTGAGATCTGAAGAAGCACAAGACAAACCTTTAGAAGAAACGTAAAAGGGGAAAGGGGAACAGCTCAACGAGGACTGCCCCAGTGTACACACCACACATTTAATTTTTTTAAATATATATATTTATAAATTTTCACAAATAAAATACAATTAATCAAACATTTTCCAGCATACATTCACTTTAAAAGTTGACTTCCCTCTGACCCCTCCATGTCTTTCTCATTATTATCTTTCGATGCTGCACATTGCAACTAAACTATATCTTTTTTCCTCAGCTTTATTCTCAAAATAACTTTTACTACTGAACTTACTTCACACCTGCTAGTGTGCTGGCATATTTACAACATTTAAAAAATAATCTGCAAACATTTTCCATTCCTCCTTGAAAACTGTTCCACTGTGTTCTTTGATTTTAACAGTTCAACTTGCTAATTCTGCACATTCCATCAAATTCAACTGCCACCCCCCTTTCATGGGTACTGCCTCCTCATGCCATTTTTGGGCACCATCGACACACCTGAAGCAGGTACAGTGGTACCTCAGGTTACAGACACTTCAGGTTACAGACTCTGCTAACCCAGAAATATTACCTCAGGTTAAGAACTTTGCTTCAGGATGAGAACAGAAATTGTGCTCCGACGGTGCAGCAGCAGCGGGAGGCCCCATTAGCTAAAGTGGTACCTCAGGTTAAGAACAGTTGCAGGTTAAGAACGGACCTCCAGAACGAATTAAGTTCTTAACCTGAGGTACCACTGTATTTTGGCTACGTGACCTGGTGCGAAGACCAGAGAGGGAATGGTTGCTTAAAACTTGTTCAGAGAAACTTAAAAGGCGAGTAAGGAGTCTATAAAACAGCACGGAGAAAGGGGACACAGGAAAGTTTTCCTCCGTCTCTCAGAACACCAGAACTCGTGGACACCCAAGGAAGCTGAATGCTGGGAGATTCGGGACAGATTTAAGGAAGTCGTTCTTCACGCAGTTAAACTACGGAACTCCCTCCCACAAGAGGCGACCCCCAAGAGAAGTTCCTCCCGCACTTGGGCCACCACTTGGACGGCTTTAAACTATGTTCAGACAAATTCATAGTAGATTAAGCTTTGAACGGCTGCCTGCCACAATGGCTGTGCTTTGCCTCCACAGTTGCTGGAAAACATGGGAGGGGAGATGACTCTTGTTCTCAAATCCTGCCTTCAGGTTTCCCACTAGGGCATCTGGTTGGCCACTGTGATAACAGGATACTGGACTAGATGGGCCACTGGCCTGATCCAGACAGCTCTTCCTTTGCAGTTTCTGCAGGCCCACTAGAAACACGTTCACCCATAACTCCGGCTAGAATTAGCTCCGCTGGTGCCCTTCATGGGCTCTCTGCTGGCTCAAGGGCCTCCCCGCACTCAGGGCGCACTGTCAAGCGCTCTGACATTTGAGAGTCCTCTGATGTCGGAGCAACTGATCCTTCCGAGCGAAGCTGCTTTTGCAACGGGGGCACCTGTGCGGTCTCTCTCCGGTGTGGATTCTCCGATGTCTTGTCAGGTTTATCCCCTGAGGAAAGCAGCTCCCACACTCGAGGCATTTGTGAGGCTTCTCTCCGGTATGAGTTCGCAGGTGGTGCTTCAGATGCGACCCCCGAGAGAACTTCCTCCCGCACTCGGGGCAGCTGAGGGATTTTCCCCTTCCTCGGCTGCTCTGTTGTCCAAGAAGGTCCTTTCTCGGATGAGAGCGTTGCCTGCTCTCTGAGCGTTGGTATAATTTGCCCCCCGCATGCCTTTGCTGACGGTCTGGATTCTGCAGGGAGCGATCCACCGTCGCGGGACGTTCGGAACAGTCCTCTCCAGCACATTTCGCAACATGTCTTGATTCAGAACGGGTCAGTCTACCATACTTTGAGAACGAGAGCGTCTCCTCCCTTGTATCTACAGAGCAATTTCCTCTACCTACAAGACCTTCTGAGAACTTGGATTCAGTCTCAGTTTCTAGAGCCTTCTTCCCCTGCTCCCTGTCGCACTCACATCTTTTCTCACACAGCTCAGCTGCCATTGGTCCATTCCCTTGGCCCATATCTGGTTGTGGCTCAGGCTCATTTTCTCCATACTGCGAATTCTCCACCTTGAGCTCACTCCGCTTCCCATCACCTACAGAGACAAAAAGAGGACATTTGGGACTTTTTTTCCCAGATTTCTCAGACCTCATTGCTTCTGCCTCATATCACCCTCAGAAATTTATATCCTGCCAGGTTATTCCACACCAAATCACCTGATTTTAATACTCGACCGTGCTCTCACGTCTCAGATTTTGTTCAATTTTTGTGTGTGTACATACCTATGAGACACCCTCAAATTAATTTTTTCAGATTTTTTGGTCCAAAATTGGGCTCAGGAGATTTTTTTTATTATTTCAATTTTCGTGCGACTTAGGCTAATGCAATTTCTGTGTCAGTTTAGAAAAAACCTGTTCTGCTTATTTTTCAACCAATTGGGCTTATTTTGGTATCAAAATAAAGCTAATTTTTGTCTCTTTCAAAATAAGGTATAAAAGTGGTATTAAGTGCCAAAAATTCGGAACAAAATCTGAGACGTGAGAGCACATAGCACCAGGTGATTTGGTGTGCAATGATCCTGCCCTGTTTCCCAAACCCACAAATGATAAAGCAATGAAAGCACCTGAAAACATATTTAAAACAATTCCAACACAGAAATAAGACTGGGAAATGATCTCAGCTTAAAAGGTTTGTGGGAAGAAAAAGGTACCAAAAATACCACAGAGACCGTGCCTGTCTAAGGGCCCACTAAATATTTTCTAGGCATTCCCTTTACCCTGTGGGGCATTTTTTGGGGGGAGGGTGGGCGTGAGCGAGAGGACAGAGAAAAGGGAGGTTCTGTTGCAAAAGTGCAAGACCTTGTAAGCTTCTTTGGACACAATGCACCGTAGTTAAACTAGATTTAAATCTTAAGTGGAAAGGAGCTCATGGACATTTCCAGAAGATTTCTGGACTTTCAGGAAAATAGAGAATGCACAAGGAGTCAGTTCTGTTCTGCATAATTTTTTTGGTTCATCCACTAGTCATCAGGAATGCTGATGAACCTGTGTACAATGACCGTTGGGGAGAGGGAAAAAAGAAAGAAAAAAGAGTGGCCTTCAGCTCTGCATGGCAACCCCAGTGTCCTTCTCCAAAGGCAAACACTGCCAACCCCTTACCCATAGCTTGGTCTGAGGGTTGTTCACATTGCACCGAGAACTGGTGGAACATCTCGTCCTCCTTTTTGGGGTGGGAGGGGAAATCAGGTTTGGGTGCCAAAAATCCCTCTTGAGTGGAAAAGAGAAACAGAGAGAGAATGATGTCTAGCTCAGTTCAAAACCCAATAAACATGCTTTTCAAAGCTCCTGCAGCCAATCAGAAGCTGTGCCTTGGTTTTCAAACGGTTTTGGGAGTCGAACTGACTCCTGGAACGGATTAAGTTCAGGAATCAAGGTACCACTGTATATATAAAAAGCTCACACCAACTTTATATTACAGAAGAATATGTGTTATATGCTTTTAATCAAATAATAATAGTGGGGAAATGCTCTTTTTTGGAAAGCCATGCATCAGACAAAAGCTTCAACTTTTGCTATGTGCTATCAATTCTATCCATTTTAAGATGAACAAAGCCACGTTTTGGTTTCCGAACGTTTTAGAAGTCAAACGGACTTCCAGAACGGATTCCGTTCGACTTCCAAGGTACGACTATACAATACAGTGGTACCTCAGGTTAAGTACTTAATTCGTTCCGGAGGTCCGTTCTTAACCTGAAACTGTTCTTAATCTGAAGCACCACTTTAGCTAATGGGGCCTCCTGTAGCCGCACCGCCGGAGCACGATTTCTGTTCGCATCCTGAAGCAAAGTTCTTAACCAGAAGTACTATTTCTGGGTTAGCAGAGTCTGTAACCTGAAGCGTATATAACCCAAGGTACCATTGTAAAAGGAGCCAACTAATCTAGAAAAGAAAGAAACTAAAGAAAGAAGGAAAAGAAACAGAAACTACAAGATCCTCCCTCATCAATATAGCTTAACAGAGAAAGGTGTGCCCTCTCAGCTGTCATACCTCTTATTCTCAAAGCTGGTGATATCTCCCCTTGCCCATCTCTCACACGGGGTCCTCAAACTGTCATTCCCCTTCATGTGTGTACAGTTTTTATCAAAGTACAACGAGAGAGAGTAATTATATAAGAATAATAAAAAACTATCCAGGGAGATAATAGTTAAGAGAGAGAAAATGGAAAGAAATGGATTAAAGGAACTCCATCTGTCCGTTATGTATACAATATTTATTCAAAGGAGTCAAATACTCAATCTAGTTATTCAATTATTCCGCCCCCCTCCTATAGATTCCAAAGAGGGCAATCGGTTATGCCGGCATCCACAGCAGCTCCTGGGGCCTGAGAATGACAAAGCCTTACCCAAGGATTCGGTGCTCCCATCTTCCTCCTGCAAGACTTGCCAGAACATCGTCTGTTGGCCTGGCTGGATCAGAGTCGGCTCCACTAGGTGCAAGGAGACACCTGCCTCCTTGAGGTTTACCAGCCCCTGGAAAAACGTGAAAGGAATCACCAACTGATTTCCCCAGTCAGGTCCCGTTGCACAATAAATAGCATTCAGAGCCATTGATTGCACATGGAATAACTTCCATGAGCACAACGAAACTTCACCTCCTTCTCCTCCAAATCGGCTCCAGAGACCTGGAGGAAGTTGGGGGAGGCATGCAGGGGGAGAACATCTCGTTGCGCTCATGAAAGTTGATCCCTGCACGCAGTTAACTTAGTTGGATTCCACCATCTTTGATCCACTTGTAAAGCATAAGGGAGGGGGGAAACCACTTTTTTTGCACTCTTTACAGTGCTATTCAAGCCCCACTGCCCAACATGCAGGTAAAAGTGGGCAGGGTTGCAGCCTTACAGGCCAATCTACTACAGTGCAACCTCGGAAGCCAAATGCCTTTGAACTAGAAAGTTTCGGCTCCTGAATGATCGAAACCCGAACGTCTGGTGTGGCTCCCAATTGGCTGCAGGACGCTCCTGCAGCCAACCAGAAGCCGCACCTTGGTTTCCAAACTGTTCCGGGAGTCAAATGGACTCCCAGAAGGTATTAAATTCGAAAACCAAGGTACGACTGTATAAACAATGAGGACTAGGAACTCAAATAACTCCAGTGTACATGTGCACTAGAAAAATGATTTCGCTTTTTGGCCAACTTGTTTTTAACTTTTGACCTTCATCCAAGACTTTAATGTACATTTTACATTTTATGTGAACCATTTACAGGTTTTTAAAAATGATTTGTCAGTACCCAAAGTCTGTTAAATAAAGGCTCCTTCCCTCTAAATGAGAGGGGGGGGGGAGAGAACCAGCAGTTTACCAGGACAGGTATTAGAAAACCAGGAAAGAGGAATCATTGCAGCATCCACTGTTAGCCTGGCTCCTCTATAGTCTTAACACACCACACAGAAAAGCTGACCCACCCAGATTTCTCGTACCTCATTCAGACCTGAGTCAGCCATCCTCTGTCCTTCCGCAGGAGACAAGGAACTAGAGTGACCTGAGCACTTGATTCCGCCGCCTGCAAAGGGTGAGGGGAAATTTAGAAATGGGGAGGAAGTTAATCCCATCACCTTTAGGGTGTCTGGGTACAGCAGAGTAAGTTTCCTGTTAAGAGTTGCATAAAGGAGAGAAGGGGCAGGTTTTCATGCAGTGACGGGGAAAGAGACCCAAGTCACCAATTCCCCTTTTGGTACAGCTGCTAAAAAATTGCACAGACAGCGTCTTGTTTTTGCTCAGCTTTTTCCTGAAGCAAGATTTCTGCTGTTAAGAGATTAATAATAATAATAAGCCAGATTTAGTATTATTATTTATGGATGGCTCCCTATGAAGGATCTTGAAGCCATTTCACAATACTGCACTATATATAGATATATATAGAGATATACTGTGCTTGGGCTATCGCTCTCTCATGCACACGTATTTATAAAGTTGAAAAGATTGCTGCCTATGAACAATTGCATATCCAAAAACAATTAAAAACCCTTCCATATATAAAAGTGGATTTCAAATCAAACACAGGCACAGACTGGGATGATAATGATGATGATGACAATGATAACAACAACAATAATAATAATAATGATAATAATAACTTTATTTTTTATACCTGGCCCATCTGGCTGGGTTGCCCCAGCCACCCCTGGGTGGCTTCCAACACATAAAAAACATAATAAAACATCAAACGTTAAAAATTTCCGATTGCAAGTATTCAGCAAGAAATTGAAAGGGGGAAAAAGAGAGGA
Source organism: Podarcis filfolensis (assembly GCF_964270895.1). Taxonomy (NCBI): domain Eukaryota; kingdom Metazoa; phylum Chordata; class Lepidosauria; order Squamata; family Lacertidae; genus Podarcis; species Podarcis filfolensis. The sequence continues at coordinate 9,787,400 of NC_139605.1, forward strand.
AAGAATCAGGTTTCTAAACCCCTCGCATGTGGGAGGGATTTATTCATTTCTATGAAATAAAAGCTTGACTTAGAAGACCTGGGCAGCCATTCTGATTCCCCAAAACAAAAGATGAACACACCATAGTTCCTTCCTTCTACAAGACTAAGGCAGCCCAAATTTCATCCTTCTCATAATCCATGAAACTAGAACAACATGAAACACTAATTCGGTGACTTCTTACCCAGCAACCTGATCTCCCCATCGCTCTCCTGCTTCCCTTCGTAGCAGACCTGTCCCTTGGCGGCATCTGAGGGCTCCTCAACTGCATCCAGAGAACCCAAACACACCTCTTGCAGCGGCCCCTGAAACAGGCAGAGAAAACCCCTCTCAGAACAGAGGCACAGGAATGATAAGGGCTCTGCACTCCTAAACCCCCTTCCCCTTCGGGTATTAATTCAAGGAACTATTCGGGCCAAATAAAGCTTACCTATCAAAAGTCCTGTGGGATCAGACCAAAGTCCTGTCTAGTCCAGCATTCTGTTCCCACAGTGGCCAACCAGATGCCTATAGGAATCGGGCAAGCAGGATCCAAGAGCAAAATTTGTCCTGGTGGCTGCCAATTCAAGGTCAGACCAGAATTCTGCTTGAAATTTGGATTTCTTAGCAGTAATTGGTGTTTTATGATTTCACCTGAGTGACATCTGGTGGGAGGGCGTTCCACAGGGCGGGTGCCACTACCGAGAAGGCCCTCTGCCTGGTTCCCTGTAACATGGCTTCTCGCAGAAAGGCCCTCGGCGCTGGACCTCAGTGTCCAGGCTGAACGATAGGGGTGGAGACGCTCCTTCAGGTATACTGGACCGAGGCCTCAGGGTCCCTTCCAACTCTACAATTCTATGATACTACAATTCTGTGCTGCTACGGTTTAAGGAATAACGCAATGAAAGTTATTCTATTCTACTGAAAAAACTTATTACAATTTGTAAGAAATTAATCCACCTTTTCATTTAGTTTGACATTCATTTCAACCATCCCCTGTGCCAGTAGCAATAATACCAGTCATAAAATGTCAACAAAAATAAAAATGTCAACTGACTATTTAAACACAATGCTTTTTGGTGTTTAACAGGAATATTTTATAATGGTAATGGAGCAGTTGTGAACATTTCATATGGCTGCATGTATGAAACTTCTTGCCAACTGAAGAACCATACAAGCATCTTACAAAAAGCATTCAGAGATGCCCCGATAATGTTCAACGGATTGTATCAAGCTAAGAATGTTCTCAGCTTTGGCTATGTTGTGGGAAAACATCCAATGTATACATCTAAGATGTATGTGCAGAAAAATAATGCATCAAAAAGCTATTGGGGATGGAGGGAATTTGTGAAAATAAGCCAAGAGGCCTTTTGAATTATGAGGCCTTCTTCCACCTGCCTTGCCCCACCCTCCAGTCTCCGCTTTTCAATTTGTATTGTATTCTTTTATGCACTGTGACTTGCCGAAGTAGTTTTTATTGATGATAGTTTAGAAAATATTTATTATACTTGCTAATATTATTATTAATAATAATTTATTATTTATACCCCGCCCATCTGGCTGGGTTCCCCCAGCCACTGTTAAGAGTGGATTTCTGTTTAATTTTTATATGCTGATATTTTATACTATTCTATACTGTTCTAATGGATTGTTGAATATTACTTTATTTGATATAAGTTGCTTATTTTAAAGTTTTGTTTTATTATCACATTTTTGTATTGGATTAGATGCTTATAAGGGGTATATTCTTTGTTTCTTCAGCTTATAAACCGCCTTGGGTATTTTGAAAGACGGTATACAAATTAAAAGTGAAATGAAATGAAGAAAAGATAGAAGGAATTTGTTGACGAGGCCTGTATGACCCCACTGAAGCCATAAAGGTCTCTTTCCTGTGTCTGGTAAAAAGTGTTGCCGGGGAAACCAAAAGCTTCTATTTTTACGGCTGCATATGACCTAGAGATGCATGCCTTTTGCTGAGATACATAACTTGGTAACTTCTAAAAGTTAACCTGATGCTTTGGAATTCTTAATTCCCTCAGTGCTAATAACCAATAAAGGCTATTGATTAGCTCAAAAACCTTAATGTGGTTAACTGAAGAAAATTTACCGCAGCTCCCTGCTAAAAATCCCACCCATTGCTAACTGAACAACTGCAGATAACACCAATAATCCAGGCCACCGCCTGTTGCTTGAGAGGGACTCCAGGGATGAAAACCTCACCTGCCATTTGTCTGTTTTGCCCACCTGCTGGCTGGCCATCAGGAACTCCTCCACCAGGGCCACCGCCTGTGAACACGACTCTGGTCCTCCTGCTCGGATCCAGCTCTGCAGCTCTGGCGGGAGGCTGGCCAGGAACTGCTCCAGGACCAGCAGCTCCAGGATCTGCTCCTTGCTGCGTCTCTCCGGCTTCAGCCACCGGTGGCAGAGATCCTGCAGCTGCAGGTGGATCCTCCGGGGGTCTTCCACCTGCTGGCAGCAGAACTGCCGGAAGTGTTGGCGCTCGGCCTCCATCCTCAGGGTGACCCCTCGCAAGATGGCCGCCTTCACCTTCCCATAATCCTCTCTGTCTCCAGCTTCCAGGCTCTGGAAGGCCTCATCTGCTTCCCCGCTCAGCGCAGGCAGGAGCCGGGCCGCCCACTCTTCTCTGCGCCAGCGGCAGGCTTTAGCCACTTGCTCAAAGGAGGCCAGGAAGGCCTTGGCATCTTCCCAGGGGGCAGACTCAGGCGTCTCTGGGGGGCTTCCCCCTTCTGGGTGAAGGGGCTGCAGGGTCTTCAGGAACTGCTGCCACTGGGCTTCCCATCGCTCTTGCCTCCCCTTGCCAGGTCCCTCTTTGCCATTTTCAGATGCTCCATATCCTGGTCGCTCAATCGTAATTCCAGGCAGGAGCGCCCTGCTTGCTTTTCCTGCTGGGTCTGTTCTGAGTTCCAGTTCTGGACCTGTAGATTTTTGCTTCTTCATCGCTTCCAAAGTTCACTGGGCCAATCTAGAAGCCGGTTGATTGACAGGAAACTATCTTTGCTCTCAATCCCTGAAAGTCTGGCCAGAAACACGAAAGAAGGAACAGCTAATTTATTGGTTGATCTTTTAGTCCTTTAAAGGATTGGATTGTGGTCGATGGGGTTCAACTGTCATATATACCACTGCCCCTGACCATTCCCTGGCCGTGATGCTCAGTAGTTAGGCGATAGTCTTCCTGAGTGAGAAACAATGGATTTAGTTTATTAACAAACGACATTCCCAACGACAAAAGGAATATATTTTTGTATATAACCACAGCTGCAAAAATACTTATGGCAAAATATTGGAAAACAGAAAAAGTACCACAAATGACAGAATGGCAAGTTAAGATTTGTTGTTATTATTTCTTATTGGTAGAAGGCAATGTTAATTCACGCTTCTTCATTTTGCTGTCTGTATAATTTTCTTAAGTCAATAAAATAAAAATAAAATAAAAGTGGGGAGGGAGAGAGTAGATGCAGGGAGAACTGATGACCAAAGAACATACTCTTAAAACCCCAGAAAAAGGACCCAACGTGTGCACGTCTCTATGTGAATTAAAGAAGAGAGAGGCCAATGATCTCCCAAGTTCAGCATCTTTAAGTATTTCATTAATTCATTAATTTCCTTGATTTTATTATTATCTTTATTGAATTTATTGAGTTTATATACTGCCTTTCATCAAACAATCTCAGGGTGGTACACAAGATAAAAACACGAGGTTAAATCACAAATAAATACTTAAAACAGAAACAACAAAACCATAACACATGCACAAACACATTTAAAAGGCTGTAGAGTATTAATCAGCCAAAGGCCTGGTTGAAAATAAATGTTTTTGCCTGGCGCCTAAAGATATACAAGGCAGGTGCCTGGCGAGCCTCCCTGAGGAGAGCATTCCACAAATGGGGAGCCACCACAGAAAAGGCCCTGTTCTCAAGTTGCCATCCTCTGGACCTCACATGGAAGAGGCACACATTTATAGCCCACTTTCATTTCCAAGGAGCTCAGGTTGGCTGACATGGCTCTCCACTTCCTCATTCAGTCCCCACAACAGCCTTGCGAGGTGGGTTAGGCGGAGAGGCAGCAACTAGCAGGAGGCCACCCAGCGAAAGCTTTGCAGCCAAGTGGGGACATGAACCCTGTCCTCCCATATAAGGTAAAGTAGGATATGAATAAACAATGTTCCGTATGCTTAAGCCCCCAGGGTTTGAAGCCTGGCATCTCCAGGTGAGGCTGGGGCTGCCGGCCAGTGCAGACAGTCTTGGGCTGCATGAACCACTGGTCTGGCTTGGTATAAGCTTCCTATGTTAGTAGGATATAAATAAACAACATTTTGCATGCAGGTACGATCCAGGTGAGGCTGGGACCGTCCGTCCCCCCGCTTGAAACCCTGGCGAGCGGCTGCCGCTGCCAGCCTGTGCAAGACAGTATTGGGCTGCAGGCAGGCGCTAATGCAGGCGGCTCCTCCGGCTCCCGACGGGACTTCGCTCTCGCAGGGCTGCAGGGCTTCGAGAGAAGCTGCCACAGCGACAAAGCCGGAACGATCCCGGTTCCTACCGCGATCGGTGGCGATCCCGGTTCCTACCGGCGCTGCTCCCCCCTCGCTCCGTTTCGGCGCCCGGCTGGAAGCGGGGCGTCGGAGACTGCAGGCGGTCCCTGCAACGGCCCCGATCTCTCGCTTTAACGCTGCAGCCGCCGCCTCCCCCTCCTCCTCTTGCTCGATGGTTTAATGGCGGAGTGGCAAGAGGCAAAACCCGGAGGATTCACACGATCGCCCCCTTCTGAACTCCGGGATGCGTGCAACTCTCCCACGCCAGCTCCGCCCCGAAGCACGCGAGGGAGAGGACGAGGAGCGCGCCTTAAGAGGGACGGAGAGGAGGCAAGGCTGGGATCCGCGGCTGCAGCATCGTCCTCCGCAGGGATCGGGGTCCCCTCGCCCGCCAACCTCCCGGACGGAGCCTCTTTTTGCAGCCATTCGGAGGGAGCCGAGCAGCCGAGAGAGTCGCAGCACCTCCTCGCCGCTTCAGGGTATGGCCTGGGGTGCTCCGTCGAGCTCTATGGGAAACGTCTAGTTGGAGGGGGTTCCAAGGGTCATCCAGTCTAACCTCACGCAATGCTGGAATCTCAACGAAAGCAAGGCCAGCCAACCTCCCGAGGGAGCCCGTTCCACTACCGAACAGCTCTGTATTTTATTTGTTTTATGATTTTCAGTTATATACATTTCAGTAGTTTTACAATTATTCTGACATTTCAAAACTCCCTTCCTCCTCTTTCTGCGGTTCCTTGGATTTATTTTTTTACATCTCCTGCATGTTCTAAATCAATTTAACTCATTCCTTTATCCAGCTACTTTAAATACAGGTAAAAGGTAAAGGTACTTTAAATAAAATAAAAAAAAAATTTCCTTCCAGTAGCACCTTAAAGACCAACTAAGTTAGTTCTTGGTATGAGCTTTCGTGTGCATGCACACACTATCTGAAGAAGTGTGCATGCACACGAAAGCTCATACCAAGAACTAACTTAGTTGGTCTTTAAGGTGCTACTGGAAGGAAAAAAAATTTTTTGTTTTGACTATGGCAGACCAACACGGCTACCTATCTGTAACTGGTACTTTAAATATATACTCCTATGAAACTGCAGGTTATTACAATAATCCTGCCCATTTCCTTATCTGTTTACAGTTTATTTGTAGATATTCAATTTCCATTCTTTTATAAAAAGTTTGTTATCATGATTACTTTTCCCCCGCCATTTCTGCACATTCCACCAGTTTTTGTACCCATACTTATAGATGACCGTACAGTTCTATGATTCTGTGACCTGCCCACTTCACCCTAAGGTCCACAACTTTGGGGCTGCTACAAAAAATACCCATTCCCCGGTCAGCTCCTCCTGCCAGGGAGAAGGTGGAGGAACTACCAAGAGGGCATTCTCTGCCAATCTCAGCACCTGAGGGCCCTGTTTAAATGAGATGCTTATCTGGTGCTTTCTGAATACTGCAGAAATAAAGAGGATAAGGATGATAGTCTTAAGCATGTATCCGCTTAAAATCCTTGCTGCATGTGTTGACTCCTCCCTTCCTTTCCTGTTTCATCTCCATCCCAATATATGCCACTTTTAAATAAATTTATCCTTCCCAGCTTCTACAACAGCAGGCTGATCTCTCTGTTTTTCTTCTTCCCTCGTGGTATTTTACACTTCCATTGGGTCTCTTTCATTCAGGTAGAAACTTCTCTTGGGCTGCTGTGATTATCTAGAAAAAATACAGCTCTGTTGTTGCCTGTCAAATTTCATCAAGCCTGAGTCATCTGCATTTGGAGTGCCAGCAAGATTTCAAAAGTTTGAGTGACTGCAATTTTGGTTTTTTGTTGGTTGGGTTTCTTTTGACCAGAAATCAACTTCCTGGAAGGGTCGTCACTTGCTCTCTAATGTCTAGATTTGAGTAGAGATAAAAGAGAAAGGCATGAAGGAGCCAAAATCTGCAGGTCCGGAACTGGAACTCAGACCAGACAAAGCAAATGGCAGCCACAAGGTTGACTATGCCACCGAGCGACCAGAATGTGGAGCGTCTCAAGACAGCAAAGGGGGACCTGGCAAGGGGAGGCAGTGATATTCCCTATGCAACCATATCAGAAGAGACCTGCCTTATCAGACCACCATCTCTAGGCCATCATCCTGCTTGCTTTTCACAGTGTCAAACCAGATGCCCACAAGCAAGGCGAGGAAGCAAGAGCCCTCTCTAATGGGGTCCCCCAGCAAAAGATATTCAGTGCCCATCCTGCTTCTCATCACCTGATTTTCACATAGCCTTCATGTTTCATTGGCATCATGCACAGAGAGAGAAATAACTCAGAGTGGAAAAGCCTGGCAAAAGGATGTTTCAGGCATCCTGAAAAGAGGTCTCCAGAGCATGGGCAAAATTATCTCTCTGTCTCTGCAGGTGATGGGAAAGGAAGTGAGGTCAAGGTGGAGAATTCTCAGTATGGAGGAAATGAGCAGAGGACACACCGTGGACTCCCCTGGAGATAATCCTTGGGAATGGGCTAGAGCCCAGGAAGATTAAGGAGGAAGGATGCCGATTCAAAGATGGGAAGAACCCTGTGGAATGCAATGAGCTCACAGAAGGTCCTGCAGTTGTCATTAGCCAGACCTTCACAGTTGGCAAAGGGGGGGGCGGCCTTGTTCTCCAGCTGAGGCTACCAATCAGAACATGCTACGATGCAAACAGTGGAGGACGAGAATGAGCATCCCATGTCACAGGAAGATGTCCGGCAACAGCAGAGAACAAGAGGAGGAGAGAGTAAAGGTGAATTCTCTTGGACTAGGAAAAGAGGTAACTTGACTAGACATCCGGGTCACCCAATGCAAGCGAAGCTACTTTAAATACAGGTAAAAGGTAAAGGTACACTCTCCTGAGTGTAGGCAGAGGTTTATTTCCACAAAGTCAATCAAGGGAAGTGGAGGCAGGCCCTACAAATGTTCTCAATGCAGGAAATGCTTCAGGCTGAGTCATTTGAAGGAACATCAACTGATTCATACTGGAGAGAAACCACATGAATTTTCTCAGTGTGGAAAAAGGTTCTATCGAACAGGACATTTGCGGAGACATCAGAATATCCACACTGGAGAGAAATCATATAAATGTTCTCACTGTGGAAAACGCTACATGGACATTTGGCATTTGAAGGAACATCAACTGATTCATACTGGAGAGAAACCATATGAATGTTCTCGGTGTGGAAAAAGGTTCTGTCGAGAAAGAGATCTGTGGAGACATCGGAATATCCACACTAGAGAGGAAACATACAAATGTTTGCAATGTGGGGAATGCTTCAGTCAGAGTGGGGCCCTGCTAGAGCACCAGAGAACTCACAACGGAGGTTCCTCAGGGCTTAAAGGTGTTGACATTGGTACAGTGTTACTGGATGAGGCCTGGAATGCTTGATGTATGAAGCCTTTTTAAGACAATGTCAGCCAGAATTCAAAAAGCAATGTTTTAAGTTATTTCAATCTTTTTGTTCTTCACGATCCAATCTTGTGTTAAGCCTCAACTGATTCATTGTGACCTGGATATCCGCTTCCATCTGTGGCACAAATGGGTCACTGGAAAACAACGGGATTCTGCATGAAAGGCTGGCTAGATAAAATAAGAGGCATGGCATTGTTAGAAAGAGTTGGCTTACAAGAGTTGTATTGTTAGAATTGCCAATACAAGCTTGATATAATATGCTTGATTTATATTTTGTGCAAATAAGGGTGAGAAATAATTACAGCCTCCAGTGAGGCAAGTCATGTCACGGAGGGCTGCTATCAAGAGACTTAGGTTGTTCTGCTTTGAAATACTATGTCTCAACATTGTTGTATGCATTACTCTAATGTACTTTGTCAATTTTGGTACCTTTTTCATATCTGATTTTTATACTATCTCAATAAAAATAAATTTGCAAAAAGGCAGTGAGAGCTAACTCATACCAGAGAGAAGAGGCATGAGAAACCATATGAACATTCTTGGTTTGCAAAAAAATTATGTGACAAAGTAAATTTGAACAGACATCCAAGAACTCACAGTGGAGAGAGATGATTTGATATTCTCAGTGTGGTAAATAACTTCAGTGAGAGAGGAGAGTGGAAAAAATGAGGGAGTTCATACTGACCATATAAATGTTCTTGGTGTGCAGAAAGTTTCAGCTGGAGTAATTGAGGTACCCATCCTGGAGAGAGATCGTTCAAATGGCCTGAGAAACGTTTCTTGACAAGACAGGTAGATTGATTGGACATCAAGAAACCCATGGGAAAGTGACCTTATGAATGCTCCTGAGTGTGGGAGGAATTTTGTTTGGACCAGGGTTTCCTAAACTTGGATCTCCAGCTGGTTTTGGACTTGCATCATCCCATGCTAGCAGGACCAGTGATTATGGAGGATGGGAACTGTAGTCCAAAAACAGCTGAGACCCAAGTTTGCAAAACCCTGGTTTGGACAGATAAAATGAATCTACAAACCACACGATATATAGACCTCATGGGCATTCGGTTGGCACCCCTAAGTTCCTGACCCCTATTTTTACATCTAGTGTATTAAATTCTACCCAAAGCAGTTATGGCTAATGTCACCTTGTTAGTGGCAAATGGACTGACGTCGGCTACAGTCCAAAGAACGCTGACTGAAAGGTAAAGCACTGCTTCACCTTGACAGGACCAATGGCTCAGTTGGTTAGACTCTAGAGCATGGTGCTGATAATGCCAAGATTGCAGGTTCAATCCCTGTATGGGACAGCTGCCTATTCCTTCATTGCTGGGGGTTCGACTAGATGATCCTCTGGGTCCGTTCCAACTCTACTATGATTCTAATAAATCTGATCCAGATGAAACCATTCCTCCTTTCATTGCTTTCCTGAAAAGATTTTCCAATTTTCATTGGGAGCCCAACCCAGGAAAGACGCAGAAAACTCTGCAGTTCACAGTGAAGGGATCACGAACTGCTGTTGTTGTTATATGCACCATAGGGTATACCAACTAATAGTGTGTGTTGAAGGAGAAACATCGACAAAAAAACAGAAAGCATGAGTTCAAAAGAAAGCAGGTTGGAGAAGCATCCAAAATAATGAGACAGGATTTGACTGCTCATTGGAACACTGTTTTAACTTTCAGAGTGTTATCATAATTGGGGAGCAACTCCCCTGTGAAGAAAGGTTGCAGAATTTAAGACTTTTTAGCTTAGAGAAAAGGTGAGCAAGAGGTGACATGAGAGAAGTATTTTTCTCCCTCAATGCACTAGAACTTGCAAGCATCTCACAAAACTGGGTGCTGGAAGTTTCAAGGAAGACAGAATAAAGTCCTTCTTCACAAAAGGCAGAATTGAACTAGGAACTTGCTCCCACGGGAGAAGGGAGGGAGAGATGGCCAACACCACTGATGGCTTTAAAAGAGGACTGGACAGATTTCTGGAGAAGCCTCTCAGTGGCTTCTAGCTGTCATTTGTTGTTGTTTAGTCGTTTAGTCGTGTCCGACTCTTCGTGACCCCATGGACCAGAGCACGCCAGGCACTCCTGTCTTCCACTGCCTCCCGCAGTTTGGTCAAACTCATGCTGGTAGCTTTGAGAACACTGTCCAACCATCTCGTCCTCTGCTGTCCCCTTTTCCTTGTGCCCTCAATGTTTCCCAACATCAGGGTCTTTTCCAGGGAGTCTTCTCTTCTCATGAGGTGGCCAAAGTATTGGAGTCTCAGCTTCACAATCTGTCTTTCCAGTGAGCACTCAGGGCTGATTTCCTTCAGAATGGATAGGTTTGATCTTCTTGCAGTCCATGGGACTCTCAAGAGTCTCCTCCAGCACCATAATTCAAAAGCATCAATTCTTCGGCGATCAGCCATCTTTATGGTCCAGCTCTCACTTCCATACATCACAACTGGGAAAACCATAGCTTTAACTATACGGACCTTTGTTGGCAAGGTGATGTCTCTGCTTTTTAAGATGCTGTCTAGGTTTGTCATTGCTTTTCTCCCAAGAAGCAGGCGTCTTTTAATTTTGTGGCTGCTCTCACCATCTGCAGTGATCATGGAGCCCAAGAAAGTAAAATCTCTCACTGCCTCCATTTCTTCCCCTTCTATTTGCCAGGAGGTGATGGGACCAGTGGCCATGATCTTCGTTTTTTTGATGTTGAGCTTCAGACCATATTTTGCACTCTCCTCTTTCACCCTCATTAAAAGGTTCTTTAATTCCTCCTCACTTTCTGCCATCAATGTTTTGTCATCTGCATTGTGTCATCTGCATGGGAGTTGTAGTCTTAGGCAAACAGAAGACACCAGGTTGGCAATGATGAAAGCGTCTGTTTCAGTCTGAAGTTCTTTGCCAGCATGCTAAAAACAGATTAAGTTAAAATTAGCAGCCAGACTTTTAGGAGTTTTCTTCATGGAATCAAATCCCGCTTGCTAAATCAAAACTCCCATCAATTTATGGCAGCAGCAGATTTTCTCCAATTCAAAAATTACAAGAAAGCCTACGAATGAAAATGTTAGTATGAATACCCCAACTTACTAGGTACGTGTGTGTTTGTGTGTAATCAAAAGCATGGGAAGCAATCCAGAAGCATTCGCTGCTCCTTGAGAAAACATTCAGCAGCTGCAAAGACCTGGGGACATTTAAAAAAGAAAAAAAGTTCACGTGGTCACTGAGTTTCTGAGTCATTTCCAGGAAAGGAAGCTCCCGGTAAACAGAGAAAGTGAAACTTAACTCGGGTCTTTGGCGTGAGGGAGCCATGGCTGCTGCTGGGCAGCAGAATCTGGTCCAGAATCTTTGTGATGTAGCCACTTGCTCCATCTGCCTGGAATATTTTAAAGATCCAGTGATCATCCCAGAGTGTGGGCACAACTTCTGCCGGTCTTGCTTGATCCAGCGCTGGGAGGAATCGGAGGCAGAGGTTTCCTGCCCTCAGTGCAGAGAAACAGTCCAGCAAAATAATCTCATCCACAACCGGCAACTGGCAAACTTCTTACAATTAATCAAGAATCTCAGCCTTCAAGAGGGAAAGGAGAAAGGAGGGAACGGAGGAGTCTGTGAGAAGCACCAGGAGCCCCTGAAGTTCTTCTGCAAAGTCCATGAAGCCCCCATCTGTGTGGTGTGTGACAGATCCAGGATACATGAAAATCACAAGGTGATTCCTCTGAAGGAGGCTTTGGAGGAATACAAGGTAGGAGATCCCTGGATCTTGAGGGGGAGAAATAGCTGGGATTCTTCTTTTTAATTCTCAGATCCAAATTAGGCCTGGCATTAAGTGGTGGTTGTTTGTTATGTAAAAAGCAGCCAAGGGGACGCCTGAGGGCTCCTGGGATGGCTGGAAGGAGGGAGTTGAAGTCTTTCTCTCTGCCAGGGGGACAAAGGGATATTTCCTTGAAAGAATCACAGCAGCTTCAAAGATTTGAACTGGGACCATGGCGGGGAGAGAAAGGGTTAACGCCTCATCCACATCCCCCAGCAAGGTTGCTTTGTACTTATTAAGAACACTACAAATGTAAATTGCACATACACAATTAAGTACTGTACATGTCTCCTTTCGCTGACAGGATGCTTCCTCAATGCCCTGCAAAACAGAGAGCAGCAAGGGATCAGCTGGGGGGACGGGGATTGGTGGCCAGGAATTGACCAGATGGTGCAGGATTCCCCCCCCCAAAGTATCTGTTGGAAGCAGATTTATGAGGGGGGGTGGAAGCACCTACTGGTGGGGAGCACACTTATTCGGAGGGTGGTGTGGGGCCTGTGCAATGAGGTTTCAGCGGGGGGGGGGCTGAGGATCTCCTCCCACCCCAAATGGCAAAGGACTCAATGGTTCAGAGTAGCATCTGCAAAGACAAGGGGAAAAGATGACTTTTTCATGGCAACCCAAATTGGACATGCGTTCTGGAGGTCCGTTCTTAACCTGAAACTGTTCTTAACCTGAAGCACCACTTTAGCTAATGGGGCCTCCTGCTGCCGCCGCGCCGCTAGAGCACGATTTCTGTTCTCATCCTGAAGCAAAGTTCTTAACCTGAAGCACTATTTCTGGGTTAGCAGAGTCTGTAACCTGAAGCGTATGTAACCTGAGGCGTATGTAACCCGAGGTACCACTGTACTTCGCAAGGCCACTGGGTGCAAGAAGCCAGTATAATATCTATCAACTCTCTGTCTGTCTCAATCAAACCTGAGTTTTTCATTTTCTCTTTAGGGAGAGATCTGTTGCAGCCTGGAAATTCTGAGGAAAGAGAGAGAGGAAATTCTGGCCTATCAAGCAGCCCTGGACAAGGAAAGCAAAGACCTCCTGGTAAGTGTCTTTAATGTTACTAAAAAGGTAAAGGTACCCCTGCCCGTACGGGCCAGTCTTGCCAGACTCTAGGGTTGTGCGCTCATCTCACTCTATAGGCCGGGATCCAGCACTGTCCGCAGACACTTCCGGGTCACGTGGCCAGCGTGACAAGCTGCATCTGGCGAGCCAGCGCAGCACACGGAAACGCCGTTTACCTTCCCGCTGGTAAGCAGTCCCTATTTATCTACTTGCACCCGGGGGTGCTTTCGAACTGCTAGGTTGGCAGGCGCTGGGACCGAACGACGGGAGCGCACCCCGCCGCGGGGATTCGAACCGCCGACCATGCGATCGGCAAGTCCTAGGCGCTGAGGTTTTACCCACAGCGCCACCCGCGTCCCTTAATGTTACTAGACAGGGAACAAGCATTTGAAAAATCAAGTCAGGACTGAGGAGGGATGGGGAATTTTGCCCATTTCAGTTTCTCTGCATTTCTCATTTTTCCATTTTGTCTGCTTATTCATTTATTATTCTGAAAACGAATCAGATGTTAGGGTATCTACCTCCTTGTATAAATATTTTAATACATACTTTACCCTAATAAATACATTTTTGTGTGAACATTACTTGGCTGGGTCAACCTTGAAAAATTCAAAGGTGTGAATTTCAAAGGATTGCTCTGTTTCAGTCTCCATATTTTTTCAGCAATTGCAAATTAGGGAAGTTCACCTTTTAATGCAGCTTGTTTAGTCATTTAGTCATGTCTGACTCTTTGTGACCCCATGGACCAGAGCATGCCAGGCACTCCTGTCTTCCACTGCCTCCCGCAGTTTGGTCAAACTCATGCTGGTAGCTTCGAGAACACTGTCCAACCATCTTGTCCTCTGTCGTTCCCTTCTATTTGTGCCCTCAATCTTTCCCAACATCAGGGTCTTTTCCAGGGAGTCTTCTCTTCTCATGAGGTGGCCAAAGTATTGGAGCCTCAGCTTCAGGATCTGTCCTTCCAGTGAGCACTCAGGGCTGATTTCCTTAAGAATGGACATGTTTGATCTTCTTGCAGTCCATGGGACTCTCAAGAGTCTCCTCCAGCACCATAATTCAAAAGCATCAATTCTTCGGCGATCAGCCATCTTTATGGTCCAGCTCTCACTTCCATACATCACAACTGGGAAAACCATAGCTTTAACTATATGGACCTTTGTTGGCAAGGTGATGTCTCTGCTTTTTAAGATGCTGTCTAGGTTTGTCATTGCTTTCCTCCCAAGAAGTAGACGTCTATTAATTTTGTGACTGCTGTCACCATCTGCAGTTATCTCTCACTGCCTCCATTTCTTCCCCTTCTATTTGCCAGGAGGTGATGGGACCAGTGGCCATGATCTTCGTTTTTTTGATGTTGAGCTTCAGACCATATTTTGCACTCTCCTCTTTCACCCTCATTAAGAGGTTCTTTAATTCCTCCTCACTTTCTGCCATCAAAGTTGTGTCATCTGCATATCTTAGGTTGTTGATATTTCTTCTGGCAATCTTAATTCCAGCTAGGGATTCATCCAGCCCAGCCTTTTGCATGATGAATTCTGCATATAAGTTAAATAAGCAGAGAGACAATATACAGCCTTGTCGTACTCCTTTCCCAATTTTGAACCAATCAGTTGTTCCATATCCAGTTCTAACTGTAGCTTCTTGTCCCACATAGAGATTTCTCAGGAGACAGATGAGGTGATCAGGCACTCCCATTTCTTTAAGAACTTGCCATAGTTTGCTGTGGTTGACACGGTCAAAGGCTTTTGCGTAGTCAATGAAGCAGAAGTAGATGTTTTTCTGGAACTCTCTAGCTTTCTCCATAATCCAGCATGTTTGCAATTTAGTCTCTGGTTCCTCTGCCCCTTTGAAATCCAGCTTGCACTTCTGGGAGTTCTCGGTCCACATACTGCTTAAGCCTGCCTTGTAGAATTTTAAGCATAACCTTGCTAGCATGTGAAATGAATGTAATTGTGTGCTGGTTGGAACATTCTTTGGCACTGCCCTTCTTTGGGATTGGGATGTAGACTGATCTTCTCCAATCCTCTGGCTACTGCTGAGTTTTCTAAACTTGCTGGCATATTGAGTTAATGCAGATAGATTTAGTTTATTTCCCATTTTCATTTATTATGTGAATAGCAGTCAAGGAGGAGCCTGAGGACTTGTGAGCTGATAGGGTGCAAGCAGTTCAATTCAAATCCTGATTTACTATAAATATTACCTTAAAAATTGTCTTTCCCCCTCTGTTTCTGTTGCCTTTCTACACCTAAATGGCGCCAGTCTAAACTGAGAGGTGTTTTATGTCCCTGGATGTTCTCTGAACAACTATGAACTCTGGTTATGCCATACCCAAAAGCATGCAGGGAACATCCATGGCTAGAAAAAATGCTTCTTGCTTTAGGATGTAGCCCTCTGCAAAACAGAAGTCAACAGAAATAGCAATGGAGAGGGCCTCCCCTCAAAATAAAGGTTTACTTCTTTAGCCACTGGAGGTTTCATGTCTCTGAAGAATCAGAAGTGCCCTCCCTGTGGAATTCTCACTATTCTCTTCCTGGTGTTTTGAAGGCTGAGCACCTTCCACACTCAGACCTCCTCTTTTCTTGCAGAAATTAACAGAAACGGAGAGGCTGAAGATTGTGGAGAAGTTCAGACAACTGCGCCAGTTTCTGGAAGAACACGAAAAACATCTGCTGACTCATGTGGAAGAGGTGGAGAAGGAGATTGAAGGGAGAAGGGATGAGCAGCTGGCCAGACTCTCCAGGAAACTCTCCTCTCTTGAGAAGATCATCCAGGAGATGGAGGAGAAGAGTCAGCAGCCAGCGAGTGAACTCCTGCAGGTAAGACGGTGGCAGGAACAGCCCAAGGCTCCAGGAAAAGGCTGCCTCCAATCCTTCATGTGCCCCTTTCATGTATACAAGGAGTGCAGGGGCTCAGATGATGGAGCCTCTAGTCAGGTTTGTAATGGACAGGAAGACCCAAGAGAACTGGGATGCTTAACTCACCTGAATGCAGACTAGAGATTCGTCTGTGTTCTTGATGGAACGGGAGCTGATCTTCTGCTCTTTGCTGATGATCTGTCTCTGAATGCCTTCCAGTTTGGCAATCCTGCCTTCATGCCCTGTGCTGGGCTTCGTCTAGGATGCGTTCAGGCCTCCTTCCGACATGAGCCAGTCTCTTGACCAAGCTTCTCTTCCCATTCCCTCCACAACTTCTGGGTTGATCCCCTTCCCCATGGATACAGAGTGGCCCAAAATGGTGCTCAGTCACAGTGACCAAAGAGCAAGACAGAGGGACTCATCCAGACTGCTGCTTGTCCCACCCCTTTCCTCCAGGAAAACCTGCTGTTTACTGCTGAATTAGAGCAAACATCAGCCAGGTTTTCTCTGCATTGACGTTTGCTTTGATGTTTCACTAAGGAGCAGTTTTTTCCTGAGGGAAAGCGGCAGGGCAAAGGCAAAACCACTTGGACTCGTGTTTTCTGGGTACAGGAAAAGCAGAAGTGTGGATGAGCCCAAAGAAACACGGAATTGTTTTATTACCCCTTTGGAGCATTTTATG
This sequence comes from Podarcis filfolensis, assembly GCF_964270895.1. Taxonomy (NCBI): domain Eukaryota; kingdom Metazoa; phylum Chordata; class Lepidosauria; order Squamata; family Lacertidae; genus Podarcis; species Podarcis filfolensis. The sequence goes on from NC_139605.1 coordinate 9,803,765, forward strand.
CTGCAGGCGCTTTTTTAAATTTCCAGATGGAAAATAGAATTTGAAATTTGGAGACTTCTATGGCAGACAATTTGGGATAATGCCCTGGTAGGATTATCCTGCAGGCTTACTTACATCTAAATTTATTAAAGTTAATAAATTATAATCTAAGACAAGAGATGGGGTATAATCTTCTCTTGAACCCACAAACTTGAAATTTCCCTAAAATGCTGGTGGATTTTCAAAAGGATTCAAAAAATTAATTGCAAACTGATGTAGAAATGTGCAGAGCTTGGTATCGGCCAAATTCATAATTTCAGATTGGAACAATAAAAACTGAGAGAAACCCAAACTGGCTGATTCTGCCATCCCTACCCAAAAGCTTGCCATGTGCCAGGCAGACTGACATCCGAGGGCCAGGCTGTTCCTCCACTCCAGGGTCTGAGGGGGTCTTCCTAGTGTGACCTGTGATGTGCAGTGAATTCCCTTCTCTTTTCCCCTCTAGGATGTGAGAAGGACCTTGCAGAGGTAAGTGGATCTGGCTCATTTCCATTAGTATCACTCCATGAGGCTAGGATGCAAGAACCTTAAACATGGCCCTCCAGGGGCTGCAGGGGGGAGATTGTAGGCCTCACTGCCTGCAGCATCTTGCAGGGGACCCTATTTTGGATTCATAGCACCCCAGTTCTCCCACCAAGGATCAAGGCCAGAGCACTGCCTCCTCCCTCCCCACAACACTTCACAAAGGGATGGGGGCTCTTTTATTTCTCTTGCACTTTCTATTCACGGACTTTGTGGTAATTTCGATCATCTGAGGAGTCCGTACTGAGGAAGAATCTCCTCACTCACTCACTGCCTGCCTGTCCCTCTGGGCTTCCTCCAGCTGGCTTCCTCCTCTCAATTCCTTTCTTTTTCTTTACCAGAAATTGTGGATTTGAATGGGCTGATATTGTTTTTCTTTTCACCAGATATGAGAAAAGAGAGAACAGAGAAGGAGAGCCACTGGCTTTCCCTCCAGAACTGAGGAACAGGATCTTGGAATCCTGTGATGTAAATCACTTTGTGGAAGATGCAATGAAACAATGGAAAGGTAATGAAAAGTGGCTGCAGGGATTTCACACTGGGAATTCTATCAATGTCCTGATTCACATGGAACCTCACTTTTTTCCCTCCACACAATCTGGAAAGGTTGTTTGGGGCTTCTTGAGATTTGCTTAGATTTTTCCCTCGTGAAGTGTGTTAAAAAGGGCACCCGCAAGCATCCAGTCCCTCCTCCATCTCCTGCCAGGCTGGTCTCCTAGTAGCAGAGCCAAGGCCTGAGCTGCGTCTTCCTCAGAGTTTCAACCTCACCAGCCATTTCTCGTGCTTCAGCCATCCCCATCTCCTAAGAGTTCCCACACTTCTTATGAGATCAGCCCCATTCCAGGAGGGAGGACTTCCCGTTGCACGAGACCCTTGGAATTACATGGCAAAGCTCTGCCGATTCTTCCTTTGCAATTTGGTTTGTCACCATGCTTGGAAATGCCAGTTTCAACAGCTTTGCCCCACCAGTTTACTTGGGGGCAGATGTTAACCTTCCTCCAGCCCTCCAGTACAGATCCTCATTTTATTTGTAGATTTTGAATGATTGTATTCCGCCATTTTCTAGTATGGTTTACCATTTCTGATTTTTCCATGGAATCATGGAATAGCACAGTTTGAAAGGATCCCAAGGATCATCTAGTCCAACCCCCTGCAATGCAGGAATCACAGCTAAACATGCTAGTTGTTTTAATTCCTTAGGCCTACAGTTGTTGTCTTTGCAATTATTTGTTCTATGATTTAATCTTTTGTGCGAAATAAGGAAGCAACAGATGCTATGTTATGGTGATGTTTTGTAAAAAGATTTTTTTGGGAGCTGTTGCGGTGTAGCCCATTAAGCCTCTATTTTTGCTTCCTCAGATGTCCAGTCATTCAGAAATCTTCAGAGAGGTAAATTTCACATGCAGACCCCAATTCACAGGAGGGGCGGGGACTAGCGTTTCAGGGGGGGGTGTAAAAAGTCTCTTCTGTACAGTTGAGAACCATCCACAGCTTGATTCTAGACCTGCGGTTTGTACCACAATGACAGAGATGGTGGACTTGAAGGTGCAGAAGGTGGGGAGATAAACTGCCCAGAAGAGTCAGACTGAGGAGGGAAGAGTTTTATTTCTGCCTAGAGAGAGTTGGGTTGCTTTTCCATGTGACCATTTTCAGACCTGGTTGCCACATGTCCTCTTTTTCTCGGACAGGTCCTCCATTTTCATGATAAAAATTTCTCCCCTGGCAAATCTGTAAAATTTGGCAAAATGTTTAAAATTTGGCAAAAAGTTTTTTTGTTTGGTTTTTTGGTTTACAGTAACCTATGAAATTTTTTCTCATGCACTAGACTCACATGTAAGACACCCGGCTAAGCTAGTTTGCAGCAGAGAATTGCAACAGAGCAGCATCTTAAGCTAGCAACATACTGTGTAAATTCCTCCTCTTATGGCTGAACTACAAGGACGCTGGCTCAGTTACAAGATCTTGAGGAAGGAGTCTGGAAGGGCAAGAGTTAACATCCCCCTGCCCTTAAGGAGAGTCCATATGCAGATGTTAAACAGTTTAATAAATAAATAATATTTAATAAATAATAATAAATAATAAATAAATATTCTGAGTCAATTTAGTCCGGGGGGGGGGGTCCGGCACACTTCACTTGCGCCGCTCTGACCCTTCTCAAAGACCTTTGACTCCAGCAGAGTAAACACAGCAGCAGCAGAAGTAGGAACGTTCTGTCGTGTGGTAATAATTCAGGCTGAAACACAGCAGACTCCTTATCTTTAAAGTCTTTATTCCTTAGCAAAACACAATAGCTATAAATCTCCTGCCTGGAGACAGAGCGGACATCTCGCTTGCTCTCTCCTTGGAGCAAAAACGCAGACTGAAAGAACACAGAGAAAAACACACCCCTTCCGTGTTCTAAACCCGCCCTCAGAATGTGAGGCGTCATCACTCAGAACTCTTAACCCTGTAAGTTCTGAGCCTCTCTTAACACCCCCTCTCGAATCACGTTCTGAGAGGACTTCTGAGTGTTCAACACCTTGCCCATTGCCTTCCGCCCCTTCCTGGCATCGTTGTTAGGCACCTGTTGAACCTCACAAACCTCAGGTTCGCACTGTGCGAAACCAACCCACGCATTTGTGACCTGAAACCTCTCAGGTGGAATTCCCTTTGTTGCCCGTGAAGACCGCCTGGGCACAAACTGGGGTTCTTCTCTTGACCCACTGGGGCCAGCATGTGCGTCTTCCTCATCAGACTCCCCCTCTGACTTGACACGTCTGTGAGCTTTCTCCATTATGCGCACAGGAGATGAGGGCTCACTCTTGGACACTCTTTTAACAACCTGTGGAGACGCCTCCCCCTGGTCCTGATCCTGATCATCGACCAGATCACCATTACCTGGCTCTCCCTCCTGCTCAGATTCGGATTCAGACAGACAATCCGAGACAGTGTCATGGCTGACTTTGCGCCTTGACTTATTTCCCTGCTGCTCTTTGAACTCAGCATGCTTACTGACCAGAAGCTTGGTCTGATCACCTTCTGGGTATGCAAATCTCCACCCCTTGGTCGCGGGTTCATACCCACAGAAGATCATTTCCTGGTATTTTGGACCACCCTCTTGCTGCAACCACTTTGGTACAGGCACCATGGCCCTGCAACCAAACGAACGGAAGAAATGCACCTGTGGCTTCTGTCCGTTGAGCAAGAAATATGGGGTGTCACCTACCACTGCATTGTAGCACCTGTTCATCGTGAAATTGGCCGTCTTTACCGCCTCCCCCCAAAAACTGTGAGGCAAACCAGAGTCATCCAGTAAGATCTCGGATGCTCGGACCAGAGCCTTACTCCTCAGCTCTGCCACGCCACTCTTCTGAGGCGAAGTCACCTTGTGACGTATCCCCCTCTGGCGAAAGAAACCCTTTAGAGCAGACCCAGTGACCTCAGAACCACGGTCAAACTGGAAACCTTGCACCTTGGTGGAGAACCTCTGTTCCACCTCTGCAACCCAATCTTTGATCAGTTGCGCTGCTACCTCCTTAGCTTTCAGCGTGAAAGCCCATGCGTTCCTAGTATAATCATCTGTCAGCACCATCAGCCACTTGGCCTTGCCCAGACTTGGCTGTGGCATACCTAAAAGGTCTGCATGCACAAGCTCAAAAGGCCTTGTGGTCACTCTCTCCACCCTGGGATCATCAAATCCCTTGTTTCTGGCTTTCCTGCAAGCCTTGCAATTCAAAGGTTTACCACATTCTTTTACCTTGCAACCTTTGGTGCACTCTGATAACATCTGGACGTCCTCACAGGACCCATGTGACATCCTCTTGTGCCACACGCAAGCACACGACACATGAGTGTGCCCCCCTCCCTCTAGAGGTGATTCCAGAACAAAGAGATTGTTCTGATTTTTCCCAACACGTGCCAGTTGCTTTCCACCTCTGGAAATTGTGCAAACATTTTTTTCAAAACTCACAGAATATCCCTCCTGCAAAAGGCACGGTACAGATAGCAGGCAATGTTTTATCTCAGGGAGAACATAAACCTTCAATTCAGCCTGTAAAAAAGAGACAAACATGTTAGAAACATGGGTTACACGTCCCTGTGAACCTGTAGCAAATCTAACTGTTTTCTCAGTGGAAACAGCCTTGCAGTTCCACATTTGTCCATCAGGTGGCACTGTTACCAGATGGGCATTCGCAGCCGAGTCAACAACCCAACGTAGGACTCTCCCCCCTCTGGAGTTGTCCTTCTTTGTTGCCTTAGCAACTGCCTTCCTGCAGGTGTTGTTGTTGTCCAAAACCACCATCGAAGCAGTCAGCTGATAAGCCTTCCCACGCCTGCTCCCCCTGTTGCCATGGAAACCCGGCTGGTTCCCATGGGAAATGTCCTTGGGACCTTCCTGCCCTTTGTCTCGCTGTGGACAGCTTCGGCGCAGGTGCTCCGGAGAACCGCAAACAAAACATCTCCGAGTGGAAAACTTTGCAAATTTGCCTTTGGTCTTCTCTGCCCCCCCAACCTTTCCAGCAGCACTCCTCCTCGAGGCTTTTCTGCCGTTGGGAAAATGGCTTTTGGCTTCTGCTGTGGTTTCTCTGCAAACCCCTTCCAGCTCCTGCCAAACAGCCTGGGCACTCTCAAGACCCTTGGAAAGGCCTTTCTGGCCTGCACCCCCAAACTTAGGTGCACAGCCTCCAGAGGAACAGCCTGCCACTGCTTTCCTCTTTCCAGCTTTCAGCAGCTTCCCAGCACACGGCTGCTCATCTCTCTGGCGTGTCAAAGCATCGCAGCAGCTTTCAGACACGGCTTCAGCCCACTTTGGGCTTCCTGGGCGTTCCTCAGCCCCTGCAGCGTCTGTGCAGCATCTGGCCCCCTCTGGGCGTCCCTCAGGCTGGCGTCTGGCCTCCTCTGGTGTGGCTCCCACTCTTCTCAGTGCCTGCCACTCTCCCCAGGGCTCCTTCCCGTCTGCCTCTTCAAAAGGGACTGACGACTTCTGGCTGTCTGCCATCTCTCCCCGGGGTCCAGCCTACTTACGATACAGTAGCACCTCCCGGTCCGGCAGATCCTTCCCAGCGAGCTCCCTTCGCTCTAGCTGGCACCAGCTTCTCCTTAGCTGGCCTTTGGCTGCTCCTCAGCCGATTCTGCCTGCAGTTTCACTTCCCAGCGTCTCATCGGCTGGCCTCTGGCTGCAGCCTCCTCACACGCACGAACGTTGCTTATCTTTATTGCTGACCTCCATAACCTATTCTGAGTCAATTTAGTCCGGGGGGGGGGGGGGTCCGGCACACTTCACTTGCGCCGCTCTGACCCTTCTCAAAGACCTTTGACTCCAGCAGAGTAAACACAGCAGCAGCAGAAGTAGGAACGTTCTGTCGTGTGGTAATAATTCAGGCTGAAACACAGCAGACTCCTTATCTTTAAAGTCTTTATTCCTTAGCAAAACACAATAGCTATAAATCTCCTGCCTGGAGACAGAGCGGACATCTCGCTTGCTCTCTCCTTGGAGCAAAAACGCAGACTGAAAGAACACAGAGAAAAACACACCCCTTCCGTGTTCTAAACCCGCCCTCAGAATGTGAGGCGTCATCACTCAGAACTCTTAACCCTGTAAGTTCTGAGCCTCTCTTAACAGTTTTGTGCACACTTATGTTCACCAAGATGTGAACATGAGCCCAAATACTTTAATGTGGCAAGCAAGGGAGCAATATGTATTATTATTATTCTTTTGTTGTTGAAAGTTAGGAACATTGCTGCTAGCAATATATCACAGCTTCTATAGCCTACATAGAGTAGGGGTATTTAAAATGAGAGTCGTCATAGTGATACATGGTTAAAAGTAGAAGTTGGCAAATGTGTCCTCTTTTTTGCTCTTCAAAATACGACAACTCTACACTTGCCTATCATGACTGTCTTAGCCCCTAACTGGAAACCCTTTGATTCAGGTAGGTAGCCGTGTTGGTCTGATGCAGTCAAAATAAAAATAAATAAATTGTCCAGTAGCACGTTAGAGACCAACTAAGTTTGCTCTTGGTGTAAGCTTTTGTGTGCATGCACACTTCTTCAAAAGGTAACCTTTTGAGTTATTCCCCCTTTCCCCCAGGGATCTAGTCTTAAGGTTTATATTAAATCCAAAAGAGAAGCATGGATTAAGAAGTCCTTTGTAAAATTCCCCTGCCAACTGCTCCCTCTTCCCTGGCGGCAAGCCCTAAACTTCCAACATGGTAGGGAGGAAGGCAAGGAGAGACCAAGTGGGTGAGAGAGATGGAGAGCAGGAATAAACAGGCTCCCCACTTAATGCGATTTTCACTTGTGTGCACGAGAGCCCAGAACGTGACCCCCGCGAAAGTGAGGGGACGCCTGTATGTGTTTTTATGTTGTGTTTTTATGCTGTGAACCACCCTGAGACCTATGGGTGACGGGCAGCATGCAAATGTAGTTTTATTATTATTGTTGTTGTTGTTGTTGTTATTATTATTATTATGGAGCCCTCATCTCCCATCCCAACCCAAAGGCCAATTCCCACAGAGATGGTCAGAGGAAAGCAGCTTGTCTCCTCTCCTGCCTCCTCCAATTCTCTCTTTCCCCTTCACTAGCACAGATAAGATGAGTAAAAGGTTTACAAGTTGGTTTTTTTCTCTTAGAAAATGCCTGGGTTGAGAGGAGGGCAGGCACAATACACATTGAATATAAGAAAGTGGAGAAGACTGATTTAAAAACCAACAAGGAAGATATTCTGATGAGAGTCTGAAAGGAGGAGTCTTAGACATGCATGCGATGGAAAGAAATCCCATAGATCTGAAAAGGAATATGGTTTTTGGGGGTTGATTTATTATTATTATTATTATTATTATTATTATTATTATTATTATTATCAGGATGTCCGTTTCTGTCTCTCAGCTGACTCTGCCTAATCTTGTCTTTCCCTCATTTCTCCCCAACAGCAAATGTCACTCTGGATCCAGACACAGCCCATCCCAGCCTCATCCTGTCTGAGGATCAGAAAAGCGTAGGATGGGGAGAGAAAGAGCAAGACCTGCCCAACAGTCCTGAGAGATTCAGCAGCTGGCCTTGTGTGTTGGGACATGAGGGATTCACAGCAGGCAGACATTTCTGGGAAGTCAATGTGGGAAGTGAGGAAGAGTGGGCTTTGGGGGTCACTAGAAAGTCTGTGAGGAGAAAGGGCCTATTCTCCTTCAGTCCTGGGGGAGGGATCTGGGCTTTGGAGAATTGGGAAAGCGAGTACTGGGCCTTCACCTCCCCTGATTACTCTCCTCTGTCCCTGAGGGAGAAGCCCAGGAGGATCCGAGTGACTCTGGACTATGAAGGGAGACGTGTGTCTTTTTCTGACGCTGACTCAGGAGCCGAACTCTACACGTTCTCAGGAGCCTCGTTCTCTGGAGAGACCCTCCTCCCTATCTTTTTTCTGTGGGGATACCAAACATACCTCAGTATCTCCTGAGGAGACTAAATCTGCCTCTCAGGCCAAGCAGGAGTTTCCCTCCAGACCAAAATGACTGATATAAAAACATTTACCTGCCAAGGGCACTTTCGGCAGTTTTTCCAGTCAAAATCAGCAGAAATAACGGGAAAAAAGGGGGGGTTGTTGTTGCTTTGCATTTTCCTTCCTTTTTCCAGAATTCCATCTGCAGTTTCTTCAAGAGATAGTCACACATTTAACAGTCCCAATAAACAATATTTTCCTCAAACGGGCTCCCTCACCTTCAATCTTGTTTTCCTTTTGAGACGTCTGATTTGGCAGAGGACAAGACTCTTAATCCCAGGGTTGTGGGTTTGAGCCCCACATGGGGGAAATGTTTCCTGCACTGCAGGGGGTGAGACTAGATGACCCTCAGGGCCTCTCGCAACTCTGCAATTCTAGGAAACCTTCCTCTCCCCACAAGACCTTATGCAGCTGTGAAAATGCCTACATTATTGGATTAATAGAGAACTAAAAAATGAACCCCTTCACCCACATCAGGCAGGATAGCTGCTTGCTCTGGAGACCTCAGAAGGGAAGAAAAAGAAATTGAAACTGAACAGGGCATCAGCTTCAAATATTATCTGCAAATACAGCCTCACCATCTTCACACTGTGTCAGAAATAAACCCCAATGCATTGAGTGGGGCTTCTGCCCAGTTATATATGTTTAGGGTTGATGCATTAACGTTCCTTATTTACAGGCTGGATTCTGCCTATCGGGGGCATCAAATGGGGTGTCCTCTGGATAATGCTGGTCTCCAACTCCCCTTTGACCCATCCAGCATGGCCAGGGGTCAGAGAGGATGGGAATTGCAGTCCAGCAGCTTCCGGAAGGGGCCCCATGGGCTGTGCTGCCCCATACATTTCACAGGGCACCTTCCCTGTGTTCCTCAGCCCACCCCAATTACACAGTGCTCCCCCAAGGAGTGTCTTTTCAGCACCAGGTGCATCTGATTTTTCTCCTGGGATACTAATAACTAGAACAACAAATGCCTATCGAATTGACCACTCTCAAATATCAGGCAGGACTCACTCTGGCTCCACTATCAGCACCGCTTGTTACTGACAGCTGCAGCCTGCTCTCCTTTTCCTGAAATACACCTTTCCCCACCTGCATGAGGGCCACCTCCCCTTGGTCCATCTCCTATATGATGTTGGCTACGTTTGTGTGTCATCATACGTTTCCCTGTGAGCCTCCACTCACCCTGTTGAAGGACACCAAAGCAGCCCATCTGGTCCAGCACCCAAGAGGGGCCACCCAGACGCTTGTGGAAAACCTGCAAGGAGGACCAGAGAGCAAAACCAGCCTCCCCCCCATTGCAGCTTCCAGCCACTGAGATTTAGAAGCCTGCTGCCTCTGGACTGGGGAGGCAGAGCAGAGCCATTGTGCTTAAGAGCCATCAACAGCCTAGTGCTCCGTGAATTTGTCCCCTTGTCTTCTCCCCAGCTCAGTGGGTGGAGCACAGTCGTCTTAATCTAAGGGTCACCGGCTTGAGCACCACGTTGGGCAAAAGATTCCTCCATTGCAGAGATCTGGACTAGGTGACCCTTGTGGTCCCTTCCAACTTTGCAATTTCATGATTTTACGTTGGTTCCCATCTCTGCCTCCAGTGGCAGAGAGTTCCATAGTTTAATTATGTGCTGCACAATGCAATGCTTTGATCTGTCCTGGATCTCCCAACATTCAGCTTTGTTTGGGGGCTACGAGTTCTAGTGCTATGAGAATTATCTGTGGAGATAATGTGCCTCTGCCCGCCTGCCTCCATCATGGGCACCAGAGCAGGGGGTGGGCAGATTGTTTGTCCCCTCCTGGGACAGGAAGCCTTGACAGAGAACTTTATTGAATTAACAACAGCAACTGGTTTCTTGAGGCAGCAGGAAAACAAATCAGGAAGGAGCAGGCCTCTCAAACACAACACAACATCTCTCAGCTCCAGCCTCCCTGAACTGTGGGAACAGAAAGTCAATCTTGGAAATGCCATGCACTGGCGTGTGTGTGTGTAATCGTGCTGCATTGGTGCTTTAGATGCAGGGATAACTTGCTCTGCCGTGTCTACACTGCGTGGCTGTGGCTCTCCTGGATTTCAGACTGGCACCTTTCCCAGTCCGAAATGGGAGATGCAAGGGATTGAACTTGGAAGCTTTTCCATGCCAAGCAGACGCTGTTCTCCTGAGCTGCAGCTCTTCTGCATTTTTGAAGTAATGCTCATGACCTTCTTGATACTATTCGTTTAGCTTTCTGGAATCCCAATTCAAAGACACATGCTGCCTCCAACAGTGGAGGCCCCACGTAGCCATTTCTGAAGGTGTCTAGTCTTCTAAAGCCAGCCAGGTTGGTGGCCTTTCCTGCCTCTCATATGAGGGAGGTCCATAGTTTCACTTTCTTTTGTCAGTCTGGAATCTTCCACCATCTGGGACTAAATGGACATTTGGCCTGATCCAACAATGATCTCCTTATTTTTTTGCCAAGTTTGCAAAAAGAGAGTGGCGTCCTATTCCTCCCATTTGTGGAGTTCACACTTCCACATTTGTACACTACAGTGTGAGTCACTGAGAGCTGCTCTTGTCAGTGTGGGTCTGTGGCTGCCCTTGTGATGTGTCCCTGGCCTTGGTTGGGAACCATTAAGCCAATATGTTTCATAATGGGAGGTACCACTGTACTTAATTTTAAAAAATATATATTTAAAAACAAACAGATGCAGCGGAATATGACTTGTCTATTTTGTAGAGTTGTAAGGAATCCTGTGTATCATCTAAGTCAGGCATGTTCAAAGCCGATCGGTTTAATATCTGGCCCCTGTGGTAAAATCCTAAAAAACCTCAACAGCTTCAAACCTAAAAAAAAAGGTTAACAACTTTGGTTGGCCCCTCACTTCATCAAATCTGGCCCTCTTTGAAAAAAGTTAGCACACAGCTGTCCCATATATAGGGGAATGAAACCTGCAACCTTGGCGTAATCAGCACCACAGTCTAGCCAACTGATATGTCCAGGCTGTCCTTGATTTACTTATTTTATTTAACAATATTTGTGTACTGCTTGACTGATGGTAATAAAATCTCTAAGCATTTTACCCAAAACAAATTTAATTCACCTCTAGTTCCACCAGCGTTTACTTTCTGGTGCAGTTCACAGACGCTGTTGGAAATATTTCAAGGAACTTTGTTCACCCAAAGTAGTTGATTCCAAGCAGGGGAGAAAGGGGAGCCCGCCCCTGAAAAACCTCTGCCCACCCCCACCAGATCCCAGAGCTGAGCAGGGGATCAAGATGTCCAATCCAGGAGGTGGGGGAGGGATCTCGGGCTGCTACAAAGCCCTGCCCTCCAGAAGGTGGATTTTCTTGAAGCGGAGGCTGCTGTTGCTGCACGATGCCAAGGATTTCCTTGATTTCCTTTATTTATAAAAGTACGTACACATTTCCTTCTCAGGACAATGCACCGCCATGCATATACTGCATAAGAAACGCAAAGCGAGGAGGAAACGAGCAAGGATAAACCACGTGGGCAATAAACTCCGGAGTTATTTGCAGAAAAACCCAGGAAGTGAGATGGGAGGAAGTGGCATTTAACTCTTACATTGGCGCGAGGGAGCCATGGCTGCTGCTGCTGCTGCTGCTGCTGCAGGGAGTCCCGTCCAGGATCTCCGTGATGAAGCCACTTGCTCCATCTGCCGGGATTACTTCAAGGATCCAGTGACCATCCCAGAGTGTGGGCACAACTTCTGCCGGTCTTGCTTGGCTCAGTGCTGGGGAGAATCGGAGGCAGAGGCTTCCTGCCCTCAGTGCAGAAAAACAGTCCAGCAAAATAGTCTCATCCCCAACCGGCAGCTGGTAAACTTTGTGGAATTAATCAAGAAGCTCAGCCTCCAAGAGGGAAAGGAGGAAGGAGGAAAAGGGAAAGTCTGCAAGGAGCACCGGAAGCCTCTGAAGCTCTTCTGCAAGGAGGAGGAAGCCCCCATCTGTGTGGTGTGTGGCAAATCCAAGGCACATGAAAATCACAAGGTGATTCCTCTGGAGGAGGCTTACGAGGAGTGCAAGGTAGGAAACCGCGCGGGATCTTGAGCGGGGGAGGGAATAGCTGTGGATTCTTCTTGGGTGGTTTTCTGTGGCTCACACGTCTGAACAAGGCATGACATGAATTGTCTGGATGCAATTTGCATGCTGGTTGTTCAGTGGAGCTTGCTCCTGAGTAAGGATGGAATAGTACCCTTAAACACATCAATTGATTCCCTTCCTTTTAAGGATTTGAAATTGTATCAACACACATCGCAGCACCTTACAGTAAGCTTTTGAAGTCCTGGAACTTTTTCATTGTTGTTTTCTGCCTAATAATAATAATAATAATAGTTTATTATTTATACCCCGCCCATCTAGCTGGGTTTCCCCAGTCACTCTGGGCGGCTTCCAACAGAACACTAAAACACAATAACCTATTATTAAACATTAAAACTAGTGCAACACTGCTACCCCTTGGGGATAATAAAATGATAGCAAGGATGATGCTAATAAGACTTGTCTCCGAGGATGGGTTCATCGCATAGTAGCCATAAATTGCATGCTGCGGTAAATCTACAAATCTTACCTGTGCTTCTTGCATTGCAGGGGCTGGACTAGATGACCCTTGGGTCCTTTCCAGTTCCCAGGGCTGCATCTCCACTGTGGGGTGAGGGGAGCTGGCAGAAGGTGACAGGTTTGCACCGAGGTGGAACACTTTTGATGTCCGGTCACCCACCCTCCCCCATTATTGTTTTTTTTGAGGGAGGGGGACAACACATTTCCCCTCCTCAGACACCCAGGGAAGTTGGAGGAGAGCCATAAAGTAGCCACACTTGTGGATGGCACTCAGCATCTCTGTCTGCCAAAACCTCCCAGGCTTCAAAGGGCTCAAAAAGGGACTCTCTAGATCCCAGCTAGGCAAATACAGTACTTGCCTTTTGTATGAGTGGAACATGGTGAGGGGCACCATTTTTTAACGGTTACCCTCAGGCAATGAAATGTATTTGCCCAGCCCTGGCAGCTTTCATTTTTCTACATAGTCTATTGTTTATGCGGAAGATAAAACCACTATTTTTTGTGACTTTGAATATTTTTGATCGTTTGTATTTTTTATTTTACGCTAATATAAATAACAATAACAATAATTTATTATTTATACCCCACCCATCTGGCTGGGTTTCTCAACAGAATCTTAAAAGCACATTAAAACATCAAACATTAAAAAGTTCCCTAAACATCACTTCTGGAGGGTAGCAAGATTAGCAAAGGCTGCTAAAAATATCCCCACCTCAATAAATCTGTTATGGTTTTTCTCCAAACTTTTGCAGTTTATCTATAGTCATTTAATTAAAACATTAAAAATACAAGCATTAACTGTTGCATATTAAATCTGCTCAATTAAAAGTATTAATGAAATGGAAGAGGGAGAGAAACTATTAAGAGCAGGGCCACCACATACTAGAAGTCAGGGTAATAGTCAATTTATCGCTCCATCTCTCCCTGTCTAGCCCGAGTTTTTTCTTTCCTCTTTAGGGACTGATCAGCAGCCGCCTGCAGATCCTGAGGAAAGAGAGAGAGAAAATTCTGGCCTATCAAGTGGACCTGGAAAAGGAAAGCCAAGCCCTCCTTGTAAGTATCACTGTGATTATTAGGGAGGGAACAACTACTTGAAGAATCAAGTCAGGACTGAGGAGGGATGGGAAATCTGCCCATTTCATCCTCTCCCTCTTTCTCATTTTTCCACATCAGGACAACGCTCTTGCTTTATGCTGTGGCCATAAACAAAATGGAAGGCAATAGAAATGGCAGTGGAGAGGGTAGAGAGAGTGTGTTCATCCCTTCAACCTCCTGCCACCCTCCAATTTTTACTTTAATCTCTGAAGAAGAGGCCTTCTTTAGCTGCCAGGTGTAGGTTTTATGTCTATGAAAAATCAAACATGGCCTCCCTGTGGAATTCTCTCGTCTCTCCTTCTGATGTTGTAAATACACATTCCAGACTCCGGCCTGCTCTTTTCCTATTTCTTCCTGCCTCTTGCAGAAATTGACAGAAACGGAGAGGCAGAAAACAGTGGAGAAGCTCAAGCAACTGCGAACGTTCCTGGAGGAACAAGAAAAACACCTGTTGAATGAGATAGAAGACGTAGAGGAGCAGATTGCAAGGGAAAGGGATGAGCAGCTGGCCAGATTCTCCAGCGAACTCTCCTCTCTTGAAAGGAGAATCCAGGAGTTGGAGGAGAAGCGCCAGAAGCCAGCGAATGAACTCCTGCAGGTAAGATGGTGGCAGGAGCAGCACAAGGCTTCGCTCCTGGAAAAGGGTGCTGGCAAACTTTTATGTGCCTCATTCATCTATACAAGTAGTATGGGGTTCAGGATATGGAGGCTCTAGTCAGGAGAGCTGGGATGATTTTCTCACCTGAAAGCAGACTAGAGATTCTTCTGCGGTGGATGGAACTGGATGCGGTTTTCTGCTCTTTGCAGAAAATAATGGTCTCCTAATGCCGTCTATCATGGCCATGCTGCCTTCATGGCCTGTGTTGGGCTTCCCAGAGGCTGCTTTGGCTGCCTTGGATCAAAGGAAAAAATAAAATTGAGCAAACGAGAAGTGAGCTTTAGCATTAAGTGCAGTTTCTTTATTTGACACCTCAGGTTTTAGGCATTGAGATTGTCCTTCCCTTTCGCCTCACCCTCACTCACCCAGAGGCAGACAAGCGACAACCGCCATTGTTTTAGAGACTCATGTGAGATGCCTAGAGTACAGAGATGCTCACAAAGGCTACCTAGCGCTACTACAGTGGTACCTCGGGTTACAGACGCTTCAGGTTACAGACTCCGCTAACGCAGAAATATTACCTCGGGTTAAGAACTTTGCTTCAGGATGAGAACAGAAATCGTGCTCCAGCAGCGGGAGGCCCCATTAGCTAAAGTGGTACCTCAGGTTAAGAACAGTTTTAGGTTAAGAATGGACCTCTGGAACGAATTAAGTTCTTAACCCGAGGTACCGCTGTACTCATATGAAGTAACAAATCTTGCAGCGCCTTCATGCTGGTTTGTTGTCTTGACTCAACTAAGGCCTTGTCATCATGTCTATTTATCTCACCCCCGGGAGGAAAAAAACCAAACCCATTTCTGTCCTCAAGAACTTAAGACTGGGTAACTTAAGAACTTAACATTGGAAAAATGAAAACTGAGAGAAAGCAAAATTGGCTGATCCCTACTCAAAATGTTGTCATGTGCCAGGCAGACTGACATCCGAGGGCCAGGGTCTGAGGGGGTCTTCCTAGTGTGGCCTGTGGTGTTCAGTGAATTCCCTTCTCTTTCCCCCTCTAGGATATGAGAGGCACCCTGGAGAGGTAAGTGGATCTGGCTCATTTCCATTAGTATCACTCCATGAGGCTGGGATGCAAGAACCTCAGATATGGCCGTCCAGGGGCTGCAGGGGAGAGACTGTAGGACTCACTCCCTGCAGCATCTCACAGGTAAAAGCAGGGCCCCCTCTTTTGAACTTGTCGCACACCAATTCTCATTGCAAGAATCAGGGTCAGAGTTCTGCCTTCTCCCCCACCCCCCCATCACCTCACGCAGGGCTGGAGGCTCTTCTCTGCCTCCTGCACATTATATTCATTCATTGTTCTTTGAATAGACATCAGTGGGGAGACTCAGAGGCCTGGGGTTGCTCTTCTGGCCCTGTGATGTCTGGCTGTGGAATTTATAGTGAGGAATAATCTTTCCCCTCTGTGTCTTCCTGTCCCTCTGAGCTTTCTGCAATTCTCTTCCCCGATTCCATCTTTTTCATGTACTAGGAATTGTGGATTTGAATAGGCTAACAGTGTTTTTCTTTTCACCAGGTATGGGAAAAGGGAGAGTCAAGAGAACCCACTGGCTTTCTTTCCAGAGCTGAAGAAGAGGATCTCGGAATTTTGTGATATAAATATCCTTGTGGAGGATGTCATGGAACAATTTGAAGGTAATGAAAACTGCTTGCAAGGATTTTACACTGGGCGTTATATTAGTTCAGAACTGAACATGCCAGGCTCTTGTTGCATTGAATTTCATTCCTGCTGCAGACGGGGTACCACCAGGATAGTTTCCTTCTTGATGCTCCAGCCATCATTTCCTTTCCCCCGTGTATATTGTCACTCTGGATCCTGCAAAGAAAGCCTGAAACATAGAGCAAATCAGGATTTTTTCCTCCAATGTGCATCTGTTTACAATTATACAGAACCTCCTTTTCCTTTTGGTTTCCCATCTACACAATCTGAGATTGTCCTTTTGGAGGTTCTCCAGCTCTGAATGGAGTCAAAGGGCATTAAGAAGCCCCCAGTTCCCCCTCTTGCCTCCGGTTCAGGCTTGTTTCTCATCATTGGAGCCAAGGCCTGAGCCATCTCCTCCTCAGACATCCCCCTGCAGCTGCCATATCTAGTGTTTCAGCCTTCAAGATCTCCTGAGAGTTCCCCCATTGAGGATGGAGCAAGAGCACATGAGCCCCAAAAGGCACAATTATGCTTGCTAACAATCTGAAAGATTTGCAGAAGGTTTATGAGTAAGGGTTTCCTTTTCTATGAGAACTCTGCCAGTCCTTCTACAGCAACCTTTGCTTCTACTTATGTTTCACAATTTTGGCTTTAATGATTCCCACCACCACTTTACTTGGAGAAGATATTAAGGCTGCCTCCATCTCCCCTCTGCATCCTTTTACAGGATTCCTATTGTGCTGTCTCCTCTCCAACCCTCTACTAGACACCAATTATAGTGACAAAACTCAGAGAATATCAGGATTTATGCTGAATATTTTTATTCTGATATTTGTAAGCTTGCTTTACGATTATGGAGTTTTAAAGCTTTCATAGTTTTCATAGATTCTTCCTATGATTTTCTTGTTTATAATTATTTTTTCTACTTCTTAATCTTTTTCTTGAATTTGAAGATGCTACGTTATAAAGCGTTACTTTTGTATGGAGATTTATTTCAGGTGGAACAGTGTTGCCCTTACACTATATCTTTTTGCTTCCTCAGATGCTCTGTTACTCAAAGAACAGCTTCAGGAAGGTAAATTTCATGGGGAGAACAGTTTCACAGGAGGGATGGGGACTGATATTTTATGGCTGTTGAACCGTCTGTTCTGCAGATTTGGGACCCCCAATGCCGTAACTCTGGGTAACAGTCCTCTAGTGGTGTTTGGGTTCTTTGTATGTCTCATGAATGAATTGGAAGAGGGTTTGAAGGTGTGGATTGGGGACATAGCCTTTCCCTGTGAAGAACCTGCACGTCATTCTGGGACTAATGGAGGAGTTCCATTCCTGCCTGTCATTTCACTGGTTTTCCACTTGATTTTTTTACTTTTATTTTTATCTATTTCACAAAATTTATATATCACTTGATTGTGGGGGGTGGGACTTCAAAGACTTACAGTACCTTTCAAGAGTCTTAAAGACTCACACTTCTTATGAGATCGACCCCATTCTATGAAGGAGGACTTCCCATTGCATGAAACCCCTGGAATTACATTTTAAAGCTCTGCCAATTCTTCCTCTGGAATTTGGTTTGTCATCATGCTTGAAAATTCTGGCTTCAGTAGCTGTTTCCCTCCTGTTTATACTTGGGGCAGATCTTAACCTTCCTTTGGCTTTTTTTTTTGATCTTTTTAAAAGATGGAAATGGCACTTCTGGCCTTCCAGTCATCCAGTATAGATCTCTATTTCATTCATGAATTCAAATTGATTTTATTTTGCGATTTTCTAGCATGGAGAACCATTTCTGGTTTTCACATAGAAGCATAGAATAGTAGAGTTTTAAAAGTTTCCAAGGGTCATCTAGTTCATCATGTTAGTGTCTTTAATTTCTTAGTCATACTGTTTCTTGTTTGCAGTTATTTGTTCTCTGATTTAATCTTCTGCTTGAAATAAGGAAACAACAGGTGCTAGGTTATGGTGTACGGTAATACAGTGGTACCTCGCAAGACGAATGCCTCGCAAGACGAAAAACGCGCAAGACGAAAGAGTTTTCCGTTTTTTGAGTCGTTCTGCAAGACGAATTTCCCTATGGGCTTGCTTTGCAAGACGAAACGTCTTGCGAGTTCTTGCGAGTTTGTTTCCTTTTTCTTTAAGCCGTTAAGCCGCTAATAGCCGTGCTTCGCAAGACGAACAAACCGCAAGACGAAGAGACTCGCGGAACGGATTAATTTCGTCTTGCGAGGCACCACTGTACTTTTGTTACAAGATTAAACATTATATCTTTTTGCTTCCTCAGATGATCCATTACTCAGAAATATCCAGAGAGGTAAGTTTCACATGGAGGCCTAAATTCACAGAAGGGGTCGGGACTGGTCTTTCATGGGGTCTGTGCTGCAGAGTTGAGAACCACCCATAGTTTGGCTCTGGTCCTGCAATTGGGTTTTCCCAGAGAGGCTGGGATTGAAGGTGTAGACAGGGTGGGGAGAGGATGGGGAGAGGGCTTCCCCTCCAAAGAAACTGCCCAGATGTATAAGATTAAGTTCTCTTCCTGCCTAGAGGTTGTTTGTTTGCTTTATGTGACCAAAGCACTTCGTAGCTGTGTCAGACCAAGAGTCCATCTCATCCAAAATCCTCTTTCCAGCAGGAGCCAAACTGATGCCACCAGGAAGCCCCTAAGCAGGACAGGAAGGCAGTGGCTCTCTCCAGTTTCTGGCTTCCATCACCTGAGAATCAGAGGCAGCCTTGTCAATAGCCCCCACCTAGCAAATTTAGCCCACAGGGAGATCTGTTTTGCTGGTCAGATCCAGCACTGTCCGCACCCCCGGCCTTGTTAAGGGACCAAGGAGAGGGCTTCATCTTCTGGAAGTTTAAAAAGCAGTTCCAAGAAGACAGATGCTAATGGCTGATTTGGCAGGGAGAAATCTGTGGTCTGAAATGGCTCAGCAAGGTCAGGTCAGGGAGGAGGAGTTGGTCTTAGTGGGAAGGGGCCAGAAAGAAACAGCCCACCCTAAGCATCCTTCTGCTTCCAGAGCAACTTTGGGAAGAGATGCTTCAATGTGGAGGCACAGTGCTCTCTTTTCATTTTTTTGCCATGATGGTATTAGCTCTAGTTCAGTAGGTATCCCACCGTAGCCAACTTTTCCCCAACGTCCTGCACAGCTTGTTTCAAGGTACTTAAATATATAAATGCAGGTGTGTTTTCAGGACAATGAATCAGCTTTACAGTGAAAACTGCAAAAGACAAAACATTATTTAAAGAGCTTTTAGCATGCACCAGGAAAGCAAAATTGCATGTTAGTGGCACAGCGCTTCTACGAAAAGTTTCGCAATGCAAGGGTATCTGCTAGGTTGCCCAACTTTGTTTTCCTTAATGAAATGTTACCCTTGAAGCAGCATTAGTCTTACCTCCAGCTGAGCTAAAATTGGCTGATTGTTCTGCACTGACATTCTTCCCAACTCTAACTATAAATGAGGTTATTAAGGGGTCGATAGCTGTTCTCTGCTGGTCTGAACTGGGGTGCCCTCATTGAACACCCCATGGGAGCTCCAAATGGCTAATTCACCCAGAGTGTGTCAAAGGAGGGCAGTTTCTGTCTACTGGCCATTATCCCCTTCACTAATAATAATAATAATAATATTTTATTTATATCCCGCCCTCCCCAGCCGAAGCCAGGCTCAGGGCGGCTAACAACACTAAAACAGTGCAACATTATAAAAACATTATAAAAATTAATTAAAATCAAAATTGATGGCAACCATAAACTAAAGTTTTGTAAAGATTGCCAAAGGAGGGAGTCAGGCTGCGCCCTGACCAAAGGCCTAGTGGAACAGCTCTGTCTTGCAGGCCCTGCGGAAAGATGTCAAGTCCTGCAGGGCCCTTGTCTCTTGTAACATAGAAGAGCTGAATATTCTTATTATTATTTATTGAATGTATATACTGCCCTACACCCAAGGGTCTCAGGGCGGTTCACAGAATAAAATAAAGATATAAAACCACAAAATACATCATAATAATAAAAACAACAACCCAATAGCCCCCCCTCAAAAAAACACATTTTAAAAGGGCATAGGACAGGCTTCCTCAACCTCGGGCCTCCAGATGTTTTCAGACTACAATTCCCATCTTCCCTGACCACTGGTCCTGCTAACTAGGGATCATGGGAGTTGTAGGCCAAAAAACATATGGAAGGCCGAGGCTGAGGAAGCCTGGCATAGGATAATGTTTCCTGGGTGATTTTGCTTCTTGGAAGATACATGGATTGAAAGGAGGGGAACAATATAAATGCATTGACTATAAAAAGAGGAACAAAACTGATTCAAAATCCAAAAGAAATGTATTTATTCTGGAAGACTCCTAATCTTAGATGTGAGGCAAAGAACTCCCATTTTTTAGAGGGAATCTGGTACCTGAGGTGTTTTTTGGATCAGGATGTCTCTCTCTGACTCTCGGCTGATTCTGCCTCTCTTCTCGTTCCCTCATCCTTCCCCCACAACAGCAAATATCACTCTGGATCCAGACACAGCCCATCCCAGGCTCATCCTGTCTGAGGATCGGAAAAGTGTGAGATATGGAGACAAAGAGCAAGACCTGCCCGATAATCCTGAGAGATTCAACAAGCGTACTTCTGTGTTGGGACATGAAGGATTCACAGCAGGCTGCCATTTCTGGGAAGTCACTGTGGAAAGTGAGGGAAAGTGGGTCTATTGGACTGTGGGGGTCACTAGGAAGTCTGCAGAGAGGAAGGGTGACTTTGCCTTAAGTTCTGAGGGAGGGATCTGGGCTGTAGGGAAGTCGGGAGGTGAGTACATGGCGTTTGACCCCCCTGATTACCTTCCTCTGTCCCTGTTTTGGGAGCCCAAGAGGATCCGAGTGACTCTGGACTATGAAGGGGAGGAGGTGTCTTTTTCTGATGCTGACTCAGGAACCGAACTGTACACGTTCTCAGGAGCCTTATTCTCTGGAGATACCATCCTCCCTTTCTTTCACCTGTCAGGAGATAAAACCCACTTCAGGATTTCCTGAGGAGATGGAATCCGCCTCACAGGCCCAGCAAATGTTTCTTTCTGGACCAGAATGACTCAGATTAAAACAACAACAGTATTTGCCTCTCAAGGGCACTTGAGGATTCATTCCAGTCGAAATAAGCAGAAATAACAAAATAGTCAATAAATTGTTGTTGTTTGTTGTGTTTTTCTTTTCCCTTTCCCTTTCCAGAATTTATTCTGCAGGTGAGTTCTTAAGGAAACAGTAACACTTGACCAGTCTGAATAAATAATCTTTTCCTCAAAAAGGTTCAGCCTCCATCACCTTCAATCCTGGTTTCGTTTCTCCACCTTCCTCTCCTCACAAGACTTTCCGCAGCTATTCAAATGTGCACATTACTGAATTAATAGATTTCTAGAAATCAGCCGTGTCAAATCAAAACCCCCTCTGCAAATACAGCTTTTCTGTCTCAACACTTGTTGGATTCAGTGGGGCTTTTGCCCAGTTAAATGTGTTTAGGGTTGCTGCATTAACATTCCTTATTTACAAGTCGGACTCTGTCTGTTGGTGTAGCAAACATGGCGTCCTCTGGCTGACGCTGGACTCCCAACTCCCATCTGCCCCATCCAGCATGGCCAGGGATCAGAGTTGATGAGAGCTGCAATCCAGCAGTTTCCCGAAGGCTGTGACTGCCCTATATATTTCACCTGGGACTTTGTGTTCCTCAGCCCCACCCCAAATACATTATGATCCACCAAATAGGGTCTTTTCAGCATCAGATGGGTTTATGTTTTCTCCCAGGCTGTTAATACCTATCATTTTAATTCTCACAACTATTTTCTGTTCCTGAAGCTGAGCGGGTCAGTGCCATAAACATGATGCCCTTCGATAATTCCACTGGGATAGTGGAAATCTGTCAGATACAGTTCAAGGTATCCAACGCCAGCTTTAAAGTGGGTTCCTTTTTTTGCTGGGACCTCATGGGTCTAGGGGTCCTTGCAGCAAGGGAAATGTCCTTTTTTGGCATCACCAGCCAAAGAGAGGCAATTTGGCAAAAGGATCTTGACACGCAGGTCTTGCCCAAGACCAGGACTGAACCAGGGACCTTGAGATCTTCAGTCTAATGTTCTCGCAGCTGACATAATTCAGCTTCTTGGGGGGAACAAGTGCAACCCGACCATCTGTGAAATGAGGCTCAGAAGGGGCAAGAGGGGATGCCAGTATCCTGCTCCACAAGAAAATGACAGTGGTTAAATCTCCGGGGCTTACCTCCAAGTAAACTTGCATTGGGCTTTCTGAGATGAATGAACTGTTCCTGAAGCCTGCATTTTCTGTGTTCTCCCAAGGAGAATGTCTTGCCACAGTGCAAAGATCAGTGACCATAGTGTGGTGTGTATCTGTGGCGTTCGTACGGAGCCCCCGGTCGTCTCACGGACTATTGACCCGTACACCACTAATCCGCTGCCACCAATGAGGTCCTCCCTGGTAAAATCACTTCAGTCTCAGTCAGCTTTTCAATTAAAAAAGAAGAGTGTATTTTATTTCAGGCATAAACAAAACTTTTACAGCATTCCAAACGGTGTTCCTCTTTACTTTCTTAGTCTTATGTTCCTCTCTCTATCTCTGCTACCACCCCACACTCACGGACCAACTGCCCTAACTGTCTGTCTATTACTAACTGCCTTTCTCAACTAGCCAATCCACTCAAAAACCAACCAACTACCCACCCACAACTCCCAACGAACTAACTCCAGAACTCCTCTCAGAACTAGTTTTATAGACCCGCTGACTCCAACCCCCTGGGTCCTGTCTGAGCATCCTATTTAACTATTTCCCCTCCAGCACTCTCTCATATATGTTAACGTCACAATATCTTTGCAAGGAAGGAGGGCAGAGCCAAAACCAAAATGTGTTCACTGTTCCTCCTTTGACCAGACCTGTCATGAGCTGCCCTACCCACTGCCCCCTATCCACAATGGGAAGGAGACACCAATGTCTGCCCCCTCCTTGAGTTTGAGCCGCAGCGAAGGCAACTTGCAGCTCTCTCACTTTTTCCAAGAGTGTACCGTGGTACCTTGGTTCTCAAACACCTTGGTAACAACTTGGAACTCAAACACTGCAAACCTGGAAGTAAATGTTCTGGTTTGCGAACTTTTTTCAGAAGCTGAACATGCTCTGTTTTGAATGTTACACTTCCGTTTTGAGTGCCACACTTCCGTTTTGAGTGTTATGCTGAGGTCTGTCTGTTTTTGCTATTTTGTGTTTTTGTTTTTGCGTGTTTTTTTGTTTTGTTTTTGTGACTGTGTGGAACGCAGCTCAGCTACTGATTGATTGTGTGACTGCAGTACATTGTTTATTGCTTTCATTTTATGGATCAATGGTCTCATTAGATAGTAAAATTCATGTTAAATTACTGTTTTAGGGGTTGTTTTTAAAAGTCTGAAACGGATTAATCCATTTTGCATTACTTTCTATGGGAAAGCGCGCCTTAGTTTTGGAACGCTTTAGTTTTGGAATGGACTTCCGGAACAGATTAAGTTTGAGAACCAAGGTACCACTGTATTCAGCTGTGTTTTCTGAGAATGGGAAAGGGAAGACTCTGGATGACACGGGTGGTGAGTTGGGGATCTTGATTGTTGTGACAGTGACTTGAGTGGAAAAACTAAAATATTCCTTCCGGTATCACCTTTGTTGTTGTTGTTTAGTCGTGTCCGACTCTTTGTGACCCCATGGACCAGAGCATGCCAGGCACTCCTGTCTTCCACTGCCTCCCGCAGTTTGGTCAAACTCATGCTGGTAGCTTCAAGGACACTGTCCAACCATCTCGTCGTCTGTCGTCCCCTTCTCCTTGTGCCCTCCATCTTTCCCAACATCAGGGTCTCTTCCAGGGAGTCTTCTCTTCTCATGAGGTGGCCAAAGTATTGGAGCCTCAGCTTCAGGATCTGTCATTCCAGTGAGCACTCAGGGCTGATTTCCTTCAGAATGGATAGGTTTGATCTTGCAGTCCATGGGACTCTCAAGAGTCTCCTCCAGCACCATAATTCAAAAGCATCAATTCTTTGACGTTCAGTAGCACCTTAGAGACCAACTAAGTTTGTTATTGGTATGAACTTTTGTGTGCATGCACACTTCTTCAGATACACTGAAACAGAAGTCACCAGACCCTTATATATAGTGAGAGGGTGGGGAGGGGTATTACTCAGAAGGGTGGTGGGAATGGTTGATTGGCTGATAGGTGTGGTAAACCTGTTGACGACTGTTAACGACTGCAATTGGTCTTACAGAGCTTGCAGGGCAGCAGCTGAAGAAGGAGCAAAAAGGGTTTTCTCGTGTGTGTGTTTCTTTGTGGCTGATTAGCTGCTCTCCCTGTGCAAAGGTCAGAGGGGGCACGGTTTCTGTTGAGGCAGGTGATTAGCTGTGGGAGGAGCTTATCAGAGCTTGCAGGGCAGCGGCGCGCACCTAGTGGCACGCGCAGTTTTATCCATCTTTTAGATTTAGGGGAGCTAGTCTCAAACGTTTGTTGGGGGAGACCTAGGTTTTTTTTGGGGGGGGAGATATTTGCCCTGTCTTCACGCTTCTTATGATGGAGGACCGCTGTAGCCACCCCCAATGACACGTTCTCAAGATGGAGGGTGAGGGAACAGCTGCAGTCGCCTGCGGTTCCTGCACAATGTTTGCCATCTTGCCAAAGGTTGCAGGCAGCTTTACCTGCAGCAATTGCATGTTGATTGCCCTCTTAGAAGACAAAGTCCAGCAACTGGAGGAACGTGTAGCTACGCTCCAAAGAATTAGAGAGCTGGAGCTCTTCTTGGAAGCAACAGAGCACACCGTCTCCACCAAGGAGGAGACAGGGGACTCCCCTGAGAAGGAGGCTAGTTCACCAACACAGGAGCCAGATATATGGAGAAACGTGACTCAAAGAAGTAGGAGGCCCAGGGTTCGCTCTGATTGTTTAGAAATACACAATCGCTTTGAGGTCCTCTCCCCTAGCATGGAAGATGAAGAGCAGACTCCATTTGACGATCTCTCCCTCATTACAGTCGATCAGGTATATGAAGACGAGCAGCAAAGTCAGTCCTCAGGGAATGTGCAGGCGACCTTGGAACGGACAGCTTACGGACGAACCCCGACCAAACCTAAGAGGAGGCGTGTAGTGGTGATAGGGGATTCCCTACTGAGGGGAACAGAAGCAGTGATCTGTGGGCCTGACAAGATGTCTCGGGAAGTGTGCTGTCTCCCCGGGGCTAAGATCCAAGATGTAACTGAACGACTGCAAGGAATCATAAAACCCACTGACAAATACCCCTTCCTCTTGGTTCATGTGGGAACCAATGACACTGCAAGCAATAGCCTCCAGAAGATCAAAAGAGACTACGAGGCTCTGGGCAGTAAATTGAAGCAATTAAATGCACAAATTGTCATCTCATCTGTCCTCCTAGTTGAACGACGTGGCCCAGGGAGAGAGGGAAAAATAGTGGAAGTGAACAGCTGGCTTCGCAAATGGTGTAAACAGGAACGGTTTGGATTATTCGATCACGGACTGCAGTTTCTTGAAGATGGACTTCTGGCAAGCGATGGGCTGCACCTCACAATGGTTGGGAGGAATGTTTTTGCCAAAAATCTCAGAAACCTCATCAGGAGGGCTTTAAACTGACTAATGTGGGGGAGGGAGACAGTGCTCCTGAAGGTAGGAGTCTATCAATTGATGAAGATGATTATCCAAATGTCATAGACCAAATGGAGCAAACAGCACGCAGACCTAGTGGTGGGAGGAAAAAATCCTTAAATAAGAGACATGGGGGAATGATTAATGGACTTCAATGTCTGTACACTAATGCGCAAAGCATGGGAAATAAACAAGATGAGCTTGAGCTCTTGGTACAGCAAACTAAATATGACATAATAGGCATCACTGAAACCTGGTGGGATAAGTCCCACGATTGGAATGTAATAATGGAGGGATACAATCTATTTCAGAGAAACAGACCAGACAAGAAAGGAGGAGAAGTGGCGTTATATGTCAGGGATGTGTATACCTGTGAAGAGATCCAAGATTTAGAACCTCAAAGCCAAAGTGAGAGCATTTGGGTCAAAATTAAGGGAGAGAAGAATAACAGTGACCTCATTGTGGGAGTTTACTATAGATCCCCAAGCCAAACGGAGGACATAGATGATGCCTTCCTGGAACAGATGGCCAAGCATGCAAAAGGAAGGGAGATAGTAGTAATGGGGGA
The DNA here is from genome assembly GCF_964270895.1 of Podarcis filfolensis. Taxonomy (NCBI): domain Eukaryota; kingdom Metazoa; phylum Chordata; class Lepidosauria; order Squamata; family Lacertidae; genus Podarcis; species Podarcis filfolensis. The sequence continues at coordinate 9,829,935 of NC_139605.1, forward strand.
CTTCAATTACCCGGATATTTGTTGGATGTCAAACTCAGCCAAGAGCATAAGGTCAAACAAATTCCTCACTGGCCTTGCAGACAACTTCATTGTCCAGAAAGTGGGAGAAGCGACAAGAGGAACAGCCATTTTAGATCTGGTCCTAACCAATGTTGATGACCTGGTTAGTGGGGTAGAAGTGGAAGGATCATTAGGCGCGAGTGATCATGCTCTTCTGAAGTTTACTATACAGCGGAAAGGAGCAGCCAAGCATACTAGGACTCAATTTCTTGACTTTAAGAAAGCCGACTTCATAAAACTTAGGGAAGTGCTGGGTGAGATCCCATGGACAGTAATACTAAAAGGAAAGGGAGTTCATGATGGCTGGGAGTTTGTTAAGAGGGAGATAGTAAAAGCACAACTTCAGGCAATACCAATGAGACGGAAACATAGAAGGTGCCTAAAGAAGCCAGGGTGGCTATCTACAGAACTTTTAACTGAGTTAAGATTAAAAAAGGATGTGTACAAAAAATGGAAAAGGGGGGAAACCACCAAAGAGGAATTCAAACAAATAGCCAGCACGTGTAGACACAAAGTCAGAAAAGCTAAAGCACAGAATGAACTCAGGCTTGCTAGAGAGATTAAAAGCAACAAAAAAGGCTTTTATGGGTATGTTCGTAGCAAAAGGAAGAACAAAGAAACAGTGGGGTCACTCAGAGGAGAAGATGGTGAAATGCAAACAGGGGACACAGAAAGGGCTGAACTCCTCAATGCCTTCTTTGCCTCAGTCTTCTCCGATAAAGAAAACAATGCCCGACCTGAAGAATTTGGAGCAAATGATTCAGCAGAGGAAACACAGCCCAGAATAACTAAAGAGATAGTACAAGAATACTTGGCTAGTTTAGATGTATTCAAGTCTCCAGGGCCAGATGAACTGCATCCAAGAGTATTAAAAGAACTGGCAGATGTGATCTCAGAACCACTGGCAGTCATCTTTGAGAATTCCTGGAGAACAGGCGAAGTCCCGGCAGACTGGAGGAGGGCAAATGTTGTCCCTATTTTCAAAAAGGGGAAAAGAGAGGACCCAAATAATTACCCCCCAGTCAGTCTGACATCAATACCAGGGAAGATTCTGGAGCAGATCATAAAGCAAACAGTCTGTGAGCACCTAGAAAGGAATGCTGTGATCACCAATAGTCAGCATGGATTTCTGAAAAATAAGTCATGTCACTAACCTGATCTCGTTTTTTGACAGAATTACAAGCCTGGTAGATGAAGGGAACGCAGTGGATGTAGCCTACCTTGATTTCAGCAAGGCATTTGACAAGGTGCCCCATGATATTCTTGTAAATTGGTAAAATGTGGTCTTGACTATGCTACCACTCAGTGGATTTGTAACTGGCTGACTGACCGAACCCAAAGGGTGCTCATCAATGGTTCCTCTTCATCCTGGAGAAGAGTGACTAGTGGGGTGCCACAGGGTTCTGTCTTGGGCCCGGTCTTATTCAACATCTTTATCAACGACTTGGATGATGGACTCAAGGGCATCCTGATCAAATTTGCAGATGACACCAAACTGGGAGGGGTGGCTAACACCCCAGAGGACAGGATCACACTTCAAAACGACCTTGACAGATTAGAGAACTGGGCCAAAACAAACAAGATGAATTTTAACAGGGAGAAATGTAAAGTATTGCACTTGGGCAAAAAAAATGAGAGGCACAAATACAAGATGGGTGACACCTGGCTTGAGAGCAGTACATGTGAAAAGGATCTAGGAGTCTTGGTTGACCACAAACTTGACATGAGCCAACAGTGTGACGCGGCAGCTAAAAAAGCCAATGCAATTCTGGGCTGCATCAATAGGAGTATAGCATCTAGATCAAGGGATGTAATAGTGCCACTGTATTCTGCTCTGGTCAGACCTCACCTGGAGTACTGTGTCCAGTTCTGGGCACCACAGTTCAAGAAGGACACTGACAAACTGGAACGTGTCCAGAGGAGGGCAACCAAAATGGTCAAAGGCCTGGAAACGATGCCTTATAAGGAACGGCTAAGGGAGCTGGGCATGTTTAGCCTGGAGAAGAGGCGGTTAAGGGGTGATATGATAGCCATGTTCAAATATATAAAAGGATGTCACATAGAGGAGGGAGAAAGGTTGTTTTCTGCTGCTCCAGAGAAGCGGACATGGAGCAATGGTTCCAAACTACAAGAAAGAAGATTCCACCTAAACATTAGGAAGAACTTCCTGACAGTAAGAGCTGTTCGACAGTGGAATTTGCTGCCAAGGAGTGTGGTGGAGTCTCCTTCTTTGGAGGTCTTTAAGCAGAGGCTTGACAACCATATGTCAGGAGTGCTCTGATGGTGTTTTCTGCTTGGCAGGGGGTTGGACTCGATGGCCCTTGTGGTCTCTTCCAACTCTATGATTCTATGATTCTATGATACAGGAAAAAGCAACAGATGAGATGGCTAAAAATAGCTTTATCATGTATAATGAGATAAGAATCCAATGTCTCTACTCAGACCAGGTCTCTCCATGGTTTTAAGTTTGGTAATAAGTTGCAATTCAGCAACTTCTCTTTCCAGTCTATTTCTGAAATTCTTTTGTAATAAGACAGCTACTTTGAGATCTTGTATAGAATGGCCCATGTGAACAAAGCACAACAGATCAGCATCCCACCATCTTAGGCTCAAAGGAGAGCTCCCTTTTCCCGAAGTTTTCCATATAGCAAGGGGAGCGTCCTTTGGGGTAATGCCCATCAAAGGGAGTGAATGGACTATGCAAAAGGAACACGGCCGGTAAAGCTTTGCCAAAGCCCGGGGTTGAACCAGGGACCTTTAGATCTTCAGTCTAACGCTCTCCCAGCTGAGCTACTTTGGCTGCCCAGGGCAAAAGCAAGCACGATTCTAGTTTCTCCCAGAAACAAGACTCCCATGTTGCAAGATGAGGTGGCTGGACCTTTTCCTCAGTGGCGAGGCGACCTGGCATCGAAACCTTTGGATAGATGAGCCCTTGAATTTAGATAACAGGCCCATCAAGAAGTGGAATGGCAACACCCTGGTCCAGACCTGGCTGGTCTAGTGATTTGGCAAGTCTCACCACACTGGCCGGGGATAGATTTCCAAACAGGGAGCATAAAAACATAAGGAGAACCCTCCTGGATCAGACCAATGACCCACCTAGTCTAGCATCCTCACAATCGTCTACCAGCCTTCAATAGCCCACCCTGAATTTGTCTAATCCTTCTTTAAAGCTACCCAGTTCAGTAGGCAATCACTGTTTCCTGTGGGAATGAGTTCCATTGTTTTAAATGTGGTGCGTGAAGAAATGCTTTTCTTTCTTGCCCTGAATCTTTTCAGCTTCACTGCATGCTCACGAGTTCTAGGGTTATGAGAGAACTTTTCTCCCCTCACTTTCTCCATGCCATGCTTAATTATATAATCTAGCATGCCACCTCTCTGACCGGCCTCTTCTGTGCGTTGTAAAGTCCCCAAATGCTGCAAGGGGAAGTGTTTCCTCTCCCCTCATGGAGGTGATGCTCTTGCAGAGGTTTTGTCTTGTGGCCCACACCGGACATGGGTTTCTGTTGAAAATGTGCTCAGGCATATTTATGTGCAGCCTTCTTAGCGCAGTAGGCAGCGCGTCAGTCTCATAATCTGAAGGTCCTGAGTTCGAGCCTCAGAGAAGGCAGCTTGCAGATCTCTTTGTTTTTGCAAAGGGTGTGTGCCCCCTCTGTTTTCTGAGCGAGAGGTCTGAGTGTTTTATCTTGTGAATTCAAGGACAGGAGTGATGCTTTGGGTGGGAGGGGATGTGTGTTGGTGTCTCAGATAAGCCCATGTGCTTGGACAGAACAAAACTATCTTTAAAACAAACAAACAAAGCCCATTAAGTGAAGGAATTAAAAGTCAGGGAGGTGGTGCTAGTTTCATCTGTCCCTGATGGTCTAGTGGTCAGGATTTGGCGCTTTCACCGCCACGGCCCGGGTTCAATTCCCGGTCAGGGAATCCTTTTGCCAGGAGGAAGGAGCACTAGCCTGACTCTGGCTCCTTTTCAATGGGTCACAGAATCCTAGAATTGTAGAGTTGGAAGGTACCCCAAGGGTCATCTAGTCCATCTCCCTGAAATGCACATTGGGCCACACTGAGTGATGTGCTAAGAAAGAAACCTGTCTGCGGACACCTCCATCCTGTCGTACTACCTGGTGGTTTAGTGGTTAGGATTTGGCACTCTCATCACCACCCCAAACTGGGTTTGATTCCCAGTTGGAGGATCCTTTCTTTTTTTAGTTTAAATATTTTTATCAGTTATTTAAAACAGAGAAATAGCACTAACTAAAATCCTCAACCCATGCTCACTTTCCACAAATCACCTTACCTGTTTATCAGCATTCTGAATCATTTTTAAACCTTGTATCGGGGAATCCGAGTTTGGGTGCAGGCAAAGATGCTCAGCCGAGAAAGCAGAAAGGGAGCTGAATTTGATGCAAGGATGCCTTGACTTGCACACCTACAGTCCTCTGCTTTACCAGCCGAGCTATCAAAGGGCACTGAGATATGGGCAAGCTGGCATGGGGGAGCCTTTGCCCTTGGGTTTCTGTAGTGTAGTGGCTATCACATTTGCCTAACACGCAAAAGGTCCCTGGATCGAAACCGGGCAGAAACATGCCTTTTATTTTCCAGCAGCCAGACTGAAAACAAAACCCCAGACAATGAAATGAACAAGAAATCAGTTGTGTATTAATCACTGTTTGTGATCGATATGTACTGCAGATAAAGAAAAATACATGCAAAAATGAGATATGGACAAAGAAAGTTTCTATACCAGGGAAAGTTAGAAAATGAAGAGAGGAAGAAAATACAATTCATAACAGTTTTAACAAATTTCAATTGCCCTTCGAGTAATAGAGCAATTTGCACACACATAACCGCCACCATAGAGCTACAATTCTCAGAGTCCCCTGGGAAGAGGAATAAACTGTTAAACCCAGTGCTTTTTTTCTAAAAAATGTTTAGAGGTACTCTCATTTTCCTACTCATATTGAAATACTGCCCCTAAATGAGGCCAAACTTAGATTCACAAAATGTTTAGGGGTATGTGTACCCCTCCCTCCCTCCCAGAAAAAAGCACTGGTTAAACCACTCTGAAAATTGTAGCTCTGTGAGAAGGATAGGAGTCCCTGAAGAACTCTCTGCACCCTTAGCACAGGGGCGAAACTAGGCTTTATTTCACCCGAGCCAAAGGCCCAGTTTGGTATAAAAAAACCCATGTGCATTTGCACACAAAGAGGCTGGGAGCATCAATGGCACCCCTCTGGAGGCTTCACTGGGGGAAAAACAAAAACAAGCCAGCCTGCCCCTTGTTACAGCTCTGTTTAGCAAACCACAGTTTCCAGGGTTCTTTGAGGAAAACCATGACTGTTTAAAATGGTATGTTACTGCTTTAAATGTATAGTGCAGATGGAGGCCCAGGAAATGAAGTTAGCAGCCTCCCATAATGCCTCTGCACTTATACGGTTGTTCACAAGGGCCTTTTTCTTCTGTGGAAGCAGCAGGCATAAGTCACATTGACCTGACTGCTCACTGCTTACAAAGCAGAAGCAGCATACCCTCCAACATTTATCTGATGTGAATAGGGACGTCCCATTCCATAATGATAATTTTATTATTTATACCCCACACATGTGACTGGGTTGCCCCAGCCAGTCCGGGCAGCTTCCAACATAAATAAAAACATAAAACTTTTTTTTTTTTTTTAACTTCTCTATACAGGATTGCCTTTAGACAGCTCAGGGGTTGGATAACTCCATACCCTCCAACATTTCTCCAGTGAAAATAGAAACATCCTAAGGAAAACCAGGACATTCTCTAAATCAGGGACATCCCTGGAAAATAGGGAAGAGATGGAGGGTCTGAAGCAATACTTGGCTCATCATTTCTCACTGACAAGTTAAAAGCACCTGCTGGAGGTGGGAGGCTATTTAAGATGGCTCAGTGTCATTTCCCAGCTCTGCTTGCCTGTCTTATGAACACCTCCATCCACAAAACCTCAGATGAAAGGAGGAAAGCTGCCCAGGTCTCTGTGGCGCAATGGGTTAGCGCATCTGGCTGTTAACCAGAAGGATGGTGGTTCGAGCCCACCCAGGGACGGCTGTGGGCGGGATTTATAGACGAGGTGGCCGAGTGGTGAAGGCGATGGACTGCTAATCCATTGTGCTCTGCACGCGTGGGTTCGAATCCCACCCTCGTCGGCCCTTTTCCCCATGGGATGCAGGATTTCAGGATGGAAACTTTTACTTAGTTCTGCTGTCTTGACCCCTGGAAAAAGTAAGAGTCAGAATAAAGTGTAGAACTTGAAGACAAGATTGGCAACCTCACAAAATGCCTCTGTACCATTGGCACACTAAATGGGGGTCTTTTCATTCTGTCGCAAAGATACTGCATGGAGTTGCTCCAAGGAGGCACGGCAGAGGCTGAGGATTTGGCCTCTTGAAGGAAAAGACTTCTTTGCTGGCCGCCTTCCACAGAACCATCACTGTCTGGAGAGAAGGCAGTTAGCTCTAAGTCTGTTGCTGGAAGAGAACTGCAGAATCTGGAATTGTTTAACACAAAGCATTCCAGCCAGTAGCAGGAAGCAAATGCCTCTCACCGTTTTCTTTTGCGTGCTGTCTAATGCAGGGGTCAGCAACCTTTTTCAGCTGTGGGCCGGTCCACTGTCCCTCAGACCATGTGGTGGGCCAGACTATATTTCCGGGGGGGGGGGGCGGGGATGAACAAATTCCTATACCCCACAAATAACCCAGAAATGCATTTTAAATAAAAGCACATATTCTACTCATGTAAAAACACCAGGCAGGCACCACAAATAACCCAGAGATGATTTTAAATAAACACATTCTACTTATGTAAAAACACACTGATTCCCGGACCATCCGTGGGCCAAACTGAGAAGGTGATTGGGCCGCATCCGGCCCACGGACCTTAGGTTGCCTACCCCTGGTCTAACGGAAAAGCAAAATGCCATTGGCACCTAGCAGAGGATGGTTTCGATCCATCGACCTCTGGGTTATGGGCCCAGCACGCTCCCGCTGCGCCACTCTGCTGGATGGCAGGAAAGTGGCCTGGTGCTTTTCATCTATTCAGCTCCGGCAGATAAACTTCAGGTCAAAGGAGGCTGATGGTGGTGGTGGGGAACCACTCAGCTCTCTGCGGCACAATCAGTTAGCATGTCTGGTTCTTAACCAGAAAGAAGGTGGTCTGAGCCTACCCAGGTCAGGGGTTTGCATGGTGAAGGCGATGAGCGGCTAATCCATGGTTCCTTGCACATGTGAATTTGAATCTCGCCTTCATCAACACTTCCCCCACTGGATGGAGGATCTGCAGCATCGACTTTCGGCTAGCTATGCTGTCTTTGCTACTTGGGAGGTAAAAGACAGAGGAAGGCATCTGCCAGCCTGGACTCAAACCAAATCCATCCTCCGAGGAATGTATTGCGCGTCCAAGGGGGTGTGGCGTGCCACCCCCAGCGGGCATGGCGTGCATCCCGGGGAGTGTGGCAAGCGTCCTGGGGGTGCACAGTGAGTGGCGCACACCCTGGGAGGTGCTGCCGATCGGGGGTCGGCATTTTATCACCCCTCCTTTGGAATGGCACCCGGGGTGGACTGCCCCTCTGCCCCTGCCTCAGAACACCCCTGCCTGCTGCTGCTGCCACCACAGTAGCAGTGATGGCTTCAGCCCACTTCTTGGTGCTGCTGGTTTCCCCTCACACTAGGGAGGAAATGGCAGGGGGTGTCCTATAGGGTCTCCTGGGCTCTGCCCCTTCCCAGCACGATTGACAGTAACACCCCACCCCCCAACCCTCCACCCCCAGTGACAGCCTTTGATTCCCTCTTCAGCTGTTGGGTAAAGATTCCCACTTTGTTCCTGATGTAGATCTTCACTCACCTCCCCACCTCCTTTTCTGGCAGCGGAGGCACCATTTTGTGGTTTGCCTCAAGCGCTGAAATGTATTGGGCTGGCCCTATTGCTTCTACATCACTGGCTGGTGGGAGTGGGGCTGGTCACCATGCCACCATTTTGTGGTTCTATCTCTTTTTCTGCTCTTTTAGATGGGGCAGCCATTTTGTGTTGTGCCCTGTTGCCACAGCAATCATCTTGCAACTGCAGCCCACAATACTTTCTCCAAATTCCAAATAGGAGAACCAGCTCAGAAAAGTTGGCCTAATCACCCTGTTCTACATAAATAGCTCCCTCAGGTCCCCGCCTGTATTGTCTTCCGCTGCTCAGGTGTATATTTACAATAAACTGAGCCAGCGATTAAAAAATCTTTACTTCTCTGCACAGAGCAGCAACTCGGCTCTCAGCTCCCTGACAGGAAATGGATTGAGAAGACTGGTTAAAAAAACACCTTGCTACTTGAAAAGGCCTTTGGTGGAATATCTTTCCTGGTTTGATTGGAAAGCATTTATGTTTCGAATCCTGCCATCAGTTACCTTCGCACACTGGCTGGAGGCTCAGGTGTGGGGAGCTTGCCAGGCTCCTCATCTGACCCGAAGTCTGTTTGTGGGGAGCCTTGCCTACCCACCCTACTTTATTCCTTAAACCCTCTCTGCTCTTCTCCATCCCACTTGCAAAGTCACAGGTAGAAAGGAGAAGCGAGGGGAGAGATAAATCTCACTGAATTCTGTTCTGTTCTCATACATAAATCTCACTGAATTCAGTGTAGCTTCAGTCCAATTAAATGTGTTTGGAGTTCCTGCATTAACATTCCTTATTAAACTTGCTTTGGATTGGGCTGCTGGTATTAACTGTTCCTGAAGGTTGGATTTCTGAAGGTTCTCACCAGGTGTGATGCATTGTCACTATGTGTCAATATCAATGAATTGCGAGTTGTGCATCTTTGCAAGGAAGGTGGACGGAGTGAGAGAAAAACAACATTGTCTCCACCTCCTATAACCACCTGGCTCTGCCTCTTGTGACCAGACCTGCCATGAGCTGTCCTACCCACCATCCCCAATGGGGAGGAGATGCCACTCTCTGCCTGCTTCTTAGCACATGAAACAGCCGGTCAGTTTCATAATCTGAAGGTCCTGGCTAACACCCCAGAGGACAGGATCACACTTCAAAACGACCTTGACAGATTAGAGAACTGGGCCAAAACAAACAAGATGAATTTTAACAGGGAGAAATGTAAAGTATTGCACTTGGGCAAAAAAAAAATGAGAGGCACAAATACAAGATGGGTGACACCTGGCTTGAGAGCAGTACATGTGAAAAGGATCTAGGAGTCTTGGTTGACCACAAACTTGACATGAGCCAACAGTGTGACGCGGCAGCTAAAAAAGCCAATGCAATTCTGGGCTGCATCAATAGGAGTATAGCATCTAGATCAAGGGAAGTAATAGTGCCACTGTATTCTGCTCTGGTCAGACCTCACCTGGAGTACTGTGTCCAGTTCTGGGCACCACAGTTCAAGAAGGACACTGACAAACTGGAACGTGTCTAGAGGAGGGCAACCAAAATGGTCAAAGGCCTGGAAACGATGCCTTATGAGGAACGGCTAAGGGAGCTGGGCATGTTTAGCCTGGAGAAGAGGAGGTTAAGGGATGATATGATAGCCATGTTCAAATATATAAAAGGATGTCACATAGAGGAGGGAGAAAGGTTGTTTTCTGCTGCTCCAGAGAAGCGGACATGGAGCAATGGATCCAAACTACAAGAAAGAAGATTCCACCTAAACATTAGGAAGAACTTCCTGACAGTAAGAGCTGTTCGACAGTGGAATTTGCTGCCAAGGAGTGTAGTGGAGTCTCCTTCTTTGGAGGTCATTAAGCAGAGGCTTGACAACCATATGTCAGGAGTGCTCTGATGGTGTTTCCTGCTTGGCAGGGGGTTGGACTCGATGGCCCTTGTGGTCTCTTCCAACTCTATGATTCTATGATTCTATTCTATGATTCTAAGCCTCTGAGAAGGCAACTTCCTCCTCTCTCCTTTTTGCCAAGGTGTGTGTTCAGCTGCACTCTCTAAGAAGGGAAAAGGGAAGACTCTGGGTGTCGTGAGTGATGAGTTCGAGATCTTGATTGCTGTTATTTACAGTGTTACCTCAGGTTAAGAACTTAATTTGTTCTGGTGTTAGATACCACCTTTGTATGGACGTAGAGTTCAGGTTCTGAAGAACAGATCTTGCTGGGTGAAAAACAGGCTAATGAGTCATACCATAACACAGAGGTTGATGGATCACACATCCCCTGTGTTATCTCACCAAGAAATGGCCTCCTGGGTCATCAGTGCCTCTCTCAAAGGGGCGACATGCCACATACTTACTTGAGAATGCATGAATTACACAGCTTCAGCCATGCCCAGTTGGCTGTGGGCTCCAGCGACTATCATGCAGACCAGCTGTGCTTTTAAAAGTTAAAAATTCAACAACGATAGCATTAAAATGTTACACAAAATTAAGAATTAGAAGGAGCACGAACTCTTGTCCTGTCCACACCTTTCATGTGTTTTTACCCATTGCACACTTCTGCTAAAATCCTGAATTTTTCCATTTTCTTCTATGGGCAACTGATCAGTATCATCCCCAAGGGCAGGGCTGGCTCAATGTACAATATTTTTTTTTTCAGAAAATTGAGAGGGAAAGCCAGGGAATAGGCTGTGTTTGGGGGAAATCTCTACTTCCAAAGATGGTGTGGTATAGTGGTGAGAGTGCGGGCTAGGACCAGGATGACCAGGATTCAAATTCCCACACAAGTCATGAAATTGACTGGGTTACCCTCGGCCAGTCGCTGTCTCACAGTCTAACCTTCCTCACAGGACTGTTGTGAGGATGAAATGTTTTTGATTACAGTATATGAGTTTTTGATTTGCTAATGTCTGATCTTGGAATATTGTTGTATTGCCTCTTTTGCACAAGTTTCTTTCAATATTTTTCTTTATATCTTTTGTCTCTTTATCTTACATGTGCACATATTAAATTGTTTTCTTCCTTTGTTGAACTGCTGGAATACTCTGCTAGTCGTGTTCTACAAAAAGTATCTATTTAGGGTAGTGGTGTCCAAACTTTTTTCAAAGAGGGCCAGTGAAGGGCCGTGAGTGCCAACCAAAGGGCTGACCAAAGTTGTTGACCTTTTTTTAGGGTTGAAGTTGTTGAGGTTCTTAAGGTTTTTTTAGGATTTTACCCAAGGAAATAAACTGCCACAGGGGCCGGATTCAACTGACAGGCCCCTCAAATGGACTGTGGCTGCTCTGCACTTTTTGTGGGAAGCACTGGAAATAAATAAACTAAACCTTGATCTGATCTAGCAAGATGATTCTTACCTTATTACAGAAGACAGCTTTTCCCCCAACAAGAAAAACAACAACCCTGTACAACCTACAGTTCATATTTATTCATCCAATTCTCCTGTGGCCATCTAGAACACTCAACAATATTATCTTTAATCCATAGTTAAAGGAAATGAAAGATTATTAAAAAGACACGGCTTCAGCTTGGCTTTCTTTCCACATGCAGCTTCTGATGTCGAAGAAGACCACTGCGCCGCGTGAAACATTTCTGGCACTCAGAGCATTCGTAGGGCTTCACCCCCGTGTGGGTTCTCTCGTGCTGAATGAGGTACGACCTGCGGCTGAAGGTCTGCCCACAGTCTGAGCACTCGTAGGGCTTCTCCCCTGTGTGGATTCTCTCGTGTTCTGTAAGGACCGAGCTGTAGCTGAAGCTCTTCCCACACTCCGAGCAGGTATACGGTTTCTCTCCTGTGTGCATGCGCTGGTGTATGAGGAGGTGGGATTGCCTGCTGAAGGTCCTCCCACACTCCGAACATACATGTTGGTTTGCTCTTGTCTGGATTTCCCGGGGCTGAGGAGCATCGTAAGGCTGAGGGAACCTTTTCCCATAGTCCGACCAGATGGAGGGTTTCCCTACCATGCATTTCCTCTCAGGCATATTGAGGTGCAGCCTCAACTTGAGGCTCTTGCCCCATTCCGAGGATTTGTATGCCTTTTCTGCCGTCGGCAGTCTCTGCTTCTTGAGGACGTCAGAGCTTGGGAACAAGTTCTTCCCGCCATCCACACCCGCCTTCTTTCTTTTACGCCGGAGCATTCCGTCCTGGAAGGCCCTCTTGTGTGATCCTGTGTGAGCACCCTCATGGAGAAAGGATAGCTCTGCTGTCCTCCATGGTTGGTTTTCTACGTGATTTTCTTGAACCTGCAAACCTCTGGGCATCAGTTCCATTTCAGGATCCTGGGGACTTTTCCCTTTGGTGTTTTCCCATGATCCTGTAGGGACATCTCCTTTCTTGGGTCCTTCTGGCAGAAGAGCCTCTTCATCCTTGGGCTCCTCTTTCACCTTCACTTGCCAGTCAACAGCTGGAAGAAAACAAGACACCTGTTAAATCGGTCACACGAAGGACACAAAGTGGAGTAAGAACTGATCTATGGATCATAATTAACAGGATAAGTTGACCACTCATTTAAACAAGAACATAGATGTCAACAAAAATCACAAACAATCCTATACAGTGGTACCTCGGGTTAAGAACTTAATTCGTTCTGGAGGTCCGTTCTTAACCTGTAACTGTTCTTAACCTGAAGCACCACTTTAGCTAATGGGGTCTCCCGCTGCTGCCGCGCCACCAGAGCACTATTTCTCTTTTCATTCTGAAGCAAAGTTCTTAACCCAAGGTACTATTTCTGGGTTAGTGGAGTCTGTAACCTGAAGCGTCTGTAACCTAAAGCATATGTAACTCAAGGTACCACTGTACATTTCATCAGGGGTGTCAGATAATTCCATCTAAAATGGAAAAGGGAGTGGAAGTTCCTGTAATCTGGATATTCATCTGAGGCCAGGGACAAAAATTGTGCAGACAAATCTGAGTGGTATTCACTATGATCAGTGCTATTTTTCTAGAAAAAGAGGTGCCAGAACTCATCATTCGTGTTTCCTTGTTCTTTTATAATGGCAATGGCACCCAACTGAGGTGGTGTCAGAACTGAGTTCCAACTGAAAAAAAGCCCCAACTATAATACATATAGGGAGGTAAATATGGAAGAAAGCCTTCTTGCAAATATTTGGATCCCAAAACATTTAGGGCAGGCTTCCTCAACCTCGGCCCTTCAGATGTTTTGAGAGTACAATTCCCATCATCCCTGACCACTGGTCCTGCTAGCTAGGGATCATGGGAGTTGTAGGCCAAAAACATCTGGAGGGCCGAAGTTGAGGAAGCCTGATTTAGGGCTTTAAATGCCCAAGCTGACACCTTGAAGTGGGCCTGGAAAATAACTGGCAAGCAGTGTAGCTGTTTTAAGACCTTGTTAGGAAGAAAAGTGTTTAAAAACAGAATTCCACATCAACAACTCTGAAGTGGTATAGCCTTTCTACTGCCTCATTCAGATCCAACCAAGAAAAACAATTTTTTTAAGGGGGAGGCGGGAATCTTGACCTCATACCCTATGTCGGTTTCCAAATCGGGAGTGTGGACTTTAGGTGCACTCTGAAGTTCACATAGGAGGAATGTGGAGCCCCTGCTACACTGCAAGCACCTCGGGTGCTCAGTAAATACTTGCCTGGGACAATGGTCTCTCCATCGCCTTCTTCTACAGCCTCCATGGAAAGCTTCAACGTGACAGTCTCTGACAGATGCTGCCCACATGGTGTCTGAAATGAAGGCCAGTGAATAATATATTTTCATTTTTTTTATTTACTTATTTCATATGCTGCTTGATTTTGTCTCTCTCTTTAAGCTAAAACCTCAAAGCAGTTTACCAAAAACAAAAAGGAACAATAAAATTATTAGTAAAAACAATTAAAAAGTTCAAAAAATGAAAAACCAGCAGTAAACTTGAAACACATACGCTTTCCTAGATAACTGGGAAGGCTTGTCTAAACAAAAATGTTTCTAGCAGGTGCAGAAAATTATAAAACGAAGGTGTCTGCTGGATAGCCATAGTTCCAATGTGTAGGTGCCACCACACTAAAAGACTGATTTTTACACACACACACACACACACACACAGAGAGAGAGAGAGAGAGAGAGAGAGAGAGAGAGAGATTGTATCGTTTTTTTTGTTAAGGGCTAATTTCTGAGAAAGTTGTGACCCTCAGGATGAAACAGTTTGCTCACCTGGTCTTTGTGGTTCTCAGAGCACTTCAACCTCAGGAGGAAATCCTCTGCCAGAGCCACTGCCTGCTTGCCGGTCTCTGGCCCCCGTTCCTTGACCCAGCTCCGCATTTCCTCCGGGAGGATCATCAGGAACTGCTCCAGGATCACCATCTCCAGGATCTGCTCCTTGGTGCGTCTCTCCGGCTCCAGCCACTGACAGCAAAGTTCCCGGAGATGTCCAAGTGCCTCCTGGGGCCCCTCAGCCTCCCAATAGGAGAACCGCCGGAAACGCAAGCGCTGGGCCTCCAAGCCAGCTGGAATGCCCCCCTCTGCTAGGTTCCCAGAAAGATCCTGGCTCCGGTCAACCTCATGGGATTCTCCATTAACACCCGGCAACATTTGGACCCTCCACTCTTCATGGGTCCACCATTTGGCATCTGCAAATCCCTTTATGGAATATTTAAAATCTGTAGGGATCTTCCCCAAGTGAGGCCGTGGTGGCAGCGGATTTTCCCATCCTGGCCAAGCAGCGGCCACATCCTTTGGGAACTTACCCCGCAGAGCTTCCCAGCACTGTTGCAGCCCTCCATCTGGCTCCTGCTTAATTCTGTGTGCGGCTGCTTCCCCAGAAAGCTCTCCATTGGTCTCCACCTGGATGATGTGAAGGTCCCTCTGCAGGGACTCCCCTGGTCCGAACTCTGCTGGATACTCCTTTTCTGTTTTTACTCCAGGCATGCTTCCTTGCTTTGCACACGAAACTGGAAAACATCCAGCGCAATGTCAGTAAGTGTGCAATTTATTAAAAAACAAATGCAAACCAGGTCTAACCCAGTTTCTCGATTTTAGATTCTAATTTCCCCAATCTTAAATTTGTTTCACCACATGATTTGTTCTTTGATTTCTACAAATTACTTTTTATATGCATATCCCCACCACCACAATTTCCCCCAACAGTTCTGCAAAGCAATCACAAAAATATGCATTACTCTGCACAGTTTACCCCAGTACATGCAATTTTGTACACATTATCTGGCTGGAGAACAGCACTGAAAACTTAGGATAAATGTGATTTTTTTGGGGGGGTGGGGATGTTTTTCGGTTCTTTCTTTCTTTTGCTAATTAAGTAGGTTCCCCTTTAAATGTGAACAGAACTGATTCCCCACCCCACCCCTAGATCTGAGAAATCTGTGGCCTTCAGATGCTGTTGGACTACAACTCCCATCATGCCCGGCTTATAAATATTTCAAATAAACATTTTTTATATATAGCTAGCTACAAGGGCAAAACTGTTTGGGGGTATAAAATCATTGGTTTATTCCAAATGACCCACAGGAATATTCTGCTTTTCCAAATAACCAGAAAACACACTGGCTTCTTTCTTCTAAATGGTCATTTGAATACAAATAGGCAGAGAAACATGTGAGACCAAAAGAAGATCAGTTGCTTTCACTGTTCGGTCTTTAGGGACCATCACCAAATGGACAATATACACCCCTTGCTGTTATAAAATAGATAAACACACTATCCTTCTGAGCAGCTGCTGGAGATTTGCAGGATTGATTTGCTTAAAAAATGACACCAGTTATTAGTACAGTGGACACTCGGGTTGTGAACGTGATCTGTGCAGGGTGCATGTTCACAACCCACAGCATTCGCAACCTGCATCTGCGCAAGCGCGGGTTGTGATTCGGCGCTTCTGTGAATGTGCAAAGCGCGATTTAGCGGTTCTGCGCATGGACAGCCACCGAAACCCGGAAGTAATCCGTTCTGGTACTTCCGGGTTTCAGCGGTCCGCAACCCGAAAAAACACAGCCTGAAGCGTCTGTAACCTGAGGTATGACTGTATTTGCAGTTTTTTTAGGAACATCAGAAAAGCCCTGTTGGGTCTGGTCCTCTGGTCCAGCATCTCTTGTAGTGGCGAACCGGATCCCCCAATGCAAAACCTACAGGCAGGATCCGAGCGCAACAGTTCTGATTCCCCATAAAGTGGTATTCAGAGACCCATTGCTTCAGACGCTGGACATAATTTTCAATGGAAGGTAGAACAGAATCCCAAAATGATAGGAAAACACAGAGTATGTGAGGCTGGCCAAGGGAAAAAGAAACCTGCCCTACTCTTGTGCTATTAACAGCTGCATGAGTCTGCAAAGGTGAGCAATAATAACAATAACAATAATAATTTATTATTTATACCCAGCCCATCTGGCTGGGTTTCCCCAGCCACTCTAGGCAGCTTCCAACAAAATATTAAAATACAATAGTCTGTTAAACATTAAAAGCTTCCCTAAGCAGGGATGCAAGTGATGCAAGCCATGGCACAGAGCTATCAAACAGCTCAGGTCTGTCAATCAAAGGCTGCGGTCAAAAAGGCACAGGCGAGAGGCTGTAAGTTGGCAACCCCAGCGCAGACTCCCGGTTTCCCTGCTTGCAACACGGCTGCTTCCCTCTCTCCAGCTATTTCTGCTTCTCCTGCTCTTCCTCTGGATCCGGGCCTTGTCTGAAACTCACCCTCCCCTGGCGGTCTTTGCATCACAGCTGCTGGTGATGTCTTGGGGGCCTCCCAGATCTTCATAAGGCGGGGTGTGCACCCCAAAAGCCAGTCTCCCAAGCAAGGAGGAGAAGGGACACAAAGCGGCTGCCTTCTTCACATCTGCCCTTCTCAAATTCATGCGCCTCTCTGCCAAGGAGAACTCGGTTCATTTAACCCTTTCCTTGTATTTCATTTTGTTGTTGGTTTTGGGAAAAGGCAACATGCGTGTTATATATAAAAGTGGCAGATTAAAAGCAGAAGGACATCAGGGGAGCCTCCTGGGTCAGGCCAACGGCCCATCGAGGCCAGCATCCTGTTCTCAGAAGGTCTGTCCAGATCATGGGCATAGCCAAGGGATGGCATGGAGGGTCAGCTGCCCCCCTAAATCAATAAAAAATACATAGCAAACGGAGGTTCTGCCCCCCTAACAAAAGGCCTGCCCTCCCTAACCAAAATCCTGGATACACCCATGATCCAGATCTCTGTGGAACCCCCCCCCCAAGCAGGATTGCAGCACAAGAGCTTTCTCCCCTCCTATGATTCTTAGTAACTGATATTCAGAAACATTTACTGCCTCGGACTGTGCATAGCCATCATGACTAGTAGCCAGCCTTGCCCTCTGTGAATTTGTCTAATCCTCTTTTCAAGCCATCCCAGTTGGTGGTTGTCATGGCCTCCTGTGGCAGGGAGTTCCACAGGTGCTGCTTGAAGTATTTTCTTCCCTGGATAACCTTCAAGTTCTAGTATTAGGAGAGAGGGAGGAAAACTTTTTTCTATCCACTTTCTGCTTGCCAGATTCATGCAGGCAGGTTTCTGACATACATAGGAAGCTGTTATACTATTCCAAGTCTGTCCATTGGTCCATCTAGCTTAGTATTGTCTGGCAGCAGCTCCCCAAGTTTTGGGATCTCCCTCAGTCCTTGCTGGAGGTGTGGGAGATTGAACCTGGGATGTCCTACGTGCAAAGCCACTGAGCTGCAGCCCATCTCCCCATACTGTAACTTGGTCCCAGTTTGTTTAGGGCTCCATATATACAAAGAACATAACCTTTAACCTGGCTCAGTCACAAGCTGGTAGCCTGTACAGTTATTTCAGATTAGGCATTGTATGTGCCTGCCAGAGCACCCCCTTTCCCACCTAACTGCCACTTTCGAAGAAGACTAAGAGGCAGCCCCACACAGAACTCATTAGTCAAGTAAGCTCTTTGAGGTGTCCCCGATAGATGTGTTGTGACCCGCAGAATTCCATCTTGTGGCAACGTGGAAACAGGCCTTCTTCGAGACTGGCCCCTGCTCTTTGCAATGATCTCCCCTCTGCAATGCAGGTGCAAAGGCAATACAGCCAGACCCACTTTGAGCTTGTTTCCTCCCTTCTCCCTCCCAGTTCTTCTTCCTTTTGTGCCATGCCTTTTCAGATGGCAAGTACTGATTTTTGCAAGCGGCTCTTGAAGAGCCTTTGTGTTGCCAAAATAAATGCTGTAAACAAATAATACAACAGGCAGAACACCAGCAAACTTGACACAAATAAAACACATTAAAAAAAAACAACAGGCACGACCTCCCGTCTATTCCTTATTTCAATTTCATATTAGTTATTGCCAATACACACTTTTATCATCATTTAACTTTTTCTTAATATAGCTTAACTCTTATGTCTAACTTGCAGCTATTACTGAAGTTCCTCGAATGCTGCAACAGAGTTTAAACTACTATATTTATATTTCAAATATTCTTTGAAAACCTCCCATTTTGAGACAAATTCCTGTTTTGATTTATTCTTTATTTTTTCTGATAAACCATCTAATTTGGCATATTCTGTCAGCTTTTGGATCCATTTATATATAGAGGGAATTTCAATACTCTTCCATCTTGCTGCGATAAGAACTTTTGCTGCCGCCGTGGCGTATAAAAAGATACCCTTCATTTTTTGCGGAATATCCAAATCTGTAACTCCCAGGAGATAGGCCTCTAGCTTTTTATTAAAAGAGATCTTTAGCATTTTTTGCAGTTCTGAGTGAATACTCCCCCAGAATACCTGTATTTTCTTACATAACCACTACATGTGGTAGAAAGTTCCTGAATTATCTCCGTATCTCCAGCAATTACTTGGCACATTTTTGTACATTTTCGAAAGTTTCCAGGGTGCTAACAAACAATACAACACTGATGTTTTAAGAAAAAAACAACAGGCACTATTCACCCCCTGAAATAACAGGCAACTCCCTCCCAAACCAAGCAACCTCCCCCCGCCAACCCTGTGTATTACTGATTATTTTTTAAAGCAAAATACAAAAGCGCAGAGGGGCAGGAGGCTTTGGTAGGAACCAGGTGTGTGTGAGGACTCCATGTTAGGGCTCTAACTATTATACCGCACTGGGTTCAAGTTGCATCCACTGCAATGCAATACAATACAGGCAGGCTGTTCTCTTGCTGAGACACAAACACCCTGAGTTGAAGTTTGGGGACCTGGTGCCCTCAAGGTTGCAGGACTTCACTTCCCAATGTCCACGTCCATTGGGCTGGCTGAGGCTGATGGGAAATGCAGACCAACCACAGCTAGAAGGCAACACAGCAGCTTCTCTGTTCCGTCACATGGCAGGACAAGATGCCACTGAGGTTTCAGTGCCCTGAAGAATCCTGGGGTCTGTAGTTTGTTAAGGGTGCTGAGAATTATACCTTTGTGATGGGTAATCTACAGCTCCTAGGGGTTTTTTTTGGGGGGGGGGAGAACCATGTGCGTAAAATGTGCTTTAAATATACGGTGTGGATGCAACCTTAGATTTTTCTGTATTTTCTACAGATTTTGCGTTTTCATGTAACCAGCTTACTATTATTTCCACGAGTCCGTAGCCTGAGATATGGAAGTAAATAAAAGAAAATAAAAACACAAAAGATCATATGCTTTATAGGAGAGACAGCAAGAAAATGAAGGAGCGGGTAAAGTGTTTCTGATGTTTTATTAGAGGGGAGCTACACCACCATCACGGCATGATTTTTGACTGGTCCAGACACACCTCTTTGCCCAAAGCTTTGGTTGTGTGGAGCTCCTTTCCTTCTGCACAGCTGTCCTCTCCTGCTTTGCCCTCAGATAACCATCTATTCAAAGTGGTTAGCATTACAGCACGCTAATAAATTTCTCTATTTGGGGATGCTGAGCCCCACCTTTTCTCTGGAGCTGACCAAGGAATCAGAGCCCTGGCTCCAGCTGGGAGGGCGAGAAATGGAAGTGAGCTGCTCCACATCTTGTATTCACTCCTGGGGAAAATCCTTAGGAGAAACTTAGGTTGCGATCCCATGTAGGGAACACTGGGACTTCTGAGTAAACCTGCAGAGAATCATGCTGTTAATGTGAACACAAAAATAAATAAATGTGGTTGCAATATATTTGTGTTTGTGTGTGTTTTATGCCGGTAGAAAAATTTGAAATTTTGTAATGTTGTTAAGATTGCTTCAGGCTTCTATGTATATTTTAAGTATGTACCTTTTGTGGGGGAATGGTATGTACACATTCTATTACCTCAGGGTGTGTTCTCCCTTGGTAACATTACCTAGGCGTGAGGATCTTCTGAGCAAATCCAATTCTCAGATTTAGCAACCTCCTTTCTGCCCCATCTCCAAATTCAGGAACTACATGTTCAGCAGCAAAAGCAGAGCTGCCAAACCCATCTGCCTCTTTTCCTCCACAACAGTGTCCAATCAGGTGTGGGGAACCTTTGGCCTTCCAGGGGTTGTTGAACTACAACTCCCATCAGCCCCGGCAAGTGTGGCCAATGGCCAAGGACAATGGCAACTGTAGTTCAGCAACATCTGGAGGGCAAAAGGTTCCCCACACCTGCTCAAACACCACCTCACCCAGGGTGTTGCTAGGTGGGCTTGCTGGTAAAGTGGGGGGAAACAGGAAATGGTCCCATAGAAAAGTGGTGGTAGGGAAAGAGATTAAACACCCCTGCTTTTTAACCGCTACTTCTCCTGTACAAATAGCCCTCTCCCCACTGCTTCATTACACATTGGCAGATAATGGAGCTGGGAATCCTTTAAAAAATGTTCTGACTGTTTATTTTTAAAAATACTTATAAACTGCCATTCCCCAAAGTTTCACAGCAGGGAACGACCATAAAAATGACAGCAATAAAAACAAAAACGGGGCAAGAGTAGTGGCTTGCATAAAATTCATAGCTTTGCCAACTGAGACACAAAGAGTGGATTCACAAAATTTTTTTGTTGTGGTAACCACAGAGATGGGAGTGCCATATATATAGGCTGTGTTATGAGGTACTTTTACCTCAGGACCTGATCAGAAACATCACACAGTGTAGGGGCAAAAGTCACCTCACAACAAGGTTTCGGAAGACAGTTTACCGGAGCTTTCTGTGGTAGATCCCCAGCTTCTCAGAGCAAAGATTGCTTTGAACTGAACTGAAGTGTGCATTTCGAAACTTTTGTGTTTTTCTTTCATCCAAGGGCTCCATGAGGAGTTAGGAATTGCTCATGAAGTAGCTTGCCAGAGCTTCCCTCACCAGGCTCCCATCCCGTGCATCCTCTGGGGACGTTGGGAGCCTCAAGTGTCCCTCAGGGGCCTGGTCCCACACGCCATCTTGGGCCCAAGGCCCGTCCACCAAAGCATGTCCACGATTCTCGCAAATATTGTGGAGCACGACGGACCCCACCACCACGGGGATAATGTTCTCTTCGGCCACCTCCAAGCGGGTGGCCAGGCACCTCCACCGTCCCTTCAGCCGCCCAAAGGCCTCTTCGGCCACCTTCTTGCAGTCACTTAGGCGGGAGTTGAAATGTTCTTGGCGGGGGCTGAGGTTACCAGTGAAGGGCTTCATGAGCCACTTCTTCAAGGGATAGGATGCGTCGCCCAAGATGAGCGGGGGGATCTCCACGTTGCCAATGGTCATTGAATGAGTCCCAGGTACGAACGACCCTTGGTCCATCGCCTCACACAGGGCTAGGTTTCGGAAGAAGGAGGCGTCCTTATCTTTACCGCACCAGCTGAGTTCGATGTCAATGAAACGGCCCTTGTGGTCCACCGTGCCTTGCATTGACATAGGGAAGA
This sequence comes from Podarcis filfolensis, assembly GCF_964270895.1. Taxonomy (NCBI): domain Eukaryota; kingdom Metazoa; phylum Chordata; class Lepidosauria; order Squamata; family Lacertidae; genus Podarcis; species Podarcis filfolensis. The sequence continues at coordinate 9,851,601 of NC_139605.1, forward strand.
ACCCCTTTTGGCTGATGTTGGTCCCCTTTCGGACAGTGCAGATGATGGGGATGTGGGTCCTGTCCATGACCCCCACACAGCTGGGAAACCCCATTTCCTCAAATCCTGCCATGACCTTTCAAAACAAAAAGATGGAAGAATTAGAAAGCCGATCGACCCATCATCATCATCCAGGCCAGGCTTCCTGAAACAGGTGCTAGCCAGGTGTTTTGTACTACAGCTCACATCAGCCCCGGTCAGAACTTGGAATGATGGGACTTGGAGTCTTAAACATCTAGCGGGCATCAGGTTGCTTTAGGAGTCATCTGAATGAAAACTGGCATAGAAATATAATCAATCATTCAGTCCCAGAAAAGGAATACGTAGTAGATAAAAGGTACCCACTTTCCTTTTACATTTTCAGCACAGATTTGAGCTGGTTCTATACAGTTCAGTGGTGGTCCTGTGGGGTGGTAAAAGCTTTCTGGGAAATGATATATAATGAGTTAAAGAAAATGTTTAAGAAAACTTTTGTTAGAAAATCAGAGGCTTTTCTCTTATGTATAATAGTTGAGGAACTACCAAAATAAAATAAAAGACGTATGCAACGATGGCAGCAAGAATGCTTCTAGCCCAGAGATGGAAAGAAAGAGAAGTTCCAACCAGAGAAGAGTGGCAGACCAAGCTGATGGAATATGCAGAAATGGCAAGACTGGCGGGAAAGATCAGAAACCAGGAAGACCAAGTATTCTTAAAAGATTGGAATAACTTTTTAATATACTTGAAAGACAACTGCAAACAGTTGAAATCATTGGCAGAAGTACAATGACACTTGTAAAGTGAAATGAACTTTGGTTACTGTGATTATATAATAGATAGATAATGGTAAAAGATGCAGGAAAAAAGAAAAAGAAAAAAATCTTTAGCATGGAACCCATGGAAGGAGGGAAGGAGGTTGGAAGATTCCAAAGAACCTTCGAATATTTTTGTTTTAGAATGGTTATCGTTGTTGTGTATAACTTTATGTAAAACTAATAAAAATCTTTATAAAACAGAAAAGAAAAGGAATAGTAGAAAGAGAGAGAGAGAGAGAGAGAGAGAGAGAGAGAGAAATGTCAACACAACAATAAATAAACAAATAGAACAAGAAGAACCTATGTTTAAAGAAGACTGGAAAGCGTTTATTGAATATATGGGAAATAATTGTGTGCAGCTAAAAAGGCTGGCAGCATTAAGATATATTCAACAGTAAATAAGTTTTGATAGGTGCAATAATGGAATACTGAATGGTATATTTTTTGTAAAACATGCAGAGGTTTATGATATGTTAAGCGAACCATGGAGAGAGAAGAAAGGGAGTCATTGAATATCTTAAGGGTGTAACATGAGTATTTTAAATTGTAAAACAGAAAATTTAATAAAAAATTCACACACACACACACAATAAACAAACAAACAAACAAAGTAGTAGTAGTAGTAACAAAGGGAGGGGGAAATTCAAGTACATAAATAAAAATAAAAATACCATCACCTCTTTGGGGTCCTCGAGGGCCACCACCTTCCTGAAAAGCAGCTTCTCGATGGCCAGGCACACCTCGATGAAGACCTCCCCGACGGTGGAGCGCCCCACCCCGAAGTGCGCGGCCACGGAGCGGTAGCACTCGGTGGTGGCCAGCTTCCAGAGCGCGATGCCCACGCGCTTCTCCACGCTCAGCGGCGCCCGCATGGTGGTGGTCTGGCGCTGCAGCTCCGGCCGCAGCTCCTCGCACAGCGCCAGGAAGGTGTCCTTGGTCATGCGGAAGCCCTGCAGCCACTGGCTGGGCTGCCACGTCTCCAGCACCACGCGCTCCCACCAGTCCTGGCTCACCTGGCGCGACCAGAAGCGGTGCGGCCCGGCGTGGAGCTCCTCGGCCACCAGGCGCGCCTCGCTGTCCGGACACGCGTCGGGCAGCAGCTGGTGCAGCAGCGAGACGTGGTTGGCCATCACGCGGCGCATCGTCCGCCGGGCACGGGCAGCCACGCCGCCCCGGTGCAGGTGGAGGCGCACCAGGTTGTGCGTGGCCAGGATCACCAGCACGATGGCCTCCAGGTTCTCCATACGCACGAGAATTCGCGCGATCGTTTATTTGGATGGTGATGACGGAATCGAGGGCAGCTGCGCTGGATAGCTCGGTCAGCAGAGCAGGACGCTCTTGATCTCAGGTTGTGGGTTCAAGCCCCACGGTGGGCAAAAGATGCCTGCATTGCCAGGGGTTGGACTGGATGACCCTAGGGGGTCCCAAAATTACAATTCAGTGATTCCCCTTTCAGTCTTTTGCGACGACTTCCACAAGCTTCTCCAAAACGGCTCAAAATGGCCCAAAGCGCTTCAAAGCAAGCATCGCGCGCAGGGGCGGGCAGAAAGCCTGCAGAAATGTTGATAGAAGAAGAAGCGGGTTGTTTTGCACCCTGCTTTGACTGCCGGAATGGCTGAAAGCGGCCTACGAGTAGATTTAAAAACACGACTAAAAAAAAGAGAGAGAACTCGAAGAAGAAGAGGGTCGTAAAATGCCGTGGCGAAGTCAATCCATGCCGAATTCTGGAATTTTTGGCATTTTGCAATTCGCAAAGTCAAACTTCCAAGGCGGAAACGCAGCAATGGAAAGGCCGGAGGTTTCGGCTGCAGCGCGATGTCAGCCCTCGCAGTAGATCGTGGAAACCAACGTTGCAAACTGATTTTCCTTCAAGGGAAAAAAAGAATAAAAATAAAGCGGGGTGCAATCCAAGCATTTCTTTAAAATCAGAAGATCGCGAGGCTGCAACGAAGCTCGTCCTCTTCGCTCCCCCCCTTCCCGGGAGCCTCCCTCCCGCTTCTCTCTCTGGGCGTGCTTCCCCTTCTTCTCCCCCGGTTGCCAATGTCTAGCGCTAAAGGCTATCGAGAGCCTAAAGGGTTAAAGCGACGGAGCTCTCCCCTCCGACTAGACGGTGCCTACGATTCAACGGGAAAGCGCGTCTCCATGGCAGGTGCCTGTGCGCGTGCGTGTGCGTATTGGGATGCCATTCGCCTAGGTTCCACTAGGGGGCGCCTTCTGAAAAGAGTCCCTGTGGGCTGTGAAGGCGGATATCCCAGAAAGTGGGAGAGGAATCACATCAACCCCAGGAGGGATTGAAGATGGTGGAAGAGCCCCCACCTCAAAGTATTGGCTTATTTTATTGAGTTTAGATCCCACCACCCTTCCATTTTAGGGATACACAAACACAGACACGCGTACGTAAAGGTTAAAGCCACCGAGTTCCTTTCCGATTCCTGGAGAGACCACCACACAAAGCCGCGGGAATGTAGTTTAAAACACCAAGGGCTACAGTTTTCATGTTTTTCAAGTAGCAATTCCGATTGCTTAGGAACCCGTGCGAAGAACGTGCCGCTGCGGCGCTTTGGCTTTGAAATCATCTCGCTCTCTAAACACACGCAAAATAAAATTAAGTTTCTAGCAATTGTGGAACCTGAGATACGAGGCAAAATGTACGGGCACTGTTCTCATTTTGTGGGGTGAGAAATTGGCCGGCTTCCCCCTTTCAGTACTGCCTCCACCCCCCAAAATCCCTGCAGATGCCCATAGAGCACTCATTACTTCTTCACCCGAAGCTGTTTCCAGACTGCGAATATTTTGCAGTGTGTGGAGGGGAAATTCAATTACACACCTGCAAATTCAGGGTGCACAATTAAAGTTGGATTTGGCGCTGTTCAGCAACAATCCCAATCACCCCCCGGCAGATATTTTTACAATAAGGAAATTGAGTGCAAAACATACTGGGATGTGTGGGGATAACGCGTTACCTGACAGCGAATGACAGGGCAGAAATTCAACCGGTGCCACCCCTTTTAGCCACCTTCAAATGGAGGGCTCTGCTTGGGAACCTGAAATGAAGGTTGGGTGGAACTCTTGGGTTTTCCCCAGTGCATTTTTTTTTTTGCAGTGAATAGATTACAGTATCTGAGAATTCATTTCCTGCCCAACCACCCACATCACTCACCCCCCGAATTGACACCCCCCCCCCCGCTTCACCTCTGGTGGCAAACTGCCTTTTCAATTACTTCTCTTTTTAAAGCTTGGAGGAAGACACAGGGGAGCTGCAAGGAGCAGATCTCTTCAGCCAGGAGGATAAGTGCAGCTGTCAAGTCTGCAGGGAAAGGTGAATTTAAAGGGGGACATTGTTGTTATGAAGGAGCGAGGCAGTGGCAGCAAGATCAGGGAGGGAATAAAACTGCAGGAGGGGCCGGGTGGACTGAAGCAGGGCTGAGGAAGCCCAATATTGTCTACTCTCCAGTGGGTCTCCAGAGGTTCAGACAGCAACTTTCCCTGCCCTGCCTGGAGACTCCCAGGATTGAACCTGGGATTGCATGAAAAGCAGATGCTCTACCGTTGAGCTACAGCCTGCTTCTTAGAAACGATGGTCCATCTACCTTTGTGTTGTCCACACTGACTGGCAGCAGCTCTCCAGGCTCTCAGGCAGCCCTACCTGGGGATGTCAGAGGTTGTACTTGGGACCTTATGCGTGTAAGCTGATCCCCACACCACCGAGCTGAAGAACACAGGGCTCTGCCTTTTATAGAGTCAGAAAATTACCCCTTCTATCTCAGTATTGTCCACACTGACTGGCAGCAGCTCTCCAGGGCTTCAGACAAGAGACCTCTCCCAGCAGTATCTGGGGACGGAACCTGGAACCTTCTGCATATACCACTGAGCTGCCCTGCACTTCCCAGTTTATCCTCTCTTCCAAATCCTAAAACAAATCTTAAAGCAAACATGCCCAAAGGGGTGATTGCAGAAAAGTTAAGAGGTGACACAGTTATATACCGTATTTTTCGCCCTATAGGACACGTATTTTTCGCCCTATAGGACACACTTTTTCCCCTCCAAAAATGAAGGGGAAATGTGTGTGTGTTCTATGGGGCGAATGCAGGCATTCGCTGAAGCCTGGAGAGCGAGAGGGGTCGGTGTGCACCGACCCCTCTCGCTCTCCAGGCTTCAGGAAGACATCCGCAAGCCTTGGGAGCCCGCGGGAGTTCCCGCCGGGCTCCCAAGGCTTGCGGACAGCAGCCTGCAGCCCGAAACCTGGGGAGCGCAGCGGAGCTCGCCCCAGGCTTCGGGCAGCTCTCCGCAACCCTTGGGAGTCCGGTGCGACTTCCCACCGGGCTCCCTAGGCTTGCGGATAGCAGCCTGTTCTGGGGGCTGGGGTCAGGGGAAGCTTGGGCTTCCCCCGCCCCAGCCCCGCGCCTGCGGGGGGAAATAATTTTTTTTCTTTATTCCCCCCCCAAACTAGGTGCGCCCTATGGGCCGGTGCGCCCTATGGGGCGAAAAATACGGTACTTTGGGAGGTTGCTATAGAGCAGAGGTGGATTAGCTTGAGGCTTATGTGACCTACTTTGTTTCCCCCCACTAGATTCCCCAAGACCCACTCACTGGAGCCAAGTGTGAAAAAGAATTCTAAGCCTATCCATCACCACACGAAAAGACTCGCTGCCGGCAATTCCCTGGAATTTGCAATTCTAGAGACCAGGAATGTCTGGACTGTGGCTGCATTAAAATTGATTGTTCTGAGTGAGGTGGAAAGCTCATTTCTGAACATTATTATAATTAACAATTAGTCGCTGTTCTCAGAAGGGTGACTGCAAGGCAACTTGCAAAAAGGATATTCTCTTGTGCATCTATTTCTCTCTTCCTCCCACCTCCCTCAAAATTCCTTTTAGCAGAAATACAAGTCTGCAACACCATCGGTCTTCTATGCTTTCTTGGAGGACTCATTTACAGAGAGATTCATGGACCTTGAGGAGTGACTTTAGATGAAGAAAGCTCTTCAGAGGCTGGATGATCTTCGTGACATTTTAACAGTTCAGTGGAGACCTTGAGAGTGGAGGTGAACATGTCTGTGGATGAAGGGGCAGCAAAGGCCCCAGGATTGCAGAAGGGAGAGCAAAACACCCCCAATGTCAAATTGTGGACAGATCTGGGGGGAACAAAAGCCCCACACCTTGTATGCATCGAGGGGATTGGAGAATCACAAGCTACGGTCTATCCACGGCAGGTGAAACGTGAACCAGAAGAGGAGCTTCAGGAATGCTGGGAAGCCCAGTGGCAGGAGTTCCTCAAGACGTTGCAGGCCCCTCACTCAGGATGGGGGAATCCTCAGGTATCAGAGGGGCCCTCTCCATGGGAGGATGCTAAGGCCTTCCTGGCCTCCTTTGAGCAAGTAGCCTCAGCCTGCCGGTGGCCTCTGGACAAGTGGGTGACCCTGCTCTTGCCAGCCCTCAGCGGAGAGGCCCAGCAGGCCTTCAACAGCCTCAGTGCCCAGGACAGGGGAGACTACGGGAAGGTGAAGGCGGCCATCTTGCAAGGGGAGTCCACCTTGAGGGAGAAGCGGAGACAGCACTTCAGGCAGTTCTGCTACCAGGAAGTGGAGGGGCCCAGAGGCGTTTACGGCCGGCTGAGGGAACTTTGCCGCCAGTGGCTGAGAGCGGAGAGACGCACCAAGGAGGAGATCTTGGAGCTGCTGATCCTGGAGCAGTTCCTGACCATCCTGCCCCAGGAAATGCAGAGCTGGGTGAGGGAAAAGGGCCCAGAGACCTGTGCCCAGGCGGTGGTTCTGGCAGAGAATTTCCTGCTACAGCAAAACACGGTGAAACAGGAAGGAGAGGTGAGAGGAGTTCGATGAGGGTCATACTGCTGGTCCTGGAATGTGGATTCAGGAGAGAGCTGATACTTTAACATTTGTAATTTTTGATGGACAACAATTCTGTCGTCCCCTGTTGTCTGTAGTGTGTCACTGTCCCAGAAAAGACACCCATCCTCTCTGATTTTAGTGGCTTAGCAAAAGAGGGCAGGAGAGAGATTATTGTGACAAGAGGTAAGAGCAGCACCAGCTTCTTCTGCTTTGTGCCACAGTGTCCCACCTAGGAGAGGAATGCATCCCAGGCCAGCACACCTGGCTGTGCCCCTGCAGGTGTCTCCATGTCTCCTGCCTGGGGTCCAGAAATCTAGAGCTGAGGAGGAGATGGGAAGTACTAGCATGTCTGGGAGCATCTTCTCCTGTCCTGAATGGTTTTTCTCATTGCTGTTTCAGGGGCTGTGGCCCTTGGGTGTGGGACTGGCTGTGAATCACTCCGAGGCAGGCTTGGCTCCACCACCAGAGGCCTGGGAAAGGCAGCCTTTCAAGGAGCTCAAGCAGGAGCAAGATGAAGAGGCAAGCTTGTTTGGTAAGGATTCATTGTAATCTAATTGCTGAATGTTAACACGCTGAGGGTGAAGACTCATTCCTATTTCTGTAGCAGAGTCCCTGTCTCCAGCATTCTAGAGCTACCTGATGAGCATAAAAGGGGAGCTTTCTAATGACTGACCAGAATTTGATGGCTTTGTTAATCTGGGCCATGACTCAGTGGCAGAATTTCTGCTTTACATCAGAAGTTCTCAGGTTCAGTTCCCAACATCGCTACGTAACACAAGCTAGCTATGCAAGTGTTTGGATTTTGTTCAGATTAAGGTCTTCTTTTCTGAAATAAAAATTGCTTCAATTTAGACTATACAGTCATACCTTGGGTTACAGATGCTTCAGGTTGCGTGTTTTCAGGTTGCACACCGCGCCGAACCCGGAAGTACCGGAATGGGTTACTTCTGGGTTTTGGCGCTCACACATGCGCAGAAGTGCTAAATTGCTCTTTGCGCATGCGCAGAAGCGCTGAATCGCAACCTGCGCATGCGCAGACGCGGCGCTGTGGGTTGCGAACGCTGCGGGTTGCGAACGTGTCTCCCACATGGATTACATTCACAACCCGAGCGTCCACCGTAGAACCCTTTGTAATACTAGTCCATACATCCTTCTTGTATGTTATGTTATTGATTCAGTAAATCACACACTTCTTTACTGGCAATTGTGACAACTTACAATTTTTAAATCAATTTTTATTCCATTTATTCCCCTGTAACCTGTTGTTGTGATTATTACTTCGATTTATATACTCCCCATTATCAAAAGATCCTAGGGCGGTGTACAACATTAAGAACACATTTTACAGAACATCAATAATAAAAGCATTATTAAAACTCAAAAAAAAGCATAACAACAGACAGCATAATACTAAAAGAAACATAATAGCAGCCCCCCCTCTCCCTGGTTTAACAGGCCACAGATTATTTAAAGGCCAGATGCCTGGGTAAAGATGAATGGTTTTTCCTGGTGCCTAAAGACAAATAATGATGTTGCCAGGTGAGCCTTTCTGGAGAGAGCATTCCACAGTCAGGGAGTCATTATTAAAATGCAATAAACAATTACTTATACAAGACATGTGACTCTGTTTATTCCTGCAGGTGACGGGCAGGTATATGAGAACCAACTTGATAATCTTCAGCAGGGTGATTCTGAGGAACCAGCAGATGCATCACTGCAAGGAGATGACATCCGTTATTGCAAAGAGGGAAAAAGCCTTGGGAGTCAGGAGGGACTGGAGAGCAAGTGGAGAACCAAACCTGAGAAGTGCTCAGATGAAGCCGTTCCTGTCCATGAAGGTAACTTAGATCAGGAGGAAACTGGAGCCCACCCCAAAATCCACCGCTGTCACTGTGGGAAAAGTTTCCGTTGGAGCTCGAATTTCAGGGTCCATGAGAGAATCCACACTGGAGAGAAGCCATATAAATGTGCCGAATGTGGGATGAGTTTCCGTAAATCTGCACAGCTCAAGGCCCACGAGGGAATCCACACTGGGGAGGTGCCCTTCCGGTGTTCCATGTGCCAGAAGAGTTTTACAAGTGGCTCAAACCTCGTTGCCCACGAGAGGATTCACACTGGAGAGAAACCGTACAGGTGTATGCACTGCGGGAAAAGTTTCCGTCAGAAAGGCACCCTTACGACACACGAGAAAATCCACATTGGAGAGAAACCTTTCAAATGCTCGATCTGCGGGAAGAATTTCCGTCAGAAGGGCACGTTGACGACGCATGAAAAGATCCACCTGGGACAGAAGCCATATAAGTGCTCCGAGTGCGGGAAGAACTTCCGGACCTCTGCGGACCTGAGGGTCCATGAAAGGATTCACACTGGAGTGAAACCATATCAGTGTGCCGTGTGCCAGAAGAGTTTCACCGACGGCTCAAACCTCATTACCCACGAGCGAATCCACACGGGAGTGAAACCATATCGGTGTGGGCGCTGTGGGAAGAGCTTCTGTCAGAAGTCAGGCCTTATGACACACGAACGAGTTCACACCGGGGTCCTCCCTTACAAGCGCCCGGCTTGTCAGAAGGGTTTGGCCGGTGGCGCAAGTGGAAGTTCGTGTCAGGAAACGAATCCCGGAGACAAATTGCATATAAGTGCTGATTGTGGGGAGGGCTTCAGTGACATAGGGCATGTGAGAAGAGAAGAGCCAAACATCAGAGAACAGCCGTATGGGCTATTGGAAAAGAGTTTGGATGGAGCATCATCCTTCTGACACAACACAGGGAAGCCATTTGTGTTGAGACAGGGGTGGGGAACCTGTGGCCCTGCAGATACTGATGAAGTACAAATCCCATCATCCATGCCAACTGGGTGTGGTGGGAGTTGGAGTCCTGCAACATCCAAAGGACCACAGGTTCCTCACTACTATGTTAAGGCTTTGGTAAAGGGTTAGGTCAGCCTTCCCAACACAGCACCCTGCAGATTAAACTCCATTCAGCCCCTGCAACCATGGGCAAGAGTTGGGGATGATGGGAGTTGTGATCCAAGAACTTATAGAGGGCACCAGGCTGTGGAGGCCTGGCCAGTAAGGCAGGGTTGGGAAACCTGTGGCCATTTAGATGGTGCTAGACTACAGACTTCCCTCTGCCCCAGCCAATAGTCAGAGGTGGCCTGGAGAACCTTCCTGCCACAAGGATTTGGAGCTTGGCTATGAGATAAGTTGCATCAGTGCTCTGACTTTGGAAGAAGCTCCCAATGGACAGCTGATGCTGAGGAAGCCTGAAGATGAGTATCTGATCTTCATAAAACTCACAGTGAATCCCCAAAGATTTGGAGCCCTTAAACCCACACAGAGTGGGTCTGCTTTAGTCACACTACAGAATTTGCTGAATGTTTACACAAGAGAGGAACTTTGATATTAAAGAAAGTGACTAAAGTTCAGTGAGAGGCTTGCATGCTAGTGATAGGACAATGTACTTTTGGTAGGACTGGGAAGAAGTGTTGACTGTAAGTAACATTTTCAAGTTTCCAATTCATTTATTATTGTCTCAATAGGGAATTGTGTGCAATGAACTTCTTTCTGCCTGTCTTGGTTTGAGAGGGGGTGGGAAAGGATCCCTTCCACCAGGAGCCCGTGCAGGTGGTAGAAGCCGGAGAGCACTTACATCCACCCAGCCACAGACTGGACCTGAATTGGGAACGGTGCCCATGGAGGCTGCCCAGTTAAGGCAAATGGGGCCCACTAGCCTCAGTTTGCCCTCAACCAGCCATCACCAACCCACCTTCCTTATTACAGCCCGTCCAGTGGATAGCCCTGGCTGTCAGCTCCCTCCTCTTTAGTTTCCGTGTTGTGAATATAGAACTCAGCAAGGAGGAGGACAAAGCAAAGCTAGAATTAATTGGCTGGGCCAGTAATTGTCTCTGGTGCACCTAGTGTTGGGCTCCCTGCTTCCTGCCCCACCAGTCCCAATGAATGCCAGCCACTATCAACGAGTATTTATAAACTTTTTTTCATAACCTATTAGGATTTAGGGGTGAGCACGGAGGTGGCAAATTTCACTGATGACACCAAATTGTTTAAAAGGTAAAGGTAAAGGGACCCCTGACCATTAGGTCCAGTTGTGGCCGACTTGGGTTGTGGCGCTCATCTTGTTTTATTGGCCGAGGGAGCCGGCGTACAGCTTCCGGGTCATGTGGCCAGCATGACTAAGCCGCTTCTGGCGAACCAGAGCAGCGCACGGAAACGTCGTTTACCTTCCCGCCGGAGTGGTACCTATTTATCTACTTGCACTTTGACGTGCTTTCGAACTGCTAGGTTGGCAGGAGCAGGGACTGAGCAACAGGAGCTCACCCTGTCACAGGGATTCGAACCGCCAACCTTCTGATTGGCAAGTCCTAGGCTCTGTGGTTTAACCCACAGTGCCACCCGCGTCCCTACCAAATTGTTTACAGGTGATTAAAAACAGAAAGGGACTGTGAAGAGCTTGAAAATTATTGATCCAAACTGGGATCAATTTACACTGATGGGATCTGAGCTGTCGATGACTGGCAAGGAATGGGACCTTGAGGTCGTGGTGGAAAGTGCAACGAAAATGCCAACCTAGAGTGGAAAAAAGGCAAATTCTATGCTAGGAATCATTAGGAAAGGAATTGGAAATAAAACTGCCAATGTTGTTATACAAATCTGTGATGGAAAAGGTTCAGAAAAGCGAAACCAAAGTGATCAAGGGGGTGGAGCAAGTCCCTTATGAGGATAGGATGTTTGGGTCTTTTTCGTTTAGAAAAAAAGGCCCTGGGGGGAGCGCAGTAGAGGTATATAAAATTATGCACATTGTGGATAGAGAGAAGTTATCTCCCTCGCTCATAATATGAGAACTCGTAGTCATCCAAAGAAGCTGAATGTTGGAAGATTCAGGAGTAGCAAAAGGGTTAAGTTCTTCACCAACTTGGACTGCTTTAAAAAGGTAGGTTGAATTCATGGAGGATAAGCCTGTTGGTGGCTTAGCCAGTCATGATGGCTCTTTGGTACCTCTATAGAATCTGAGGTAGTATATGTCAGTGAATACCTGTTGCCGAGGGAACAAGAGTGAGAGGCGCCTGATTGGCCACTGTGGGAAATAGAATGTTGGGCTATATTGAGCCAGCAAAGGCTCTTCTTATGTTCTTAACCCATTCAACCCTTACCCAGCCCTGAATTTCTGGCAACAATGGTGCATTAAGTATGCTGTATATGGAAATGATGTGTGTTATTCCTTGTGTTTAAAACTTTAAAAAATAAATATGGCCCATTCTCAAGCTGAATTTTCTTTTCTAGAAAATTTACTGAAGTGCTCTTGTTGCCTCTGATTTTTAAGGACCACCTGACAGAGGCAAACAAAGTGTCCCTCAGGGCTATTTCTTATGGGGCAAACCTGTGTCACTTTGTTTATTTTTCAAATTTCTATACTACCCTTCATCAAAAGCCCATTGGATAGTGTTTTGGGTTTACACCCACACCTACACCCACACACCACACAATCCTTAAATTATTTGTAAATCATATGAAATTACAATAAGAGCTATGAAAACATCAAAAAATACTGGTTGGTGAAAATTGCAATGCTTTGTCTCAATAACACTGCTTCTAGGAGATGTCTAAGAGAAGACAAAATGATTCCTGTTGAACCTCTACTAAGCTGGGAGTTCCACAGGGCAAGGCCTGCCACATTGAAGGCTCAGTAGAGGCATCCATCCATCTTGGGAGATGATGAAGGAGTGCTCCTTTGAGGGTGAGGTCAAGCTGTTGGAAGGTTGCAGCTCTTGTTGTGGCTCTAGAGATGATATGGGAGAGACATGTTTTGTTGCAGCTAGGGAAGATGAAGACGTCCAGTTGTGCTGTTGCAGATGCACCCATAGTATTTCTTTGCACTCCTCCCAGCGGTCATTTCTCCTCTAATCACTCCTATGGATATACAATTTGACTGCCTGTCTCCAGGCACTGCAGTCTTCTGCAAGCGATTCCCACAGCGGGGCAAAAGGGAGCATATATGCCATATATATGACAACCATTGTCAGAAACTCAGATATATAAGCTAGGTGCCAAATGACTCCTTAAACCAAGGTTACAGTCGCCAGAACAGAATGTCTGCTTGCCATTTTTTCAAATGATGGACCGACACTGGTTGATTCTCAGATAAACATCTGACTAGTTCAGATGACAACTTTAAGCTAGGTTAAGAACACTGAGAATTTAAAGAAGAAAAGTTACTTGATCCAGGAACAGTCCACGTATATATTTGCCTATTCCTACCTCTTTTTCTTAATGGTGACACGGACCATTCATAACATGAGAATATTCTTCACAACTGTGGGCAGGGCAGTGGGGTGGGGTAAATGAAGACAAGCTACAACAATTAACTATAATATTGTTTACTGCTCCTGTGCAGGCTGCACGGGGGGGCGGCGGGGGGATCATTCTTATTGTTCAGATAGAATTTATCTGATAGAATTCTACAGGATGTGGTATTAGTGTGTGAAAACTGAGGACCCAATGATCTCTAGATGATGCAGATGTCAGGCAAATAGCCAGGTGCGAAATGTGCCTGTTGCCTGGCTAAATTCTTATCAACACACACACACACACACACACACACACACACAGAGAGAGAGAGAGAGAGAGAGAGAGAGAGAGAGAGAGAGAGAGAGAGAGTTTCATGAGTTTGTGTGTGAGTAGGCAGAAATCCAAAGGAAATGAAATACAGGAAAGTGCACAGATTGTTAGGCCATTCACGGCAGCAACTCAAAAACAAAAACAAACCAGTTCCAAGTTCACATAGCTAAGATGCAGCTGCAACATGTGCTTTTTGAAACAACCAATAGGGATGGGGGAGGCTTCCAAAAAACAAGATACATTCAGCCCAGCCTCTCCACCCAGAAAGCAGCTGAAGGGTTAAATCCTTAGAATTCCACTCGGATTCCTAGCAAGGCCTGGAAACCTGAGAAATCTGATGCACTGAAAACCCCAAAGGGCTGCAGTTTTTATGGTTCTCCAGCAACATTTCTGACCCACAGTTGCAGTTGGTAGAAAAGCAGGAGGAAATTACCTAGGAATTAAGGTGTTCTTTTCTATAAAGGTCTAACAGAGCAGACAGTTTGAAATGAGCAGAGAAAAGAAAAAAGTACAACACAAACTTGGCAAGGCTGATTCTACCCTCCAAACTTCTCTTATTTCTGGCATATTATTTGGAGCGAAGAGTTATACAAGAAACCCCCGTAGGGAAAAGCTCTGTCAGATTTGACATTTTCTTATTCATTTTTCTTTTGAATAAAATTTTTATTAAAAAAAAGGACATTTTCTGCTCGTTCTTCCCATGCTCAACAGGAATCAGGGGGGTAAAAATAATTTGGTGTATGCGTAAGAAAAATCCTGTTTGGATCAGCAGGACATAGGCCACCATAGTCCAGCACCCTGTTCTTACGGTGGCCAGATAGATGTTGCACTGGGAAGCCTGGACATGAGCCCAACAACCAAACTCTCCCCCGCCCCCCCTGTGATTTCCAGCAACTGATATTCAGAGGCAGAACAGAGCCCTCCCAAGCTAGTAGCCATTGCAATAGTGGCTGGTGCTGGAAGAAGGAAGGGAGCCAAAACAGCAGCCAAAGACACTGACAGGCAGAGGCAACTAATTCTAGTTTTGTCCCTGGCCCTCTTCTCTGGTGAGTTGCACAAGTGCAACACTGACACTGAGACTGAACAGCAGGACCAACCCCTGGACTGGTTATGCATTAAGAAGTCAGGCAGGTGAGGACTGGCAGACCGAGACCATTATCCCCAATGGATTTTATTTATTTATTTATTTATATTTACCGCATTGATGATATCCCACCTTTTTCTCCAAGGAGCTCAAGGAGAGGGGAGCACCACACGGTTCTCCCCCTCCTCATTTGATCCTCAAAACGACCCTGTGAGGTAGGTTCGGCTGAGAGAAGGCTGTGGCTGGTCTAAGGTCTCTCAGTCGGCTTCATGGTTGAGTGGGGATTTGAACCCTGGTCTCCGAAGGTCCTAGTTTGACGCTCTAGCCACTGCGCAACACTGGATCTCTGATATCGCTATTTCATTTTTTAAAAAAGATAATGAGGTGGTTTGCAAGACACACAAAACCATACAGTGAAAACCATGAAAAAATGAAAGCAGTAATCAATTACAGTGGTACCTCGGGTTAAGTACTTAATTCGTTCTGGAGGTCCGTTCTTAACCTGAAACTGTTCTTAACCTGAGGTACCACTTTAGCTAATGGTGCCTCCTGCCATTTCTGTTCTCATCCTGAAGCAAAGTTCTTAACCCGAGGTACTATTTCTGGGTTAGCGGAGTCTGTAACCTGAAGCATCTGTAACCTGAAGCATATGTAACCCGAGGTACCACTGTAATCATTGTGCAAAGATGCATTCTTATTTGCCTGCACAGGCCTGGCGGAGTAGAAAAATTTTCAGCAACGCATTTAAAAGCTGAAACTTTTGAAGTTGTCTCAGCGCTCTGTGATTCTATATGCTTTAGTGGAGATCCCTGCATTGTGGGGGGTTGGACTAGATGACCCCTAGGGAACCCCTTCCAACTCCATGTTTCTCTCATCCCTTTTGGCGCTGTCCAAGTTGGTGGCTGTGACCACATGGCGTGGGTGCGAATGACACTGTGCTGTGCAATGAGGGTGTTTCTTTAGCCTGTCCCGAAAGAGACTTTTTCACCCTTCCTGCCTGATTTATTTTGAAATAATAACAAGAACTGCAGCCAAGGATGCCCTGCACTTTTCCTCAGATGAAGAAGTCCACGGAGAACCGGAAATGAAGGCTCTTGCCTTGGGTTTTTTGTTTTTTTAAAATACTTGTTTCCTTTCAAGCACCTATCTCTTTGTGGTAAACAAAGGGCATCCACTTCCTGCTCCCTCCCCTCTTGCTCCCCTCTGGAGGGAAACTGGGTTTTGAATATCTTCTTTCTTGCAGAGAACAGGTTGCCAAGCCAGGAGAGAAGTGTGCAGCAGTGCCAAGGCTGCGAGGGAGAGGTGAGTGACAATGGGGGGGGGGGCGGGACCTTAAAAGGGGAGGGGGCAGGAGGAAGCTGCAGTTGGATAGAGAATGCAAAATTGCAGGGAAAACAATGAAACTACTGCTGCAATCCCAGATCCTGGGAGAACAATGGGGCAGCAGCAGGAAGATTCAACCTCTCTCATAATAATAATAATAATAATAATAATAATAATAATAATAATAATAATAATTTATTTATTTATACCCTGCCCATCTGGCTATGTTTCCCCAGCCACTCTGGGCGGCTTCCAACAAAGTATTAAAATACAGTGGTCTGTTAAACATTAAAAGCTTCCCAAATCAAACCAATTCCAAAGAGCCTGCTAAAGAGCGATGTGGGGGAACCTGTGGTCCTCCAGATGTTGTTGGACTACAACTCCCATCATTCCTGACTATTGGTTGTGCTGGCTGGGGCTGATGGGAGTTGGAGTCCTAATAGCATTTGGAGGGCCCCAGGGGTTCCCTGCCCCCAAATCCCTGCTGCAAAGTGCATGCTAGTGCAGAAGTGGAACGATGCCACAAGTGTACACACTAAATCATAGAATCACAGAATTATTGAGCAGGAAGGGATCCCAAGGGTCATCTAGTCCGACCCCCTGCAATGCAGTAATTCTGTGCACAGTTGTCCCTGGGTGGGCTCAAACCAGCATCTTTCTAGAAGCTACGTAAGGTTGGTAGGCGTTGCACAGATTCTGTTGCTGTGTCTAGGAACAGCAGCTTCAGCCTCAACTGTTAGCACATGGCGGTACCACACCACTTAAACTACACAGGAGCAGGTTGTTGTTGTTTCTCTCACTGGTCAGTTGGCAAGCCTGAGTTGCCACTTTTTCTTCAGCTTTCCTGATTGGGCTCCTCTGCTTGCCACCAACCTTAGATAGACATTAGAGTGAAGTTTTGCACTGATAGAGAAATCTATTGAGAGCCAGTATGGTGTAGTGGTTAAGAGCGGTAGTCTCGTAATCTGGGGAACCGGGTTCGTGTCTCCGCTCCTCCACATGCAGCTGCTGGGTGACCTTGGGTCTCTCAGCCCCACTCACCCCACAGAATGTTTGTTGTGGGGGAGGAAGGGAAAGGAGAATGTTAGCCGCTTTGAGACTCCTTAAAGGGAGTGAAAGGCGGGATATCAAATCCAAACTCTTCTTCTTCTATTATTTGAGGGAATGCCTGTTTCTTCCTTGAGAGGTGGTGTGTTCCCCTTAACGGGAGGTATTTAATTGCAACCGCCTGTTGGGGAAACTGTGCTGTAGTTGCATTTTATGTCTTTCACTAATCAGGGAGTTAGACTAAATGAGAGGAAGATCCCTTTTGTCTCTGTGGCTCCATTCACATCATCCATTTTAAAATTGATTATACCACTTTCAACTATCATTTTTTTCTGCCAAAGAATCCTGGAAACTGTAGTTTCTAAAGGGTGCTGAGAGTTGCTCCCTATTCCTCTCACAGAGCTACAGTTCCTTATTAGTATAAACAGCCCCTCTTCTTGGGAAACTCTGGGAATTGTAACTCTGTCAGGGAATTGAATTGTGTTATCTGCAGTTAATATCCTTACCAGTGATGAGTTTATTTTGCATTGTTTAAGAATAAATAATCCATGTTAGAGTTTATTTCCTCTGAAACACAGTCATACCTCAAATTTATATTTAATCTCTGCAAGTTGCTCATACCATAACATACAATGGAAAGTGTGCCACAGTTCCATTGATTTATTTGCCCATCCTTCATCCTCCATCACTTCTTTCTTAAGAATAATTTTTTATTAACCAACCAATCACATCAAATCAAACCAAATTACATAAATTCCAAATTACACAGCCGAATTTTAAATTTTTGTTGGGGGTACCCATATTTCAAGTTCCGAAGGGATCCAATCAACTTCTTGCTTCTTACTGCTGTTTTAATGTCCACAAATCTAACCTTATGATGTTCACAGTACTATCCAGTCCTTTCTTATTATTTTTCCACATCTCTTGTTGTTATTTTCATATATTTTTCCTTTCTCTTTGTGACCTCTGATAGTCTCCGCAAGCTGGTTAGAACAGTTTGTAATCCTGCGTGGATATTATTTTTTTTATCCAGTAGCCATATCCAGACGTTTTCCATATAACATCACTTCCATACATCAAAACAGTCTTAGCGTCATTAATCTTCACCAATCTGCCTCCTTTCTCAAAACCTCTGAGGAGATTCACTAGGAATGCAGTCTGAAAACAAGTCCGTTCTTCCTCCCGGCTATAAATCCTTTGGCAAGATGGCGACTCCGAATTAATTGCTGCGCCATTCCCAAAAGCTCTTATTGCTTCTTGGTCTCCATAAAGCATACTTTTGGTTAAAGTTTATCTCCACACAGACCTTAATCATCCTGCTTGGGTCAGTTCAACCGATGGTTCTAATGAGGAGGGGTTCTTGTAAATCACATAGAAGGAAAATAATAAAGGTTCCCCCCCCCCATTCAGCCCCGTTGTCAACATACCCCGCCTTTGGTGTATCTTCATCGTAAAATATTCCTGTTTCTCCAGCCCGTCGTCTTCTTTCGCAGAGGTCACTTAAATTAGCAGACTTCACTCCCCTTCTTCACTTGAAATATGTGCATTTGCTTCTTTTGTAATTAATTATTCCAAATTGCTGCAACTAGTGCGCGATCAGAGACAGCGTCCAGGAGAGCCGCTTCTCCATCACTTCTGGAGCTATTTATATTGGCCTGTCTTTCCGGACAGTTGTAGGGATTCCTGAAATAATGGATAAGAATCATTTTGAAATTCTGTCAATCTTGATTTGTTTTCAAATGTGTGGAACACACTTTTCCAACAACAGTGTTGAGCTCAACGCACCTTGCAACAGTAATAAAGCATTTGAAAATGATGGGTAAATAACATTATAAGAAAGGAGCTGTCTCTTAGGACAGTAGTGTTCAGTCTGTTCTAAGCTCCTTGCACCCAGAGAGCTACCGTAGTTTATCAGGAAGGTCCAGACACTTTGTGAGGGCAGGAATATCAGTTGCTTTGCCTGTGGTTCCCATAAACCTTGTTCCCTTTCAGGAGAAGCCTGCAGCACTTCATCGGAGAGACCACAACACCCTGCAACTTATAGTTTCCTAGAAGGCTGTAATATAGCAAGGGATTCATGGACTGACTGTGAGGAGTGATTTAGAGAAAGCCCACCAGAGGCTGGGAACTTCTCCTTACATCTGAACAGTTCAAATGGAGACCTTGAGAGTGGAAGTGAACATGTCTTTGGATGAAGGGGCAGCAAAGGCCCCAGGATTGCAGAAGGGAGAGCAAAACACCCCCAATGTCAAATTGTGGACAGATCTGGGGGGAACAAAAGCCCCACACCTTGTATGCATCGAGGGGATTGGAGAAGCACAAGCTACGGTCTATCCACGGCAGGTGAAACGTGAACCAGAAGAGGAGCTTCAGGAATGCTGGGAAGCCCAGTGGCAGGAGTTCCTCAAGACATTGCAGGCCCCTCACTCAGGATGGGGGAATCCTCAGGTATCAGAGGGGCCCTCTCCATGGGAGGATGCTAAGGCCTTCCTGGCCTCCTTTGAGCAAGTAGCCTCAGCCTGCCGGTGGCCTCTGGACAAGTGGGTGACCCTGCTCTTGCCGGCCCTCAGCGGAGAGGCCCAGCAGGCCTTCAACAGCCTCAGTGCCCAGGACAGGGGAGACTACGGGAAGGTGAAGGCGGCCATCTTGCAAGGGGAGTCCACTTTGAGGGAGAAGCAGCGCCAGCACTTCAGGCAGTTCTGCTACCAGGAAGTGGAGGGGCCCAGAGGCGTTTACGGCCGGCTGAGGGAACTTTGCCGCCAGTGGCTGAGAGCGGAGAGACGCACCAAGGAGGAGATCTTGGAGCTGCTGATCCTGGAGCAGTTCCTGACCATCCTGCCCCAGGAAATGGAGAGCTGGGTGAGGGAAGGCAGGCCTGAAACCTGCGCCCAGGCGGTGGCCTTGGCAGAGAATTTCCTGTTGCAGCAGCATAACACGGTGAAACAGGAAGGAGAGGTGAGGGGAGTTTGATGCTGGTCATTCTGGTGGTCCTGGAAGGTGGAGTCAGCAGAGAGTGGCTGCCCCGATTTTTGCATTACTTGATTGGTGCCAATCCAATTACAGCTCGGATGGTTAGATAAATGGCATTGGAGTTGAAGAGATATTGTTGCCACTAGCATTTTAGATCAGATTTTTCAGCTAGCTTTCTGGGGTTATGGTGGAGTCAGCTGGATTAAAGTTCCTCTATGGAAACAGGAATACAGGAATATACCAAGTCAGGCTCAGTACTGCTGACAAGCCATGGCTCCCCTCCACGAATCCTGGGAAGTGTAGTTTGCTAAGGATGCTGAGAGCTGTTAGGAGACCCCCTATTCCCCTCACAGAGCTACAATTCCCAGAGTTCCCTGGGAAGAGGGACTGGTAGTTAAACCACTCTAGGAATGGTTTAATTCTGTGAGGGGAATAGGGGGTCTCCTAACAACATTCTGCATTACCTGTAGTTTCTCGACCAAGTGCAAGGGAACCCCGTACTGAGTGGATTTTTTGAGGAGAAACCAAATATTTGCCTCTCTTGGAGCACTAATGCCTTGATTTTTCTTTAATTGCAGCTTCAGATGTCTCGACCTCAGGGGATCATAACGGCTGTGGATTCCTCTGAGGCCAGCCAGGTCTTGCCCTTGGACACCTGGCAGAGGCAGGTTTGCCAGGCCACTGAACAGGCGAGAAAAGGAGGTAAGGACACAAGGGGTAAGACTCAGGTTGCATCAGAATGATGGAAAATTGATTGGGTTGTTGTATCTAAGGAAGTCACCCTGTTAGCGCAAGGACTTTCACCTGTGCCATGGGCCTGGGGGAGGAATAGAAAAATGGGGGGACCCAGTTTTGCTTTAATTTTAAATGTGACGGGCACCTCATTCTGCTTATTCTTGTAGTTGATGGGCAAATGCGTGAGAACAAGATGAAGGAGCCTCATCATGGATGTTCTGTGCAGGTGGCACCAGAAAAGCGCTTCTTGGGAAGAGGCAACATATTCCAGTATCACGACGAGGCTGCAAGTCTTCAGATTCTGCGAGAGTCGGAAAAGGAGCAGGGAAAGGATGCGACAAAGAGTTTTGCCGAAACCCTTTCTTGTTTGGAAGGGGGCTCTTGGAGGCAAGTGGCCATAGCCCAGAATAACATCCTGCATGGCAAGGGAGAAAAGGCCCAGAGTGACCTCAGAGGAGACTCCAGGTGGAGCTCAGACATTCGCATAATCCACCTGGTTGAGAAACCACGGCAATTGCAGTACCAAGTGGAAACCTTTGGTGAAAGCTCAATCCTTGTGGCAAGCGAGAGAAGCCCCCAGGGAGAGAAGACGCATAAGTGCACCTACTGTGGGAGGAGCTTCTGTCATAGTGCAAGTCTTACAGCACACGAGAGAATCCACACAGGTAAGAAAATGGGTGCATGTCAGGCTGTAAGCTGCATTCGCTGGGCAGGAGAACTCCATGGGTGTCTGAGCAGATCGGGGGCTGAATTGAAGGAAGTTCCCATTGCCATCCCTGGCAGATCCAGTTAAAAGGAACTGGGTGTTTTCCTGTCCCTGAAACCCATCCTTAACTGCACGGCCACAGGAATAGTTAATACAGGGCTACGGTAGACTATTAGTCTCACTTGGTATAAAGTGGCTTAGCAGGTGTAAATCCGTGGCTGGGTACACACTGACCCATTTGCAACGCAAAAATGAAGTTTTTCTCATTCCAGAGTCATTCATGCTTGTCCTCAGCATGCAGATGGAACAGGTGATTGGTATACATCCATGGCTGCTATTTTTTAATTATTATTTAAATTTATTGGTTGCTTTGTTAACCTAGGTAACTCAAAGTGAATTACAATATATAAAAAGGCAAACACATACATTGAAATGAGCATAAAAGAAAAAACAAAACAAAGACAATCTAAAAGACAATCCTGTTTTTAAAAGACAGAATTAAAACTTTCCGCCCGCTCAAGATAATTAAGAACCAAAGGCCTGGCAAAAAAGACATGGTTTTGCCTGGTGCCTACAGCTGTGTAATGATGGTGCCAGGCAAGCCTCCCCAGGGTGAGCATTCCGCAAGTGGGGAGCCACCCCCGAAAAGGCCCATTCTCATGTTGCCACCCTCCAGACCTCCTGAGGAGGAGGCACACAAAGGTCACGGTGATTCTTTTTCTTGCTCTGTTGTTGCTTTTCTTGTCTTGTGAGACCCTTTGGGCACATTTCTGGGGGAAAGCAGCATGCAAATTTAATGGGTCTCCTCTCGGTGGGAATAGTATTGGATGCAACCTGATGTCTTCTTGTCCTGGTGGCTACCTCCGGATAAGACTAGAATTAGATACAAACTAGTGAAGATACAGATTTTTCCTTCTTTGGGGTGGAGAACCTTTTTGCTTCAGTTGAGATTCCTGCATTGCAGGGGGTTGGACTAGATGACCCGTGGGGTTCCTTCCAATTCTACAATTCTGTGATTCCATGTTTAAATTTGAGGAACAGGACAGAGATTTGCAGCTGTTGGGAACTCTTAGCCAGAGCAAGGATTTCACGTCAAGGTTCTTTTTTTACATATACACATCCAGGAGCACTTGAAACCGCGGGACATCGCCTTCAGCAGGAAAGCTCAGAACAACTGGAGCTAAGAGAGTTGAGAAGAGGCAAGGTTTCGCGTCATGGCAAAGAGGGAGTGAGGCCTGCGGGTCAGCAGGGGATCAGGCCAGAGAGGAACGTGGATGGAGCTCTTCCCAGTAAAGGAGGCGACTTGGGGTGGGAAGAGGGCAACGGTCACCAGAGGCTCCATCACTGCCATTGCGGAAGGAGCTTCAAGCACCGCTGCAACCTGAAAGCCCATGAGCGGACCCACACGGGAGAAAGGCCCCACAAGTGTTTGGACTGTGGGAGGAGCTTCGGCAAGGGTTCCACGCTCCGGGCTCACGTGAGGACTCACACCGGGGAGAAGCCGTACATGTGCTCCACCTGCGGGAAAAGGTTCACGACCAGGTCGGGCCTCCTGACCCACGAGAGAATCCACACAGGGGAGAGGCCCTATAAGTGTTCAGACTGCGGGAGGAGCTTCATCCAGAAGTCCTGCCTTCTGGCCCACGAGATAAGCCACAAAGGAGAGAAGTCGTACAGCTGCTCCGATTGCGGGAAGAACTTCGGGCACAGCTCAGGCCTTCGTGTGCATCGGAGAATCCACTTGGGAGGGAAAACCATGGAGAAGCTCTGACTGCGGTGGAACAAATGGACAGACAAACCATTGTTAAAGCAAACCACGGCTGAGCGTGTCTCTCTGGAGCTACACATTTGTGTTGTTAAGACAAAGGAGTCTTTCAGATATCAATATGTGATGGGTGAGGACTGAGATCTGGCAGTTGTGGAGAACACAAAAACTTTGTTGAGCCGGATTTACCCCCGATTCTCCCAAATAAAACCTTGTAGTTCTTATTTCAGCAGTAAACTGGTGTCTTGAGCTGTACCATTTCTGACGGTAGTAAGGAGCTCAATATGTTCAAATACTTCACTATTAAAAATATGCAAACACCCTGCATCTAGAAAGCTAGTGTGCCAATGAGAATCATTTTAGCCCAGGCACACTAGTTTTCTATATGCAGGGTTGTTGTTTTTATGCATTCAGGAACATGAGTCCTCCCCCTGCTATCTGAAGTGGTACTTGCCAGAGGCAGATTTACCCCCTTTAGATGAACCAGGTCATAGCTGGAATTGTATCTCTTTTGACAATTTTTCACATTGTATGGTTGCCTTTTATTTATTTGCCCCTGAAGAAATCGTGCACAAGAACTCCAACCCCGTCAGCAAATATCAATGTAGAGACAGAGCACTCAGCCTTTGAATTGCTGTCATAGATAAAATTTTATATGTATTTATTTTTAGTGGAAGCTCATCCCTGTGAGTTGCTGTCCCAATTTGTATTATACAAACTGATCATTTTATTTTTCATGTTTTAAAAGCAAGGTCTTTGCACTTTGGGCCAAACAAACCCCAACAATAACTGAGTTAGCAATGCCAGTAACTAGCCAGGGACAAGACCTTGAGGTTGTGGTGGATAGTTTTGATGAAGACATCTATCTACCCAGTGTGCGCCACAGCTGTGATAAAGGCAAATTCCACCCTGGGAATTGTTAAGAAGGGAATTGAAAATAAAACTGCTGATATCATCATGCTGTTCTACAGATCTATTGTGGTAAGAGAAATACTGCTTCCTTTCCCTTATGGTGTATCTAAGAGCCCGTATAGAGTCCTTATGTAGGTTCTCTATCAGTAGGAGAAAATAACAGGCCAACCAGAGAATATTGAGAAGCAAAGCAGCTAGTAAGCATGCTCTTTATTAAACTGTTGCAACAGGGTCCCCCACTCCCCCATGCAGGGAAGGAGAGGAACCCAGATCATTGGTGTGCAAGCTGTTATATAGACATTTGAAATTGCCTACCCTGTAGCTCAAGACCACCCCCCAAAACATCATACATACATCACAGAAAGAGGTGGTCCCCAGCAGAAATTTGAGTGTGTTGCTTCTACCTGATAATACCTTATCTGATTGCCTTTTCTGGATAGCCTGGCCATTCCTTTGAGATGGTAACTACTTAGTTCCTGAATCTCTTATGCATATTGATAGTGTGCTCAGCTTAACAGATACTTGCCAGACTGTATTTACAGGGAGGTGTAAGCCCCTACAGTCCAAAGACAATTGGAAAGCTTTTCCCATTTCCTTCCTCCTTGCAGAGAAATATTTGAGGTCAATTTGGGAGAGTCAAAATGGCTTCAGAATTGCTCTCTGGCCAATAAAGCGAGATGAGCGCCGCAACCCCAGAGTCGGCCACGACTGGACCTAATGGTCAGGGGTCCCTTTACCTTTACTGTTTCAGACACTATACTTATGCATGTGTATTTGCCCTGTACATTTATGAACATTTATTCTATATATATATGACCTTAGAATTCCTATAACACTATGATGAGACTGCATTTGGAATACCGTATATGTACAGCTCTGATCATCTCGCTTCACAGAAGGATATTGCAGAGCTGGAAAAGTTTATTTTTACATTTCTACTCCACCTTGAGCTACCCTAAGGAGCTCAAGCTTGCACGCATGGTCCCCCCCACCTCTCCATTTTATCTTCACAACAACCCTGTGAGGTATATTAGGCTCAGGCTGACTATTCCAATCTCACCCTGTAGGTGGCAGAGTGGGGAATTTGAACCCTGGGCTCCCAAGTCCTAGTCCAGCCTTTAAGCACTTTACCATGCAGTATCTTTTGTGTGTGTGTGTGTGTGTGTGTGTGCATATAAGCACATCAACACATTCAGGTTCCCCAGTCACAATTTATCTTGCACAACCAACTTGCTTCGCCATCAGACTTCACTGCAATAAGAAAAAACGCCAGGAAACAAGTCGGATTATCGACCAGAGAAGAGTGTCTGCAAAGTTATTCATTACTCAAATGGTTAAATCCACCGAGTTTAGCCCCGGTTCCTAGAAAGGCCAGAGAGATAGAGAGAGAGAGAATGGAGGAAGAAAGATGACGATTGAATAGGAAAGCCACTTCCTTACCAGACCTTTTCCCATCGCGCCCCCTGGAGGTGGGTGGCGGGGTTGGCTTGTTCTACGACCTTTGCAGAAAAGGGGGTTCGCGTTGGAGCCTTTTAACAGATCTCCCCACCCCACTCCCAGCTGCAGTTAGCAGGGTTTGCATTGCAAAAGGCTGCAAAGAGAGGTGAGCCTGGAGGGAAAGGAAGGGGTTTTAAAGGGGAGCCTAGTAAGTTCCAGAGAATGGACAGCAGCACCCCAAGAGCTGGTTGTGCAAGAAGGGAGAGAGACTGAAGAAGAGGAAGAAAAAAGATCATTTGTGTGTTCAGATACTCTGGTTTCGTCGATTATCTGGCATTTCACCCTGGTAAATCCACGTGTTTGTACAGTATGTGTGTGTGTTGGGAAGGAGTGCCTTTATCGTTATGATTGTAAAATAGTAATACATTTCTGGTCAAAGCGTTTCTGCTCATGCAAGCCTATCCAAGATGCCTAGAATGCTTTAGTCGGCCTTTAACTACACTTATTTTAATAAACAGCTTGAATTTTTTAAATCTGTTTTTGTTGTTGTTGACAGTTATCATCATCATTATTTGCAAACTCTTTAGAGGTTTTGGGTGCAATCCAGCAGTATGCAATATAGTTATTACTCATATCTTTATTTACTATCCCAGCTTCCTAACAGCTTGTGGTACCAGCTGCTTCCTGGTTGGCCACACAGAGAACAGAATGCTGAACTAGATGGGACACTGGCCTGAAATAGCAGGGCTCTTTTTGGTTGTTGTTGTGGCCCTCAGGCTGAAAGAGTGCCCCATCTCTGCTGTAAGGGGGTGCTGCCACTGAGACATCCCTCTGCCCAGTCACCATCCGCCTCATTTCCTAGGGCAGGTGTCCTAGAGCAGAATCCCAGGTGACGATTTTAATATTTATTTATGGCACCATTTATATGCCGTTCCCAGGGAGTTCTCTGGCAGCCTACGATAAAGAGGTTCAAAGGCAGCCCTAACCTTAAGCATACAAATGCAGCATAGCATTAAGCAACGTGGAAAAAACACGTTGAAAACTAAAGGATTCTCAAGCAGGCCAAGCAGAACTCAAAACCCTTAGAGTTCCAAATCCTGCAATCCCTTAAAGACTTCAAAACTTTATTTTACAAAAGCTGGGATGCTATATATCTTCACCCAAATTATGTTGCATTTACATTACTGTCTTAGAACAAAATGAAGCAGTCTTCCCTCTGGCCCACATGATATGAATATCATGCAAATGGCCCTGAAGAGAGGTTCCAGATCTCAGAATAGTTGTGCTCTTTGTGCCTCTAGGCAAAAGTGCTGTTTTCAAATGCTGCAAAAAAGGAAAGGAGAAAAAATGCATCCATCCATCAGTACAGAAACATCTCTCTCTTCCTTTCATGCAACAAAAGGCTTTATAACAATTCAAGTCAGGCAAAAGCACTCAAGGAAGGAAAGGCTCCTGCGAGGGGTTGTGACTTAGTGGCCCTGAGGGCCAAACAGAGAGGTTTGAAGGGTCACTTTTGTTCCTGAGCCTGAGGTTCCTTACCCCAGCCTTAGGACATTGTCTTGTTGCTCACTACTTCTGTGTCACTACTGCCTTTTGGCTGTTCTCATACTGTGGCGAGCCGTTTTAAAAGACTTCAGCCTGAGATGTGGGGTAATATTTATTTGTAAGAAATAAGCACCCAGAGCAGGATGTGACTCATATTAAGATTCTCCCTTTCGTCCTGGGCAGGTTATGGACGGGTGCGTGAGAATATGATGGGAGAAGCTTCAGGAGCAAGTGGATCTGGGAAAGATTTGAGTGAAGCTGCTCCCAGAGGATTGTTTGGATGTGAAGAAAGTGAAAGATCATGATTATGGTGCCCTAAAGCCATGTGCTGATGTCAAAGGCAGCTTCCAACAGAGCCGAAATCATAAACACCAAATAATGCATACAGGAGAGGATAAATATAAGTGTTCAGAATGTGGGAAAACCTTCAGCCGGAGCACCAACCTTCTTGTACATGAAAGAACCCACACTGGAGAGAAACCATACGAGTGCTCCAACTGTGGGAGAAGCTTCACCCACAGTTCAAATCTTAGGGCACATGAAAAAATACACACAAGAGAAAAGCCGTATGCATGCACAGACTGTGGCCAGACCTTCTATCACAGCTCAAGCCTTACAGCACATGAGAGAATCCACACAGGGGAGAATGTACACAGGTGCCCACACTGTGAGAAGGTCTTCACTCGTGGCTCAGTTTTTAGGAAACACATGAGAATCCATACAGGTGAGAAACCATTCAAGTGCTCTGACTGTGGGAAAAGTTTCTCTCAGAGGTGCAATCTTATTATCCATGGGAAGACCCACACAGGAGAGAGACCCTTTAAATGCTCCGATTGCGGGAGAAACTTCAGTCGAAAATGTGACCTCATCGCACACGAGAGAATCCACACGGAAGAGGACCCATACAAGTGTCCGCACTGCGGGAAAAGCTTCTCTCAGAAGTCCAACCTTGTCATACATGAGAGGATCCATACAGATGAGAATCCATATCCGTGTCTGCACTGTGGGAAACGCTTCCGTCAGAAGGGGAACCTCATGACGCACGTGCGGATCCACACAGGAGAGAAGCCGTACCAGTGTCTGGATTGCGGGAGGAGATTCAGTCAGAAGGGCAGCCTCACATCACATGAGAAAACCCATTCAAGAGAGAAAAGGACGTCTGAAAGCTTAACTTGCATGCAGGAAGTGAGGACTTGATATTTTTCAGCCTCAGGTGGAAGTACCTGATTTAGTTTTTTGGCTTGGGAGAGCCCTGGTAGTTCCTCAAAACCTTACTAAGGGATCTCTCAGTGCAAAAATCAATAGGGGCAAACATGCTTCCCTGAAAGATGGATTGCCCACTACTATTGATCATCCTCAACACATAGCTATCGATCTACCAGGCTTGTCTTCTTATGCCACCACAAACCCTGCCCCTAAAAAGATGAAACCCTAGTTATTGTCGCTGGAGAAATACAGGACTGTGAAACCAGTTAGGAACAGTTAGAAGTAGTAACATTACTCAGCAGCACTCAAGCTTTAATACATCTGCCATTAGTTTTAAAAAGAAAAGGCATTTGGGGGGCGATTACTTAAAATACTCTGTGTTTGCAGCTCTTGGGGGTTCTTAAAATGATATGTTATATGTGTATATTTTAGCCCTGGTGTTGGAATTTGCTCTGCAGAGGGGCTCAAATGGTAGGAAATGGTTTAAGAGAAGGGCAGGTTCATAACCGCCTCTTCCTGGTAGTTCATTTAACAGAGTTCTACCGCCTCAGTTTCATAACGGAGTGGGTCAGCTGCTCCTTCTTCATAGTTATCCCGTATCTGCACTTGGGAATTGATCACTTTCGCCTGCCTACAGCGGTGTTGTCAAGGATTGTTGGGAAAATTTACGCGAAACACTGTGAACACTAAAAGGATAATTCTACTACAAGTTAGATTTGTAATGAAACGCAGCAGTCTGTAGGGTGCTCATGGCTATCTTGCTGTCTTCTAGGATACCTCTCTCTCTCTCTCACTCACTCACACACACACACACACACACACACACACACACACTTTTCCTGTCTCATCAGAGAATCAGCTTTTCCAGGCCACTAGAAATGTGTGTTCCTCTTTGGCCTGTTTTCGGAAGGTTTTCTAAAGTTGCTGGGGTTCCTCTATGCCTGCTGATACTTTGTGCATGGATGTTGCCATTTTGGCTACCTTTGGACCAGCGCTTGAAGAACCCAGTAGCCATGTGATTGCCTACTTTTTTGTTTTAAATAAAAGTGTTTCATTTTTCTCCTTCACACCCTCCCCTTCCCACCTGTTTTTATATGTAAGTGCACAACACTGAACATTTCACTGCCAACCTCCATGGCTCCGTTTACAATTCACAACAATCCATAAAATAAAATAAAGGGAACGACAGAGCAAGAAAAGAGGAAACTCACTTGAGTGAACCTCCACTGTACAAAAGCAGTCCCTGCATACAGAAATCTAGCAAGTCAGGGGAAAGAATGTTAGGGCCAAATTAATGCTACTGCTTGTGGGCATCTTCCCACAGGCTTCTGATTGGCCACGGTGAGAACTGCTTGGGCCATTGGCCTAATCCAGCAGGCTCTCCTTGAGTTCTTATGCCCAGCTTCCATAATTCAGTTTGGGGTAAAGTGTTGTTGAAGGTGAGATGCAAACCCACATGCCTGAGGAGCAATGGATGAGGCAGTCATCACCTTCACCTTGTGATCATGAGGGTAGAGGACCCAAACCTGTACCTGGATGGACTCAAACCACCATCCTTCTGGTTAACAACCAGACACACTAACCAACGGAGCCACAGAGAGCTGAATGGTTTCCCCCCTCAGCCTCTGGGCTGAGGTTTTGTTACTGGAGCTGAATAGATGACAAACGGACTGATGGTTCGAGAGGCCAAACAATTTAATGTCTGAGCAAACTTGGTCACCACATTTTCACCCTGAAGCCCACATCATTTCTGAACAGAGGAGTCATTCTTTTTTAATTTAAACATTCTTCTTAGTTTAACACAGAAAAATATCACCGATTAAAATCTACTTGTGGTTCTAAAAATTTGTTTCTCTCATTGATGCAGTCTGCATTCAATTCCTGGTCAAGGAATATGTTTTTCTCTTTATTTACTTATTACTTGCAAATGCTTAATATAGACAGATAACAGCAATCAAGACTCCCAACTCACCACCCATGACGCCCACAGTCTTCCCTTTTCCCTTCTTGGAGAGCGCAGCTGAACACACCCCTTGGCAAAAAGGAAGCGAGAGGAGGAAGTTGCCTTATCAGAGGCTCCAACTCAGGACCTTCAGATTATGAAACTGACTGGCTGCTTCATACGCTAAGAAGGGGGCAGAGTAGCATCTCCTCCCTATTGAGGATGTGAGTATGGCAGCTCATGGAAGTTCTGTTCACAAGAGGCAGAGCCAGATTTGTTAACAAATCAGGAAAACTGCTAGCGTGGCAGTTGAAGAAAAGTGAACAAAGGAACTCCATAAACAAAATTATATAAATGGAAAGATCACAGATAAGATGAAGGAAATAAGAGCAGCATTTGTAAAATATTTCTCAGAATTGTATAGGAAAGGGAAGGAGAAAGCTTTTAAAATAGAGGAATATATTAAAAGTAGTTCCAGTTAAAGATAGGTAGCCGTGTTGGTCTGCCATAGTCAAAACAAAAAAAAAAAAATTCCTTCCAGTAGCACCTTAGTTGGTCTTTAAGGTGCTACTGGAAGGAAAAAAAAATTTTTTATATTAAAAGTAGTAATCTGCCAAAAATAAAAGAGGAACAAATGGTGATCTTAAACACACAAATAACAGCTCAAGAAGTGTTAGAGGCAATAAAGTGGACAAAAAAATGGCAAGTCCCCGGGTCCAGATGGATGAATGGCAAAGTATTATAAAAAATTAAGTGAACAATTGGTAAACCCATTGAAAGATGTCATGAATGAGATATTAAATACAGGTGAAATCCCAGAAACATGGAAAGAGGCTTACATTACAGTAATTCCAAAACAAGATTCAGATTTGCTGCAAATTAAAAATTAAAGGCCTATCTCATTGTTAAACAATGATTATAAATTATTTGCAAACATCTTAGCTAATAGAATGGAAAAAAATATTAAATGAGTATATACATCAAGATCAGGCAGGATTTCTTCCAGGTAGACAAATGAAAGAGAATATAAGAAATATATTAAATGTGATAGAATATCTGGAGGTCAAAAATGAAAAGAAAGCAGCAATGATGTTTATAGACTCTGAAAAAGCCTTTGACAATGTTTCTTGGAATTTCATGACAAAAGTACTTGAATAAATTATTGTGGATTCAAATTTTTAAAGGGAATACAAGCAATATATTCAGAACAAAAAGCTAAATTAATTGTAAATCAGGTGATAACGGACAACTGTAAGATACAAAAAGGAACTAGACAAGGATGCCCATTATCGCCGCTGTTGTTCATTCTGGTCCTGGAAATATTTGCTAGAAACATAAGAGCAGACAAAGAGATCACTGGGATAAAAACTGGGAAAAGTGAGTTTAAATTGAAAGCATATGCTGATGATTTAGTAATTACAGTGGAAGATCCAAAAAATTCTCTCCCTAGAGTTATAGAAAAAATTCAAAAATTTGGAGAAGTGGCAGGATCTAAATTAAATAGAAACAAAACTAAGTTATGAGTAAAAAATTTGAAGAAGAAAAAGAGCTGGAGTAAAGTATTGAGATAGAAGTCCATAAAAAAGTAAAATACGGGTATGGCTAACTGCAAAAAATATAAATATATATAAATTATGAAAAAGGGTGGCTTGAGATAAAAGAAATTTAGAAATATGGAACAGAATTAACCTCTCCCTACTAGGAAAAACAGCAGCAGTAAAAATGAATGTTTTGCCAAAAATGCTCTTTCTTTCACCCTGTGAACTGAATGATTGTGAGTAAACTACTTTTATATTGATTTTAATAAGACTGTTGTGTCTATTCTTTTTAAGCGGGACAAGGGATCTTAGCAGGAATCTTATATTGAGAGGCTCAGATGAGCCTGCAACAAGCAAACCGCTGTGCGTTTAAAGGGGAATGCTACTCTGATAAGATATAGAACTTGCTAACGCAAGTTAGGAAGGATATCATCAAACAATATATCCTCTCCTGCATCCCTGAACATTTCCACATTTTTTACCAGTCTTCTCAATCTATTTCCTGTCAGGGAATCCTTTCACTGGACTAGAGAGTTCAACCAGGCTTTTCTCAACCATGGTTTAGTGGTCAGGATTCTGTGCCACAATTGGTGCTGAGGTCAGATTCCTAGCTGGGTTTTCTTTCTTTTTTGCTCCCTCTCCCCCTTCCAGGAGCTGAAGGTCTTTCATGTAGGGATATCGCGGAGTGGGGAGTGGGGTCCGGAGGGAGCACACTTCCCCACCGGCAGGCAGCCACTGTCTGCCTGCACGTGTGACCTTGGGGTGCAGGGAACCCCCCCCCCCGACAAGCCACAGCTGTCTGGTACATCGTTCCACCTATGTCTGACCTTTTGCGGTCTCAGAAGTCAGCGGTGTCCTGTCTGTAAGTTTTTCCCTGAGACCTTTTGTCTCCTACGTCATACACTTTGCAAGGGGAAAATGACGCTGTGGAAACAGGTGCCAAAATAGCTTTGTACCACCCCACGATTTCGGGACGGAAGATGTGTAAAGGTCACAGCCCAAAAATGTATTTGCCTAGCTTGCATGTTTGTCTCAATAAAAAGAGGCTCCACAGGAATGGTGGTAGCTCGCTTCAGCCCACCTGTGCGCAGCTCACATTATGATCAACACCTGTCTTGGGCCTTCACTTCATTTCAGGTGTATGCTCTTCTCCTCACACACAGGTGGAGAGGCGCATTTTCATCTGAGGGATGGAAACAAGTCCAGAGGCCAGGGCACAGTTTCTCTACTCTGGTGGTTACTGCGATCACCTCACACGCAAAAGGTCTGAAGCAGCCAGCAAATGCCGTGCCCTCTGGAAGTTGCTGGACTACAATCCCATCATCTCTGACCAGATGCTGGACAAGGCAGATGGGAATTGGAGTCCAGCCTCATCCAAAGGACACCACATTGGCTGTAATCCTAAACACATCTAAACAGCCAAAAGCCCCACTGAAGTCAGTGCATTCCTATTCAGGAACATAATATTTACTGGGACTGTTAAAGTGATATTGTCTCTTTAATAAATAACCTGCAGAGGGAATTCTGGGAAAGGGAAGGAAAAAGCAAATAAAACAAAATTTAAAAAACTAGCCCCATTTTTTGTCTGTTTTCTTGCTTCTAATGATTGTGACTAGAGTGAGTCATCTCAAAAGGCCTGTGCAAAGCTGTTAAAAGAGCTCTTGAGATGTTTGGTTTTATATCTGTCATTTTCATTTGGAGAGAAACTCCCAACTGTTCCTGTGAGGCAGATTTAGCCTCCTTAGGAGATCCTGAGGTGGATTTTATCTCCCCTCAGATAAAAGAAAGGGAGGAAGGTCTCTCCAGAGAATGAGGCTCCTGAGAATGTGTAGAGTTCAGCTCCTGAGTCAGCACCAGAAAAAGACATCTCCCCTGCTTCACAGTCCAGAGTCACCCGGATCCTCCTGGGCTCCATACTTAGGGACAAAGGAGAGGAATCAGGGGAGGTGCAGGCCCTGTACTTACCTCTCAATTTCCCCACAGCCCAGATCCCTTCCTCATAACTTAACTCACAGAAGGTATTAATTATTCTCATGAGAAAGTCATCCTTTCTCCTCAGAGACTTCCTGGCAACCCCTACAGCCCATTCTCCCTCACTTCCCACAGTGACTTCCCAGAAATGTCTGCCTGCTGTGAATCCCTCACGTCCCAACACAGAAGGCCAGTCACTGAATCTCTCGGGATTGTCAGGCAGGGCTCGCTTTTTGTCTCCCCATCTCACGCTTTTCCGATCCTCGGACAGGATGAGCCTGGGATGGGCTGTGTCTGGATCCAGAGTGACATTTTCTGTTGGAAAAAGAAGAAAGGCAGAATCAGCTGAGAGTCAGAGATGGACATCCTGATCCAACAAACACCTCAGGAACCAGATTCCCTCTCAAAGAAATGGGATTTCTTTGTATTGCATACAGAACTGGGATACTTCTCTCTTTCTTCCATACTTTCCCCACAATAAATACTTTCCTTGTTGGTTTTAAATCTTTTTTTTTATTGCTCGTAATGATATCTTTACTTCATAACTTTACATCATAAAAATAGATATCCAAAAAATGTTTTTGATTATTGTTGTTGTCCATTTTAGATCATCAAACATTACTTGTACACAAAAAAGAAAAGAGATGTAATTCAAATAATATTCTTCATAAATAAATGACTTCCCGTCCCTTCCATTTTATTATAATAAATTTGTTGCCTGTATTTATCGATTTTCTTTTTCTTTGAAGTACTATTATTTCTATCTATCTTCATTTTAATATTGGTTATCTACAGAAATTACTCAAAGGCTGTTACCGTTTTCAGGTTGCAGCCCTTGTTGGTTTTAAATCAGTTGTTTTCTTCTTTCTGTATTCAATTTACCACATTTTTCGTTCTATAGGATGCACTGTTTCCCCTCCAAAAATTAAGGGGAAATGTGTGTGCGTCCTATGAAGCGAATGCAGGCTCCTTGGCTTCAGCAATAGCAACGCGAAGCCTCCGAAGCGCAGAGAGAGCGCTCCGTCCGCACTCCGGAGGCTTCGCGTTGGTTTTGCTGAAGCCTAGAAAGCGGGAGGGGTCAGAGCACACCGACCCCTCTCGCTCTCCAGGCTTCAGGGATAGCCGCCTGAAGCCTTTGGAGCGCAGCGGGAACTCGCGCTGCACTCCAAAGGCTTCGGGTTCCTTTTGCTGAAGCCGGGAGAGCAAGACTGTCCTGGCTTCAGCAGAGAGGGAGAGCTGCACAGCGCCCCTTCAGCGAAGCGGGAGGAGAAATGGAAAGGGCTCCATTTCTCCTGCCGCTTCGCTGAAGGGGCGCTGAGCAGAGAGGGGGAGATTTTTTCCCCCTTGTTCTCCCCCTGTAAAACAAGATGCGTACAATGGTTGGGTGTGTCCTATAGAGCGAAAAATACGGTATTTACAATGAAACAAAACCACCTAGTGAACCTTTACTCAGCTCTTCTGTGTTTGTGAATGGGAGGGGGGAGTAGGAGAGAAGGGGACTTGCATCTCTGTATGATATGGCCATTTGGGGCTCTCAGTGGGTGGGTGATGAGGGCCCCCCAGTTCAGATAAGCAGAGAACAGGCATTCACTCTTAGATGCCCTCATTCTGCATAGAGTTGGGGAGAGTGTCAGTGCAGAGACCCATCAACCTATTCTGCCCAGGAGTAGATCTGCTATAAACTAACGAAGCTTAAGCTTCAAGGCCCCAAACCCCATAAAGTCCCCAGAAGTGACTTGATTCATGCATGTATATAACGTTTCTCTAATTTTCATTCCCCCCCAAAGCTTGAAAACTATAAAAGAAATATTTATTCACACGAGTGACACTGACCTGAGATAATCCAGTACAGCAATTTTAAGCAAAATCTGAAATGTAGTAGATAATAATAATTTGAAAAATTGTGGTGATCTGTCATGGAACAACCCCCTGAAGAATATAACAGTGGTTACTCAGACCTTTGCGGTTGTCAGGAATTTTACTTTTTGAAATATGGCAACCCTAGATCAAGCAGGATTGCAGAAGTTGTGCCCACACTCTGGGATGATCACTGGATCCTTGGAATACTCCAGCCAGATGGAGCAAGTGGCTTCAGCACAAAGAGTGGCTTCCTCACTCCAGAGAAGGAGTTAAGTTTCACTTTCTCAGTTTTCAGTAACTGGGTGTTTCCCTTTCTGTAACTGATTCAGGAAGAAACTCAGTGCTGACGTGCTTTTTTAAAACTGCAGTTGCTCAACAAATCAGCTTGAAAACAAGCTGGTTGAACTGGTTCTGTTCTCTCTCTCTGTCAAGGTCATGCTGTTTATAAGGCCAGAAGGAGCCTGGGTTTCGCTTCCTATCTCCTTCCTTCTGGTTTGGTGTTCTGTATATAGTGTTACGGTTTAGACTTATTATAAGTTATTGTAAGTTTAAGTTAAGTCTGCTGCAACTGGATTTCTTATGGACAGTGCCAATCCTGACAAACCCCCTACTGAAAGCCTGCCCCCCCCCCCAAAAAAAATTCCTGGCTACACCCATGCGCTTAAAGACTCAAAGAGTGAAAAACACATGGAAGAGAATGAATTTGAAGATGAACTAGAAATCATTCAAGACAAAATTAATTCACTGTCAGTGATTGGGGCCTACACCCACCTCGGCTAGATA
Source organism: Podarcis filfolensis (assembly GCF_964270895.1). Lineage (NCBI taxonomy): Eukaryota > Metazoa > Chordata > Lepidosauria > Squamata > Lacertidae > Podarcis > Podarcis filfolensis. The sequence goes on from NC_139605.1 coordinate 9,887,740, forward strand.
GGACTCCAGAGCTAAGCAGCCAACCAAGATGTCCAGGCCAGGAGGCAGAGCCATAGCTGGGGTGTGTGTAGCCAGTACTTTTGCCCCGGGTGAAGCTCCCAGAGGGCACCAGTGAGGGTCACAGCGTGTTGGCCATTTACTGTATGTGTACATAAATGTGTGTGGCAGGGTAACCAACTTGGTCTTTGACTTGGGTGACAGAAAGCCCAGTTTCACCCCTGCCAGGAGGACAGAGCATCATCCAGTCCCCATCCCTCAGATGAATTTGGGCCTCAGTCAGAAATTTACCTTTCTGAAGCTGTTGTCTAAATAAAAGAGAGTCTGAGGAAGCAAAAAGATATGAAGTTTAAGCGTTGTACTCTTGTACCTCCAACAACAACAACAACAACAACAATAATAGTAATTATATTTGTACCCTGCCCATCTGACTGGGTTGCCTCACCCACTCTGCGTGGCTTCCAACATATATAAAAACATAAAACATTACAAAAAATATTTGTACAAAAAATACACTTCATAATGTAGCTATAGTTTCCTTAAATCAAGTAAAATATTAGGTAGTAGAAGAAATATTTTAAAACAAGGAAATAATAGAAAGAACCAATGAAAATAACTAGAACTTTAAAACTCAGCAGTGATAAACTAGACTTAAAAGCAGCAGAATACAAATATTCAGCAAAAAACCAATGGTCTATGGATGTAGATTCAGGTAGACAGCTGTGTTGGTCTGACGCAGTCGAAATAAATAAAAAAATAAAAAATTGTCCACTAGCACCTTAGAAACCAACTAAGTTTGTTCTGGGTATAAGCTTTCATGTGCGTGTATCTGAAGAAGTGTGCAAGTACACGAAACTTACCGTATTTTTCGCCCTATAGGATGCACTTTTCCCCCTCCAAAAATGAAGGGGAAATCTGGGTGCGTCCTATGGGGCGAATGCAGTCTTTCGCTGAAGCTTGGAGAGCGAGTGGGGTCGGTGCGCACCGACCCCTCTCACTCTCCAGGCTTCAGGAAGACATCCGCAGCCTAGGCAGCCCTGCGGGAGTTCCCGCAGGGCTGTCTAGGCTGCGGATAGCAGCCTGCTTCCCGGAGTGCCGGGCGTGCTGAAAGCAGAGCGCCCGGCGCTTCGGGAACACATCCGCAGCCTAGGCAGCCCTGCGGGAGGTCCCGCAGGGATGTCCAGGCTGCGGATAGCAGACTGCTTCCCAGAGCGTCGGGCGCTCTGCTTTCAGGGCGCCCGGCGCTTCGGGAACACATCCACAGCCTAGGCAGCCCTGTGGGATGTCCCGCAGGGATGTCTAGGCTGCGGATAGCAGCCTGCTTCCCGGAGCATCGGGCGCCCTGAAAGCAGAGCGCCCGGCGCTTCGGGAACACATCCACAGTGTGGGGAGCCCTGCAGGAGTTCCCTGCAGGGCTCCCCACGCTGCGGATAGCAGCCTGCCTCCCGGCGCGTGGGGCACCCTGAAGCAGGGCGCCCCGCGCGCCAGACAGACATCCGCAGTGTGGGGAGCCCTGCAGGAGTTCCCCGCAGGGCTCCCCACGCTGCGGATAGCAGCCTGCTGCCCAGCGGGCGGGGCGCCCTGAATCAGAGCGCCCCTCGTGCTGGGCAGACATCGGCCAGCCCCACAAGCTCGGGGGACAGCAGGGAGGCGCAGCGCCGCCATCCCGCTGTTCCTCGACCTGGTTCGGTTTCTCCAACCTGCTTTTTGGGGGGGAAATAAAGGAAAAACTTTTTTCCTTTCTTTCCCCCCCAAAAAACTAGGTGTGTCCTATGGGACAGAGCGTCCTATGGGACGAAAAATACGGTACACCCAGAACTAACTTAGTTGGTCTCTAAAGTGCTAGTGGACAATTTTTTTATTTTTTGGTTTATGAATGTTGTCACTGAATTTGGGGTCTATAGTGGAGGACTGGAGGGGAGGCAGCGTAACAGCAATCCTGTAAAAGGATGCAGAGGGGAGATAGAGGCAGCCTTGATAACTCCCCCAAGTAAAGTGATGAGGGATTTTGTTTAAGCCAGAATCATTAAATCTTATGAGAAACTCAGCTTGTAGAGGAAGGAATGGCAGAGCTCTCGTGCAAAAGGAATTCCTCCCCTCAAACCTTTTAAAAATCTTCCATGCTATTAAGAAACATAATTGTGCCCTTTGGGGCTCATGTGCACTTGATTTCATAATTAATTTGTGAACTCTCAGGAGATTGTGTTTGTGGCAGCCCTAGATAGGGCAGCTGTGGGTGGATGTCTGAGGACACAGATCAGGGCTTTGCTTCACCGCTGGGAGACAAGCCTGAGGAGGAGGCAAAGAGGGGAACAGGGTGGTTCAAAATGTCCTTTCACACTGCCCTTCAGAGTTTGAGAACCTCCAAAAGGGCCAGCCCAGATGTACATTGAGGGGGGAAATCTTGACTTTGCTCTGCACTCTGGTTCAGGCTCTTTCTCTTTGTGGCAGCCACCATTTCTTTCCTCTAACCCCCCATGCACCGGAGTGACAACGTATATAGGGCATTCTGAGGAAAATAAGATGATGGCTGGACCACCAAGAAGGAAGGTATTATGGGAACGTCCCCGTCTGCAGCAAAAACAAAATACAAGACAATGCAATACATTAAGGAACTGGCATACCTAGTTTTGGACTAATAAAATGCCCAGAATAAAATCCTCGCAGCCATTTCTCATTACTTTTGAATTGCTTCATCACATCCTCGAGCATACTATTTATATCACAGAGTTTGGAGAGCCTCTCATTCAGCTGTGGAGGGAAAGCACATGGAGCCTCCAATCTCTCTCTTTTCTCATACCTGGTGAGAAGAAAAATAATGTTAGCCCATTCAAAACCACAATTCCTAGCACAGTAAAAGAAAGGAAATGAGAAAGAGAGTTGAAAAAAACCTATAGGGTCAGGCAGGCACAGAGAGGCTCAATTCTTCCTCACTACACGCTCCACAGCCAGATATCTGAGGGCCAAAGCAGCAACCCCAGGCCTCTGAGTTTGCCCGCTGATGCCTATTCAAAGCAACTGAATTATGTAATGTAATGCTCAAGAGTTTCTCTACCAACCTCACTTCACTGGCTTTCACGAGCCAAGGGCAGGAACTATCTGAGTGTGATGACAACACAGCAGATACTTCCTTTCTCTAGATTAAGGTTACCAGACGTCCCCATTTCCCAGGGACGGTCCCCGGATTTACAAATCAGCCCCCATACAAAATCCATTGAAGTTGAAAAGTGTCCCCAGATTCATTGGAAAAAATCTGGTAACCTTACTCTAGATCAGACATGTCCAACACGTCGATCGCGATCAACTGGTCAATCGCGGACTCGTTGCCTCCACCTTCCGCCCTCTCCCATGGCCGCCAAGCGCCTTCAGCATGTGCTCAGCTGCAGCAGGAGTAACTCCGCAGGTGGCAGTCGAGGCTCCGCTTAGCCAGGCTTGATCACTGCCACCGCAGCAAGTGCTGTGGCTGGTGCTGGCAGCCGTTGGCTTTGCCCGACGCCCATCTGCCCCCTGCAAGCCACAGCCCCAGGGCAGGGAGGCGCAGAGGCAACAATGAGGAGCACAGGCTCCAGCTCTGCGGAGGGAACCGCGGAAAGGATGGCAGGCAGAGAGAGACGGTGACACCCCTCCCCTCTCGCTGCTAGTTCTGGGTGGATGCTGAACTTTCCTCACCTTTCCAGCTCCAGCCTAGCTGCATTTACTCGAAAGTAAGCCGCCCCTCCCACTACAGAGCTCATTGTCCGGTAAAGGGGAAATTGGACATTTCCAGGTGTGCGCCAACGGCCCTGGGAGGGGGGCTGATGTGGGGGTAATTATTTGTTATTCTTTTTATCATCATCATAATAATTTATTATTTATACCCTGCCCAGCTGGCTGGGTTTCCCCAGCCAAATATAATATGTTTAAGTTGAAAAATGACATTGGGAGAGTGTAGTAGATCACTGCCAGTTTTTGATACTGGATAGTAGCCTACTTGGAGTTGGACATGCCTGCCCTAGATGTCTCCAGAGAAGGTGTGAAGAAGAAAAAAGATGTTTGCTGCTGTTGGCAAATGCAAAATGTTCCTTATAACCTCTATTCTGAACCTGAATGACACCTTGAAGTTACATATTGCAGCAGGGATATAGTCAATAACCCAGCACACGCCCCTCCCTTATGAGAAGTCACCTCCACAGGGGCTCCATGAGAAAGGATGGGGTGGTCAATAGAGTGGTTGCTGTAGAGCAGTGATGGCCAAATTTGGCCCTCCAGCTGTTTTGGGACTACAATTCCCATCATCCCTGACCACTGGTCCTGTTAGTTAGGGATGATGGGAGTTGTAGTCCAAAAACAGCTGGAGGGCATCACTGCTGTAGAGTTACAGAGTGACTATACAGTTGCAAATAAAATGTTTTAAGTGTGTTTTAGTGCAATATACAATGTGACACTTTGGCAATGGTGATGGTGAGCCTTATGTAAAATTCAATGTATTTTTTCAAATTTTTTTTATTTAAAAAAAGCATTTTGAGAATGTTTTTATGTGTGTGTAGATTCCACCTAAGCAACAACGTAGGCACTCCAAAGGAAGTCACTTTGTCTGGAAAGGCCAGTCCTAGCATAGAGTCTTCCTAATTTCCCAGGCAGGGTCAATAAAAGAAATAGCCTTCACAGTAAGCGGTTATCTCCCAACATGTAACTCATGACCTGCTCAACATGATATCTACAATCTTACCCAGGAGACGTTGGGAGGAGGAATTCCAAGGGGCTCTATGCGCGGGCCAATGTAGAAGAAATTGAGGGGCATCTGCCTCCAGGACCCTCACCCACATAAGACCCTGGTGTGTCTCAAAGGTAGTAGTCCTGCTATCTCACCCCACAACAGTATTCAGTGAAAGAGTAAAAACTCTCAAGGGATCAGGCTTCCTACCCAAACGAAGCTGCTTCTTACCTCAGAAACTCCCTAGGGAAAATCACAACAATCCCACCTCTGAGGGAAAAAACCAATCAACTTACTCCAGATTCACTAACCTCCCCTCCAAAAATACCTAAGAGAGAGAGAGTTAACAGAGGTGAGTGCCTTTCTGTTGCTCACCATAGTTTGAGGGAAAACTAGCTGGACATTGAAACATGTTCGTAGGTACTGAGCTATTCACAAGCATCTTTGAGCCACTTTCTTTTATACGTTTGACACTATGTATTGCAGAGTCAGTGAATGCAACGTGCAAGAGGCAGAGAAGAGCCTCCAGCCCTATGAGACGGGGAAGGAGGAGGCCGTGCTCTGGCCTTGATCCTTGGAAGAAGAATTAGATTGCTACAATAGCAAAGAACAGGGCCCTATTTTTACGTGTGAGATGCTGTAGGGCATGGATAGGCAAACTAAGGCCCAGGGGCCGGATCCAGCCCAATCGCCTTCTAAATCTGGCCCACAGACAGTCCGGGAATCAGCATGTTTTTACATGAGTAGAATATGTCCTTTTATTTAAAATGCATCTCTGGGTTATTTGTGGGGCATAGGAATTCATTCTTTGTTTCCCTTCCAAAATATAGTCTGGCCCCCCACAAGGTCTGAGGGACTGTGGACTGGCCCCCTGCTGAAAAAGTTTGCTGACCCCTGCTGTAGGGTATGGAGTCCTACAGTCTCTCCCCCAGGAGCCCCTTCTGTACCAGGTTTTATGTGTTGGGGTCCTGGACCCTTCCTGACCTCAGAGAGATGCTAATGGAAATGAGCAGGATCCACTTACTTCTGCAAGGTGCTTCTCACATCCTAGAGGGGAAAAGATAACAGCAATCACTGCCTATAAAAGGCCACACTTTGAAGGCACTTCAGACCCTGGAATGGATGCAGCCTGGTCCTCTAATCTCAGTCTGCCTGGCACACATCAAAGATTTGAGCAAGAATGGCTAAATCAGCCAATATTGGTTTCAGTCAGTTTTTACTTTTACAATCTGAAGCTCAGTTCTCCACAATTCCACATCAGCATTTTAGTGCGAATTTCTCCCCAAATACACCTTTGTAGCCAATTTTGTATGCAAGTTCAGATTACTTGGCTTGAGAATTTCACTAGAAAATCTGGAGAATTGCAAATGCTGGTGGATGGCTATGATTCAGTTTGCATATTGATCATAAACGGCAAACAAAGCAGGTCTGAGGCAGTTTTAACTTATCAACCTGCATTTAATTCTGTGTGCAAAAAAATCCCTCCCAACACACTTCTCATAGTGCAATTTAGATATCAGGAGGCCTACAGTTTAGTCCTTCTAGAACATTTCCCCCCAAAGCCATTTGTAGAACATCGCCAAATTTCAGCCAGCAAGTACCATTTTCCTTCCGGGGAAAAAAACAACAACAACCACCTGCAGTATAAGATGCAATGAATTTTTGTTTTCAGCTGAGTTTCTTACCCCAGCAAATGTCAGTGGATTGGGGCATTACAACCCCTCATTGTTTCTTTCACAGAAAAATGTTCAGGAAAAGGTCGAGGAATTGTGAGGTGGTTGGTAGAGACCATATAATGATGGGTGATATTTCTCAAACCAATGACAGGTTTCTCAGTGGGCTTACATAAACACCCCAACCACCACAGACCATTTACATTTGTGCCGAGTTGTAATAGCTGTTGCATTTTTTTATGACACTTTCATAACATTTATCATGACTGAAGTTGGCCTCAATGTCTGTCTGGAGGGCAGAAATTGAAAATCTGAATGCAGAAAGGTGGGAGTGTCAATTTGGATTAAAAAATGTGATTGTGCTCAATGTTAAGGCTCACTTCTCCTTTGCTTAATTTTAATTTTGCTTAGCTCTAAGGCAGCCAGAGCAGCCTCTGGGAAGCCCACAACAGGACATGAAGGCAGCACTGCAAAAATAGAAGGCATTAGGAGAAAATCTTTGGCTAAGCACAGAACACCACATTCTATTAACACTGAGTAAGCATCTCCAGTCTGCATTAAGGGCAGTGGCGTAGCGTGGGGGGTGCAGGGGGGGCTGGCCGCACCGGGCGCAACATCTGGGGGTTAGGGTTAGGGTGCGCAAATCCACGGGTTAAGGGGCGCAAATCCACGGGTTAGGGGGCGCAAATTACTTGCCTTGCCCCGGGTGCTGACAACCCACGCTATGCCACTGATTAAGGGGAATAATAAACCACACCAGTTTTCTTGGCAGCTCCTGTGAAAAAGCTGAGTTCCTTTACTGCTTGTATAGAGGCACAAAAAGATTTGGAGGAAGCCCTTCTCCTGGAGTGGAGCCTTGTGCTGTTCCTCCTGCCATCTTACCTGCAGGAGTTCACTTGCTGGCTTCTGTCGTTTCTCTTCCATCTCCTGAATGATCCTCTCAAGAGAGGAGAGTTCCCTGGAGAGTCTGGCCAGCTGCTCATCCCTTCTTCTTGCAATCTCCAGCTCCACCTCTTCTATCTTGTGCAGCAGATGTTTTTCTTTCTCTTCCAGAAACTGGCGCAGTTGTCTAAACTTCTCCTCTGTCCCCTGCTTCTCAGTTTTTGTTAATTTCTGCAAGAAGCAGGTAGAAGTAAGAAACATGGAGCCCTGACTCAGGAACACACTTGCTCTGCCCTCTCCACTGCTATTCCTGCTTGCTGCCTTCCAGTTTGCCTAAGGCAATGAGCTTTTTTTCCTAGCCATGGAGGTTCCTTGCACATATTTGGACCTGGCATATGTAATGGGAACTTTATGGTCTTAGATATATGGTAATGTTCACAAGTGTACCAACCAAGCACATACATAGATCAGCACAGGAAGGCCAACCTGGAACCATTTTGATTCCTAAACTGACCAAATCTTTTCTCTGCAAGGTCAAAATAGAAAAGCCTCCCCATTGTCTTTTCCTTCACAAATCCTGTCTATGTTTGAATAGGGTGTGAGCCTGTGACCTGGCCCAGGAACTAACTTATTTATCACTACAAAAGACTAGCCAGGCTACCCAGGAATTTCAATCAAGTAACCTGCCAGACAGGAGAGAAACAAGGACAAGAGAAAAACATTTAAATTTCTGTTTAGACCGCCTTTTCTATGACATAGGTATGATGTATCTGAGGGGTGGTCTTAGGTTACACCCCTTCTATGATGTATGTATGATGTTTCTGGGGGTGGTCTTGATCTACAGGGTGGCAATTTCAAAAGTCTTTATAAGGCCTTGCACACCATTTTTCTGGGTCTCTCCTCCTCTCCTGTGGGTGAGGGGAGCACCCTGTTGCAACAGATCAATAAGGATCAAGCTTACTAGCTGCTTTGCTTCTCAATATTCTCTGGTTGGCCTCTGTTATTTTCTCCTACCAATAGGGAACCTATGTAAGGACTCTATATGGGCTCTTGGATACCCCATAAGGGAAAAGGGCAATTTTTGTTTACAACACATAATCACAGTTCTAAAATATTCAGGGAACCTCCACGGACATTAAATGCTGCTCACTTTAGACTGAACACTTCCATAAATAGGAAGGCAACAGAAACAGAGGAAGAGGGCATAGCTAGCCTGCTCATCCCCAGAGCACCCCTGTTTACTTTAAGGCTTCAGGATGGCCTGACTTTGCTAAAGATTAACAACAGAGTGCACATTTCAAAAGACCTTTCATTAACCATTTGTATGGTCCTTCAGGATATCCCAACTACTTTATATTCAATAGAGCTGGGCTGCCTCAGGCGGAAGAAATTCAATCCAGTTTGCATTCAAAGGTGAACTTAGCTGATAGTCACTCTCCAAAAAAAATACGCAGACGGAAAAACCGCATTCATTTCAAATTAACACTCCTCTGAATGTTACTCTGGTCAGGTAATGTGCACAAAAATGCACATTCGAGGGTAAAGTAGGCATTAAAATTGTTTATGAATGCAAATAACACAGAAAGGACTTTTTACAATTCAAAATTGCATGCTGATCTGGAAAAACGGGGAGAAGCTGGTATGGGACAGATTTGCCTGTGCTTCTTCAGTCCTGACTTGATTACAGTGGTACCTCGGGTTACATATGCTTCAGGTTACAGGCGCTTCAGGATACAGACTCTACTAACCCAGAAATAGCACCTCGGGTTAAGAACTTTGCTTCAGGATGAGAACAGAATTCGTGCTCTAGCGGCGCAGCGGCAGTGGGAGGCCCCATTAGCTAAAGTGGTGCTTCAGGTTAAGAACAGTTTCAGGTTAAGAACGGACCTCCAGAATGAATTAAGTACTTAACTCGAGGTACTAGTGTATTCAAATGCTTGCTCCCATCCTAGTAACAACAGGAACACCTACAAGGAGGTCTTGACTTTGCTTTTCCAGGTCTGCTCGATAGGCCAGCATTTTCTCTCTCTCTCTCCTCAGTGTCTCCAGGCGGCTGCAGATCAGTCTCTAAAGAGGAAACAAAATCCCAGGTTTGATTAAGACCAAGAAAAAGTGGGAGGGAGGGAGAGAGGGAGAGAGAGAGAGAGAGAGAGAGAGAGAGAGAGAGATAGACAGAGGAGTCCACTTTAGAAGGCATCTGAAAGCAGCCCTGTATTGGGGGCGGATTATGTTAAATGTTTTATTATGTTTTTATATGTATTGAAAGCTGGGTGGGGTATAAATATCATTATTATTATGATGGCATAGGACGACCCTATTTTCATCATAGAAATGTTGGAGGGTATGCAAGCTCCCTTTGGAACCTACCCCTACACTGCTCAGGTTTCTCCTTTGTTGCCTTTTACATAATAAACAATTGATGTTTGGGCAATTGATTTAATGCAGTTTGGACTTAAGTGCTACGGAAAATGGCCCAGGAAGAATCCACCGCTCTTCCCCTCATCAAGATCCACAGTGATTTCCTACCTTGTACTCTTCAGAGGCCTCCTCCAGAGGAATCACCTTGTGGTTTTCATGTTCCTTGGATCTGTCACAAACCACACAGATGAGGGTCGCATTGACTTTGCAGAAGAGTTTCAGGGTCTCCTGGTGCTTCTCACAGACCTTCCCTTCCTGAAGGGGAAGGCTGAGCTTCTTGGCTATTTCTACCACGTTGGCCAGTTGCCGGTTGGAGATGAGGCTTCTTCGCTGGACAGTTATTCTGCACTGTGGGCAGGAAGCCTCTCCCTCCAGTTTCCCCCAGCACTGGACCAAGCAAGATCGGCAGAAGTTGTGCCCACACTCTGGGATGGTCACTGGATCCTTGAAATATTCCAGGCAGATGGAGCAAGTAGCTTCATCGCACAGACTCTGGACGGGACCACCAGAAACAGCCATACCTGCCAAAGTCCCAGTTAAGTTTTACTTTCTCAGTTTTCAGTCACTGGCTGTTCCCCTTGCTGTAAATGATTCATGAACTCAAGGCTGATGGGGCCTTCTTTTTAAAAAGACTGACAGGCGTCTGCAGTTGCTTAACATTTTGTTGAGAAGCCTTGGTTGTCCTTTCATTGCTTTGGATTGCTTTTTAATTGTGTGTTTGTTGTTGTACAGTGGTACCTCGGGTTACATACTGTCAGAGCTGCCCGAGGTCCCAGCTCACAAAGGACCAACGCCGCTTCGTTGTTAAGTATAAAAGTCTTTATTGAAGTTCAGTTTCACTTTCACAGCCGCAGCGTGCAGCCCTACGTCTCAAACTCTAGACCGCTGAAGCTCCGTCTGAATCTCCTCCCCCCAGACACCAGTTTAAGACTCTAGCCTTGCTCCACCTCTTCCTCTGCTCTTTCCTCCTCTGATTCCGCCTGTCCGTTGGGGTCTCGCCCTTCCTAGACTCTTCTGACGCTGAGTCCCCTGAATCTTCCCCCTCCCTCCGGCGGGCTTTAGGACCTGGTTCCCAATCCGGGTTTCCTGCTGTCCCGCGCGCCTGTACATTTGAACTTGGCGCGCACGCCCAACCTGCGACCTTCCTCCTAACCGTTGCACTGCTGCTGTCACTGCTCCCCCCTTCGGGGAGGCTAGCTGGAACTGACCTCCCCTCCGTTTCCCCACTTTCCGATGGAGGCGTGGTCAGCCCTGACTCATCTTCTCTCCCCGCTGGAGGAGACGCTGGTCCTGACACATGTGACTCTTCCCCCCCACTACGCTCTGGTGGGGAAGCTGGTCCTGATCCCCTGCTGCTGCTTTGGGAGTCCCCGCTCACCCCTTGTTTCTGGTGCGTCCCCCCTGGGACCCCCCTTGCCCTGACCATCGGCGCCCCCTTCTGGGAATCTTCTGATTCGCTGGAGAAGCTCATGGAATCTCTCGGGTCACTGTCATACTCCCCTACGCTGCCCTCGGATTCCTCCCCTTCGCTCTCCATTTCCTCTCTCCCCTGTGCTTCTGCTCCTGAGCCCCTGACACATACGCTTCAGGTTACAGACTCCGCTAACCCAGAAATAGTGCTTCAGGTTAAGAACTTTGCTTCAGGATGAGAACAGAAATCGTTCTCTGGCGGTGCGGCAGCAGCGGGAGGCCCCATTAGCCAAAGTGGTGCTTCAGGTTAAGAACAGTTTCAGGTTAAGTACGGACCTCCAGAACGAATTAAGTCCTTAACCCGAGGTACCACTGTACATTGCACTGAGAAGGCTTCCTGAACTCAGCTAAATCCTTGGCATTGTGGCAGTGCAGTCTTTGCTTCAAAAAAAATCCAAGGGGCTTTCTGGCTGGAAATCGCTGAGGGAGAAGCAGCGACCGTAGCTGCTCCGACTACACCATGCCGCCAAAGGACGATAAGAAGAAGAAGAAGGACGCGGGCAAGTCGGCCAAGAAGGACAAGGACCCCGTCAACAAGTCCGGACTTCCGGTCGGCGCCAGCGTCTAATGGCTGCCTCCCGCTGAGCTCCGCTCAGGGAGGTTGCTTCGCGAGTTCGGGTCTGACCACTACGGCGAAGCGGGGACCCCTAAAATCTCAGGCGCAGAAGCCTGAGAGCAAGGAGGCTCGGTGGGTACCTTAAGCGCCCCCCCTCACTGCAAAGGAGTCTTTTTAAAGGCTCTGGAGCGGCATCGGGGAGCGCGGTGCTGAGAGCCGCTACCCAGCCCGCGAAGTGAAGCCGTGCTGCCATTTGACGGAGAGCGTCGATTCCTTCCTAACATTTGGAACGTAATTGGATTATCCGTGAGTAAGAAGGAACAACAACTTTAAAAGAAAATATTTAGAAATTGGCTGAAAATGGAGAAGGCAAAAAATAAGGAAGTCTGCCTTCCTCGGACTGCATGTAACCAAAGCAACGAAATAGGAGGCTGCAATTTGACAGGAAGCAGCTTTAAAAATTGACGGACTCAGACATTGGACTTAATTCCCCCTCTAGCAGGCAGGGGCAGGGGGGGAAGATTTTTGATTTGTCTTTCCTGCATGGAGGAAGCATAGAAGGGGAAATTTCTGCCGTTTTGAACCCTTGGGGAGGACTGCCTGGAAAGTGAGCCACCGGGACTGAGAGCTGTCACTAGAGGCTTGCTACAAAGTTGGTGCTTTGCCCAAAGACCCTACTTGCTTTAAGTCTGGTACTCTGGAAAGTTACAATTTGCTATTATTTGGACACAATTAACAATTGGTTGTTACTTTTGCTACCTTTGAAGGGAACCCTTGTTGTTTTGCATTAGGAACTTTGGACTGCTCCCTCTAGAGGTTGCAGGGAAACAGCTATTATCTTTACTGTAAGGAACAGGCTTGTGGAATTTTCCAACTGAAAGTAATTCCCGTGGGAACGACCTTGGGATGAGTGGCCCAACAGAAGAGAGAATAACAACAAGAGCTAAGAGTAAAGTTGAACACAAAAGAAGGGGATCAATTACAAATCCAGCTGCAGCTGCTACAACTTTTTCTATGGATACAGTGACAGTGACACGGGCATTAGTTAAAATAAATGAATCCTTGGAAGTGCTCACAAAGCAGAGCACTGAAAACTCCAAACAGCTGTCTGAGTTGTCGACAAAATTGGATTTAAATACAGAGACAATAAATAAATTAGTTCAAGAAAATGAAATAACTAGAAAGATTGCGGAGGAGGCCAAAATTTCCGCAGAGGAGGCAAAAAATTCTGCAGAAACTGCACAGGAAAAGTTAGTACCAGTCAGTAAAAAGCTGGAAGAACATGATGCGGCCCTGTCTTTATTGGAATTACAGAGGAAAAGTAGAAATTTGAGATTAAGATTGATCCCAGAAAATGAAAAGGACAATTTGATAGACTTTCTTACAAAAGAATTTCTGGAATTTTGGCAGGACGATTTGAAAGAAGAGGAATTTAAGATAATAACTGCTTTCAGACTGGGCAGGAGACAAAACAGAAAGAGCCCAAGAGATTGCTTGATAACTCTGAGATCTCAGGAGGAGAGAGATAAGATATTAAATTTACATTTTCAAAGACCCCTTGAGATTGAAGATTTTCGTGTGCAGATTTTTAAAGACATTCCTAAATATATCCTGGAAGTGAGGACCTACTACAAGGATTTGGTCACCCTATTAAGAAAGAACAACATACCATTCAGATGGGAGTTCCCACAAGGCCTGTCTTTCAACTATAAGGGAAAGAAAATCAAGATAAAAACAGTGCAAGATAAAGAACAATTTTTGGCAAGGAACGAGGAGGACCTTTTGAAGGAAACGGTGGAACCTACGGACCTAGCAGAAGTACCAGACATTTCAAACCTATCCTTCGGGATCAAAACACCAACAGAAGAAGACTTGCTGGGAGCAGCTGGAGGAATAACTAAATAAATAACAAGATGTCTCTGCAAATTCTAAGTTGGAATTGTAATGGACTGAATCTCCCTAGAAAAAGACGTGAGGTTTTTCATATCTTGAAAAAAGAACAATTGGACTTGATTTGTCTACAAGAAACCCACGTGACCAGAGTACACCGAAAATTACTTATTAACAAAAGATTAGGACAAGAATTTATTTCATCGGACAAAGTGAAGAAAAGAGGAGTGGTGATTTATGCAAAGGAAAAGTTGGCCCCTAAATTAGTATTTAAAGATGGACAAGGAAGATATTTGGCAATTGAAATTCAAGTTCAAGGAGAAAAATTATTGATTATAGGAGTTTATGCACCGAATGAAGGGAAGTCAGAATTTTTTAAGAAATTGCATGAGACATTAATGGACTATTTGGATTATAATGTAGTTTTAATGGGAGACATGAATGGAGTGGTCTCTACAAATATGGACAAAGCACAAAGACAGGTGGTCTCCAAAGATGGGAGACTACCTAAGACCTTTTTTGAAATGACTGACAACATGAACCTGATTGACATTTGGAGAACAAGGAACCCTCTTGAGAGAGAGGGAACTTTCTTTTCTGAGGCAAAAATGACCTGGACTCGAATTGACCAAATATGGGTAACTAGTGGGATGGCATCAAGGATTAAGAAAGTGGAAATCTGCCCAAAGACTTGCTCCGACCATAATGCTGTAAAGATGGAAATGAACCTAACAACAGCTGGATCCTTTAGATGGAGGATGAATGACTCCCTGTTTAGAGATGCAGAGGTGTATAAAAAGGCCCAGAAGGTATTGAAGGATTACTTTGAGATAAATCTGAGAACACAAGTGGAAAAAAGAGTAATTTGGGACGCAAGTAAAGCCGTTATGCGAGGATTTTTAATACAACAGAATTCTATAAAAAAGAAGAGATATAATGAGAAGAAGGATAAGATCTTGGAAAAGATAAAAGAAGGGGGAAAAAATTGAGATCTAAACCAAAGTCACATGAAATCTTGAGAGAAATTAAGTTTTACTAGAGACAATATATGGATTTGATGAACCAAGAGATAGAATGGAAAATAAAACAAATGAGACAAAGGACATTTGAATCGGCTGATAAATGTGGGAAGCTTCTGGCATGGCAATTGAAGAAGAGACAAAAACAGAATACGGTTACAAATCTAGAAGTGGAAGGAAAGAACATTTATAAACCAAATGAGATTAGAAACTGTTTTCAGAGTTATTTCAGGAGACTTTATGCACAAGGGCCGGTGAATGAAAAAGAAATAGAAGAATTTCTTAAAAAATACGGATTACAAAAAATTTCTGAACAAAGTAAAGTGATTTTAAACCAGAAGATTACTGATCAAGAAATTGAGGGAGCCATTCAAAGTATGCAATTGGGAAAATCTCCAGGACCTGATGGACTAACCTCCAGATATTACAAAGCTTTGAAAGAATGGCTTATACAACCGTTGAAGGAGGTTTGTAATGAAATTTTAGAGGGGAAAAAGGCACCTGAATCGTGGAAAGAGGCTTATATCACACTTATACCAAAGTCAGAGACTGAGAAGAACCAGGTTAAGAACTACCGCCCTATATCATTACTCAATGTGGATTACAAAATTTTTGCAGACATTTTAGCAAAAAGATTGAAAAGAGTTTTGGTGGGGGAGATTCATAAAGACCAAGCGGGCTTTCTTCCAGGAAGACATTTGTCAGACAATGTGAGAAACATAATAGACATTATGGAGTTACTGGAAGTTAATATTAATACCAAGGCAGTATTAATATTTGTAGATGCGGAGAAAGCCTTTGACAATATTTCTTGGAGCTTTATGAAAAAGAATCTCCGAGGGATGGGGGTAGGCCAAGGTTTCGAGAATGGTATAAGTGCGATTTATTCTGAACAAAAAGCAAAACTGATTGTAAATAATGTGGTTACAGAAGAATTTGCTATTGAAAAAGGGACACGACAGGGATGCCCAATATCCCCACTGCTTTTTATATCTGTCCTGGAGGTTTTATTAAACATGATTAGAGGGGACCAGCTGGTTAAAGGGATTCAGGTCGGAGCTAAACAGTACAAACTGAGAGCATTTGCAGATGATCTAGTTTTAACTTTACAAGAGCCAGACACTAGTACGAGAAGAGTTTTAGAGTTAATACAAGTATTTGGTCAAGTAGCAGGCTTTAAGCTGAACAAACAGAAAACGAAAGTACTGGATAAAAATTTAACAGTTGCAGAAAGAGAGAAATTCCAGAGTGATACTGGTTTATCGGTAGCAAAGAAGGTGAAATACCTGGGGATAAATTTGACATCCAAGAATGTGAATCTATTTAAAGATAACTATGAGAAATGCTGGGCAGAAGTGAAAAAAGATTTAGAAATATGGTCAAGTCTGAGACTTTCCTTGTTAGGCCGAATTGCTGTTATCAAGATGAATGTTTTGCCAAGAATGTTATTTCTGTTTCAAACATTGCAGATTGTGGACAAAATGGATTGTTTCAAGAGGTGGCAAAAAGATATATCTAGATTTGTCTGGCAGGGCAAAAAGCCCAGAATAAAATTTAAGATACTAACTGATGCAAAAGAAAGAGGGGGGTTTGCCCTGCCGGACTTAAAACTGTACTATGAATCAGCGGCTTTTTGCTGGCTGAAAAATTGGCTGCTTCTTGAAAATACAGATATTTTGGATTTGGAAGGGTTCAATAATAGATTTGGCTGGCATGCATATATATGGTATGACAAGGTTAAAATCCACCAAGGTTTCAAAAACCATATTGTTAGAAAAGCCCTATACAATGTATGGATTAGGTATAAAGATTTGTTGGAAAACAAAACCCCCAGGTGGTTGTCACCGATGGAAGCTAAGGAAGTGAAAAAATTAAATATGGAATCCAAATGGCCGAAATATTGGGAAATTATAGAGTATGAGGAGGGAAAAGTTAAATTGCAGAGTTATGAGAAATTGAAGTCTAAAGTAAGAGACTGGCTTCATTATTACCAGATAAATGAAGTTTTTAAACAAGACAGGAAAATTGGCTTTCAGGTGGAGAGGTCGAAATTAGAAACAGAGCTTTTGGAACCCAGTACTAAGAATTTGTCAAGAATGTGTAACTTGCTGTTGAAATGGAACACACAGGACGAGATGGTTAAATCAGCTATGATTAAATGGGCACAAGACATTGGACATGACATTATGTTTGCTGACTGGGAACAGTTATGGACCACCAGTATAAAGTTCACGGCATGTAATGCCTTAAGAGAGAACATTATGAAAATGATTTATAGGTGGTACATGACCCCAGTCAAGCTTGCAAAAATTTATCATTTGCCCAATAACAAATGCTGGAAATGTAATGAAACTGAAGGTACTTTTTATCACCTTTGGTGGACGTGCCCAAAGATTAAGGCCTTCTGGGAAAGGATTTATAATGAAATGAAAAAGGTGCTTAAATGCACTTTTGTGAAGAAACCAGAAGCCTTCCTCCTGGGCATGGTAGGCCAATTGGTGTCAAAGAAAGATAGGACGTTTTTTATGTATGCGACAACAGCAGCAAGAGTACTTTTAGCAAAGTACTGGAAGACACAAGAACTACCCACACTGGAAGAATGGCAGACGAAGGTGATTGACTACATGGGACTGGCTGAGATGACCGGCAGAATCCGCGACCAAGGGAAAGAGACGGTGGAAGAAGATTGGAAGAAATTTAAAGTTTATCTTAAGAACTGTTGTA
This sequence comes from Podarcis filfolensis, assembly GCF_964270895.1. Taxonomy (NCBI): domain Eukaryota; kingdom Metazoa; phylum Chordata; class Lepidosauria; order Squamata; family Lacertidae; genus Podarcis; species Podarcis filfolensis. The sequence continues at coordinate 9,905,062 of NC_139605.1, forward strand.
AAATTAACGAGTGTTAAAATGTTTTGAGTAATGCAAAATAGAATTGCAGCGATAAACTGGACATGAGAAAAAGGAGTTAAAGGAAGTGTTATAAGTAATTAAAATCAGGGGTTGCTGGAAAGATTTAAAACAGGGATGCAGAAAAAGGAGGTATGGGGAAGTCGCTGAAAGAAGGCTTAAGGAAAAGAAGGTTAAGAAATTATACGTGTTTATATGTTTGTTTGTTTATGTATTGTTTTGTATTGTCTTTTAATATGTGTTGAAAAATTAATAAAAAATTTATTTAAAAAAAGGACCCCGTCAACAAGTCCGGTGGAAAAGCCAAGAAGAAGTGGTCCAAAATGAAAGTACGTAAGAGATAAGTTGAACAACCTTGTTCTGTTTGACAAAGCTACTTACGACAAGCTGTGCAAGGAGGTGCCAAACTACAAACTCATCACACCTGCTGTGGTCTCTGAAAGGCTGAAGATTCGAGGCTCCTTGGCTAGAGGAGCTTCTCAGCAAAGGCCTAATCAAACTGGTGTCCAAGCACAGAGCCCAGGTCATCTACACCCGAAACACCAAGGGGGGTGATGCACCAGCTGCTGGGGAGGACGCATAAAGGGTTCTTGGGAGGTTTTTTAAGACTCTGTAAATGACTAAAATAAAATAATTTCAACTCCTGAAAAAAAAATAAAAAAATCCAAGGGTAGAGCTTTGTAGCAGTTGGAGCTGCCCTGGGCTCCCTGCTTGGTCATCTTTGTCAGCTGCTCAATTCCAGGGAATGGTCTGGTGGTGCTGGGCCTTCAGGTAAGGGCTGCATTTTATCCAGCGCTTGGCACCAACTAGTTTGAATAAATTTTAATGAATTTGTTCAAATCCTGGGCTCATCCACACTTCCGCTTGTCTAATTGGTTTTCTGCTTGACCTGCAGTTTCTATCCACACATCCAAATAGTTTCCGGAAAACCTGCTCTTTATTTTTAAATAGGAGCAAATGTCAGTCTGGAGAAAACCCACATTGCCATTTCTCCGATTGAGAGCTAAAGAGCAGTTTTCCCCAGGAGAAACCAGCAGGATAACAGGCAGTGTGGGTAAGGCCATGATCTCTGAACTGCAACTGAAAGTAGCCCCCCAAACTGAGGGTGATTTAATTTTGTCTTGAATTATTTCTAGTTTACCATCGAGTTCATTCTCTTCCATGTGTTTTTCACTCATTGGGACTTTTAAGTGTAAAGATTATAATTGTTTGGGGAAATAAAGTGCTTTATAAAATGCTTTGATCCGTGAAACTGTCACTGTTACGAGTGCCAAATAATAGAACTTCTGCACTTGGAAGAAATGAACATCTAAACTTTGGAACTCCCTTCCTGTTGATATCAGGTAGTGCCCTCTTTTTTTTGTTTTTGTTTAGGCAATTCTAACCTGACACGTAGAAATTGAAATTAGGCTACCTCTGGATTTAATTATCATTTGAATGTTTTTGAATTCCTATTTTCATAAATGTTTTCTTTAGTATTTTAATGTTTATATTTGGGGTGTGGGTATGTGTAAACGGATTAGTTTTGTTATAATCAATCAAGCAGTACATCTTGTAAAATCAAATGAATCATATAGACAATTCCTTTTCCCCTGTGTGTGTTTTGCTTCACTGTATATGTTTTATTGGGGCTGGATTCCACGAAGTAGGATACTGGTAGGGTTGCCATATTCCAAAGCACAAAATCCGGGACACATTTGGGGCACCTTCCCCATCCCGCATCTCCATCGTTCACCCCCTTCCTGTTCGCCCCCTCCTCCCCTCCCCTCCCTTACCTTTGCTTTCCTTGGCCTCCTGCTCACAAGATGCTGCATCTCTGGACAATGGGAGGCCAGAAGCCCAGGCAAGGCCTGGTGGCCAGTGGAAATGCCACCAGACCTAGTGTGGCCAATAATAATAATAAAAGTAAAATAAACCCAAACCCAGACACTTCATGTAAACTGCAAAAATCTGCCCAGAGGGGCATGTCCCCAACAGAGGACATGTCCTGGAAATCCCAGACATATGGCAACCCTTGGTACTGGAAAAGAGGCAGTGCCATGAGTCTCACTAGCATAACAGGACTTCAGCACCTCTTCTCCCCACTGAGAGAACCAACCCCCCCAGGGATGGTGAGGCGCATCTGTTTTGCAGGCTTTCCTTTGGCAGGCCAAATCCTCAGCTGCTGCAAAGTGCCCTGCCCTTGAGGGAGTCCAGAGAGCAGCCTCCCCTCTCCCTTGAGGACATTATATGGTGTGATGTGGGTGAGGAAAAGATGGAAAACTTTCCTTGAACAGACTTCCCTCACTTAGGGCCCAATCCCAATTATAGGTAATTGCCCCTTCTCTCAGCAGCCTCCTCTACTCCAGCCCATATCATGCAGGAATGTCTTTTAAAATTTAAGATAAATCTTTTTTTAAAATTTGATTTCTTTGTTTCTTATCTTTGTTACTTCTTTATCTCTTTTTTTTTCTTTATAAATTTTCTATTTTATATAATTTTCTTTCTTTTTTTACCTGTTACGAGATAGTACATAATGTTTGTATAGACATGAAAATCTTTTAATCAATAAAGAATTTTTTAAAAAATCGTTTTTATTAAGTTTCCCATTTTAACAATCCAATCAAATCACACTGAATGTTCCAAATTATACAAATACATATCAAATAGTCCAAATATTTTGCCTAAATTATTAAAAAAAAATTGTTGGGACTTCCCATGTTTCAAGTTCCGGCGGGGGGGGGGGGGGGGGGGCTCTGATCATCTCATATCTCTGCTGCCATGAAGTCTTTCCAATAGTTCCTTTAAATCTTCCTGTTGTTAACCTTCCTTCTTTTATGGCCTCTGAGTTGTTTCCACAAGCAAGTTGAAATAAGCAATGATGTGTTTCTGTGTGAATTTTATGTGTACGACTCTCCACTGTTGTTGCAGTACCTCCTCACATGCTGGTACCTATTTATCTACTTGCACTTTGACATGCAAGTCAAAGTGCATGTCAAAGGTCGGTGGTTCGAATCCCCGCGACGGGGTGAGCTCCCGTTGCTCAGCCCCTGCTTCTGCCAACCTAGCAGTTTGAAAGCACGTCAGAGTGCAAGTAGATAAATAGGTACCGCTCTGGTGGGAAGGTAAATGGCGTTTCAGTGCACTGCTCTGGTTCACCAGAAGCGGCTTAGTCATGCTGGCCACATGACCCGGAAGCTGTATGCCGGCGCCCTCGGCCAATAAAGTAAGATGAGCGCCGCAACCCCAGAGTGAATGAGTGGCCCTGTGGCATGAGCGAATTGGCTCACACCAGAGCATGGAATAAAAAAAATGGAAGTGAAACCCCCCCTCCAAGTTACCACTCTTCTTCCTCCTTCCCTTGTGGCAGGAGGAAACGGAGACTAAGGCCAGGCAGAAGTGGAGGAGGCTGTGCTGCATGCAGCAGCTCTGCCCAAGGCGGCTTTGCCCATGGCTGGGGCCGCTCTGCTTGAGGCCATGCTGGTGGCAGAGGAAAAGGTGGTGGCCAAAAGTATGGGAGGGGCAGCTGGTGAGCAAGTGGACGAGGGGGTGTGCAAGCGAGTGGGGAGAGCGATCATCGAGGGTGCAGCAGGGGGGTAGGGTGGCAGCAGAATTTTTTTTGAAGGGTATGGGAAGGTGGAAGAGTGAAACTAGGATTGAAGGTGATGGAAGCTGAACCCTTTTGAGGAATATGTTATTTATTGGGAAAGTTAAAGTGTTACTGTCTCTTTAAAAAATAAGCTGCAGGGGGAATTCTGGGAAAAGGAAGAAAAACAAGACAAAGTCTTATTTTTGTTTGCTTTATTATTTATGCTGATTGTGACTGGAATGAATCCTCCCAAAGGACCCCTCAAAAGCTGCCAAAAGGGCTCCTGAGAAGCATATTTATATGTGTGTGTGTGTGTGTGTGTGTGTGTGTGTGTGTGTGTGTGTGTGAACCACCCTGAGACCCCCAAGCATAGGGCGATATATAAATTCAATTACACATGTGTGTTGTGTGTGTCATTCTGGTGAGGCAGATTTAGTCTCCTCAGCAGATCTCAAGGTGGGTAGAAACTGTATCCACCCGAAAGAAAGGGAGAAGGGTCTCTCCAGAGAACCAGGCTCCTGAGAAAGTGTAGAGTTTGGTTCCAGAGTCAGCATCATAAAAAGACACACATCCGCCTTCATAGTCCAGAGTCACCTGGATCCTCTTGAGCTTCCCATTCAGGGACAGACGAAGGGGATTAAGGGAACTGCAGATCCTGTGCTGACCATCTTTCAATTGTACAGCCCAGATCCCTCCCTCGGGACTTAGGGGAGATCCATCCCTGCTCACTGACTTCACAGCGACCCCTACAACCCATCCTCTCCCATTTTCCACGTTGACTTCCCAGAAATGTCTGCCTGCTGTGAATCCCTCACGTCCTAACACAGGAAGATAGTAGCCGCCGTATGTGTCACGAGGTTTTTCTCCCATTCTCACACTTTTCCGATCCTCAGACAGGATGTAGCTGGTATCGGCTGTGTCTGGATCCAGAGTGACATTTGCTGTTGGGGAGATGATGAGGGAAAGAGAAGAGATGCAGAGTCAGCTGAGAGCTGGAGATGAATATCCTGATCCAACAAGTGCCCAGACTAGATCCCCTCTCAAATAATTGGGAGTTCTTTGCACTGCATTCAGGATTGGGACCCTCCTCCCCTCCTTCCAGACTTGCCCCAAGTGAACCAGGTTTCTGTTGTTTTTATATTCAATGTATTTGTATTGTTCCCCTCCAGTCATTCCAGGTGAAATAAAAAAAATTAAGGTTATACAGTGGTTCCTCGGGTTAAGTACTTAATTCATTCTGGAGGTCCGTACTTAACCTGAAACTGTTCTTAACCTGAAGCACCACTTTAGCTAATGGGGCCTCCTGCCTCCGCCACACAATTTCTGTTCTCATCCTGAGGTAAAGTTCTTAACCCAAGGTACTATTTCTGGGTTAGCAGAGTCTGTAACCTGAAGCGTATGTAACTTGAAGCGTATGTAACCCAAGGTACCACTGTATGTGTGTGTGTGTATAAAATGTTCATATATGTACCAACCAAGCACGTACATAGATATATAAACCACATGTCTGAAATCCCAAAGAAAAAGTCCTGAAATCATTTTGTTCCTCCCAAATTGACCTCAAACATTTCTCTGCAAGGTCGAAGGAAAATGGAAAAGCCTCCCCATCGTCTTCTCCTTCACAAATCCTGTCTGAAGGGTATGTCTGTGTATGAATAGGGTAAGCCTGTGACCTGGATCAGGAACTAAGTATTTATCATTACAAAAGACTGGCCAGGCTCCCCAGGTAATCCAATCAAGTGACCATCAACAGGTAACCTGCCAGACAGGAGATAAAAAACGCACTCAGATTTCTGTTGTAGACCGCCTTTTCTGTGATGTAGGTATGATGTATCTGGGGGTGGTCTTGGACTGTAGGGCGGGCAATTTAAAATATCTATATAAGGGCAGGCACACCTTGGTTCTGGGTCCCCCTCCTTCTCCTGCGTGTGAAGGGGGCACCCTGTTGCAAAAGTTCAATAAAGAACAGGCTTACTAGCTGCTTTGCTTCTCAATATTCTCTTTTTTTAAAAAAATAATTTTTATTAACTGGCCAATCACATCAAATTAAATCACATCACATAAATTCCGAATTACAAAGCCAAATTTTGAATTTTGTTGGGGGGGGACCCATACTTCAAGATCCAAAGGGGGATTCTAATCATCATCTTGCTACTGCGTTAATGTACAAATCAGTCCCAATCAGTCCAAACAGAGTTCATAATTCTATCCGGTCTTATCTTGCTGTTTCCACATCATATCTTGTTCATATAATTTCTCTTTTTTCTTTATGATCTCTTCTGATAGTCTCCTTAAGCCGATAAACACAAATATAATAATCCTGTGTGAATTTCCCGTTCTTCCAATCCAAGTCCAGATGGTTTCCATATATCATCTCCTTCATAGATAACATCGCTCTATCCATCATAATTTTACGAAGTTGTCGCTCTGAGGAGTTTAATCCATGATATATAAACAGCTTTGTTTCTCTTTCTTCTCCCAGACTCAAGACCTCCGACAGAGCTTCCCAAAATGGCGACGGCATTTTTAACTGCGTCATTCCAAAACTCTTATGCCTTCCAGATTCGTCTTGAAACATTGCTTTGGTTCGAAAGTTTATCTCCACACAGCCTTAAATCCACAGCTTAAGTCCTTAAAACGACATTTCTGACTCATTAGGGGAGGGGATTCTTGTTTAATCACATAAAAAGAAAGGAAAGCTTTTTTCCCCTCCCCCCCTCAGTCATTTGCCGTACCGTATCTTGACGTATCTTCTCATGTTTTATTCTTGTCTTGTTTTATCAGAGATCTCTTCTGTCAGCAGTCTTTACTCCCCCTCCTTCCTTGAAGTATGTGCAACTCATCTCGTCCAAATTGTTTCTTTTGAAGTTCTTGAAGCTAGTGGCGCGAATCAGAGACGGCGTCCAGGAGTGCCGAAATCCCACAGGAGGGCTTTGTGCCTAGTGCCCCCATCCCCACAAATTCGGGGGTGGTATAGGGCACAGCAGACAAGAGCCGTCCCCCCCACAATCCTGGGGGGGGGGGGGTTAAGGAGGCTAATTACCCCCATCATAGCCTCCAAATTACCTCATGTGGGTCGGAGATGTTATTGTCAGCCATCTTCTGATGCGCCCCCTAGTGGCCCCTCTGCTTCTCAATATTCTCTGGTTGGCCTCTGTTATTTTCTCCGACCGATGGAGAACCTACAAAGGACTCTATAAGGGCTCTTGTGTCCCCCATAAGGGAGTAAGGGCAGATTTTTGTTTATTTGTTGTTGTTGTTGTTGTTTAGTCGTTTAGTCGTGTCCGACTCTTCGTGACCCCATGGACCAGAGCACGCCAGGCACTTCTGTCTTCCACTGCCTCCCGCAGTTTGGTCAGACTCATGTTTGTAGCTTTGAAGACACTATCCAACCATCTCGTCCTCTGTCGTCCCCTTCTCCTTGTGCCCTCCATCTTTCCCAACATCTGGGTCTTTTCCAGGGAGTCTTCTCTTCTCATGAGGTGGCCAAAGTATTGGAGCCTCAGCTTCATGATCTGTCCTTCCAGTGAGCACTCAGGGCTGATTTCCTTAAGAATGGAGAGGTTTGATCTTCTTGCAGTCCACGGGACTCTCAAGAGTCTCCTCCAGCACCATAATTCAAAAGCATCAATTCTTCGGCGATCAGCCTTCTTTATGGTCCAGTTCTCACTTCCATACATCACTACTGGGAAAACCATAGCTTTTACTTTTGTTTATTACACAGGCATATAAATTATTATTATGAATTATTAATCATTATTATTCTTTTAAAAATCATGGAAAGTGTGATTTCCAGTATATTTGGGCATATGGAGGGTGTCAGCTGAGCTGGGGGTTAGGGTTGAGTTAGGAAATCCCTAACTCTGTGAGCCAGATAGAGAGGCTGAAAGAGTGTCTCTTTTCATGCGTTTTTTGCTCTTGCCTGCTTGTGATCCTAAAATTTTCTTATGCTGCTGGGCCCCACTTTTGCATGCAGACAAAGGGCTTCTTCACACCACAGTTTATGCTGTGTTTGTGGCTGCTTCTGACCTCATTTCATTTGCGTGGTCCAGGTGATATTACCCTCAAACAACATCACTTGGGGGCCATATTCAGGCCTCCATCATGTTATTGAATTGCACACGTGTATTTCTAAAGAACAGCCACTGAAATTGTTTAGCTCGTTTCTGATGCTAGTCCTACACAGAGTAGACATGTTTAAATTAATAAACCCAAGTTACTCATTTTCACTCTGTCTATATTTTACAGCAACATAAACGAGTTCTCTCCCTCAATTGTTTCTCCTTATTGCAATTGTGCTCTTCCACAACAGGAATATTTATTTTTTAAAAAGATAATTAATGGCTCCTCCTCCTCGGTCTTCCTTTGCTGTCCTATTTCATATTGCAGATTTCTCCCTGACCAGATAATTGACAAACTCTGATGACCAGCTAATTGGCAGCATTTGCAAAGCTAAGATAAGGCCTGCATATTCATGTAATTTTGGAATGGAGTCTTTGTTTAATGCTTCTCTCTTGGATTTAATCTACTCAATAAGGCTAGTTGCCTGGGGAAAACAGGAGACAATAAAAATGTAGCCAGTTACAGGCTGAGTGTGTCAAGATAACTACACTGGTACCTCAGGGTTAAGAACTTAATTCATTCTGGAGGTCCATTCTTAACCTGCAACTGTTCTTAACCTGAAGCACCACTTTAGCTAATGGGGTCTCCTGCCGCCGCAGCGCAATTTCTATTCTCATCCTGAAGCAAAGTTTTTAACCCGAGGTACTATTTCTGGGTTAGCAGAGTCTGTAACCTGCAGCGTCTGTAACCTGAGGTACCACTGTAACTGAAGCCTCTGTGTTCAGAGGGAGTATCTCTGAAAGCAGGAACAGAAGTCTGTAAAGGTTGTATTTAGTAGCCAGCAGACTTCACATATCTCCCTTCGTGATTTGAGTCCTGACATCTGGGGGAGATTCTGTTAATGGAAGTTATAACAAAAAAGTATGGCTACTCGTAAGCCTGTCCCTGAATCTCAGGTGAAGGGAGCCCGAAAGTGGTGGGAGCCATTGCCTTCCTGCCATGAATGTGGGATCCCTGGAGGCATCAGACAATCTCTAGGCAGGAACAGAATTCCTCCATCATTACTCTCACACTTGTGGGCAGTTCCTTTGTAAGTGGAGGCACTCTCCAAACACCCAGTTCTGCACTCTCAAGCCCACCACCCTCTGTTTTACACATGAGGAACCCAAACAGCAAGACTAAAGCTATTGATTGTTCCCAACTCTGCAGAACAGACTCCTTAATTCCAATGAAACACCAGACCCCTCCCGTGAAGGTGGGCCTCCATTGGAAATTTACCTTTCTGAAACTGTTGTCCGAATGACCAATTATCTGAGGAAGAAAAAGATATAAAGTTTAAGGGCTATATCTCACAAAATTGTAGTTACAAATAATCGCTTCATAAAAAAGCCTATGTTGTTTCCTCATTTCACATCAAAGAACAAGTAACTGGAAACAAGAAAGTTGTAGTCAGATGAAATTAAAGTAACAAGTAAAAATCAGACATTGTAAACCATACTAGACAACAACAGAATAAAGTCATTCCAAATCCATCAATGAAATGGGGATCCATAGCAGAGGATGGGAGGGCCGGCACTGCGGTAACAGTATTTTTAAAGGATCCAGAGGAGAGCTGGAGGCAGGTTCAAAGCTGCCCCAAGTAAACAGGTGGGGGAAAGCTATTGAAACCAGAATTGTTAAAAATACTGACAGAGCAAATTTGCAGAGGAAGAATTGGCAGAGATTTGAAATCTAATTCCAAGGGTCTCGTGCAACAGGAAGTCCTGCCTCATTAAACTTCTAAAATTCTTTCAGAATGTTAACAAAATTTTTGGTAGAGGCTTTCTGGAAAAGTGTCCTTAGCTTCCCATGTGGGGCTGATCTAATAAGAATTGCAGGATTGTGTGATGGTTGAAGCACTATGCATGGCAGCTGTGGGTGGATGTTTGAGGAGACGGCTCAGGCCTTTGTTCCACTGCTGGACCAGCCTGGGCAAGACACTGTTGGCTATTGGCCCACTTGGGAAAGGCTGACTCCTCTTCCCAAGCACTGGGGCCTGCCGCCGGTGATCTGCCCCTGGCTGGTCTTCGGTCAGTCCAGGGAGATCAATAATAAGCGACACCTCCCTCTCGAGAGATGCACACTCCCTTTCCCCTTGCATCTCAGCAGAAGAAAGACAACAGTCTGAAAGTAGTCTGACTCATTCTACTTTATTCCCAGACTGTACACTGTAGACGAGCTAGTACAAAACATGTCTGCTGTCTCAGAAACCTCCGTACAAGTCACTCACTCCTCCTTTGCAGCAACAACAGGAAGGTCTCAAGTTACACTTGGTACACAGCCCTGAGAATAGCGTTGAATATCCTGTCTCACGCTCAGTCACATAATAAGAACCACATGATGTAAACAATGAGCTGCTGGTTCGCAGCTGGTGAGAACTCATATCCCAACATCCTCCCCCATATGAGGCGAATCAACAGACACTGGGTGCTTGCTGATGCCCTTTTTAATGACCTTCAGGACATTGAAACCCAAGGAAAGACTGGGAACCTCCAAAAGGACCTCCAGATTGTGTAGATGGGAAACAAAACATAAGGAAGGTTCCATGTAAATGAAAACTGGATGTTAGGCTGACCCAGTGGGATTTTGTAAGGGGAAAAGTCAATGAAATACCATATTTTTTGCTCTATAAGACTCACTTTTTCCCTCCTAAAAAGTAAGGGGAAATGTGTGTGCGTCTTATGGAGTGAATGCAGGCTGCACAGCTATCCCAGAAGCCAGAACAGCAAGAGGGATTGCTGCTTTCACTGCGCAGCGATCCCTCTTGCTGTTCTGGCTTCCGAGATTCAGAATATTTTTTCCCTTGTTTTCCTCCTCCAAAAACTAGGTGCGTCTTGTGGTCTGGTGCGTCTTATAGAGCGAAAAATACAGTAGTTTATAGGTAGGAACCAAACTCCTAGCTCATTGGTCCCAGAATGGCATGCAGGTTCTTCGCAGGGATGCCAGCACCCCCACAAAAATCTACCCCACACCTGTATCTTCAAACCCATCCTCTGGTCATTCATTGTACATATAAAGAAACTAAATGCTACTATAGACCCAGAGCTAAGCTATTGAATGTGCTTCCAAAGTCTGCAGAACTGACTGTTTAACCACAAAGAAATACCCGAACCCCACCCCTCCGGTGAATTGGGGTTCCTCATTGGAAATTACCTTGCTGAAGATGTTCTCTGAATGAAAGGGAGTCTAGGGAAGAAAAAAGATATGAAGTGTATGTACTACATTCTTTCATTTCAAATATATGTTCTTGCCAAATAACACTTTATACTGCAGCATCTATCTAACCCGTGATCTTTTCTCTGCCATGGTTTCTTCCTAAAACGGGTGCAGCCAACCAGCTAAAAAGAGACAGATTGTCCTGATCTCTCTCCCCTCACCCTCCCTCCATGGCCTCTGCCCGAAAATGGCACCAAAGCACAAACGAGTAAAGAAGTGGGCAAACTTCAGCTGTTCTGACATCTAAATCAGGTGTGTGTGCAGCGAGATTTGACTATAATTCTTTGTGTTTGTCTAACTGAGTGTTCATATAACAAGCAGACAGATAACGGGACCTGTGTGTACAATATAATATGAGCCTGGTGTGCTCACTTTTTGACTTACATAATGCCCAGAATAAAGTCATTGTAGTCATTATTTTATTACCTTGGAATTTCTTCATGGCAGAATCCAGAAGTTGGTCTATATCACAGAATCTGGAGGTCTTTTTCTTCAGCTCTGGAGGGAAAGTTGGTGGATTCTCCAATTTCTGTCTTTTGTCATACCTGGTGAAAGGAAACAAAATATTAGTCCGGTCAATTCCACAATAAGAAAGCTGAGAGGAGGAAGAGAATGGTAGAGAGCCTAGAGGGACAGGCAGACACAAGAGGGGAGAGATACTTCCTCGCTATGGGGTCCAAAACAGCCAAACCCCAAGCCTCCAGAAGGTGACCAGGCCAGACAGAGAGGTAGCCTAAATCAAGAAGGAAGAAGCCTTGCCACTGCTGAGGTGCTTGTTCAGGAAGATGGTAGCCACCTATTCTGGCCCCTGCTGCCTGAGGCAACCAACGCCCTCTTTGTTCCATAGCTTAGTGCAAAATCCATATTTGCCTTTTGTGTGTGTGTGCGCACTCTTTTGTTGACCACCAGCATTACGCTTTCCAATATATAACTACCTCTGTCGTAAAGGTATATATGAAAGTGTTGAAAAGGTAATTTCAAAGCCTGGAAATATGAAAACCTTTCGACCTGCCATCAAAACGTTATTGTTCTTATTAAGGGAAGTGCTCAGTGGCTCCATGTGGATGTTAAAAAGCAATGGGGACAAGATGGAACCCTGTGGGACAACCCTGGAATGCTCCCATGCCCCTGAAATATGTCCCCCATAGAAATTCTCTTTCAGAGGTTTGAAACTATTGCAGAGTGAGTAGGATGTGCAGGAGGCAGAGAAGAGCCTCCAGACCTGTTTGATAGTGGGGAGTTAGGTGCTGCTCTGAGCCTGATTCTTGGAGGGAGAATTGGGGCACAACAAGGTCAAAAAAGAGGGCCCTGGTTTTACTTGTGAAATGCTGTAGGTCTACAGTCTCTCCCACAGGAGGCAGATCTTACGTACTCTCCTCTTTAATCCCTCCCGGCATGCTAACAGAAATGAGCAGGATCCACTTACCTCTGCAAGGTGCTCCTCACATCCTAGAGGGGAAAAGAGAAGGGAAATCACTACACACCACAGGCCACGCTATGAAGACCCCTCAGACCCTGGAATGGAGGAACACTCCTGCCCTTTGATGTCAGTCTCATAGCACACACACCAAAGTTTTGGGTAGGGATGGCTGAATCATCCAATTTTCAGCAGTTGGGTAAATTGCACACTTTGCTTGGCTGGAGAACTGCCTTAGAAAGTCCAGAAAACTGCAAATGCTGACGAATGTTTGTAATTCAGTTTGCATATCGATTTATAAAGTGCAAATGAGGAATGATCCATCCCACGTCTATTGGATGCACAAGAGACCTGGTTTGAGGCTCCACCAATTGAGCCCCTTTATGTGCCTACTTCATGGGTAGGCAAACTAAGGCCTGGGGGCCGGATCCAGCCCAATCGCCTTCTCAATATGGCCCGTGGACGGTCTGGGAATCAGCGTGTTTTTACATGAGTAGAATGTGTGCTTTTATTTAAAATGCATATCTGGATTATTTGCAGGGCATAGGAATTCGTTCATATTTTTTTTTTCAAAATATAGCCTGGCCCCCCATGTCTGAGGGACAGTGGGCCAGCCCCCTGCTGAAAAAGTTTGCTGACCCCTGGCCTGCTTCATCTATACAAGCAGCAAAGGTCTGCAGCCATCCTTCTCCTGACGTGGGGCCTTGTGCTCTTCCTGCCACTGTCTTACCTGCAGGAATTCACTCTCTGGCTGCTGGCGCTTCTCCTGCATCTCCTGGATGATCCTTTTCACATAGGAGAGTTCCTTGGAGAGCCTGGCCAGGTGCTCTTCCCTCTTCCTTGCAATCTCCTTCTCCACCTTTTCTATCTCATTCAGCAGACATTTTTCTTGTTCTTCGATAAACTGGTGCAGTTGTCTGAACTTCTCCGCTGTCTTCTGCCTCTCAGCTTCTGTTAATTTCTGCAAGGTGCGGGAAGAGAGAAGAAAAGCGGAGCCCTGAGTCTGGAATATGGGACCTCACGAAAACAAGACGTGAGTCTTCCACAGGGAGGGCACTTGGGACTTTTCATGGACACAAAATCAACTTCCTGCTGGTGAAGAAGTTCCCTTCAGGCATTAAAGGAAACATGGTGCTTTAGACTGGCATCTTAAACAAGTAGGAACAGGAAGAGGTCAAAGGTGGCATGTTCATCCCCAGCACTCCCCATTTACAGTGGTACCTCAGGTTACATATGCTTCAGGTTACAGACTCTGCTAACCCAGAAATAGTGCTTCAGGTTAAGAACTTTGCTTCAGGATGAGAACAGAAACTGTGCTCCGGTGGCATGGCGGCAGCAGGAGGCCCCATTAGCTAAAGTGGTGCTTCAGGTTAAGAATAGTTTCAGGTTAAGAACGGACCTCCGAAACGAATTAAGTACTTAACGCGAGGTACCACTGTACTTTAAAGCTCCAAGATGGCTTGAGTTTCCTAAAAATTAGTAATGTATCCATTTTTGTAGAGGGTCAGAGGATTAGGTCAGCTGTCAGAGGGTTAAGTCAGCTGTCAGCTCAGAACTAGCAGGACAAATGGTAGAGAGGTAACTTCGGGAGGCAGAAAATGCCAGTTCAGGCCTGGAAAGTGCCCACCTTCTCCTGCACCAGTGAATGAGAGCTCACGCTCATCTCAAACCTGGTGAATTTGCCAAATAGCTCTTCCTGGAAAAAATATGCAGTGAAATACAGTAATCTTCTGAAATTCACACATCACCAAATTTAGCCAGGTTACCCCAGCCAGGTAACATTTATAAGAATAAGGGTGAAGTATGAATACAGATGAATTTATCGTTCCAAAATAAATTTATTGATATGCATTGATTAAGTTTGTAACGTTAAGAATAAACATCGTAAGATTGTTCATGGGGTTAAAGTAACTAATATATATAACACAGTGTTAAGTTATAAAAAAAGAACAAAGGACATCGAGCTGTGGTGGATGGAAGTCCCAATAGTAGAAACAAGGAAAGTAGATATGAAATAGATATAACATAGAACGTACTGTTAAAAATGGAAACTTATAATTGATTGTAATATTTCATACTTTATATTCTGTATATTCTAAAATAAAAAATAGCATTAAGTTCTAAACAAATGTTATAAGAATTCTAATGTCTCAAATATAGAATATTCATAAATACATATATATCTAATTATATAAACCATGTGTCTGAAATAGTACAGGAGAGCAGTCCTGAAGCCATTTTGACTCTCCCAATGACCTCAAATATTCCTCTGCCCTAAGGGAGGCAAATGGAGAAAGCCTTCCCATTGTCTTTTCGCTTATAAATCCTGTCTTAAGAGCATATTTGTATATGAATAGGGTGAGCCCTGACCTGGATTCAGGAGCTAAAGTATTAACCATCACAAAAGAATGGCCAGGCTGCCCAGGTAACGCAAACTGCGACCATTATCAGGTATCCTGACATAGACTGCCTCCTATGATGTATGTATGATTTTGGGGTGGTCTTTGGCTAAGGGGGTTGGGCAATGTCAAAAGTCTTTAAAGGTTCCTTCACACTTTTGTTCAGGGTCTCTCCGTCCTTGGAAGGAGGGGAGGGAACTCTCTTGCAAAAAATAAATAAAATATCTGCCTTGCTTTCCACTGGATCCTGCCTCTATCCATTCTCTGACCGATCAAAAGCCAAACCCCAATTTTTACATCACTAGTAACAACAGTGACACTTACAAGGAGGTCCTCACATTCCTTTTTCACATCTTCTTGATAGGCCAGAATTCTTTCTCTCTCTTTCCTCAGAATCTCCAGGCGTCTACACATCAGTCCCTAAAAACAAACAAACCCAAAAGCTCAGGTTTGACTCAGAGAAGCAGAGGTGTTGATTATTTATTTTATTTATCACACTGATATACCACCGATATCTTCCAAAAATCTCAAGGTGGTATCCATGGTTCTTTTCCTCCCCATTTTATCCGCACAACCCTGTTGTGGCTAAGAGATGGTGACTGGCCCAAGGTCACCTAGAGAGCTGCATGGCTGAGTGGGGATTCGAACCCTGTCCTCCCAGGCCAGGCGTAGGCAAACTCGGTCCTCCACATGTTTGGGGGACTACAATTCCCATCATCCCTGACCACCGGTCCTGTTAGCTAGGGATCATGGAAGTTGTAGTCCCAAAACATCTGGAGGGCCGAATTTGCCTATGCCTGTCCCAGGCTCTAGTCCAACACTAACCTTTACACCACACAGTTAAGCTGACTTCTTGGTGGCCTTGCTATTAGCTCTTTATCACATAAAGTGCTCTGGAATATTCTAGATTTTTTTCCCCAATTTCATTCATTTTATTGAGAATAAATAAGCAAAGGTTAATGACTATATATATATATATATATATATATTATAGAAATGGTGTAGAAACTTGCATAAAATCAGTATTTATTGGGGGGATGTGTATCATGTCCACCCATGTTTTTATAAGCAAAAATAATAATCAACGTTACAAAACATAGGAGCAGTGCGCAAGTTGTATTTTCCAACTAAGCAGAGAGAAGGTGATGTAGAAAAATAAAAGCAGCAAAACACATATCGAAAGCCAAATTTTGGAATTTGGTGGCGGGGGGAGGAAGAGTTTTGTATATCTGAATTTGACACAAAATTGAAGTCCCTCCATCCCATGTAATCTAAGAGTTACAGAAAAGCTCCCAAGAAGAATAAAAAAAACACCCCCAAAATCGAGAATGATTTCTTACCTTGTACTCCTTGGAAGCCTCTTTCAGAGGAATCGTCTCGTGACATACGTGCTCTTTGGATCTGTCGCACACAAGACAAATGGGGGCTCCGTCCTCCTTGCAGAAGAGTTTCAGGGGCTCCTGGTGCTTCTCACAAACCTTTTCTTTTCCTCCTTCCTCCTTCCCCTCTTGAAGACTGAGCTTCTTGGCTATTTCTACCACGTTTTGCAACGGCCAGTTTGGGATGAGGCGCCTTTCCTGAACCGTTTCTCTGCAGTGAGGGCAGAAAGCCTCTGCCTCCGATTCCCCCCAGCACTGGATCACGCAGGACCGGCAGAAGTTGTGCCCACATTCTGGGATCATCACCGGATCCTTGAAATAGTCCAGGCAGATGGAGCAAGTGGCTTCATCGCAAAGACTCTGCATGGGACCCCCTCCTCCTACAGCAGCAGCAGCCATGGCTCCCTCGCGCCAAAAACAAAGCAAACTTCCACTTTCTCCGTTTTCAGCCAATGGGCGTTTCCCTTCCTGCAGGATCTCGGTGCTGATGGGACTTTTTTAAAAAGAAGAAGCAGACCCGCCTCTGCAGCTGCTTAATGTTTTCTCAAATAGCCTTGATTGCTTCATCATTGCGGTGATTGCTTCTCTCTCCCTCCCCCCCTTCATTAGAACTTTATAGACACATAGATTTAAACATATCGTTGTGCATTGTCCTGAAATAATAAATGCTTATATAAATAACTAAACTAAACTAAACCCTTGTCATTGTGGAGAAACAGCCTCTGCTTCAAGGCAATCCACTTCCCCGAGGGCAGAGCTGTGTCAGTCCAGCCAGTCCAGGAACCTCTCTCTCTCTTTAATTTTTATTTATGCTTTTCAAATTTATACATTTCATTAATTTTACAATCATTTTAATTAACATTTCCCAATTTGACTTCCTTCCCCCTCATTCTGCGGCTCCATAACTTTATTTTTAATATCTTCTGCATATCCAAATTCACTTAATTTCCTCCTTTAAAAACAAACTACTTTAAATATATACTCTCATATATTTCATTCTTTTATAAAAAGCTTGTTGCCTTGATTTTTTATTCTCCTGGTTAGTTTCGCCATTTCTGCATATTCCATAAGTTTTTGTATCCATTCTTCTTTCGCTGGGATTACTTCTTTCCATTTTGGGGCAAGTAACATTCTTGCTGCTGTGGTAGCATACATGAATAAGTTTATTTACTGTTTAGGTTGTTTTTACCCTATAATTCCCAAGAGAAAAGCTTCTGGTTTTCCCCCAAAGTTATTTTAAACATCTTTTTCAATTCATTATATATCATTTCCCAGTAAGCTTTAACCTTACTTACTACAAGACCACCACATATGATAAAAAGGAACTTCTTTCTCTTTACACTTCCACAGTCCAGGAACCTCTCTCACAGTAGCCAGCAGGGCATCTCTCTGAAGCCCACAGGTTTTCTCTTCTAGACCAGGCAGAGATCCATGTTGCTTTCCCTCAGATCTCATAGTGAGTGACACAAGGAGAGCCAGCGCAACTCAAGCACCAAAGGCAACCTTCGGAGCAATGGAAAGGAAATGGGGGAGGAGAGAAACAGCGTCCAAAATCGAAACTATTTTGCAAAAAAAAAAAAAAACAGAAAAGGGGAAACATCACTTCCTCTCATTTGCAACGAATTCATGGTGGATGCCATTGCTCTGCAGTCCAAGGTCAGTACATTTCTAGATTAAATTGTGGGAAATGGCTGCATCCAACTTAACATGTTGGGAGGGGGCCCACTCTGAATCACACTGGCCAGGACCAGACCCCAGGAAGCCCCTCCTCATTTCCTGCCTTGGGTTGGGAGGAGATCAGCAGCCTCTCCTGTTCACTGAGAGGCCGCTGCAGAGGAGGCACTGGGATGGGGGGCTGCCGAGGAGGTACCAGATGCGACCTCCAAGGATGTACCGCAATCATGCATTACTTGGAGGCCAGATTTGCTGCCCTGTGGATCCTGCCACCTAATATAGATCTATTAACAGAGACTTTCTGTCTCATTTTTCCTTACTGACAAAGAGAAGCTTTCACCAAAGCTGGGCTTTGTAAAATTTGACGATGTGCTTTGAAAAAGAGAAAAAGGGAAGCATGAAGTGTGTTTGCATTCTCACCCACCCTGTCAGACATGCAGCTGAAAGGGCAGAGAGGAAATTGGTGTTACATTTGCAGGACGCACCATCCTGCAGGGTGACTGTTGGCGTTTATGGCGTGAAGTCTGCCATAAACAGATTTGCCTGGCACACTTCCGACCAGATTTTGAGCAGAGGTGAAATACAGTTTGCAGCTAAGCGTGAGGCAATCGTACCTGAGTCTGGATTGATGAGCAACACACAGTTGTCTAAGCAGATTGCTTTATTGCCTGTCATTTTGCTTAATGGTTGCTATTTACAGAGACTGCTGTGGATCCCCACAGTGGAAGATCCGCTTGCATCCTCTCAGCAGGTCAAAACCAAAACTCTCTCTTACTAGCACTCACATAAAGCGCTGCAAACATCCATGACTTTGCTGTCTGATCTTTGCACCTGTGTGAACAATCCAGCTTCCCAGCCAGAGTGTCATCTTGCATGAAGAAACTCAGGAAGACAGTTTTCTGAAAATGAATGGCCCCAACAGTGACGGAAATCAAGCTCATCCAGGAGCAGAGTGTAAACTCTAGTTGTGGTTACATCTGTAACATAAAATAACCTGTGTCCCCTCAGAAATAAAGTTCGTGGGAACAGGAAGAAGTGACCAGGAGGAAGCAAAAACTTCAGAACCTCTTGTTCACCAACCCAGATCCCTGTTCACAAGAGACGGCTAGTTGAGGGGTGAGTATTTTACAACTGGACCCCAGTCTCTGTTTGAAGCAAAGGGCAAGGCTAGACAGGATGCTAAAAATGTCTCATGCTAGGAAATACTGGTCAGGGTTGGTAAAATGTTCGCTGGGACCAACCCTTTCCTTTCCTTCTCCAGCAGTCTTGATGAAAATCACTTCCTCCACAGATGCTCCCAGCCCCCTGGCAGTTTTCTGAGAGGCTTGACTGGTGCCTATATTGTTAGTTTCTGTTTGTGCCACTGTGCAGTGCTTTGGAGTCACAAGACTTGTTTTGTATTCCAGAGATCCCAGGCTGGGATGTGACGTTACTGGTTTCCTGTTCCTTTGTTTTTCAGTTGCTCTCTGCTTTCACAGTGAGTTTAGAGTGCCAGCATCGTGCACTTTGCTTGAGACCGTATAGGGACGTTTTCAGAAAACAAACAAATCCGACATATATTTGTGCCATTTTAGTGTCAAGCAAAGGGTGGTCTTGGGCTACACCCCTTCTCTGATGTACGTATGATGTTTCTGGGGGTGGTCTTGAGCTACAGGGAGGGCAATTTCAGATTCTATATAAGGGCTTTCACACCTTTGTCCTGGGTCCTCCTCCTCTCTCCTGCGTGTGTGGGGAGCACCCTGTTGCAACAGCTTTAATAAAGATCAGGCTTATAGCTGTTTTGCTTTTGTATATCTTGGTCTGGTCTCTGTTCATTTCCCGGCCAGTTTGAGCCTTAAAGGTGCGCTTTCTCCGAAGGTCCAGTCTTCCTTTAGTAGCTGAACCCCTTGAAGGGACCTCTCAATATTCTTATTTCAGCCACAGTGAGCGGGAAATCTTTATTGCCCAGTGGTTTTTGCAGGTTTCTGCCCTGCTCAAACTGCTTCTCTTTACTTTGTCATATTACAGCTTCCCTTTCTATCAACAAAGCCGCAAACTCTTCACCCACTATGGCCTCAGCATCACCATCTGTGGACATGGACCAGGACGCCTTGTGTCCCATCTGCAAGGACTACCTCACAGATCCAGTGACTTTGGACTGTGGACACAACTATTGTCAGGGCTGCGTCACCAATTATTGCAAGATAAGGGAAGAACAAGCTATGGGGCACTTGGAGTGTCCCATCTGCAGAGCCCAAATGCAGAGAGGGAGTTTCCGCCCCAATTGGCAGCTGGCAAGTATAGTAGAAAAAATTAAACTCCTGCAGTTAAATAAAGGGGGAAAGGATATGTGTGTGAAACACAAGAAGTACCTTGAACTGTTCTGCAAAGAAGAAGAAAAATTGGTTTGTGTGTCTTGTGAACGATCCCCAGAACACAAATCGCACACTGTGGTACTTGAGGAAGAGGCTGCCCAGGAATACAAGGTAGGAAGTTATCTTGACACTTAGTAATGCAATCCTTTCAATTTTTTGTGAAATATTGCAATGTGGCTGGAAAGCAATTCCCGTGGCAATTAGATATGTTATTGTGTACGGTTAAACAGCCTGGAAACACACAGAACAACTGTAAGTTTTAAGGAGAACCCCACCACCAATAAAATATAAAATGTGGTAAATTATTAAAATCCTTAGATCCACTTTGTGCTGGTCTCGGAGGAGGCGGATCCAACATGGCGACGAAGGTAGTTACTAAGTAATTTCGCTTACCCTTATCAAAGTTTTAAGTGGTTTTAAGCGGCTTTTATCCTCCCTTGTTTTTATCCGAGAGTTTTAATGATCTGCTGGCTGTGCTGGCTGTCTTTTAATATTTCTCCACTTGTGCTATCTTTGTTTTTATTTGGGCTGCTCCGACGCCCCGGACTCGCCGCCACGGCTGCCGCCGCCTCCCTAATTGGGAGAGATAAGTGAAAGGTTCTCCTGGGCATAAATCCTCTGCCCTGTCGACCAGCTCTTTCCTTTAAGCTTTTAGCTTACTGCATAGTGCAAAGTGAAGTTTGCCCGACTGCTGGAACTGGGCTGCCTCAACAATCCTAGGAACAAGGAAGAGGGGAAGGAAGAGGCTTGAACTGGCTGCCTTACTGTGAGTAATTTTATGGCACCACTCTCCTGGAAGTGGTAGTATTCTTGTGAGGAAGACTAAAGGATTTAAGGAGCTCCCCAGCACAGTGCCCACGACGGTTCCCCTGCAAAATTGATTTATGGGCCATGGAAAACGCCCAAGAGACTCTGACGAGGCATTATCCTCTCCGAGGCCTAAGCAATCAAGGAAGGGTTCACCTAAAGGAGGGAGAGGCCCCGAGGAATGTACTTACTCAATAGCAATTCAAAATCGTTTCGATCCTCTAACTGCCCTTGAAACAACATCAAAAGATGAGGCCCCTGAGACGCTACAAATTGGAAACGCTAATGGTAACACAAATGGGGATGGTCCCTATCCGAAGGAGGTGTTGGTAGCCGAATCTGCGGACTGCACAGGATGCGAGCAACTCCATCTAATAATTAGAACTCTAAATTGTATATTTAAGAGGATTGATGGCCTATCCTCTCAGCTGCATAGCCTTCAGCAAAAACTGGATGACCAGCCGGTACAGACAGCCCGAGATGGGGCAGTAGATGTTCCATTGTGCCAGCAGAAAGCTCCACCAAACACTGATCGTATGAAGAACTGCAAATACAATCTCAACCCCTCACTGAATCGCCAATCCCTGACTCTACATCCAAGGAAGATTTCCCTAACCTTCCGGGAAAGGGACCCAAGTTGGGCAACACTACAAGGGGCTAAAGAGCACCTCAGATGGCTTCTAAAACTCGAGACATCACAAATAGATCTTTGTGCCGTGCTTCCCTTAGTCCGCCAGAACAGATATCAGAGAATGATGCTGGCTTTCCACTCTGCAAAAATCCCCTCTCTTATTATTAAGCAAAAAGTGTTCTTGAATAGTCTTGGCCTTTTTCCAACGAGAGTTTTTATGGATTCCATAATTAGACCCCTCCTATCGGAGGGATTAATCAAGGAGACGGTACAACCTTCCCGTCCTGAACCACAAAAGAGGGCTGAGCTGTGCACCCCATGTTTGGGCCAGTCCCATAGTACCTCCACTCCTACAACTAAACACTACAATTGTGCCAGTAACTCTTTGACACCCCAGGAGGAAAGAGAGCTTATCGCCTCCTTTGGAGAGTTACCAGCGATGGAACAACAAGAAATTATAAATAGGCTGGACTTACTTAAACTTCAGCTCCTAAGTATCGCCTGCAACAGAGTTCCTACGAATAATACTCACTCTAATTTAGCGGTGCCATGCCCCATGGAGGTGGAAACAACAATTCCCCAATACCCAGCATATAAGGTGCCTTCTGCATTGGATGGGAAGGTCTCATTGCTGGAGGCAGACTCCTCTCCTCCCCTTCATGCTGGTAACTCATCCCTGCTTCTAATAGACTTATCTGTCCCCTCCGTGATTAACCGATCAAAGAATGGAACTCAGGATAACACTCCCCTGGATAAATCGTTGTCCCTTCACCCCTCCATGCCGGACTTGGAATCAACATACATCGAAGACCATCCACGACCCGAGACGGTAATGGCCACTCCAAGTCAGGCTTCTCCACCAAAAATCCAAAAATTACGTGAGGAAGACACTACAGTGTCGAGAGTCACCACAGAGTGGATTGAAGACCCAGCAGGACATATAAATCAAATGATCACAAGTGTATCGGTTAGATCCCCAAAGAGGACGGCTCCAGCAGACTTGGTAGGAGCCTCTTCAGAGCCTAGTTGGGCCCGACAGCTAAAAACGCCAAATAGTATCTCTACTCACCAGGATGTTAACTCTCTTCTGCCCCCCAAAAATTCTGGCCCTCGCGATTTGATCGTGCCACAACCGGCTCACACTAGAGCAAAAGAGTCATCACAACCGGCGCGCACCAGAGCAAAAGACTCACCACACCAGGACGACAACTTTCAGCAAAGGAAAATAACGGACTTCTTAAAGGGAGCGACTTTGCCATATAAGAGCCCCCCACAAGAATTTAAATGACGGTTAGCCGGACAACCCAGAAAACCACCAATATCGATCCTTTGTTGGAACATCGCTGGCTGGCGAAGGAAAAAATGTGACCCAGAATTCCAGTCGTATATCAACTCGTTTCATATCATTCTATTGCAAGAAACTTGGGAGGAGGGTGAAATTGTCATAAACGGATTTGACCTACTATCCCTTCCAGCTTGCCCCTCCCAGAAAGGAGGACGGCCGAAAGGTGGTCTAGTAATTGGTATCTCACTGAAGCTGCATTTCAAATTTTCATTAGTTTCGACTGCCCCCCCTTATGCTTTATCCGGGTTGATGTCGGGGGGGAAAGTATCACTGTTAATCTCCAATGTCTATCTCCCGCCAGGGAGTTCGTCCCTTGAACTGCATGATAGATGGGAAATATTAGAAGATCATCTAGTATCATGCCGAGTCAAATATTCCAATAGCCAATCCTTAATTGGTGGTGACTTTAACGCACGTATAGCAGCAAATTGGGTCGATTTAACTAAAGCTAAATGGTGGACTGCTCCATGCCTCGACAATTATGATTTGAGACATGCCTTAGGGAGAGCCTCAAAAGACTCTAAAGTAAACGAGGCTGGAGTACTTCTTTACCAAATGGCTATTCGCCTAAACCTAGTACCCCTGAATGGTTGCTGCCCTCCTGATATACCGGGGGAGTATACCCACCTAGGTATAAAATCAAACAGTGTACTAGATTACCTTTTAGTCTCGAGTAACCTGATTTCGAAAGCTCTCTCTTTTAAGATTGGCAATATCCAGCTCAGTGACCACCTTCCACTTGCTGCTATGTTTGACCTAGACTGGCATGGGGTTGAGCACAGTCACCCAACTCAATTAGATACTAACGCCGAAAACCCAGTAGAGGGTATTAATACGGCATTACGAGTGAAGGGTATAAAGTGGTCTGTAACGCAGGCTCAAAAATATTCCGAATTTTTTCAGCAGGAGATCATACAAACCTATTCAGCCCTTGGCATAACCTCATATGAACACGATCAAACTATTAATCTATTTGCCAATCTGTTGAAGGACCTTACGTCATTCTTTACTGTCCCAACCCACCAGGCAAATTGGGCCCACTTTAAGACAGGTGCACTGTGGTTTAACCGTAATTGTAAACAAGCCAAACAACATCTTTGTGCTATTTATAATGATTACAAATCCTCAGGGGCGACTACGCTTCCCAAGGAGTACTATCAGGCAAAATCAGCTTACAAATATGTGCAAAAAAAGGCCAAACAGGAATGGCAACTGAACCGCTGGCAAGCACTTATAGCTGCCTCAAGTACCCGTAATTCCCGAAAATTCTGGCTGTTGGTTAACAGAAAATCTAAAAGATACCCCTTAACAGTTATTCCGGCCCCAGTTTGGGAATCCTTTCTAAGGAACTATTTTGCTGTACCAGACCTTAATATTAATACAATCGATAGATTTGATGAGCAGCTCCCTCTTTGGCCACCCACTGACCCGGAAGAAATCCACGGACTCATTTCTAATCTTAAAATCGGAAAAGCCCCCGGTCCTGACCTAGTCCCGGCGGAAGCTATAAAACTTCATGCAGACTGGTGGGCGAAAATCCTGGCCGCTACGTTTGATGCCGTAAATAACAGTGGGAAGGTACCAAGAATATGGAAGGAGGCGATTATTGTTCCAATTCATAAAAAGGGCTCGACAGATGATCCGGGAAATTACAGGAATATCAGTTTATTGTCATTAATTGGGAAAATATATGCACGGTTCTTGTTAACTAAGCTTACTAAGTGGGCCGAAGAGAACAACCTGATTGGGCCAGAACAGGCTGGTTTTAGACCGAATCAGTCAGCGGTTGATCATGTCTTAGTTTTATACCACCTTGCCCGGAAATATTCCTCCCCAAATAGAGGCCAACTTTGTGCGGCCTTTATTGATTTAAAGGCCGCTTTTGACAGCATCCCCAGAGGATTACTTTGGGGAAAATTAGCCCGATGGGGAATAGACAAAAGACTTTTGTGGCTAATAACTAAATTGCACGACGGATCGGCCGCCAGGGTGAGAATCACTCCGGCCGGCGACCTCTCAAATTCAGTAACTATCAATAGAGGTGTTCGTCAAGGATGTATCCTTGCTCCGACCCTTTTTAATCTATTTATAAGTGATATGAGGGTGCCTCTGATAGATTCTCAAGAAACGATCCACGCCCCCCGGCTTGCCCAATATCGTTGCCCCCTTCTACTCTACGCAGACGATGCAGTGATCCTTTCCTTCTCAAGAGTCGGCCTTAGGAGGGCATTAAAAATTTTCGATGTTTACTGCAAATCAAATTTTCTTACAATTAACCATGCTAAGTCCAAAGTCCTAATTTTCTCCAAGAGTCGAAAAACCTATAATTGGAGAATAGACGGAAAAGCTATTGACCAAGTCTTTAAATTTCAGTACTTGGGAGTCCTTCTCCAACACAACATGGGCTGGAAGGTCCATCTTGCATATGTATTAAACAGAGCAAAAGCCCTTTCCTTTGCGCTACTGCGTTTTTTCTTTTCAGATGGGGCTTTCCATATTCCATCAATGTTAAAAGTTTTCAAGGCAAAGGTGATTGCAACAATAGCATATGCAATCCCAATATGGGGGCCCTTTGTTAATCTAACCCATTTGGAGGTAATCCAAAACCAGCTTCTAAGAAGGTTGCTAAAATTACCCAGGTGTGTAAGCAATACTGCTATACGTCTGGAACTAAATGTTACATCTCTAGAAACCACATTATGGAAATGCATCCTTTGTTACTGGTTGGCATTATGGCATAAACTTCCAAATCTCCTCTTGATACAGTGTCTCTGGAGAGATGACTTCCCTAGCCCCTGGGCAAAAATACTACATGGGAAACTTGTGTCCCTAGGACTATCTCCATCTGAACTATTAAAATTGGATTTAATTTCTGCCAAGAGAATTATAACTCACAAATTAGAGGAGATGGATTTACAATTTAATATTGCGACAGGTGGTGGCACCTGTTCGCCGATAAACCTTGGCTTAACACCACCTACGAAACTTCCATCTTATTTAACTACCTTATCTGTGGTGACGCACAGGTATGCCTTTATAAAGGCTAGATTCAATGTTTTCCCATCAAACGTGTTGGGTAACAGACTCTCCAAAGGACAGATCTCACTCCTCTGTGACTGTAAAAGTGGATCTATAGAATCGTTATACCATATAATCTTCTGTTGTCCATTACATTCGGCTTCACGGTCCAAGTTTCTGGCCCCATATTTATCGAGAATAGCTGATAGACCTCAGGAAGCCCAAATAATATACTTATTAAACGACGAAGATACAAGTAGATCCCTTGCAGTCGCTAGATACCTGATTAATGTTTTATTTCAAAAGAGGAGAAATGGATCTCTGTATGACTCTGACAGCTTAGCTAAACTTAAGTACCATCAATAAGTGCCAGAACTAAGACGCATACCCCCCAAAATCTGATGGATTTGAATTGCAGTTTACATAGAGGGAGCTTATTGTGTATAGTGTTTACTTAACTGAAGTAAAATTGGTTTTATATGGGTGTTTTAATTTTGGAACTGTTTAAATTGTATTGTTTATGGATAAATTTTGATGTATTGTTTCTGATATGGGCCAATGGCCGCAATAAATCAATCTATCTATCTATCTATCTAAAATCCTTAATCCTGAGCTAGGTTGAAGTGATGGACATGAGGCAGGAGTTGATAAAGCAGGTGAGCTGCGCACAGGTGAGCTGCATGCAAGCTGCTGGCCAGCCCTGTGGAGCCTCCTTTTATTGAGACAAATATGCAAACCAGGCAGATACATTTTGGGCTGTGACCTTTACACATCTTCCGGTCCCGAGATCGTGGGGTGGTACAGAGTTATTTTGGCACCTGTTTCCACCGCGTCATTTTCCCGTTGCACAGTGTATGACAAAGGAGGCAAAAGGTCTCAGAGACAAAGGTTACAGACAGGACACTGCAGACTACTAAGGTTAGACAGTGGCAACGATGTTCAGACAGCCGTGGCTTTGTCTGTGAGGGGGGTGTGTGCTCCGCACCCCAATGTCACGCGTGCAGGCAGGCTGAGGCTGCCTGCGGATGGGGAGTGTGCTCCCTCCGGACCCCACTCCCCACTCCGCGATCATCCCTACACTAGGTGACAATGTTTTTAAAAAAGAAAGAAAGAAAAATATGCTACTAAATAGTCGGATACCAGCCACCAGCTGGTTCCGGAGAGCAGACAGCACTCAAATTTCTTAAAAATACAAAACTATATGCTGGATGCTGATGTGTTAGTAAACAATCTCATTATGATTAGCAGTGAGGCCATTGGCATTTAATCCAGGACTTTCCAAAAGCTAACACATGCTGGATGAAACCTCCGAAACCTCAAGTTTCATATCCTTCCAGATCAAGTACCATAATATAAGGAGAGCCAGGCTGGGTCAGGTCAAAGGCCCATCTAGACCAGCATCCTCTTATCACAGTGGTCAGACAGCCAGGTAACCCTTCTGGGAAACCATTAGGTGGGACCTGAGCACAACAGCACTGCCCCCTCCTGAGGTTTCCAGTATTCAGAAGCAAATACTCTACCACACTGGAGACTCACTGCTGTATTTACTTCTGACCCTTCAAATGAAAACCTTTTCTCCACAACATAGCAGCAACTGGGGATCAGGGGTTAGATCAGGGTGAGGAGACACAGTTCTTAGTTCTCATTAAAAAGTGTGCTTTTATGTTGCTGGAGGAGACTCTTGAGAGTCCCATGGACTGCAAGAAGATCAAACCTCTCCATTCTTAAGGAAATCAGCCCTGAGTGCTCACTGGAAGGACAGATCGTGAATCTGAGGCTCCAATACTTTGGCCACCTCATGAGAAGAGAAGACTCCCTGGAAAAGACCCTGATGTTGGGAAAGATTGAGGGCACAAAGAGAACGGAACGACAGAGGACAAGATGGTTGGACAGTGTTCTCGAAGCTACCAGCATGAGTTTAACCAAACTGTGGGAGGCAGTGGAAGACAGGAGTGCCTGGCGTGCTCTGGTCCAGGGGGTCACAAAGAGTCGGACACGACAAAACAACTAAACAACAACAAGAGCCTTTGCAGATGCTACTCTCAGTCGCAATCACAACCTGAGCTTTCATTTCCTCTTTAGGGACTGATCTGCAGCCATCTGGAGATTCTGAGAAAAGAGAGAGAAACAATTCTGGCCTATCAAGCTGACACGGAAAAAGAAAGCCAAGATCTCCTTGTAAGTGTCACTAGGAGTAGTTATTATTTTTTTAAAGTCCTCATGAAAATCAATCAGCATCTTAGTGCAATTTCTGCTAACATGTTTTAAACAACTATATATAGCTTTATAAAGAGTTATATAATTATATAACTTTTTGTAGACATCTGAAGGCAGCTTTTCATGTTTGATGTGGTCTCCCCCCGCCCCCCGTATTTTTGCTGGAAGCCACACAGTGTGTCAGTCAGATGGGTGGGGTATAAGAAAATAGTAGTAGTAGTAGTATGCAATTTTGCCTAGTATACACATTTTTTGCAAAGCAATTTCCCCTAATATTATTCCTTTTTCTATGCCTTAATAAATGCATTTTAAGGCACACTTTACCTTAGTATATGCATTTCTGTAGTTATTACTTGGCTGAAGAACTGCATTTCAAAATTCAAAGAAATGTGAATTTCAAAAAATTGCTGAGTTTCTCTCTGCATGTTTTCCCCCAGAAACTGCTAATGAGGTAATTTTGCATTTGAAGCCAAGCTGAACTGAAACTCTTCCCCATGAGGCAGCTCAGATACACAGAACATAAATTAGTTGCAACATTCTGATTTGCCTTACAGATTCTAAAAGAAATGTCTTTCTAAATGTGCACTATCTTTAATCTTTAGGAAGCTCAAGTCGACCCAAGACTTTAGAGTAAACAGAGCAGTGCTGGGGATGTACAGGCTAGATCCGCCCCGCTTCTCCTCTGTTTCTAGTAATTTACTAGTCATGAAAGAAAGGTAAAGGTAAAGGACCCCTGGACAGTTAAGTCCAGTCAAAGGTGACTATGGGGTTTGGGCACTCATCTCACTTTCAGGCCGAGGGAGCCGGCGTTTGTCCACAGACAATTTTCCGGGTCATGTGGCCAGCATGAGTAAACCGCTTCTGGTGGAATGGGACACCGTGACAGAAACCAGAGCATACGAAAATGTCGTTTACCTTCCTGCCACAGTGGTACCTATTTATCTACTTGCACTGGTGTGCTTTTGAACTGTTAGGTTGGCAGGAGCTGGGACAGAACAACGGGAGCTGACCCTGTTGCACGGAACTTCTGATTGGCAATCCCAAGAGGCTTAGTAGCCAGTATGAAGTGAGGACTGTTTTATGTTCATGGAAACTCTCTGAACAACGTAGAAAGCAAATTATGCCAAGTTCAGAACTGTACCAGGAACGTCCATAGATAGAAAAAAACCTCATTGCTTCCACAAGGTGGATGGCAACAGAAATGGCAAGGGATAGGGCAGAGCTAGTGTGTTCAACCCTGCTGCCTCCCTACTGTGTTTACTTTAAAACCTGAAGAAGAGGACTTCCTTATCAACAGAGGGCTTGTCCACACTTCCACTTGTCCTGAGCCTAGAAAGCATGAGTCCAAGCAGGTTTCCCCTTGCCCCACACCTTCCCAGTGAAAACTGCTGCTTGCTGCTAAATTGAAGCAAATGTCCAGAGAAAACCCAAATTTAATAGGAAATGTGGATAAGCCCTGAGCACTGGTTTCATGTCT
This sequence comes from Podarcis filfolensis, assembly GCF_964270895.1. Lineage (NCBI taxonomy): Eukaryota > Metazoa > Chordata > Lepidosauria > Squamata > Lacertidae > Podarcis > Podarcis filfolensis. Next base: position 9,934,683 of record NC_139605.1, read on the forward strand.
TTGAAAAAAGGAAGTGTCCTCCCAGTGGAATTTTCATAACTCTCCTCCTGATGTTGTAAAGACTGAGACCATATTCCAGACTCTTATTCTCTTTCTTCCTGCTTCTTGCAGAAATTAACAGAAACCGAGAGGCAGAAGATAGTGGAGAAGTTCAGAAAACTGTACCGGTTTCTTGAAGAACAAGAAGTACACCTGCTGAATCAGATTGAAGAAGTGGAGAAGGAGATTGAAGAGAGAAGAGATGAGCAGCTGGCCAGACTCTCCAGGGAACTCTCCTCTCTTAAAAAGCTCATCCAGGAGATGGAGGACAAGAGTCAGCAGGCAGCAAGTGAACTCCTGCAGGTAAGACGGCGGCATGAACAGCACAAGGCTCAACTTGGGGACGAGGCTTTCTCCAAACCTTTATGTCCCTCTTGCATCTATACAAGTAGTAAAGAGACTCAGCTGATGGAGGCAGATGCACCTCCCTAGGAAGGACCTTCCACAACTAGGGAACCAGCACTAAAAAGACCCTGTCACAGAGCAGCACCAACGGAGCATGCCAAGTACTGAGGGGAAAATGAAACTTATACCCATGAAGCTTTAACATTTTGTAATACATTCCTCGCCCCGCCCCCCTATTCAGCCAGAATCATACACATCACATTCTGTCCTTTGTGTTGCCAGGTTCAGGCTCATTTTGCTTTGCAAAGTACATCAACAGCTTTAATTAACAAAAGTAACATTCTTATTCCACGCAGATGCTTTTTTGTATCCAGTTGTAACCCATATTCTCCATTCTAGAGTCTTATCCACAGGTCTGGGGTGAGAACAGAGTAGTCCCTGGGGAACCTTTGCAATAACACAGCTCTGTCCTTTCCCTTTAATCAAACAACTTTGCAAGTGCATGCAACAAAGTTAATACAGTGGTACCTCGGTTAAGTACTTAATTCACTCTGGAGGTCCGTTCTTAACCTGAAACTGTTATTAACCTGAAGCACCACTTTAGCTAATGGGGCCTTCCGCTGCTGCCATGCTGCCGGAGCACAATTTCTGTTCTCATCCTGAAGCAATGTTCTTAACCCGAGGTAATATTTCTGGGTTAGCGGAGTCTGTAACTGGAAGCGTATGTAACCCAAGGTACCACTGTACATCTTTTTGACCTTCACGCCAAATTCAATCAATCACCTGCAGCTTTGTTGACATCTTGTCAACAAGGGTGCCCCTTCACTTTGATCCGCTTGTCCAAATTTAAGGGGAATCTGCAGCGTTAAGCAGTTGTAGATCGAGGATGTCTCATGATGGAGTCTCGGAGCCCGGAACCTTGCCTCGTCGGCCACCAAACAACGATTTCCACCCCTGTCAGCCACCAGCTTGGGCATGAAAGGGCTTCTGCACCTCTGTTACATTGTAAGGGTCAAAGGGTTCACTCCCCCCCTCCCCAACCACGAACATTTGTGTGTGCTAGGCAGACTGACACCAGAGGGCCAGAGTCCATCCATCCCAGGGCTGAAGGGGTTTCATAATGTGGCCTGTGGTGTGCAGTGAATTCCTTTCTCTTTCCCCCTCTAGGATGTGAGAAGCACCTTGCAGAGGTGAGTGGACCTGCTCATTTCCGTTAGCATCACTCCGTAAGTGTCAGGGAACTACCATCAGCTCAGAGGCGAGAGGTGGAAGGGCAGCTGGGTTACAGGGAGCCTCCAAAGATCGTGGGAAGCAGCACTTCCTCTGCGGAGGAGGGAAGCCCCGCCTCTAGTGGGGAAGAGGTGCAGGGCTCGGAGGATGCAAGAGAGAGCCAAGACACCGTGCATGAGCAAAGCGGGGGGGGAGGCAGGTCCCCCTTTACCCCCCCCCTCTGCACAGTAGGTTTACACGCAGAGAGGGGAGGCGTTGGATGGGGGTCAAGAGACTACTCTGCTGGGGAATGTTTAAGGACCCCCCACTCTCAGATTCTGCTAGTGACTGAGCAAGACATGGAATTGAGACGTTCTGCACTGTAAATGTTTTTGCACCAATAATAAGACAGTAGGACTCCACCCTCTGTATCATTTCACTGGCGCACATAGGGGCCTCTCTTTTGAACTTGTAGCACTCCTATTCTCAACCCAAGAATAAGGACCAAAACACTGCTTCCTCCCTCCCCCAGTCACACATTGCTGGAGGCTCTTGTTGGATGTTGTATTCATTGACTTGCTCTTCAAAAGCCATAAGGAAGGCAAAGTTGGATTTTGTTTTGAGCAATGGAACAAAGGCCTCAGGCAGCAGGTGCTGGAGTGAGCGGTTCCCATCTTCCTGAGCCAGCACCTCAGCAGTGGGAAGGTTTAATTCTGGTTAGCCTGGGCTGCCTGCCTGTCTCACGTCGTCACCTTCTCCCCACCTGCAATGTGTCACAACCAAGGACACTGGGAACGGCCACTGACTGAAGGAATAGGCACCTCAGAGGCATACCCTTGACCACACCAGGCATGGAGAGGGCCCATGAACTGCTCTGCTTCCATGACAGACCCTGACTACCACTGCCTTGGCATGGCAGCATTTGCCAGAGAGGGCAGGAAGCCGTTTCTCATGAGGGCTTTTTCACCTGCTATACTTAAAACTCTTTCACTGAAGACTCTTGTGGGAGAGATAGAACAAGGCTTGGAGACACACCAGGGTCTCTGTGGGTGAGGGTCCTGGAGGATGCCCCTCAGTTTCTCCTCTGTTACCCCTTGCATAGAGCTCCTTGGAATTCCTTCCCTATTGGAAAATTTGATTTTGTTGTACATCTGTGGAAGAACTACCTCAGCCTCTGAGACCATCTGGTGCTAGAGCAAAAGTAACCTAAGTTGTCCAACCATGATACCAGCAGCCTCAAGAAACAGTCTTGCTAAGAAAGTGGCTACTCTATACTTCCACACAACAGGAGAAAGTTACATTCTTTGGAGCAACCAGTGTTTTAGTTGTTCCCCTCAAGATATACCAGTTCAGTCACTCTCCAGCAAACCCCCATGTACCACTCAAGTTCAGATTAAAGGTCACAGCAGCCATCTTTTTCTTCTCCACACCTTCACTGGTGACATCTAGAGAAAGGAAATGTGTGTTGTGATGTCATCGCACTCAGGATAATTCGTGCTGCTTTCTTGTGGAAATCAATGAAGTGAAGTTGGGGCAGAGAAACTGAGTATTACAATATTACCTGATGGTGTTGAATAGATGTACATGGGGGGGGGGGGGCTCAGAGGCCTGGGGTAGCTATTCTGGCCCTCCAGTGTCTGGCTGTGAAGTCTGTAGTAAGGGGAAATCTCTTCCTCTGCGCCTGCCTGCTCCTCTAGGCTTTCTACCATTTTCTTCCTCCTCTTTTTTCTTTTCCTTTACTAGGAATTATGGCTTTGAAAGTTTAACGTTCTTTTTCATCAGGTATGAGAAAAGAGAGAGACTGCAGAATCTACTGGCTTTCCCTCTAAAGCTAAAATGGAAGACCTCCAGATTTTGTGATGTGAATCTCCATCTGCAGGACGTGATAAAGCAGTTCAAAGGTATTGAAGAATGGTTGCAAGGAGTTTATGCTCGGCATTATATAAGACCAACATAGAGCTTGCCAGGCGCTTACTGTATTGTATTTTGCTCTTGCTGTAGACAGGGGTAGGACCATCATACTTGCGGTCAGGCATCCCCAAACTCGGCCCTCCAGATGTTTTGGGACTACAATTCCCATCATCCCTGACCACTGTTCCTGTCAGCTAGGGATGATGGGAGTTCTAGTCCCAAAACATCTGGAGGACTGAGTTTGGGGGTGCCTGCTCTTGGTGGTCCAGCCATCATTGGATTTTCCTCAGAAAAAAATTATGGGGTATAAGAAATTGTGACTGCCACAAATAAAGAAAACCCACACTAGGCTATATATTAAGGCAGAATTTCCCCCTTCTATTGTGCATCTGTTTACAATTCCTTTGGAATGAGAGCTCTGCCAGTCCTTCCTCAGCAAGCTTAGTTTCTCATGGTGTTTAACAATTCTGGCTTTAATAATTTCCCCTACCACTAAGGCTGCCTCCATCTCCCCCCTGCATCCTGTTACAGTATTGCTATTGCTTGGGCTACCCTCTGCTATGGACCCCAATTTCAGGGAGAACATTCAAAGACAATCAGATTTAATGTGGGATATTTTTATTCTGCTGTTTTGAAGTCTCGTTTACCATTGCTGAGTTTTACAGTTTTCTTCTTAAGTTGTTAATCTTTTGTTCTACCAATTGAAATAAGGATACAACAGATTCTGTGTTGCTTTTCTATCAATACTTTATTGAGGTATAGCAGTGCAGTGTTTAAACTTGATATATTTCTTCTTCTTCAGATGCTGTGTTATTCAAACTACAGTTTCAGAAAGGTAAATTTCCAGTGGAGACCCAAATGCACAGGAGGGAGGGGCACTGGTATTTCTTTGGGGGTTAGATAATCTTTTCTTTAGACTTTGGAACTATCAATAGGTTAATAGCCTTATAGCAGCATTTGAGTTCTTCATATGTACATTGAATGACCAGAGGATGAGTTTATTTTATTTTGTTTTATTTATTTCATTTCATTTCACTTCATAAAGTTTATACACTGCTTGATTGTAAAACAAAAAACCGTCTGAAACCTAGCGTGGAAATTTTCTGCTGCACACTGGGTCAACATCATCATCAATCTATCTACTATGAGCCCAAGGTTTCATGCATCACTTTCGTTGAATTGCATTTGCCATTTTACCGCCCATTCACTCAGTTTCTGGAGCTCTTCAGTGTCTCTTTTTTGGTTCAATACAGCCATCATAACTAAAACCAGGGAGCAGCAGCATCTAAAATTACAGTCATCACAATAAAATGTCTTCAGCTCCTTTTTGTAATATCTTTGCAGTCACAACTTTGCATTCTGTCCCTGTGCAGAGTTTCATTCAGGATGACATTTTGCTGGGTGCTCCACCTCTACCCTATATGCAAATATGCTATGTACTGAGAGCAAAATCATGCATTTGCTTTTATACATGTATGTTCATGGTTTACCAATTATGATTATTATTTATACAAATATTGAAGAATAGTTTCCAAACTCCTCTGGGGATGGGAGGAGGAGGAGGATATGTGTGTGATGATATTGGCACTAGCCAATAGGCACCCACCACAGCCAAGTTTCACTAGATAAGCTACAAACTGGCAGATCCAGTTTAGGCACATCTTGTTTCAAGGTATGCGGAAATACAAATGCAGGTGTGCTTTCAGTACAATATCTGAGCTTTAAAACAACAACTGTCAAACCCAGGGAGACTTTGGCAGGCTTCAGGATAGCAAATGTGCATGAAGTGGTATCATGTTTGTAAGAAAACAACATGGAAGGAAAGTTCAGAAGTTCACAAGGCAAGAAAATCTTCTTGGTTGCTTAATTTTGCTTCTTTCCCAGATTGAAATGTGACCCTTGAGCCAGAATTAGTCCTACCTCCAACTGAAGCAGAAATAGGTACAGTGGTACCTTGGTTCTTGAACGGCTTAGTTGCTGAACAAATTGGCTCCCGAAAACTACAAACTCAGAAGTAAGTGTTCCAGTTTGCGAACATTTTTTGGAAGCTGGACATCTGACGCAGCTTCCGCTTGAGTGCAGGAAGCTCCTGTAGTGAATTGGAAGCCGCGCCTTGGTTTTCAAATGGTTTTGGGAGTTGAATTGACTCCCAGAATGGATTAAGTTCGAGAACCAAAGTACCACTGTAACGGGTTTGCCCTGACACACTCCCCAACTGAGGGCATTAAAGATTTTGAGGTTGTTCTCTCCTTACCTGAACTGGGGGGGCTCTCATCCCTCACATCCCTGAAGCCCCAAATGACCATTTCTCACAGAGAGTGTCAGATGAGGGCAAATTCCTTCCTCCCCTGCCCCTTCCAATCCCTTTCTCCTTCTCCTTCACTTAGAGCTGAATAAAGGTTTACTGGGTGGTTTTGCTTCTTGGAAGATGCCTGGATTGACAGCAGGGGCCCAATCCTGATTTAAAAGCCAACTTGGGTTACATACGCTTCAGGTTACATATGCTTCAGGTTACAGACTCTGCTAACCCAGAAATAGTACCTCGGGTTAAGAACTTTGCTTCAGGATGAGAACGGAAATCGTGCTCTGGCGGCGCGGCGGCAGCAGGAGGCCCCATTAGCTAAAGTGGTGCTTCAGGTTAAGAACAGTTTCAGGTTAAGAACGGACCTCTGGAACGAATTAAGTACTTAACCTGAGGTACCACTGTATATTTATTCTGATAAGAGTCTGGAAGAAGGGGGGAAGGTCTCAATCCTGCATGTGGTGCAAAGAGGTCCTGTTTCTTTGAGAGGGGTTTATTAGATCAGGATGCCCATCTCTGACTCTCGGCTGAATCTGCCTCTCTTCTCTTTTCCTTATCTTCTCTCAACAGCAAATGTCACTCTGGATCCAGACACAGCCCATGCCAGGCTCATCCTGTCCGAGGATCGGAAAAGCGTGAGAAGGGGAGACAAAAAGCCACGCCTGCCTAAAAATCCTGAGAGGTTCAGCAACGGGCCTTGTGTGCTGGGACGTGAGGGATTCACAGCAGGCAGCCATTTCTGGGAAGTCACTGTGGGAAGTGAGGGAGAATGGGTTGTGGGGATCGCTAGGGAGTCTGTGAGGAGAAAGGACAACTTTGCCTTTTGTCCTGAGGGAGGCATCTGGGCTGTGGAGAAGTGGGGAGGGAAGTACTTGGCCTGCACCTCCCCTGTTTCCCATCTCTCCCTGAGTGAGGAGCCCAGGAGGATCCGGGTAACTCTGGACTATGAAGGGGAACGTGTGTCTTTTTTTGACGCTGCCTCAGGAGCTGAACTCTACACATTTGTAGGAGGCTCTTTTTCCGGAGAAACCCTCCTCCCTTTCTTTTATCTGTGGGGAAATAAAACCCACCTCAGGATCTCCTGAAGAAACTAAATCTGCCTCACAGGCCCAGTTGAAGTTGGGGATGATAGGAGTTGAAGTCCAACATCATCTCAAGAGCCACAGACCTCTCTCCCCTCTCTAACCAAAGTGAGATACCTGAACAAAGAAACGACCTTTCTTTCCCCACTGTATGTATGAATGGAAAACCTAATGAGAACTTATTTAATTGGTCCCCCCCCCAAAAAAAATACTCACACACCAGCAGCATTTTATTTAATGATAACAACAAATTATTGAGCGCTTGCCCTTATCACTGAGGTACTTTTTTCAAATTTCTCACATCACCCCAAAGAAAAAGCCCACATCTTCCTAGTGCATAATTTAGAAATGTGGAAGCCTTGAACCCAGGTAGCAACCCTGAAATGAAAAAGCAGCTACGTTCGTGGGAGGGGGGCACCATGGCTTTTGTTGAGATGCCTGCCCTGTTCTGAGCTCCAGCCTCCAAGGCTTTGCTATTTCTTTAAAAATTAAACAAAATAATCATAGTGTTTTTCTTTCTTCACTCAACACACTGCTTCATGAACCTTTCTAGAAAGGAGAGCATCCCTAGGATGCAATTCCTAGTGTGGGTTTTTTGTTTTTGGATGCTTACCGAAAGGAATGCAGAAGAGGGAAATCTATTTTCATAGGGTCTGACCTTGGAAACTTTAGCCTAGGCACATAGTACACTTTACTGCTTCAGACTGCAGCAAGGAAAATCCTTTTTTTGAAACATTCCTTTATGTTAAAAAAGGCCCTGCACATAGAAACCTAGTACAATAGAGAGCAAGCTTGGCCAGAATCATTCTTCCTGATGTGCTAGATTTTTACTTGCATTGAGGGAATCAAAAAGGGTATGCTCTACCTTCAGTTTGCCCAGGACGCGGGTAGCGCTGTGGTCTAAACCACTGAACCTCTGGGGCTTGCCAACTGTAAGTTTGGCAGTTTGAGTCTTTTCACTGAGGGCACCCTTCCCATCCATGATAACGTCAACCTGGACCAATTTTTGAAATCTTTCTTTCTTTTTCAGGATAATCTTTATTGGTTTTTCAGTTACATACTACACATCCACATATTGTATTACATTTTACATTTATACTTGCTCCTAGGAGCTGACTTCCCTCCTTCCTTCTTCTGGCTTTTTTATATCACCTCTAAATTTTTTGCATTGTCTTTATCCATTTTGTATATTGTTGTTGTTGTTCCACATTTGTCCATAAACTGTCTGTAAACAAATAAATCCTTCTATATATACAATTCTTGTTGTCTGTCTATATTCATTTACAACTACTATTAGTTACATTGGTCACATTATACGTTTTACTTCAACCCACTCCAACAGACCCTTGAGCAGAGTAAGAGACTAGACATCCTGGCCAGGAGGACGGGGAAGCCCCTTTTACACGGCTCTTCCTTCAGGGAGGTGCGTTTCCTTTAAACTGGGTGTGTTCCTCCACAATGACAGTATTTTATTTGTTTATCACAGTATTTATAGTACTGCCAGCATTAAGAAAAATTCCTGAGTCATTTCTAGGTAGGGAAACACCTAGTGACTGAAAACTGAGAAAGTGAAACTTAGCTTGGTTCTTTGGCCCAAGGGAGCCATGGCTGCTGCTGAGAGACCCGTAAAGGATCTCTGCGATGAATCCACTTGCTCCATCTGCCTGGAGTATTTCAAGGATCCAGTGACCATCCCAGAGTGTGGGCACAACTTCTGCCGAGGCTGCCTGATCCAGTGCTGGGTGGAATTGGAGGCAGAGGCTTCCTGCCCTCAGTGCAGAAGAGCAGTCCAGCAAAATAATCTCATCCCCAACCGGCAACTGGCTAACTTTGTGGAAATAACCAAGAAGTTCAGTCTCCAAAGCGGGGAGGAGGAACAAGGAAAGGGGAGAGTTTGTCAGAAGCACCAGGAGCCCCTGAAGCTTTTTTGTAAGGAGGAAGAAACCCCCATCTGTGTGGTGTGTGACAGGTCCAAGGAGCACAGACATCATGAGGTGATCCCTCTGGAGGAGGCTTCTCAAGAGTACAAGGTAGGAAATGACTCGGGATCTTGATGGGGTAAAGAGCTGTGGGTTTTCTTGAGAGGTTTTCTGTAATTCTTAGGTTCAACTAGACGTGACATTAACACACCCTCCAAGTGTCCCTATTTTCTAGGGACAGTCCCGGATTTACAGAAGCCATCCCAGTATCTGATTTGATCCTGGAGTGTCCTTTTTTCCTTAGGACATCCCTATTTTCATCAGAAAATGGATTTTCCTGCTTTGTCCTGGATCTTAGGCAAGTGAGAAAGAAAAACACTCAACAACGTTTGGGGTGTCCTGGTTTTTGAAATATGGCATTCCTACTGGAGGGTATGCAAAAAATCTGAAAGCTTGTTTAAATAGCCATTGAGAAGCTTGGGGTCTCATGGGAGGTGGGTGGCACAAGTGTAATTCTTTTCTCTGTGTGCCAAAGGGGGCTTCACTTGAAATCCATATGAGGGTGCCAAAATACCAAAGATTACCAAAGTCCGTCCCTGATGCCATCCACTATTACAAAAGCTGCCCCAAGTCTTGTGAAGTTTTGCCTGACTGCCCCCACACTTGCAATGAAGACTCCTGAGGCAAAGTGATGGTAGAAAAAGGTTTATATTTCTTAACAAGTCAAAAATCTGCAAACCAAATTTAGAACGTGCAGGCAGGCCTAAGGCTAAGCACACATTTGCGATTTAAAACGCAGTGACGTCACTTCAAATCACATTTGCACCTTGCTAGGCTCAGCTGGTGCAACTAGTAACCAGAGTGGGACCTGACTGCATGGGCGTAGCAGGCTAGAGAGGGGAGAAGCTCACTTTTTAATGATAACTCTCCTCTGTGCTATTATGAATAAAAACAAAATTCTGATTTTGTTTCAGGAGCATCTTTTTAAAAGGCCTTTTACTTTCTTTAAAAAAAAATCCCACTACACTTGTTTTTCTACACTAGCGCAAATATGCTCTTGTGCAACGTAATAATAACAATTCAAAGTAAAAGTAATAATAATGAAATGAAACTTCTCATAACAGCCTTGCTTTTAAAAATGTCTATCTAGAAACCTGAGGAGAAAACCCAGTTTGGGGGAGGGGGGAGCAGCTAAACCTTAAGACTCTTAATTTCAGGGTCATGGGCTCAAGCCCCATGTTTGGCAAAAGATTCCTGCTTTTCAGGGGATTGGGCTAAATAATGATGATGATGATGATGATGTTGATGATGATTTACACCCTGCCCATCTGGCTGGGTTTCCCCACACACTCTGGGTGGCTTAAAGGTAAAGGTAAAGGACCCCTGACAGTTAAGTCCAATCGCGAATGACTTTGGGGTTGTGGCGCTCATCTCGCTTTATTGGCGGAGGGACGTTGGTCCGCAGACAGTTTTTCCGGGTCATGTGGCCAGCATGACTAAGCTGCTTCTGGCGAACCAGAGCAGCGCACAGAAACGCCGTTTACCTTCCCGCCAGAGCGGTACCTATTTATCTACTTGCACTTTGACGTGCTTTCGAACTCCTAGGTTGTGAGAAGCTAGGACCGAGCAACGGGAGCTCACTCTGTCGCGGGGATTCGAACAGCCGACCTTCGGATTGATAAGCCCTAGGCTCAGTAGTTTAGATCACAGCGCCACCTGCGTCCCTATATAAAAGCATAGTAAAACATCAAACTTTAAAAACTTCCCGATACAGGGCTGTCCTCAGATGTCTTTTAAGTTATGTAGTTCTTTATCTCCTAGACATCTGATGGGAGGGTGTTCCACAGGGAGAACCAGCAGAAGACCCTCGGAGGAGGACCTCAGTCTGGGCTGAATGATGGGGTTGGAGATGCTCTTTCAGGTGTACTGGGCTGAGGCCATTTAGGGCTTTAAAGGTCAGCAACAACACTGAATTATGCTTGGAAACGTACTGGGAGCCACTGAAGATCCCTTAGGATCTTACATGGTCTCGGCGGCCACTCCCAGTCATCAGTCTAGCTGGATTAGTTGTAGTTTTCGAGTCACCTTCAAAGGTAGCCCCAAGTAGTGTGCATTGCAGTAGTCTAAGCGGGAGATAACCAGGGTATGCACCACTCTGGCAAGACAGTGCACAGGCAGGTAGGGTCTCAGCTGGCGTACCACGTGGAGCTGGTAGACAGCTGCCCTGGACATAGAATTGACCTGTGTCGCCATGGACAGCAGTGAGTCCAAAATGACTCCCAGGCTGTGCACCTGGCCCTTCAGGGGCACTGTTACCCCACACCCACCTGTCCCCTGTCCCCCAAAAACAGTACTTCTTAATCCTTGTGGTCTCTTCCAACTACAGTTCTATGATTCTATGAATCTCCCAGAGCAAGTGTCAGAAACGAAAATGTACCAGAGAGATTATCAGTTAAAAAGCTAAGAGCAGAGCCACTGAGCAATAGAACGGAGCATAGTGCTTGACTTCTCTTTATCTCTCTTTCTCGGTCTTAGTCACAATCTGAGATTTTGTTTTCTCTTTAGGGGATAATAGGTAACTGCCTGGAGATTCTGAGGAAAGAGAAAGAAACAATTCTGAAATATGACGCAGACCTGAAGAAGGAAAGCCAAGACCTCCTTGTAAGTGTCACTATTGTTAGTAGGAAGGGAACAACTACTTGACGAATCAAGTAGGGTGTTATGTACTGAAGTTCTCACCCTGGGCCAGCAGGGGGATACTGTAGATAGTTATGCAAATGAAGGATCAAAAGTGACGTTCAGTGATTGGCTAGTTACAGAAAATGGTTACTGTTGCATTCTAGTGGAGCTCTATATAAGCAGGCTGGCTGAGCTCCTCAGTTCAGTTCTGTTCCAGCTTACAAATAAAGATCTGCTTTGGAAGAATCACTGTGTCGTCTGACATGTTCGCCCACTACTTAACATAGGGTCTGAGGAGGGATGGGGAAATCTACTTTTGTTTCTCTCAGTTTCATATATTTCTGTCTTAAATTCACTTCTCCACATCTCCACTTCACTTATTATTTTTTTAAGTCCTCATGAAAATCCATCAGTATTTTAGTACCATTTTCTGCTAATATACATATTTTTACATGAGGTTTTGCCCAGTATACACATATTTTGCAAAGCAGTATCCCCTAATTCCTTTTTCTAGGCCATTTACCTTAATAAATACATTTTCATGCACACTTTAACCTCAGTATCTGCATTTTGTAGGCATTACCCGGCCTCCTCTTTTCTTCTTTCTATCTGCTTCTTGCAGAAATTAACAGAAACTCAGAGGCAGAAGACAGTGGAGGAATTCAGACAACTGCGCCAAATTCTTGAAAAACAAGAAAAATGTCTGCTGAATGAGATAGAACAGATGGAGGAGGAGATTGCAACGAGATGGAATGAGCACCTGGCCACACTCTCCGGAAATCTCTCCTCTCTTGAAAGTATCATCCAGGAAATGGAGGAGAAGAGTCAGCAGCCAGCGAGTGAACTCCTGCAGGTAGGATGGTGGCAGGAACAGCACAATGCTGGAAAAGGGTGCCTGCATACTTTTATGTGCCTCATTCATCTATACAAGTAGTAGAGAGGCTGTTTACTGAGCCTCTAGGTAGGTCTGTTCTGTACAGGAGCATCCCAGAGAACAGGGATGGTTTATTCACTGGAGATTCTTGTTCAGTGCTGCTGCTGCTGCTGCTGATGATGATGATGATTGAATTGATATCCTCCCCTTCCTCCCCAAGGGGCCTGTGGCAGCAGATTACAATACAAAAACAAAGCAAAAAACATTTTAAAAACCATTGCAATAAAAAGCATTGAGAACAACTGCAGTTAAAGGCATTCTAAAAGCAATTACAATTTTAAAACTGACTTCCATCTCATGATGTCAAGGTTGCCAGGAGCAGTGTTCTTCAGCTATCAGATGCCTGGGTAAACAGGAATATATTCACATTCCTCCTGTAAGTTTTCATGCTACAGGTGTCCCCCCCCCATAGAATTGTAGAGTTGGAAGGGATCCCAAGGGTCATCTAGCCAACCCCCTGCAATGCAGAAATCTCAACTAAACCACCCAAACTTCTGCTTAAAAACCTCCAATGAAGGTGAGTCCACCACTGTCAGAGGGAGTCCATTCCACTGTCAAACTGCTCTTACTGTCAGTTCTTCTTGCTGTTTAGTCGGAATCTCCTTTCTTCTAACTTAAAGCTATTGGTTTGAGTTCTGTCCTCCTGAGCAAAGGAAAACAAGCTTGCTCTATCTTCCATGGCATAGCCCTTTAGATATTTGAAGATAGCTACCATATCTCCTCTCAGTCTCCTTCTTTTGTTTTTTTAAAAATGTTTCCAGAATCAAAATGGTAAGCAGTAACTGGCTGAGATTTGAGGTTGCTGTAGGGGTGAGTATTTATGACAATATCCCAGAAAGACTACACCATGTTGGCTTATGTGTCTACTGTACAATGAAAATTATACCGGAAAAGGGTGGGACACCACCATTTTTTGGTGAACAAAATCAGATGAATGTTAAGAAGTTAAAACCCAAAACTAGCAATGGCAAAGAAATTCCTTTGGCTTTGCACTTAAAGGTGAAACCATCAAATGGGCAAGACTAGAAAATTAAATTCTGAGAGATAACAACGTTGGCTGATTGAACTATTCCTATCTAAAAAAATTGGTGTGTGCTGGGCAGACTGACATCCAAGGGCCAGGGTCTGAGGGAGTCTTCCTAGTGTGGCCTGTGATGTGCAGTGATTTCCATTCTCTTTTCCCTCTAGGATGTGAGAAGCACCTTGCAGAGGTGAGTGGATCCTGCTCATTTCCATTAGCATCACTCTGTAAGGTTGGGAAAAGACCAGAAGGACAGTACATAAAACCTGGCCCTCCAAGCTCCTGATGGAGAGACTGTCGAACAAACTCCATCATTTCACTGGCACAGATAGGGGCCTCTCTTTTGAACTTGTAGCACCCCTATTATCAACCCAAGGATCAGGCCCCAAACACTCCCTCCCCTCATCACACATGGCTGGAGGTTCTTCTCTGCCTGCCTGAAGTTCTGTTCATTGACTCTGGAAACATTTCAAACATTTAACAAATGATTTGCTCCTCCAAAGCCATAATAAGGGCAAGGCTGGATTTTCTACTGAGTGACGGAACAGAGAGGGCAGGCATGGCCCTACCAATGGGCAGAGTGTGTCTGTTGCCTCAGGCAGCAAGTGCTGCAGTGGGTGGTTCCCATTTTCCTGAGACAGCACCTCAGCAGTAGGAGGGCTTAATTCTTATTGGCCTGGGCTACCTGTTCATCTCACATAGTCACCTTCTCCTCATCTGCAATGTGTCACAGCCAAGGACACTGGGAAAGCACCCTGACTGAGGGAGCAGGCAGAGAAGCAGGCACCTCAGGCCCACACCCTTGACCACACCAGGCATGGTGAGAGCCCATGCACTGCTCCGCTCCCATGACAGACCCTGACTACCACCGTCTCAGCATGGCAGCATCTGCTTGAGATGGCAGGAAGCCTTTTCTCATGAGGGCTTTTACACCTGCTATACTATATTTTGCTGAAGACTATTTTGGGGGTGATAGAACAAGGCTTGGAGATACACCAGGGGTCTATGTGGGTGAGGGTCCTGGAGGATCAGTTTCTTCTCTGTTGTCCCTTGCACGGAGCTCCTTGGATAACTTGAATTGGTTGTACACCTGTGGAAGATCTGCCTCTTTCTCTGAGAGCATGTGGTTCTACAGCAGAGGTTATCTAAATTGTCCAAGCAGGATACTAGCAGATATTATGACCTTACTCAAGTGTTACTAAGGGAAAGTTGCAATAATTCCACGCAACCAGTGCCTTAGTTGATCCCATCAAGAACTGCCAGTCAGCAGCAAATGCTAATGTACCACTCAGGTTCAGATTAGAAGTTACAGCAGCAACCATCTTGTTTTTCTCTACACCTTTTCTGGAGACATCTAGAGAAGGGAAATGTGTGTTGTGCTATCATTGCACTCAGGATAATTCGTGGCCCTCACCTGTGGAAGGCAATGAAGTGAAGTTGGAGGAGAGAAACTCTTGAGCATTACGATAGTACATTGTTATGTACTGAAGTTCTCACTCTAGGCCAGCAGGGGGATACTGTAGATAGTTTTCACTCATGTCCACATATGCAAATAAGGGATTGAAAGTGACGTTCAGTGATTGGACAGTTACAGAAAATGGTTACTGTTGAGTTGTAGTGGAGCTCTATATAAGCAGGCTGGCTGAACCCTTCAGTTCAGTTCTGTTCTGGCCTGTGAATAAACTGTTTGAAGAATCACTGTGTCATCTGATATGTTCACCCACAACTTAACATACATAATGTTTCTTATTTGAATAGAAATAAGTGGGGAGACTCAGGGATCTGCAGTTGCCTTTCTGGTCCTCAGGTGTCTGGCTGTGAAGTCTATAGTGAGGGGAAATCTCTGCCTCTGTGCCTGCCTGTCTCTCTAGAGTCTAGACATTCTACCATTTTCTCTCTCCTCTTACTTTTAAAATTTTGCTTTACTGTACTAGGAATTCTGGATTTAGGAGGTTAACATTCGTTTCCCCATCAGGTATGAGAGAAGAGAGAGACTGGCGAATGCACTCTCTTTCCCTCTAAAGCTAAAATGGAAGACCTGCAGATTCTGTGATACAAATCTCCTTCTGGGGGACATCATGAAGGAATTCAAAGGTAATGAAGAATGGCGGCAAGGATTTTGTGCTGGGCATTATATTAGTCCAACACAGAGCATGCCAGGCTCTTAGGCATTGTATTTTGCTTTTGCTGCGGACATGGGGTGGCACGATTGTAACTTCCCTCTTGGTGCTCCAGCCATCATTGTATCTTCTCCAAAATGCCTCATATGCATTGGCACCCTGGGGCATGAGAAATTGTGTCTGCCACTTGTAAAGAAAGCCTACACCAGACTATACAGTAAAGTCAGGGTTTTTTTCCTCCTATGTGCATCTGTTTACAATTACCTTTGCATGAGATGACTGCCTTCCTCAGCAAGCTTAGTTTCTGATTATGTTTAACCATTCTGACTTTAATTATTTCCCACACCACTTTACTTGGGGCAGATGTTAAGGCTTGGTCCATCTCCCCCCTGCATCCTGTTCCATGATTGCTACTCCTTTGGCTACCCTCTGTGCCTCCATTATGGACCCGTTTCAGGGAGAACATTTAGATTCAATGCTGAATATTTTTATTCTGCTATTTTTAAGTCCCATTTACCAATGTGGAGTTTTAGTTTTCTTTAATTGGTTCATCTTACATTTTTAATAATTTGTTACATGACCTCATCTTTTACCTGAAATAAGGATACAACAGATGCCATGTTAATAAATGATATTATTCTAACAATGTTTATTTGAGGTACAGCAATCTTGTGCTTAAACATATTATCTTTTATCTTCCTCAGATGCTATGTTATTCAAACTACAGTTTCAGAAAGGTAAATTTTTGATGGAGACCCATATTCACAGGAGGGCTGGAGAATAGTTTTCAAACTGCTCTGGGGATGGGAGGAGGAGGATATGTGTGTGATGGTATTGGCACTAGCCAATAGGCACCCACCACAGCCAGGTTTCACTAGATAAGCTATAAACTGGCAGATCCAGTTTAGGCACAGCTTGGGAATATACAAATGCAGGTGTGTATAAAAAGGAGAAAATAACTGATTTAAAAACCAACAAGGAAGGTATTCACTGCAGGGAAAGTCTGGAAGAATGAGAGCAGTGTTCCAAGCCTAAATGCAAGACAAGGAATCCCATTTATTTGAGAGGGAATCTGGTTCTTCTGGGTATTCCTTGGATTAGGATGTCCGTCTCTGACTCTCAGCTGATTCTACATCTTTCTCCCAACAGCAAATGTCACTCTGGATCCAGACACAGCCCATCCCAGCCTCATTCTGTCCAAGGATCGGAAAAATGTGGCATTGGGAGGCAAAAAGCAAAAGCTTCCTGACAATCCTGAGAGATTCAACACCTTTCAATCTGTGTTGGGACATGAGGGATTCACTGAAGGCAGACATTTCTGGGAAGTCACTGTGGAAAGTGGTGGGTGGTGGGATATCGGGGTAGCCAGGAAGTCTGTGAGGCGAAAGGGTTGCTTCTCCTTAAGCCCTGAGGGAGGGTTCTGGGCTTTGGGGAATTGGGGAGGCGAGTACTGGACCCATACCTCCCTTGATTCTTCTCCTCTGTCCCTGAGTGAGAAGCCCAGGAGGATCCGAGTGACTCTGGACTATGAAGGGAGGGAGGTGTCTTTTTATGATGCCGACTCAGGAGCCGAACTCTACACGTTCTCAGGAGTCTCGTTCTATGGGGAGACCCTCCTCCCTCTCTTTTGTCTGTTGCATAATAAAACCCACCTCAGGATCTCCTGAGGAGGCTAAATCTGCCTCACAGGCCCAGTTGGAGTTTGTCTCCAGACTGGACTGACTGATATAAAAATAAGCATTTACCTCTCAAGAGTAGTTTTGGCAGCAGAAATAACAAAACTGACAAAAACCTCCATTTCCCAGGATCCCCTCTGCAGCTGAAAGAGACAGAAACACTTTCAAGAGTCTCAATAAATAATCTTTTCCTCAAAAGGATAGCTTCCATCACCGTCAATCCTGGTTTAATTTTCTACCCTCTTTATCCCCACAAGAAATCCAGCAGCTGTTAAAATACAAACATTAATAGATGACTAGAAATTAACCCCTTTACCCACATCTGGAGGGAAAGCACCTTGTTGTGTAGACCTCAGGAGGAAGAAAACGTGAATAATGTGTGTGAAGCAATAACTTCCAGCCCCATCTGCAAATGCAGCCTCTCCATCTCCACACTTTATCAGAGATGAATCTCACTGAATTCAGTGGGGCTTTTGGACAATTCAATATGTTTAGGGTTGCTGCATTAATCTTTTCTATATACTGTAAATGTTGGATTCCGTATATTGGGACAGCCAATGAAATGTCCTTTGGACAATGTCGAACTATAACTCCCATCCAGCAAGGCCAACTAGTCAGAGATGATGGGAGTTGTAGTCCAGGGACTTTTGAAAGGCACTAGCTTGGCTCTGCCTGCCCTATATAATTCCCATTTAGATTTCCCTCTGATCCCAAACCCCATCCTGGTTATGGGATGCTCCCCCAAAGAGGGTCCTTTCACTACCAGGTGGATGTTACTTTTCTCACAGGCTTTTAATAGCTATCATTTAATGCAGTTTAATTCTTATAACTATTTTGTTTCTACTCTTGCTTGTTTTTAGTGCTGCATTTATTGGTCATGATATTACGCTGCCTTTTAGGGTTCAGTGCCGGGGTTACACTAATTTTTTTGTGCCGATACAGATTTCCTGCTGAATTGCTTTTAATGAATTGCATTTGTATTTTAATTTGTGAACTGATCAGAGTATGTGGCTAATTAGGAGGCACAGAAATGCCAAAAAATAAAGTAAAATAAAAGCTCTATAACTCCTTCTCAGGCTGTCAAGGGCCCCCTTCTGGACTGCTGCTGTTTTGCCATCGACGCAGTAATACGTCATTAAAAAAGGTAAAGGACCCCTGACAGTTAAGTCCAGGCACGAACGACTCTGGGCTTGGGGCGCTCATAATGTTTTACTGGCAGAGGGAGCTGACGTTTGTCCGCAGATAGTTTTTCCGGGTCATGTGGCCAGCATGACTAAGCCGCTTCTGGCGAAACCTGAGCAGCACACAGAAATGCCATTTACCTTCCTGCTGGAGCGGTACCTATTTATCTACTTGCACTTTGACGTGCTTTCAAACTGCTAGGTTGGCAGGAGCTGGGACAGAGCAACGGGAGCTCACCCCGTCGCGGGGATATGACCTGCCAACCTTCCAATTGGCAAGCCCAAGAGGCTCAGTGGTTTACACCACAGTGCCACCCACACCCCTAATATTGCATTAGTAGCAGATTTATAAGGGACCATTCTGCTTTGGGGGTTATTCTGCAATGATTCTCCAAGAATAATGCATTGTTGCCATGGGGGGGGGGGGCTCCCATATACTATAATGGAACAAATATTTCTGGCATGGAGAGCTCTGCAACTTCAGCAGGAAGAATCAGGACATGGATGCTTTAGCTGGACTAGATGACCCTTGGATCCCTTCCAACTCTTATATTCTAGGATTCTATGGACTGATAACCAACGAAGCCATTGCAGAAGTTTGCAGACACAAATAGCAAAATAGACACAAAATAAATGCAAAAAAACTGGGATTGTGTTTGACCACCCCAACAACATCATGACTGATATTCATCAAAAATACACACACAGAAAAAGTTACCGTATATATAAATGTTAGGGGCGCTGCATTTTGTGTTGGGGTGGAGGGGTGAGCATTGGGTCGTCTCACCTTAGGTGAATGTGAACTAAGGCTATAGGGCACCGTAGCAGATTCAAAACATGTTTTGCGTATCATTACACAAATTAAAGTTTGGTACACCTGCGTCCTTCCTGCTATCTAATGGCTGCTTACCCAGTCACAGGGTGGGCAGCTGTTGCGACCCATCGCAGAAGGTTCCGATCTCCAGGGAGTCACTGTTTTTCCACAGGGCTGTTTGACTATGCAATAAATATTTTAAAAACAAGCTTGGAAAACACGCTATAAATAATTTGTATAAATTGAATGTATATAATCTAGAAAGAGAAATAGAAATTCAGATCTTTGGAAGCAAATAAGAGACCAAGACCTTACATGGGAGGTTGGATTTCTCCAAGGCTCATTTCAGTCATTCTCTGAAGCCACAGAGACCAGCTTCATAGTGGGTGCATCTCTGATGGGGAGACAAGTCAAGTCAAGGAGTTCCCCATTTAAATCCAACTACCCTAACCAATGCCATTTCCACCAAGTTGTGGCAAAGTAAAGGCTGGGCCTCTCTGTGGAATGTAAGCAAGCAGAGGGCAGGCAAATGGGAGGGAGCAGACGCCTAACAACAACAACAACAACTTTATTATTTATCCCCTGTCCATCTGGCTGGGTTTCCCCAGCACTCTGGGCGGCTCCCAACAGAATATTAAAAACACAATAAAACACCAAACATTAAAAACTTCTCTAAACAGGGCTGAGATTAGTGGGGCAGAGCACCAGTCTCCCTAACGGACCAGCCCCAGTGCAGTCTGCATGGATTTCCTGATGGAGCAAGAAGGGAAGAGCAGTGATGGGAACCAGCTCCCCAACAGTCAGTGTTCATATACAGTGGTACCTTGGTTGCTGAACTTAATCCGTTCTGGGAGTCCGTTCGACTCCTGGAACCGTTCGAAAACCAAGGCACGGCTTCTGAATCGCTGCAGGAGCTTCCTGCACTCAATCGGAAGCCACATCAGACGTTTGGCTTCCAAATAAAGTTCGAAAACCAGAACACTTTGGGGGTTTCAGCGTTCAGGAGCCAAAACCTATGAGTACCAAGGCATTTGAGAAGCAAGGTACGACTATACTTTCAATGCTAAACAAAATGGGGGTTCTGTGGCTGGAGGTTTTCCTGCAGCCTGAGCATTGGGTAGGTTCTGTCCCCTTCTTCCACCACCTTTGCCATCCTTGCACAAGGGGAACCCACCCTGAAGCTGGCCCTTCTCTCAAGAGTGTTGCTCTCACTGGATCTCTCCTAGCTGAGAAATGTCTTGCTTCTCTCCCAAGCTCGGTTGGATGACAGAACTGTCAGCTTCGCCTTTGAGCCAGTGCCAACGACTGGGCTCAACCTCTTCAGCCCCAACTGGGCCAGGCGAGCTGGAAAAGCACTCCCAGAGACCTTCCACTGCAGGGAGCAGGTCTAAGTGCTGTGGACTCACAACTTAGAGCTGTGAGCACCAAACTCAGTTCCAAAAGTCAGCCGAGCACAGCAGAGTATGAACCACACGAACGACAGCTCTGAAGTATAACTTCTTTTATTCTTTACAGCTACTGCATAAACTAACTAAAGACTAATTGGAGGCACTGGACTGCATGAGTGTTACAGCTGCTTGAGCTTATCTATATACAGATAACACTCAGACTCCCACAGGCTGGAGCGGAAGAAGCAATGAGCAAAATCCGCCCCCTGCCCTTTCTGAAACATTGTCAGCACATTCTTGCAATAGGAGGAGTGAAACATCCTCAAGAACCGTTTCTCACAATGGGAGCATTTGTAGATCGGCTCACCTTGTATGCCACCTTTCCATAGCTGAAACTGTGCTCAAGGTGGCTTATAGCATGAAAACATTTACATAATTACAAACACTGAGAGCCAGTGTTGGTGTAGTGGTTAAGAGCGGTAGATTCGTAAGCTGGGGAACCGGGTTCGCGTCTCCGCTCCTCCACATGCAGCTGCTGGGTGACCTTGGGCCACTCACACTTCTCTGAAGTCTCTCAGCCCCACTCACCTCACAGAGTGTTTGTTGTGGGGGAGGAAGGGAAAGGAGAATGTTAGCCGCTTTGAGACTCCTTCAGGTAGTGATAAAACGGGGTATCAAATCCAAACTCTTCTTCTTCTTCATAAGAACCGTAATTATAAACAATAGGTAAGACACATCAAAAGCACAATCAAATTTGAACAGTTTTCACATAGTTCATAATAAGACCTGAAAATAAAGATACAAAAGACTGATATCCATAACAGCAGCAAAAACCTTTCAGCACTTTGTTTGTGGTTCTTTCAGTTGGATGTGACTTTGTAAGACTTGACGCAAGTCACAGTCTCCTGCTAGAGGCAGACAGAATAAAACCATCAGGATAATGGAGGAATCTTCTTCCGGTGATGCTGAACCCTCCACATCTCTGCCCGTCCAGCATCCCAACAAGCACCTCTCTTATTTCCCTGCTGCAGGAAGCATTCCTACTGTTACGGAAAAATCTAGGTGTGAGGCTGCTCAGTCACCCAGCTCGTTGGGCAGAGCCCGCGGGTCCCTGTGGAATAAAGGAAGGAGTCCAGCCACCAACCGGAGCAAATAGCTGTAGACCAAAGTTTATTGCGCAAAAGGTTAAAAGAGGAATTTTGAACCCCAAAGATGGGGTGACAATGACTTTTAAAACTTTCCCACCATATGCCAGAATACAGTTCGTACAGCATCATTGATACATCATTGATACATCACTGACATGTCACAAAAGTTACAGATAGGTAGCCGTGTTGGTCTGCCATAGTCAAAACAAAAAAAATTACAGCCGTATCTGTTCCAATTCTACAGACAGAGACTCTCACCTAAGAGATCTACAGCAAACCTTTTTAGAACTAAAATACCCAGCAGATGAAGTTAGACAACAGATCAACAGAGCCAGACAGATACCCAGAGAGAACTTGCTGCAAGACAGACCCAAAAAAGAAAATAACAGAACACCTCTAGTCATCACATACAGCTCCCAAGTTAAAACAGTACAACGCATCATCAGAGATCTACAACCTCTCCTGGACAATGACAGTTCTCTTTCTCAAGCTCTGGGAGGAAGACCTTTCATTGCCTACAGACAGCCACCCAATCTTAAACAACTCCTAACCCACAATAATACTACAACCAGACGTAACACGGACACTGGCACCAGAGCCTGCAATAAACCCAGATGCCAACTTTGCTGCCACATACATCCGGACAACACCATTACTGGCCCCAACAACATCACACATACCATCTCGGGACTATTTAATTGCTCATCGTCTAACATTGTATATGCCATCAAATGCCAACAGTGTCCTTCAGCTCTCTATATTGGACAAACAGGCCAAACCTTACGCCAAAGAATAAACGGACATAAATCGGACATCAAGAATCACAAGACAGAGAAACCAGTAGGAGAACACTTCAATCTCCCAGGACATTCTATACAAGATCTCAAAGTAGCTGTATTACTACAAAGGAATTTCAGAAATAGACTGGAAAGAGAAGCTGCTGAATTGCAACTCATTACCAAACTTAAAACCATGGAGAGACCTGGTCTGAACAAAGACATTGGATTCTTATCTCATTATACATGACAAAGCCATTTTTCACCTTCTCACCCCTTGCTTTTTCCTGTAAGACATATTGCAGTCGTTAAGAGTCGTCAACAGGTTCATCACAGCTATCTGCCAATCACCCATTCCCACCACCCTTCTGAGTAATACCCCTCCCCACCTTCTCACTATATAGAAGGATCTGGCAACTTCTGTTTCAGTGTATCTGAAGAAGTGTGCATGCACACGAAAGCTCATACCAAGAACTAACTTAGTTGGTCTTTAAGGTGCTACTGGAAGAAAAAAAAATTTTTTGTTATGTCACAAAAGGGGAGGGGTAGACAGAGGTTACTCTAATTTAACCTTGGCAGACATTTCCAGACAAGTCCTTGGTACAATATTAGCATAAGCAGACATGTCAGGGCAAGACCCAGGTATAAGATTAGCATAGGCAAACACCTCTGAAGCCCCACCACCCAAAGTACAGTAGAACTTCCTTTGCATGTCTGGAGCCTGAGGCAAGTCTGGTGATGAGATTTGGCTTCTCTTGGAGAACAATCAGCTCAGCAATTGTCACCTCTGGGCACTTCCTGGAGTCCCCTTTTCAAGGGCAAAATAGCTTCGGAATGGAGGAAACTGGCAAAGGAGTTGATTTTATATGATTGTTAAAGCTAGGTAACTTCCCTGAGCTGTCAAGCCGAAAGGATACATTTATGCATAATATTTGTACCGTACAGCCAACAGCCTTTTGAAGCATCTTCAGAAGGATGATCAATGGAAGCTGCAAGGTGGGTGGCTGAATTTACAGCATCTGATCTGCCAAATAAGCAGACAGTCCTCTCCTACACAGTGAGCTTTCCAGCCTCAACAGGGTATGTGGAGAGCATCTTCTCCACAATGGAAAGCAAATGGACCAATGTCTGGAACCAGTGCTCTGTGAAACTGATAAAAAGTGAGCTCCTGATTTCACTCAACTGTCACCTGCTGACTTCCACTCAATTATTTTGAAGGACAAGCCACAAGGAGTGACAGAAAGTACTTGTGAGAAGGTTGAGTAGAGAGAGAGAAATATTGTTGGCTCAACACAGAGTGACTTGCTGAAGCTTTCAACAGCAACAAAGATTTCTATTATTATTATTATTATTATTATTATTATTATTATTATTATTATTATTATTATTATTATTTCCTTTCAGTATTGTTGGAATGTTTGCAGTTACCAGTAGTTACCATCTGATTGGGATAGACACCATGTTATCATAATGTTTGGCATTACAAAGCCAAGCTATAATGTGATATTATTATTTCCTTCCGGTATTGTTGGAATGTTTGCAGTTACCAATAGTTACCATCTGATTGGGATAGACACCATGTTATCGTAATTACAATGTTATCACATTACAAAGCCAAGCTATAATGTGATGTGCAATATTTTTCTTACACTTGTAAATTATAGTGCTTTTGTTATTTTTTTAATTGAAGAAAGTCTTGTAAACCATGTATGTCATTGTAATTGATTGCTTTGAACTCATTTCAGAACCGGGCAAAAAACAATTTCAGTCCCCAATCCCACCCTCCATCCTGTCCTGTATTTTGCCAGAACAAAGGTGGTAACCCTGTGCCCAGATCAGGAGAACAGGGAAGCTCTTGGTACATAGCTCTTACTCCAGGGAGGAAGGTTTTCTTCAAGAAGGGTTGTTCCTCCACAATGTCAACATTTTATTTGTTTATAACAGTATTTGCACATTGGTTTCTCAGGGCAGCGTTGAGGCAAACAAGAAAGGCGTGTCAGCATAAAATATATGCATTTCAGCACTGAGATCCTTAACCATTTACAGGATGAGAAACACCCAGGATATATAAACAAAGAAAGTGAAATTGACTGTGTCTTTGGTGTGAGGGAGCCATGGCTGCTTCTAGGGGTCCCATAAACAAGAAAATCCGTCTCCAAAGCAGGGAGGGAGGAGGAATGGGGAGATATTGTGAGAAGCACCAGGAGTCCCTAAAACTCTTCTGTATGGAGGATGAAACTGTAGTCTGCCTGGTGTGTGACAAATCCAGGAAGCACAGAGGTCATGAGGTGATTCCTGTGGATGAGGCTTCTGAGGACTACAAGGTAGGAAATCACTCTGGCCCTTGATGGGGAGCAGGGAAGTCTTCTTAATTCTTCTTGGGAAGTTTTCTGTAATTCTTAGGTTCAAACTAGGCATGGCATTAATTGCCAGAATGCAATTTAAATGCTTGTTGATTAAATAGCCAAGGAGAAGCCTGAGTTTTTTTTGGAGGTGGGTGGCATGAGTCTAATTCTTTCTCTCTCTGCCAGAATGCCAAAGGGGCTTCCCTTGAAATGCAAGCAGCAGGTTCAGTAACTGTTGGGACCATGACAGGGAAATAAATTATTTAAACTTGGGGACCCATGGTACATAATAAAAATGTTAATTTCACTTACACAATCTCCTGTCTAGTTTTTTGTTTATGATTTTCAATTTTATACATTTCAATAATTTTACAATCATTTTAACATTTCAAAACTTGACTTCCCCCTTTTTCTGCGTTTCTTTAAATTTATTTTTAAATATTTCCTGCATATCCAAATTAACTTAATTTGCTCATTCATTCATCTACTTTAAATATATACTCTTATAAAGCTGCAGGTTATTACAATAATCATGCCAATGCTCTAATTTGTTTACAGTTTATTTGTAAATATTCAATAAACCATTTCCATTCTGTTATAAAAAGTTTGTTATCTTGATTTCTTATTTTTCCAGTAAGTTATGCCATTTCTGCATGTTCCATAAGTTTTTGTATCCATTCCTTTTTTGCTGGGACTTCTTCTTCTTTCCTGTCTTGTTTGGGCTTAGGCTGTGTACAGACTCGTTTACTCAGCACCCAGTGTGCTTCCACCATTGGTTTGGGAAGCTATGCACACGTGATATTAGCCCCAACCCATTGGGACGCTGTGCACACGTGATATTAGCCTCAACCCATTGGGACCGTGACACGGAAATAATGGGTTAATGGTAATCCTTGGGGACCTTCTCCCCACCCCTCAAGGCTGCTGTAATTGTTGGCCTCTGGGACAAAGTCATACTGCCAGAGAGTGCCTCCTGTGGCTGCAGAAAGCTGTAACTCATAACAGCTGCCTGTTGTTTTTGCTGTGTTAGCACTGAAGTGACCTCTCCAGAACACAAGGGTGGGTCATTTTTGTGTGGAGGTCCTGGGCTGCCCAGATGAGAAGACCCCACCTCTCGGCCTCACAGATGTGGTCCAAAGGAAAGCAGTGGCATCAGTTTTGGCACCAGCTGGGCTGCAGGAATTGCCGGAAGAAGGCATAAAAGGCGCCATCCAATCGCCTTAAGGGACTCCGGATTTTATTTAGGGTTTACTCCTTAGCCTTTTCTTTTCCCGAATACATCCCGCAAGGTGGCGGGTACAGATTTTTCCTTGGGATGTACCCCCAAAGCCTTTCTCACAAATGAGTATAGCCGCAAAGCAGTGGAGGTTTAGGATCAGAGTTTTCCTTCTCCTGGATGGGTTATTTTCCCTGGCTGATGAGCAAGGCTGCTGTGTAAATAATAAAAAATACTATACACATTAATTCCACGTAAACAACCTCATGTCTACTTTGGGCTTAGGCTGTGTACATACGCCTCCACTGCTGCTTTGGCAAGATATCCTGTATTTACCCTGTATCTATCATGCTGCGTTAAACATGTCACTGCAAGAGGGAGAGACAATACGCTTCTGCCCTCCGTATTGTTAATCTTGGCCCCATACAGACCACACCCAGAAGTTTGCAGTGGCGTAGCGTGGGTTGTCAGCACCCGGGGCAAGGCAAGTAATTTGCGCCCCCTAACCCGTGGATTTGCGCCCCCTAACCCTAACCCCTGGTGCGGCCGGCCCCCCCTGCACCCCCCACGCTAAACCACTGGAAGTTTGGATAGTTTTTATGTGCACAGTAGAGCAGCCATGATGGATCAAAGTGGATTACACTATGACATGTCAATAGAAGCTCCTTGGACTTTTGTTCACATTGCTCATGGAGACCTTGTCAATGTGATAAGATAAGAGCAGCCATGAAGCCAAAACAAAAGTGAAAGGATTACATTTTTTACTAACTAGCACTGGAATTTACAAAGTTCCAATGGGTCAGGCACCAGTGACACATTTGGGATCAAAGCTGTTCATCGCCCCACCCCGATAGAGTATAGTCATTCAGAGTCTACATTTTATGTAGGTCCACCAAAAGAACAGTAAAATTAAAGGAAAACTCAGTGAAAAGGTACAGCCCCCAGATCCTGTTCAATCAATCAATCAATATTGTTGTGAGTTTATGGGTGCCAGATTCCCCTAAATTCCTGGATTCTGATGTGTTAAGAACCTGGGGTGATGAGTCATTAAGAAAACAAAGGAAAGGTGATGGAGTTTTAAGAAAGCAAAAGAGAGGGGGCTCTGTGCCAGACAGCAAACATTTCTCCCACATACTTGCAACGAAGGTTCATGAGGCAAAGTGGTGGTAGAAAAAGGGTTATATTTCTTAAGTGAAAAAATGTGCAAACCAAATTCATAACATACAGGTAGGCAAAAGGCTATGCACACATTTGTGGCGTAAAACACAGTGAAGTTGTTTTGAATCACATTTGCACATTTCTGGGCTCAGCTGGTAGAACTAGCAACCAGGGTCTGATCTGACTACGGGGGGGGGGGTCCATTCCACCCCCCCCCATACAATAAGGCAGCAGGTAGTGGGAGAAACACACATGGTCTGGTTGTGGGGTGGGGGCTTGCACAGTAAGGTGGCAGGGTGGTGGCCCAGGTGATCTCCCCCCAGAGGCTAGGGTGGAGGTACACACTTTTAAATGAGAACTAAGAACTGACTCTCCTCTCCTCTGTGCTCTTATGATTAAAGCAAAATCCTGATTCAGCTTCCAGATAATTTTTTTAATGCTTCTAAATTTCTTTTTAAAAAACAAAAATTAGCACAAAGAAGCTCCTATGCAATTTAATAATAATGAAAAGTAAAATAAATAATAATGAAATGAAACTCTTCATTAAAGCCTTGATTTTAAAATTTTGAGCTAAAAGCCTAGAAACTCATGGAGCAGATTTCAAAAACTAGCAACTATGAGGTAAAAAGCTTTAAGAGCAGCGAGGCACCAGGAAGTAGAAGGGAGCATAACAGCCAACCAAAGTCTCTCTCTATGTCTGTCTCAATCACGATCTGAACTTTTATTTTCTCTTTAGGAAAAGATCAATAGCTACCTGGAGAATCTTAGGAAAGAAAGAAAGAAAATTCTGGCCTATGAAGCAGAACTGGAAAAGGAAAGCCAAGACCTCCTTGTAAGTGTCACTAGTGTTCACTGGAAGGGAACAAGTGCTTGACGAATCAGGTCAGGAGTGAATAGAAATGGAGAAATCTGTCTATTTCTGTTCATCTCAGTTTCATACATTTCCATCTTAAAGTCATTTCTCCCAGTTTTGCCTTTGAATCCAAACTGAACTGAATCTTCTTCCCATGTGGCAGCTCAGATCCACAGAAGATAAGATAGTTGCAACATTCTGATTTGCTATACAGACTGTTGAAGAAATTTCTCTCTAAATGTCCACTATTTTATATCTATAGGAAATTCAAGTTGACTCAGTGTATTAAAGTAAACAGAGGACTGTTGGGGATGAGCAGGCCAGCTCTGCCCTGCTTCTCTGTTTCTGTTGATTTCTTACTCATGGAAGTGTGAGGTGAGGACTCTTTTATGTCCATGGAGGCTTTCTGAACATCTTAGAAACTAAATTATGCTGGGTCCAAAAATGTGCAGGCAACCTTCATGGATAGAAAAAAAATCTCTTGGCTTTAGGCTGCCACCTTCCACAAGATGGAAGCCATAGTTGTCAACTTTCAGATTTGAAAATAAGGGATCAGCAGACTCGAAAATAAGGGATCAGCAGCCTCACCTGTCCCGGGGACAGTCTACGGGATATCTAACAATCCGGGATAGCAGCGGCAAACGGCGTTGGAATAAGGGAATTTCCCGCCAAAAAAGGGAAGGTTGACAGCTATGATGGAAGCAGGGCTTTTTTTTCAGCTGGAACTTGACAGATCTCAGTTCCAGCACCTCTCAGGCAGGCGCCATTGCCATTGTAATAGTAATAGTAATAATAATAGTAATAGTAATTAGAACAAGGGAGGTATTCATGGTGAGTTCCGGCAACTCTTTTTCTAGAAAAATAGCACTAGGTACGGAAGGCAAGAGAAATGGCAACAGAGAAGGCATAGCCACTGTGTTCATGCCTGCTTCCTTCCTGCCATGTTTACTTTAAATTCTGAAGAAGAGGGCTTCCTTAGCCACTGAGGGCTTGTCCACACATTCACTTGTTCTGAGCCTAGAAATCATGGGTCAAAGCAGTTTCCCTTTGCCCCGCTCCTTTCCCAGGGAAAACCCACTGTTTAGTTCTCAGTCAGAACCAATGTCAATCCAGAGAAAACCCAATTTTCCTGTGCAATTTCCATAACTCTCCTCCTGGTGTTGTAAAGACTGACTGCACTCCAGACTCCGGTCTCCTCGTTTCCTCTTTCTATCTGCTTCTTGCAGAAATGTACAGCAACTGAGATGCAGAAGGCAGAGGAGAAGTTCAGAGAACTGCACCGATTTCTGCTGAATCTGATCGAAGAGGTGGAGAATGAGATTGCAGGGAGAAGGGATGAGCACCGGGCCAGACTCTCCAGGAAACTCTCCTCTCTTGAAAGGACCATCCAGGAGATGGAGGAAAAGAGTCAGCAGTCAGCGAGTGAACTCCTGCAGGTAAGATGGTGGCAGGAACAGCCCAAGGCTCCACTCCAGGAAGAGGCTGCCTTGAAATCTGAAGTGCAGTTGTGTGAGAAGGAAAATGATAAATGGTTACTGGCCTATACTTGGGCCTGTGTTAGGAGTGAGTATGTATGAAAATATCCTAGAAAAACTACCTAATAGTTCAACTTATGTGTACAATGACAAGTGCACTGGGAAGGGGTGGGATACCACAATTTTTGTGTGCAGAAAATTGGATGAAATGTAAGAAGTTATGGCCCAAAACTACCAATGGTGGAAAAATTCCTTAATTTTGCACTTAAAGGTGAATCCACCAAATGGGCATTTTATAAATCAATATGCAAATGGAATCACAGCCATCTGTCAACATTTGCACTTCTCTGAAATTTCCAAACAGTTCTCCAATAATGTTTACAAAAAAATCATACAAGATCATAAAGTGAAACTAACATAAAAAAAATCATTATATTACAGAAAATTGTTTTGCAAAATGTGTGTTTCAGGCAAAACTGGATAGAAAAATATCTATATTAGGAGAAATTCACACTAAAAGGCTGGTGAATTTTCAGAAGGACTTTTTAAAAATTGCAGACTGATGTGGAAATGTGGAGAGTTGAAGAGGGGACAATAAAAAATCTGAAAGATTCCAAAATTGGCTGACTAGGCCCTCCCTACCAAGAATATTTGTGTGTGATGGGCATACTGACACCAGACAGCCAGAGTCCCTCCATTTCAGGGTCTGAAGGGGCTTCTTACTGTGGCCTGTGTTGTGCATTGAATTCCATTCTCTTTTTCCCTCTAGGATGTGGGAAGCATCTTGCAGAGGTGAGTGGATCCAGCTTATTTCCATTAGCATCAGTACTTAAAACCTGGCCCTCCAAGCTCCTGATGGAAAGACTTTAGGACTCCACACTCCGTAATTTCACCCACAAAGATTGGGACCTTCCTTTTGAACTTGTGGCACCCCTATTCTCGTTCCAAGGATGAAGACCAAAGCACTGCTTCCTC
The DNA here is from genome assembly GCF_964270895.1 of Podarcis filfolensis. Classification (NCBI taxonomy): domain Eukaryota; kingdom Metazoa; phylum Chordata; class Lepidosauria; order Squamata; family Lacertidae; genus Podarcis; species Podarcis filfolensis. Next base: position 9,965,249 of record NC_139605.1, read on the forward strand.
CCCCCCCCCCCCGCCCCCATCATACATGCTATACTACTACTACTACTACTACTACTACTACTACTACTACTTTAATATTTATACCCCGCTCATTTGGCTGGGCTTCCCCAGCTACTCTGGGCGGCTTCCAACAAAATATTAAAATACAGTAATGCATCAAACATTAAAAGCTTCCCTAAAAGCTATTTTGTCTATCGTGGGTGAGACAGAACAGTACTGAACAGTATTAGTACCTTCAAGGATCATCCTTGTGGGTAAGGGTCCTGGCCCCTCCATTTATTCTCTGTTGTGCCTTGCAATTCCTCTCCACCATCCTTTCTTGGATATATTGATTTGATTGTACACCTGTGGAAGATTTGCTTCATGCTCTGAGAGCATCTGGTTCCAGAGCAGAGGTTATCTAAGGCAGAACACCAGCAACCTCAATAAACAAATAGTCTGACCTTACTCAAGTGTTGCTAAGATAAAGCTGCTATACTTCCAAGCAACAGGAGAAAGTTACTTTCCTTGCAGCAACCAGTGCCTTTGTAGTTCCCTTCAAGATTTGCCAGTTCAGTCACTGCAGAAAACCCTCATGTACCACTCAGGTTCAGATTAGAGGTTACCAAAGCATCCATCTTGTTCTTTCTACCATTTTCTTCCTCCTTTTACTCCCCCTCCCTTTCCTTTACTAGGAATTAGTGATTTGAAAGGTTAACATTTTTCCTCATCAGGTGTGAGATAACAGAGAGATCGGAGAATCCACTGTATTTTCCTCCAGAGCTGAAGGAGGAGGCCTCCAGATTCCGTGATATGAATCTCCGTCTGGAGGAAGTCATGGAGGAATTCAAAGGTAATGATGAATGGCTGCAAGGATTTTATGCTGGGCACTATATTAGTCTAACACAGAACATGTTAGGCTCTTACTGTATTTTGCTCTTGCTGCAGACAGGAGTGGCACCATCATACCTCCCCCCCCCCTTGGTGGTCCAGCCATCAATTAATTCCCCCCCAGAATGTCCCATGTACATTGGCATGCTGCAACATTAGAAATGGTGGCTGCCACAAATAAAGTCCACACCAGACTATAGTAAAGTCGGGGGGGGTATTGTTTTGCAGTTTTGTTTTGCTTATTTTCATATTTTTATCCTGTATCTTACTCTGTGTACCACCCTGAGATCTTATGATGAAGAGCAGTATATAAATCTAAGAAATAAATAATAAAATAATGTGCATCTGTTTACAATTCCCTTTGCATGAGAGCTCTAGAATCCTTCTTCAGCAAGCTTAGTTTCTCATTTTGTTTAACCATTCTCGCTTTAATTATTTTCCCCACCACTTTATTTGGTGTAGATGCTAAGGCCGCATCCATACGATTTAATGTTGAATATTTTTATTCTGCTTTTTAAAAGTCTTGTTTACCATTGCTGACTTTTACAGTTTTCTTTAACTGGTTTTTCCTAAATTCTTAATCATTGGTTCTACTGATTAATCTTTTACTTGAAATAAAGATAGAACAGGTGCTGTGTTACTAAGTAATATTTTTCTAACAAAATTAATTTCAGGTAGAGCAGTGTAGTGCTTAAACTTGTTATCTTTTTTCTTTCTCAGATGCTATGTTATTCAGACAACAGATTCAGAAAGGTAAATTTCCAATGGTGACCCAAATTCACAGGAGGGATGGGGACTGGCATTTCATTGGGGTTGTACAATCTTTTCTGAAGACTTTGGAACCCTTAATACAGTGGTACCTCGGGTTACATATGCTTCAGGTTACATACGCTTCAGGTTACAGACTCCACTAACCCAGAAATAGTGCTTCAGGTTAAGAACTTTGCTTCAGGATGAGAACAGAAATCGTGCTCCGGCAGCAGCGGGAGGCCCCATTAGCTAAAGTGGTGCTTCAGGTTAAGAACAGTTTCAGGTTAAGTATGGACCTCCGGAATGAATTAAGTACTTAACCTGAGGTACCACTGTAAGTTATTAGCCTTAAAATGGCATTTATGTTCTTCATATGTATTGTCAAATCCCCGTTTTTTCAGGCGTCGTGTTCCAGGTTAAAATACACATAAACCTGCCCCATTACATGTCAGTTTCTGTCTCTCAGCTGATTTTGCCGCTCTTTCCTTCATCTTCCCCCAATAGCAAATGTCACTCTGGATCCAGACACAGCCCATTCCTGCCTCATCTTGTCCAAGGATGGGAAAAGCGTGAGATTGGCAAACAGAAAGCAAGTTGTGCCCAATGATCCTGAGAGATTCAACAACTGGCATTGTGTGCTGGGACTTGAGGAATTCACAGCAGGCAGACATTTCTGGGAGGTCACTGTGGGAAGTGAGGGAGAATGGGCTGTGGGGGTCGCCAGGAAGTCTATAGGGAGAAAGGGCCGTTTTCCCTTCAGTCCTGAGGGAGTGCTCTGGGCTCTGGAAAAGATGCGAAATGGGTACTGGGCCTGGAACCCCCCTCATAGCACTCCTCTGTCCCTGAGGGAGAAGCCCAAGAGGATCCGGGTGACTCTGGACTATGAAGGGGGACGTGTGTCTTTTTCTGACGCTGACTCAGGAGCCGAACTCTACACGTTCTCAGAAGCCTCGTTCTCTGGAGAGACCCTCCTCCCTTTCTTTCGCCTGTGGGGAAATGAAACCCACCTCAGTATCTCCTGAGGAGACTAAATCTGCCTCTCAGGCCCAGCAGGAGTTTCTCTCCAGAAAAGAAGGGCTGAGATAAAACCCAACATTTACCTCAGTTGCACTTTGGGCAGCTTTTTAGGGGCCGTGTGAGAAGATTACAATCAGCAGAAATAACAAAACAGAAAAAAATGGTTGCCTTTTCCTGCTTTTTATTTCCCTTTTCCAGAATTCTCTCTGCAAACTATGTCTTAAAGAGACAGGTTAACACTTTTGACACTCCCAATATATAATGAGTTCCTCAAAAGGGCTCAGCCTCCATCATCTGGTTTCATTTTGCCACCTTCCTTTCCCAAGACCCCCAGCAGCTGTTAAAATACAAACATTCATGGATTACTAGAAATTAACCCCTTTACCCACCATAGGAGGGAAAGCTCCTTGCTGTGTAGACCTCAGACCGGAAGAAAATACAAATAATGTCTATGTGGCACCAACTTCAAGCCTCACCATGCCCCCTGTTCCTCAGAGATTAATAAAATACAATCATCTTTATTGCCATTGTCCCATACAGAACAACAAAATTGAATCTCGCTGGATTCAGTGGGGCTTCTGGACAATTAAATGCATTTACAGTTGCTGCATTAATCTTCTATAAGTGTTGGATTCTGTATATCAGAGGCAGCCAACACAATGTCATCTGGACGGTGTTGGGCTCCCATCAGCCCCATCCAGCAAGGCCAACTAGTCAGAGGTGATGGGAGTTGTAGTCCAGTGACTTTTGGAAGGAACCAGCTTGGCTCTGATTGCCCTATATAATTCCCACTGAGCTTTCCCTCTGATCCCAAGCCCCGCGCTGGTTATGGGGTGTTCCCCCAAAGAGGGCCTTTTCACTACCAGGTAGATCTTAGTTTTCTCTGAGGCTTTTAAAGGCTATCATTTAATGCTGTTTAATTCTTAGAACTATTTTGGTTTCAGTTGCCAGTGCTGCATTTATGGTTCGAGATCTTATGCTGATTTTTATGGTTGTTGTGCCGATACAGATTTTATGCTGATTGCTTTTAATGAATTGCATTTGTTTTTTAATCTGTGAACTGACCAGATCATGTGGTTAATTAGGAGGTATAGGAATGAAGTGAAATAAAAATAAAAATGAAGTGAAATAAAAGCTCCAAAACTCCCTCCCAGGAGGAGGGTCTCCCTCGATTGCTGCTGTTTTGCAGGAGTATTCAGCAAGATGTCATTGACGCAATAATAGTGCATTAGTGCTGTATTTATATGGGACAATCCACATATCATTCTGCTTTAGGGGTTATTCTGCGATTCTTCCCCAGTGTTAATGGTTCATTGCCATATAAAGGGGCTCCCATTTCTTTTCTGTGAACCGCCCTGAGACCTCTGGGTATAGGGCGGTATATAAATTCAAATAATAATAATTAATAATAATAATAATAATGGAACAAAAGCAGACACTCCGCTCTAATATTCCTGACATAGAAAGCTCTGCAACTTCTGCCCTGGACTGATAAGAAATAAAGCAATTATGAGTGTTGCACAAACAACCAGATCCCCTCTTGTGCCGCTAGACCTCTGGGCCAGAGAGCCCTAGTAAAGAAAGCCACATAGAGCCGGAAGCCAAACTGTCGCCTTCAGTCAGGCACACGACCGAGAAAGGGAACTAGATTTGAGGATGGCTGGATGTGGGGAGCAGGGCTTGAAAAGAAATAGTGTCAGTACTTAATACCCTAACCTAACCTCTGGTTTGACAGTCAAAGTAAAGAAAGCAGGCTATGTACTGGTTGTAGGTGAAAGGCTACAACTGGATCACATCTCTCACTATCCCTGACCACTGGGGGGTGATGGAGTCCAGCAATGTCTTGAATGCCACCGATTTCCCATCCCTGACCTAACAGGATAAAAGAAAGGAAAGTGGGGGTTGTTTGTCTGGAACTCACTCATACACTCCATACTCCAAAACACCGCTTGAGGTTGGGGCAAAATGGGAGTTTTATGGCTTGGAAAGAAGGGCTTTAGGGCTCATTTTTAAGTCAGACTTGCAGTTCCTCACAGGCTGCTACTCATTTCTGAGGAGGAACAGATGGTCCCGAGGACAATGTTGGGATGAGGGCAAAATAGGCCAACAGCCCTGACATTGGATGGTCCAGTCCTGCGTGTGTGGAATTGACAAGAACCACGTGGATGGTACACATCTTGAAACACTGAGAGAAGAAGAAAAAGCCAAGAAATCGCAAGCATGCATTATATACAAAAATTATTACTCATTCACACTCCCAGCTAATTTCACCCATCAGCTCTTAGTAAGTTTTTTTTAAAATAAATGAATTTTATTAGTATTTTCCACACAACAACACGAAAGATATCAAAAAATAACAATACACAACACACAAAAATCAACATTTGAAAACAAAAAACAAACAAAAAACAAACAAACAAATCCATACCTTACAAGTTAATATTATAAACACTAAAACAACAACAAGACATTGACTTCCACCAGTCCCACAGCACCTCCTTTATCTCTCATGGTGTCTTCCTGTTTTCTTTATCCTCTCTATCCTAACAACTAGATATAAATCCTTCTTTCATATCCTTTCACTTCACAAGGTTATTCCAGACTCAGCCAGATTTCTGCCCTCGAACCTTGACTTTTGAGGTATTCATTTAGGCACTTTCATTCTTTTTTTACTTCACTTTTTGGTTTTTGTCTTCTTATATCTCTCAATTTGGCTAATTCTAGGTATTCTGACAGCTTACATAGCCACTCTCCCCTAGTGGGTAACTGATTCCCTTTCCAGTACTTAGCCACCAGGATTCTTGCTGCAGACGTTGCGTATAAGAAAAAAATAGTTTTGTCTTTTGGAATATTGTCATTTGAAATTCCTAAAACGAATGCCTCTGGCCTTTTACTATATGATATTCTTAATATTTTCTTCATTTCTTCGTGGATCATGCTCCAAAATTTCCCAATTTCGGGGCATGTCCACCACATATGGTAGAAGGTTCCTTTTTGTATCGTGCATCTCCAGCACTTATTATTATATGCTTTATTCATTTTTGCAAGCCTTTCTGGTGCCAGGTACCACCTGCGATACATTTTCATATAGTTCTCTCTTATTAGGTAACATGCTGTAAAATTTATATTTTTTGTCCATAGTCTTTCCCATTCATTATATTCAATTGGGTGGCCCAGATCTTGTTGCCATTTTTTAATAGTGTCTCCTTTTTCCTCCTTTTCTACTTTCCCATTTTGTAACAGTTTATATATTTTTGAAAGAGTCTGTTGGTTGTTATATAAAATTTCTTTTTCCCATACCGAGATTTTTTTTATCAAACCCCTTAAGCTTACTATCCTTCTCAAATATTGTTTTAATTGGAAATATTCTAACCAATTCACCCCCTCTCTTTTAATTCTTCAAATTTCTTTACTGTTGGGCAATCTTTTATCTCTTCTACGAGTTCCCTATATGTTAGCCAGCTATCTTTCATACTGCTTCTGTGCAAGACTGATGACTCTATAGGTGATAGCCACCAGGGAGTTTGGGCTGTTACTATTGTTTTATTTCTTTCCCAGACTTCGAATAGGGCCTTTCTCACCAAATGATTAGTGAATCCTCTATGTGCTTTTATTTATTTTATATTATCGTGACCCGGGTAGCCATGCCACCCGAAAACTTTATACTGTACAGTCGTACCTCTGCTTACGTATCCTTCTGGATACATAAACTTCGGGATGCGAACGGAGCAAACCCAGAAGTAAAAAAGCACTCTACATACCGTGTGCATGCGCAGAAGCAATCCTCTGGTTGTGAATTCCTTGGGATGCGGCCAGACCCCTGGAACAGATCCCGTTCACAGCTGGAGGTACCACTGTACAGGTTTTTTATGCAGCATATTCAAAATTATTATTTTTTTAAGTACAGGAGAAGCACTTGTACTCCCCCTTCTTGGAAAATAATGGAGATCTTGCTAAAGGAGGGATACAGAACCTGTGGTTCTCCAGGTGCTGCTGAACTACAACTCCCATCATCCCTGACCATTAGCCATCGTGGCTGGGGGTGATGGGAGTTGAAGTCCAGCAACATCTCAAGGGCCACAGACTTCTCTCTCCTGCCTAACCAAAGAGCTACACACAATGGGATACCCAAACGAAGATATGAGCTTTCTTTCCCTGCCATATGTATTAATGGAAAACCTAATGAAATCTTAATTAATGGAGAGGAGTTTTTCAAATGCTCATACAGTGGTACCTTGGAAGTCGAATGGAATACGTTCCGGAAGTCCGTTCGACTTCCAAAATGTTTGGGAACCAAGGCGCGGCTTCTGATTGGCTGCAGGCGGAATCTGCGGAAGCCGCATTGGACGTTCAGGTTCCAAAGAACGTTCGAAAACCGGAACAATCATTTCCGGTTTTCAATCATTGGGAGCCAAAACGTTCGACTCCCAAGGCGTTTGAAAACCAAGGTATGACTGTACATTGGCAGCACTGTTCGAAATGAGAACAAATTCTTGAGCATCTACCCTTATGAAAGAGCTGTTTTCTTTTCAAATTTCACACATCACCCCAAAACAAAAGCCCACGTGGCACTATCTTCCTAGTGAGGAGTTTATAAAGGTGAAAAAGCCTTGAGCCAAGTAACAACCCTTACGGAAAACTGCACCAGATTCTCTGGGGAACTAGTGTGCTAGAGGAGTCTTGGAAGGCCTATCCACATTCACACTGTCTCATAAGAGCAGCAGGGGTACGGAATATGTGGCCCCTCCAACTCCCATTAGCCCCAGCCAGCCAGGATAGCTAATGGTCAAGGATGATAGGAGCTGGTCGTCTGACTGTATCTAGAAGGCAAAGAGGTTCCCAATCCCTGCTCCAATACTTCTGATAGAAGCTATGATTGTGGGAGGGGCTGCAACACAACTTTTGTTGAGATGCCTGCCCTGTTCATAATCCGCACTCTAGTCTCCAAGATCTTGCTACTTCTTTAAAAATGAAATAATAATAGTAGTGTTTTCCTCCCTTCGCTCAACACCCTGCACTCCCTGAAGCCTTCTAGAAAGGAGAGCATCCATACAATATTATTCCAAGTGTGGCTTTTTGGATGCGAACTAAAAGTGGTGCAGAAGAGGGAAATCCATTTTCATAAGCCTAAACTCTGAAACTTTAGTTTGGGTACCTGGCCTTATATATAGGCAACTCCCCATTTGCGTGTGATCGGCACATGTGTGACCACTGACATACATGCAGTTTTCAGCACCGAAAAGGAGATGGAATGGGGGCAGAGCAGACTTACACACATCCCACTGATGCACATGGGGACCAGGAACACAACTCCCACACAAACGGAGAGTTGCTTGTATACAATCATATTGAAGGAATGGGTTTCCCAAACCCAAAACTGACTGTGAAGACAGTTTGAAACTGCACCAAAATCCCTATTTTTCCTTAGCTAAAATCCATTAACTTGAGCTCTGAGTCAATATATAAACAGAAACCCGGCCGTGCTCAGAGCCCTCTCCTTTACCAGCTTGTGATGGCAGGGATGACCCTGACTGCACCAGTAGAACAGAAAAGACACATTTGTACCTTATCTTATGTGCTGACCACAAAAGACGCACAGACCTAAGTCCGGAACAAGGCCAAAGCGTGTTCTCGGAGATGACAACCTCTTCCTCCCCGATAAGAGTAGGAAGAGGAAGATCCTTTTATGGTCAGAAGTACAGGAAGGAATTCCCTTTTATGGTTAAGAATACCAGAGCAAGAACATATGTGATGTCAACCTGCGTACATAGGCTGACGTGGTTGGATTTATATGGGAAGGAGGGAGAGGGTGCCTGGAGGGTATATATACTGCATGAAACTTGTCATTTCTTCGGACTTGCTGTGGACTTGATCACACAAGTGCCTTCTAATATCCGGAGAGCAGAATAAACTCTTTCTTTGAACCAACCTCGGTGTCATTTGACTTCCTTCCTCCTGTCCCGGAGCAACGCAGACCCAATCGATGAACTCCAATAAGGCTACAATATAAGGTGGCAGAGTCTATAGGCAGCATAGAGTGCATTGTACTGCTGCTGACTGTAACAAGAAAAAACCATTTTTCAAAATGTTCCTCCATGTTAAAAAGGCCCTGCACTTAGAAACCTAGTGCATCAGGGAGCAAGCTGGGCTAGAACCATTCTTCCTAATGTGCTAGATTTTTACTTGCCCAGAGTGTTCTCATTTTAAAAAATTAAAAATGAATCTGGGAAATTAAAAATGGCAGGTCCTGCATCTTCAGTTTGAAAAGGTGCAGGCCAGTCTCTCACCACACCCAGCCACGTGCATAAGGCAGGCTATGCGCTCAGGACCACTTACCACTGCTCCTCTGCTGCGTATGTGGTTTTTAAAAACGCTGCCCAGAAAACTTTCCCATCCACGAAAAATGTTCAGCAATTCGTCAACCCATGTGGAATCCAGAAGACGCTTGCCACAGTTGTGAACCACTTCCGTGTTTTCTCTCTCTATTGGCGGTGGCTTGTTTCCACTGGCAATAATGGGGCGGAAGGCGGGGAGCCCAACAGTAGGTGGTGCCAGAGAGTCAATGACAGGCAGATCCAACTGATGCTAGTTCTCCCCTCTTCCTTCCTGCTGAACTCTACAAGGGACATCCCAAGACGATGGAGGCAGCCTACCGGCTGGGTCACTCCCAGATTGGTGGCAAGTTGAAGGCAGGTGAGGTAGGGGCTGGCTAAGGGCAAACCAAAGTTGGGTCACCTCTTCTGCCAACTCTTACACCAGGAGAACCCACACTGAAGCTGGCCCTATGCTCGGAGCACTGCTGTCGCAGGGTCTCTCCCCACCATGAACCTTCTTGTGCCTATTCAGGGCGGTATTACGCGTGTAGCTTTTCCCGCACTCAGTGCAGTGATAGGGCTTCTCTCCCGTGTGGGTCCTCCGGTGCCTGATGAGGTTGGACTTCCAGCTGAAGCACTCCCCGCACACGGAGCACCGGCAAGCTTTGTCCCCGGAGTGGGCAATCTGGTGCCCCATCAGGAAAGCTCGCTGCTCGAAGCACTTCACGCAGTCCGAATCACACCGGTGCACCTTCTCTCCCTTGTGGTTCTTCTTGTGCGTCAGGAGGTCGATCCGGTGAGAGAACCGTTTCTCGCATTGCGGACACTTGTAGATCTTCTCGCCAATGTGGGTCCTCTCGTGGGCAACCAAGTCCAAACTATCGCCGAAAGACTTCCCACAATAGGAGCACTTATACACTTTCTCTGCTTCCGGTGGCATTGTCTGGTCTTCCGGAAGGGGAGCGTTCCGATGGAGGCTGATCCCGTTCTCTTGGCCTCCCTTCCTCCCCTCCGTGCTCAGGAGGTTCTCAGGAAAGGTCTTCCTGGGTGCATTTTTAGCATCTTCCCCACAAAGCAGAGCTAGGTTAGGCTTGCTCTCTTGGAAGCTGTCAACATGCTGCCGAGTCTCAGGAGTCTCCTCTACTTTGGGACCCCAAAAACACTCCCCCATGGCGATTTCCAGGGATGTCCTCCTGTGGCTCATTCGCTTAGGTGCTCCTTGCCAAAAGGTCTCCTCAGACTTGAGCGCTCCACTGCCGTTTCCTGAAACAAACAAGAGAAATGACATGAGAAGCAGAGAGTGGTAGGGAGCCTTCAATTTTTGAAAAATAATAATAATTAAAACTAGTGTTCAGCTGATCAGCTGGTTAGATCAGGGGTAAGGAAACTGTGGTGCTTACTTATTAAGTTTCAGTAACATAGGAGAAAAACTATTTAAAGAAAACAACAATTTAAAAAAAACCCTACCAGAGTATATATCAGTTATTGTGGGCATTACAATAAATATCTATTATGATATTTATGGTATCTGAAGAAGTGTGCATGCACACGAAAGCTTATACCCAGAACAAACTTAGTTGGTCTCTAAGGTGCTAATGGACAATTTTTAAATTTATTTTATCTATTATGAGCAAACTATGGGTTGTTTATGGGAATCATTTCCTCCCCGTAACAATTCCTTGACTGCCAGTTAGGAAGAGGGTGCGCTTGGTACATATCCTCTCCACAGATGGCAGGGTATTGTTCTTCTGGCTATGCGTGGACTCTTATTTGGAAAATGAGTTCATTATTAATATTTATAGAATAGCATTCTAGCAACCAATTTGTGGAATTTGCTGTCAGAAGATGTGGCAATAGCAATCGGTTTAATGACTATAAAGGCCATCAGATAAATTAATGGAGGGAAGGATGGTTACCAAAAACCGCGTTATGGAGCCTCCATGTTCAGGGACAGTGTAGCAGCAGGTGGGAGAGCAACAACAGGGAAGGACTATGGACCTGGTGCTTCCAGATAGGCCTCTGGTTGGCCACTCTGGGAAACAGGATGCCAGGCTTAGATAAGGCTTTGATCCAGCAGGGCTTTTCCGATACTCTTAAAACTTAACATAAAGGTATGGTTTTTTTTTAAAAAAAGAACTGCTTCAAATAACAGCCTGGTAGCATCCCTGGAGTCACTCCTGACAAACCTTACCCAAGAGATCGTTCTCTCGCATCTTCACTGAGTCCATCAGATCCTGCTCTGACAAGGAGGCATTATCATCTCCTGTAGGCCTCAATGCCTAAAAGAGAAAGAGTGCAACTCAGTACAAAGCATAGCACCTAAAAGAGGGTCTTCTCCAACATCAATCATCTCTGACACTAGAAGTGGCAGGTGAAGTCTTGGTGGGGGTGTCACCAAACACCACTGGGGGGTTTCTGGTTGGCACTGGCCCATGACAGGACCTTTATAGTAGTGGTTCCCTATTTGTGGACCTAGCAAGGTGCATTTGTCTCCCTCGTTATTGACTTTTAGGAAAAAAATTTTAAAAAACACTGATATTTACCCATGCCTTCAGTGGCTGAAATGGCACACAATGAGATTTATGCTTTTAGAATGTTTAAAATTGCTTTTAGAATCCTTTTTCTCCCCGTTATAATTGATGTGTTTTCCACTCTGGGTGTCTTCAAGACGAAGCGTGGGATAGAGAATGAAATAATTATATTAGTAATTTCATGTGGTGTGTGCCACAAGACAAAGGAAGACCTGTTCCCTGCCATCACCCACCCCAATCCACACAAAGCCCTCGACTGCCCTCCGCATGATCGCACCACCAGTGGAAGCAGGAGGACCTGGGATTGGGTTCTCTCTCCATCCTTCTTTAATATACAAACAGAGTAGAAGAGTAAAGGATGATTAGAAATGTAGTTCAGCAATATCCAGAGGACCACAGATTCTCCTCATCTCTGCTCAGACAAAACAGGAGTTTAGAGATCATCTCACTTTTTCTTCTGGCCTCCCTTGCATCTCCACACCAACACTCTCCTCCTCAGACAAAACCTCTTCTTTCACTTTCACAAAATCCTTCGGGCTTCCTGGAGTTTCACAGCCAAGGCCTGGCAGGGTGTGATCAACGCCTTCTCCACTATGTCCATGGCTGTGGTTCATGACCCCCTTCAAAGAAGCCTGGGATTCCCTTATATCAGACACCAATGAGGACTGGGGGCAGGGAAGCCCAGAGGGAGTGGATGCTGCTGTCTTCAGGAAATTCAGGAACTGGTCTTCCCATTCCAGCTGGGACCTAGAAGCGGGAGTCTGCTTGGCCTGCGGCAGACTTGCCCCACACAGAAACTGTCTCTCAGTCCCAAGTTGGACTGCAGGAGTCTCATTTTCTCCTCTTTCCATTCTTTCCCCGGGTTCATGGGCTGCTGCCAACTCCCACGCTTCCACATTCATTCCTGGCTGCAGCTCCTGGACTGAAAAGAAAAGAGAACGTAAGAGCCTGGCAACTGGATCAGGCCAATGGTCCATCTAGTTCCAACATTCTGTTCTCACAACAACCTTCTGAGTGCAATATTGCTCTCCTCACTTATGACTGCCAGCAACTGGCATTCAGAGGCATCCTGCCTAACCGTGGCAGACACTGGGGTCTCAAATTTCAGTGGAGCCCTGTGCAACACCCAAAATCAGTGCCCCCCTAGCCTTGCATTCTGCATCATAGCTGCAGCACCCCAGGGGTTCTGCACCCAGTAAAAACAAGCCAGTCACGCTCCCCTAAACCCGCCTTTCCAGTGGAGGTAGAACGTAGCCAGCCTAGCTGGCAGATACCGATAGCCTTGTCCTAAATGAATTTGTCTAACCAACTTTTAAATAAATCTGAGCTGCTTCTCACTCTGTGCTCCTTTTGCCTCTCCTGAATCTTCCAACATTTGGCTTCCATTGGATGGCTCACTAATTTGGCCAATACCACCCTCCCCACCCATCATAGTATAACTTCACTGAGGAGAGTGAGCCCAGACTCTCGAGGGTTAGTACAGTCATACCTTGGAAGTCAAATGGAATACGTTCCGGAAGTCCATTCAACTTCCAAAGTGTTCGGAAACCAAAGTGCGGCTTCTGATTGGCTGCAGGAAGCTCCTGCAGCCAATCGGAAGCTGCGGAAGCCACATTGGACGTTCAGCTTCCAAAAGAATGTTCGAAAACCAAAACAATCGCTTCTGGGTTTCAATAGTTAGGGAGCCGATTTGTTTGGGAGTCAAGGCGTTTGACTTCCTTTTTTTTTTTTAAGAATAATTTTTTATTAACCGACCAATCACATCAAATCAAACCAAATTACATAAATTCCAAATTACACAGCCGAATTTTAAATTTTTGTTGGGGGTACCCATATTTCAAGTTCCGAAGGGGATCCAATCAACTTCTTGCTTCTTACTGCTGTTTTAATGTCCACAAATCTAACCTTATGATGTTCACAGTACTATCCAGTCCCTTCTTATTGTTTTTCCACATCTCTTGTTGTTATTTTCATATATTTTTCCTTTCTCTTTGTGACCTCTGATAGTCTCCACAAGCTGGTTAGAACAGTTTGTAATCCTGCATGCATATAATTTTTTTTATCCAGTAGCAAGGCGTTTGACTTCCAAGGTACAACTGTACACACACACACACACACACACACACACTCTTAGCCCAATATGTCCCTGTCTCTCACTCTCTATGGCTCATGTCTGACCACTCTGTATTTTTCCATTTTCCTAGTGTGGTTTTACAGTCCATTCTTCTCCCCAGGGAACTCTCAGAATTGCAGCTGTGAAAGGAACAGGTGTCTCCTAACAACTCTCAGAACCCTTCAAAATCACATTTCTTGGGGACTCTGTGGGGGAAGCCATGACTGTTTCAAGTGGCAGGATACTGTACCGTATAGTGCATATGGGGCCAGACAGAAGGGATGGCACAGAGCTTTCTGCAGTCCTGCAACTCTGCCCACCATTGGCTGTGCCCCATACTGGCTTTTCCTATGGTGAACAAACTTTCATAGGAAAAAGATTCCCCCACCCTAGCACAGATGCACACAATCTCATTTATCTTACTCAGGTTAGGAGGGAAAGCTTGAGGGCTGAGAGGATAGTCCACTAATCAGATCTATCAGGCTTCTTTGGTCAGGTGTGACAGATGCCCACCTTGCATTTGGCCATTGAAGAGAGAATTAAAGTCTCCAAGAACAGCCCAAGAAAAGCCATTTTGATGAACCAGTGATGAGAATCAAGATAATGAGAATGGCTGGAGAATGGCCAACAGATGCCCATGGGAAGCCTGCAAGCAGGACCTAAGTGTGGCTGCACTCTTCCTTCCTGCAGTTTCCAGCAGCTGGAATACAGAAGTCTTATACAATGTAGTCTTATCCTCCAGGAACTGATCTCATCCTCTTTTAAAGTCATCCAAGTTCATGGCTATTACTGCCTCTTGCAAGCTCCACAAGAACTATTGGTTTGAGGTGTGTACTTAGGATGTGACATGGGAGGAAGCTGGAGATCCTAGGAATGGGAACCAGCTAGAGGGGGTCTTAAGCAATAGGAACATTCGGGTTAACACACCTTCAAAGATACTTACCCAGGGAGGCTACCATCCCATAGTTCTCTGCCATGACTTCCCAGTAGAGCACCCTTTGGCCTGGATCTAGCAGAACCCATTCCTCCTCGGTGAAACACACGGCCACCTCTTTGAAAATCATAAGCCCCTGTTAAGAAGAAGAGCATGGAGGGAGATTCTCATTCCTCTGAAGCCGCCTTCTATCACATCACATCACATCAATGTCATGACTGAAGAGTATAAAATTATACATGGTATGGAGAAAAAAAAATGTTTCCCCCCCTCTCTCATAGCACAAAAAATCCTGGGTAGTATGGGGGGGTATGGGGTGCTAGGGAATGGGTAGCACCTCTGGTGGGGGACACATCATGCTCCCTGCACCTCGTTCTCACACATGTCTCCTAGAAGCTGTCAGCATGAGACAGCCACTACTCCCTGGGAATGGCTTCAACTGGTCCACTAATCCAGGTGAGGGTAGCCAATGGGTCTCAAACCCTTGGTAAGTTAGGGACTTCCCCTGCATGCAAAGAGAGGCTCTGACGGGTTGAACGGATGAGACCAACAGTGAGTCCAACGGTCAAGAGGGCAGTCTCCGTATGTGCTTTAGAAGGAAGTGAGAGGGAGATGGGGGCGTGTCAACCTAGGAAGGGAACCCATGTAGGAGAAGGAAAGGTCTGGTCCTAAACCTCCACTGCCTTGTGGGTTATCTTCAGAAGGAAAGGCTAAATAGAAAATCCTACACAAATCCAGAGTGGAGTCTCTAAGGAGGTTGGATGGCACCTTTTATGCCTCCTTCTGGGCAACTCTTGCAGCCAAGCTGGTGCCAAACGTATTGTTCTGCTTTCCCTTGGACCATATCAGCAAGGTTGAGAATGGGCTCTTGTCCTATGGGCAGCCAAGGCCTCCACACACACGGCCCACACTTGCACTCTGGAGATGTCACAACAAGGGAGATAGCAGCCAGGAGCTCCTTCGGTGCTGCTAACGCGGTAGTTTCGAATTCACCCCCGGAGGCACACTCCATTGTCTCTTTCATGACAGGCAGATGCCAACAACACCCCCGCCCATCTAACTACGTTGCCCCAGCCACTCTGGGCGGCTTCCAACAGGCTATAAAAACCCAGCATAGCATATGCTGCCTTCAACTTAGGGCGATTGGGGTGGGAGGACAAAGGGGAAGCGGGATGAGGATCTCCCACTCCTCTGAACTCCTCGGATGAAAGAAGAAATAACAGCGCGAGAGAAGCAGGACCAACCCCACCCCCGCAACCCTCACCAACCTCGCAGGGCTGCAAAGAGCAAGAGCCAAACAATGCGCGCCCAGCCAGCAGCCCAACCCGGAGACCCTTGCTCCTCGTGCTAAGCCTCCGGGGAGCTTCCCGAGCAGCCCATTCTCCTGACCTGCCTTTGGCCCTCCATCTCCAGCAGTCAGACGTCATTCTCTGCCCGGGGGGTGGGGTGGGGGGTGGGATTCACAATCCCAACTCTGCAGCAAACCGGAAGGAAGAGACCGGCTCTCGTCGGCGCTTCCAGTCTTAAGCAGCCCACGAGCTAAAGCAGAGCCCACCATAGAGGCTGCTCTGGGTAGAGCGACGTCCCCATCAGGGTTGCCATGGTGAGCCTCTCTACCCTCGTTCTATCTTTATGGGTGGTTATTATAGATACTTCCGGCTTTCCGCTCCTCCGATGCAAAGTGCAAGGGGGGGGGGGCTTCACCAGAGAGATGCTGTGGCCTAGAGCGGGTTGTTTTTACGTCACGTGCTGTTGTGTTTCCAGGTCAGGAGGAGTCGGTGCTGGGCGGGGTGAGGGGAGAGGGAGATGTTTTTATACGACACTGGAGGACCTTATGGTGGCCGAGCGGGGAAAGCTTCTGCAGTTTAGGAAGTGGGCATTTTAGCAAGTGTGGCATGGAAGACACGCTGCCCCTATTGCAATTTTCTTTTCTGCACAGCTACTGAAGATGCAGGAGCCTTTGGCAATCAGCTTTATTTTGCCTGTTTATTAATGCGTATCATTGTTTTTCGCTTTTGTTTGTTTCAGCGTTATTGTTGGTTTTAATTTTCGTTGTGAGTTTGCCGTTTTGTTTTGAAAAGCAACTCATAAGTCCTAATAATAATAATATTAAAAAATTCTGTCTTCCAACAGTGGTCAACAAGGTGCTTATGGGAAGCCCACAAAGCAAGAAACTCAGTAACAATAGCACTGTTCTCTCTACCTTTGTGTTCATAGGGAACTCGTATTCAGAGGCATACTGAGCTCCACAAACTCCTAAAATCTGCCCCAAAGGGTACGTGGGGTAAACATAGGACAGGTTTAGGGGAGTACATGGAGGAAGAAGGGCACGTTCTGTTGCACTAGTATAAATCCTTCCACTAATGTAATGAGAGACTGCTGGATATACAAGCCATAACATTTACTGAATGTTTTTCTGTTTAGTGGCACCAAAGGGGCTAGAACTGTTCGGAAGAAAAGTGTGGCAGTGAACTGGGCAAAACGTTTCTTTGCATGAGAGGAAAAAGACACATTCAGATCCGTTTTTGTAGGGAGGCAGAGAGGAAATGGTCCTAATTTGAGAAGGGAGCAACTTGGTTCTTTATTTGCATACAATTATTCAGTCTTGTTGGAAATAATGCGATTTTAATTAATCACAGCTAAATTGCCCCACTAATTTCATTTGGATGCATCTCAATGAGTTGGATTTGAGCTGATGGATGTGGTTGAAGGCTGCTGATTCAGGCTTCAGAATGGAAAAGCTTGGAATTAACCTTCATTTTTACGAACTTAAATAGTTTAATTATTAAAATTTAATTTCTTTGTTCTTAAGTGTACAGTTATGAATACTTCATGAAGTTCATAGTAGATATGTCTCCAGCTCTTATTATTAATGGAAATTGTTGTGTAAGTAGATTTATGAATTTTACTTTTTTTGTCTTCAAGTGTCTTTTGGTGTTCTGAATTATATGTTTAATAAACTGGGTTTAACCTGCTTGCATTCAGTTTTATTTTAACCATTTAGAAATAAAAATAAAATTGTGTGGTGCAGCTATAAGCATTTTTACTCCAAAGCAAACTGTCCTGAGTTTAATGGGATTCAGGCCTAGCAACATGCTCTGCTATTCTCACTCTGAAACAGTTTCAGAGATCACTTTAGCTCTGCTGCTGACTTCTGGACTTAAAAAAAAAAAAGGTAAATTTAGAACTACAGAGGACAGGTGAGACCCTCACTTCTGTCCCATGTCTCCTACATCCATGAACTCCGTTTGTACCTAAGTAGGGTGCTGCTCATTCGAGCAACTTGAACACTGCAAGCTTCAGAGAAAGGCAGAGATGGGGAACCTGTGGCTTTCCAGGTGCTGTTGGATTCCCAGCTCTCCTCAGCCCAAGTCAGCATGCCTAACAGTCAGGGGTGGCGGGAGTCACAGACCTAGAGTGCCACAGGTTTCCCTGCTCTGGGCGTTGGGGACACAGCTTCATAAAGGCTGCAGCAAGGAGAGCTCGGGGCATTTCCAGACTGTCACTATTTGAATGGGATTCAATTACACAGGGAGTTGTTATTCTGCAACAAACACGCTTCCCCCCACAATAGACCAGACTTTTTGCAGTAAGGAAAGTGACAGGGAAATGCACTGGAAAGTGTGGGACAACACTTGCTGTGGTGCAGCATTGACGAGCCAATCCACATCGCACATTTAAAGCACAGCCAAAGCTCATGACTTCCCTCAAAAAAATATTGGGAATGGTAGTTTCCACCCACAGATGTGCAATTTCTGGCACCCTTAACCAACTATGGTTCCTGGGAATCTTTTGGGGAAGTGATGTGCTTTAGTTAAGATTCCTGCACCACACGTGGTTGGACTAGATGACCCTCAGGGTCCCTTCCAACTCTACAATTCTATGAAAAGCACATGGGACACTTTAAATGTGTGGTGCTGATGTGCCCATTATCCAATCTCCCACAAACAAATCAGGATGAATGCTCAATAAACAGGCTGTCTCGAGTGCCCTTGATTTAGCCCCACATTTTTAACTTAAAACTGCCTGGTTACAACAGTTATTTTATGCAAGCATTTCATTAGCCCAGACGTTCTTCTGGCTGACACTATTGTTTCATCTTGGTTTTTTTGTTTTGTTTTTTAAACCCGCTGCACCACTGCCTGTGTTTATGTTTGTTTTTATTGCATTGTTTTATATGCTGTGAGCCGGCTCCGAGCGCTGTGTTTTGTGGGGGAAGGGCGGGATATGCATTTCCCCCCTAAATAAATAAAATCAATAGAAGCCTCTCCACTCGGTCTGCTGTAGTCATTTCTGCCGCAACAGCTTCTCCCCCAGAGATTTAAAAGCCGAGAGGGTGTTTCCTCCCCCCTCCTCCTTTGGGCTTCAGACCTACTAGGAAACTATAATGGTCTGCAATATGTAATCAATAGTAAAAAAGAAATGTTCCTCAGCAGCTGCAGTCTCTGAAATGGCAGCCTCTGCACAGTGATTAACAAAAGATGTTGCTGGAAAGGACATGGAAAAGGGCAATCAAAATTATCAAACATCTAGAGCAACTTCCCTATGAGGAAAGGTTAAGGGTTTTTTTTAAATACAGGACAATTTTTCTCCAAATCCCCCACCCTTCAGATTGCTGGAAATTATTGCGGCCCACCAGTCACAAAATGCAGGCAACATTTGACATAATAATCTGGCAATTACTGTCATTCCCAACCCCCCCCCCCCTGAAATCTAATCCATCTTTCAAAATGGTTGAATTCTATGCTGCACTATTTTCCTTGTGGCAAGGTGTTTCAGAGCTCACCTTGCCTCAAGTTCAGTGCAGCTGCTGGAAGTGGTAAGAGAGGAAGAGTGTTCTTGCAGTTGGGTCCTGCTTGTCAGCCTCCCAGAGGCATCAAAGCTGGCCACTACCTGGGTGCTGAAATGCACTTAGGCAGGAAGAACCAGCTGCACAAATATAAGATGGGGGGCACCTGGCTTGCCAGAAGTACATATGAAAAGGATCTAGGGGTCTTGGTAGACCACAAACTTAACATGAGTCAGCAGTGTGATGTAGCAGCAAAAAAAGCTACTGCCATTCTAGGCTGTATAAGTAACAGGACTGCACTATTATGCCTTGGTCAGAGCCCACCTGGAGTCCTGTGTCCAGTTCTGAGCATCACGATTTAAAGATATTGACAAGCTAGAACATGTACAGGTGTGGGTAACTAAGATAATCAAGGGTCTAGAAATCAAGTCTTATGAAGAATGGTTCAGGGGGTTGGATATGTTTAACCTGGTAAAGAGGAGACTGAAAGGAGATATAACAACCATCTTCAAATATCTAAAAGGTTATCATCACGTGGGAGATGGAGCAAGTTTTTTTTCTCCTGCTCCGGAGGGTAGGACCCAAACCAATGGCTTCAAGTTACAGGGAAGGAGATTCCGACCCTGCATTGTGAAGGACAAACCCAACACAAGTTTTAGCCAAGCCTGCGGACGGTACCAATTCTGCCACTTCATTCTGCCATCTTAGTCTGCAAATTCATGTTTAACAACTGTGTTTTGTTACACTTTTTTTTTTTTTTAAAAAAGGATTAACCTCCGGCCATTTCACAGAAATAGAATGCTAGAGAAAAGAATGGTCCTAGGCAGAATTTCAGAGGCGGCCAAAAGAGAAACAGAAAATAAAACCCGTAATTCACCTTACAACTTGAAACTGGAGCTTCTTCTCAATATGGAACAAGTCATCTTGAGATATAAAAAATTAATGGCAAAAAAGGAGGGGAAGAATTTAATGTAAAATCTACAAGTAATGCATATCCCTAATAAATTGAATTTAAGGGTTTTTTTTAATGCATTTTTACAACTACAGATTCACAAACATTCATAGGAAGGAAGCAGTGTTCACCTCTCCCCGTGCCTCTTCATGTGAACAGCAAACATGCAGACACGTCGAGGGATATAAACGGACGTGAAAGGTGGATTTAAGAATAAGTGAGGTCAAGGGAAGCCGGAGGAGGGCGGTGGGCTGATAATTTCAAGAGAGACAGTGCAGCTCAATTTCTCCCAGCAGTACAGGCAGATTCCAAGAAAGGAGTCCATTTCATGATGCCCCATCTTTGAGAAAGGCGTCCATTTTCTGACCCCTCTTACTTCTTGTAGAAAGATGAAAATGTGGCCATTTTCCTCTTGTGGAGGCTTGGGCAAGACCTTGTTCTAAAGTCCTAGAGAGGATGATACCGTCCCCATGCCCTTCCAGGCACTGTGTCCCCTGTTGTCACGGTACAGCAAAGCCAGGGGAGCCAGGTTCAAATGTCCCCACATCCATGAAAGAGAAACTAATTGTGATGGAGCACCATGTTTGTTTAGTTCTTTAACTGTTTGTGTATAGAAATAGGGGGGAGAGGACCCCCAATAAGTGTCTGAGCTGATAGTGAGTGTCTCAGGTCCAGAAAGGTTGGAGGCTACTTTTCCACAAAAAAGGGTGTTTGCAAGGGAGAGGAGCAAAATGCTGCCTCCTTCCTTGTCACTGTATTTCAAGGATTTTTCTCTCCAGCTCACTGCCAGTGAGGAAACTGCTTCAAGACAATGAGCAAGGAAGGGGGAGCTGGGGAGGGTTCAAGGTTCGTCCCCCACACCCTCCAAACACACTCCACGTCGTGGGATGAACAACACCTCCCTCTACCATCACAATCTTTATTCCCCTGCTTAACAAAAAATAAATAAATAAAAAATCAGGATTGAATAAACTATACAATTAACTTCTCCCACCCCACATCTAGTTTCACTCTTACTGAGCGTCATATGGGAAGTCCCTCCTCTCCAGCCTTATCTCCCTCACAGGGTTATTCGTTAGAACAAAAATTGATTTCCACTCCTGCCTGCCCCCTTTTCCATTTGTATTTGGCCCTGAGCTCCTTGAAGAAGTTGCAAATTATGGGGCAGATGCTGTCGTTGTTACCTTAGCACAGGGGGAGAGAACTACTGGCCCTCTAGATGTGGTTGGACTACAATTCCCATCATCCCTATTGACTATGCTAGCTGAAGTTGATGGGAGTGAAGAGCACAGCAACACCGAGAGGGCTGCAGGCTCCCTAGCTCTGCCTTAAGTGTGCAAGGATTCCTTATCATGTTGGTCCCAATTTATACGGAGTGCCCATAGCACCCTTCACCAACCAGGTGCCCTCCAGGTGCTGTTGTGCTACAACTCCCACCTGCCCCAGCCAGCATAGCTAATGGGAGTTGTAGTTTAACACCACCTGGGGAGCAGCCTGCCATAACTGGCCAATCCTAGATATATGAAGGGGAGAAAAAAACAGATCAAGCTAAAACACCCCTACTAGTGGAAGGGGGTGGGGAGAGGGGAGCAAAAAGACTACCGTTATCTCTCTATCCTTCAAAATATTGATTATTTGTATTTATTTATTTAAAAATCCCTTCCTTTACTCCTTTCTAGATCCCAAGTGCTGTGCCTGAACTTCCAGGTTGTCATTATTTGCAAGGAGGATCACAATCTGAGCAAAATCAGGGTTGTGCGATGATAGTTGATAGTTCATTTGGAGGTCTTGCACAACAAGCCTACTTCCTTCGGGGTGGGGAAATGCTCAAAAAAGTGTGGGAAAACACTTGCCTCAATGTTACGCCATCTAGCCTCCTCGCGAACAAATCAGAATGTCCTTCTAATCTCCCCGCAAGCAAAGCAGGACGAAGGCTCAACAAACAGCTCACCTGGCAGCACCCACGAAACCTTCCCTTTCTGCCTTTGCAAGAAGACGTGTCCACCTTTTGGGTGGGTGAGATCTAAATTAATTTCTCCTCTGCTCCCAGTATGCTGCCCTGTTCTGACTCTTCCATATGAACTTGCTTTTCTTCATCTTGTATACACCTAGGGCTTTTTTTCAGCCAGAACTCTCCAGAACTCAGTTTTGGCACCTTTCAGGCGGCCGCCATTGCCATTACAGTCAAACTTCGGCTCCCGAACAGCCCCGTTTTCTAATGATTCAGCTCCCAAACGCCGAAAATCTGGAAGTAAATGTTCCAGTTTTCTAATGTTTTTTGGAAGCTGAACATCCGACGTAGCTTCCGCTTGAGTGCAGGAAGCTTCTACAACCAATCGGAAGCCACGCCTTGGTTGTCAAATGTTTCGGAAGCTAAACAGGCTTCCACAATGGATTATGTTTGACAACCGAGGTTTGACTATATAAGAGGCGTTCACGGTGAGTTCCAGCACCTCTTTTTCTGGAAAAACAACACTGTATACCACAGTGAACTCTAAAAGTAGGGCTGGAGAATCTGTGGTCTTCCAGATGTTGGTGGACTCCAAGACCCATCAGCTCCAGTCAGCATAGCCAATAGTCAGGCATGATGGGAGTTGTGGTCCATTTTTACCTGGAGGGCCACTGGTTTCCCACCCCAGCATTATGTAATTTCCCCATAAAGCTCTGTTCCCTTCATCCTGGAGAGGGACAGTTAAGCAGTCTCCTTCCTTCCCTTCCCATCCCAGTTATTTCTGGGAGCCCCATTTTATCCAGGACACGCCAACTGTCCGCTTTGGGCAGGCCAACATGTCTGTTCATTGATGGACAGCTGTAGGCAGGCTTCAAGTGATGTGACGTGTGGTTGAATCAAGAAGACAGCACAGAGTTTGCGCTTCTTCTCACATTCACCTCTAACTGGACCTTTGCAAGAGAGACGTGTTTAGTTGCTAGTGCACAGTACATGCACGTCTGAACCGGGCCAGAGAATCACCCTTTCTCCAAGAAAAAAATGCACATGCACCTAACCTGCTTTTAAAATTTTCTCACTCACACGCACTTTATGCAATTTGCTCTCCACTCCTTAGTCCTCCTCTTCTTCCAGTACCCCCATACTAAGGTCACATCCACACTAGGCATGGACAAATATGTCAAGTACAGTTTCTCATTTTCCCCCAATCTTAAATTCATTTCTCTGCTTTTCCACATCAGCTTGTAATTTTCTCCTCTAAAAAAAAAATCCTCATGAAAATTCATCAGCATCTTAGTGTGAATTTATCCTAATATATACATTTTTTGCATGTAATTTTGCCTAAAACGCACATTTCCCCAAAGCAATTTCCTCTAATATAATTCATGTTAATGGTATTTTTGCTAGCATGTGCATTTATATGCACACCTTACCCTAGTATATGCATTTTGTACACACTGCCTGCCTGCACAACCACATGGCAAAATTCAGAGAAGTGCAAAGTTCAAAGGATGGTTGTGTATTGGATCGCGCATTGTTTCAGAAGACGCAAATTAGGCAAGTTCGCCTTTAAATGCAAACTGAATCCAACCTCTCCCCCATCCCTAACCCACACAGTGCATTCAGGGCACTCTTACACCACTTTAGCAGTCCTAGAGAATCCTGGGGACTGTAGTTTGTTAAGGGTGTGGGAACTGTTCCATGAGGACAGCAGCCTTGACAAACTATGGTTTTCAGGACTCGAATGGTTTCTCAGCCCCTGCTTCCACATTTGCTGTGTATCAGAGATGGGGAACCTGCAGCCCTCCAGAGGTTGCTGAGACTTAAACTCCCATGATCCCTGTTCACTGGCCATGCTAGCTGGGGCTGCTTGGAGTCGGAGTCCAGAACCATCTGCAGAGTCATGTTAACCCCTCCTCCCCAAAAAATCAATTCTTTAACATAACAGGGTCTCCTAAACACATGATAAGCCTAGCTTGTTTCCAGTACCAGAACTGAACTGAGCTTCGAGTCTTTCTATACCACAGTAAATCACTACTTAGTTTTTCCCCCCATTTTGGCAGCCCAGGAGGTTTCTTGGGAGTTGGATGTGCTTAGCTGTTGCTACTGTAAAACAACCAGGAGTCAGAATCTATTTGTCAACCTGCTGCAACTATCACCACAATCGCAATTGACTTTGTGCCTCTATAGGAAACTTTCTCAGCCAGAGGCCCCAGTCCCTCATGGGCAGCCTCCCAGGAACTTCAAACTAGTGGCAAAGGGGTCTGGAGGGCCGCATTCTGGACCCCAGGGGCTGAGGTTCCCCACCCTTGCTCTACGAAACTATAGATTCCCTTGGCTGGTTAATACAACGGGTCTGGAAAGAGGCTTGAATTAGTCAGGCCAAGCAAGTGAGCAGCAAGAGCTCAACATTCTTGCATTGCAGGGGGTTGGACTAGATGACCCTTGGGATCCCTTCCGACTCTACCATTCTATGATTCTACGTTAAGACTGGGGGCAGGCACTTTCGCTGTGACCTTGAAAGCAGTTAAAGGGTGATCCATCTAGCAATTTACATCATATTTCTGGGTGGGGAGGGGACCATTTGTGGTGCTCTACCTGCAACGTGTGCTTAGCTCTTGGCCTTGACTATTCGGGCAGGCCCTCTTCAGAGGAGGTCAGTACAGCATGCATACAAATATCCCCACCCACCCAAGCAGAAAAATGAAGGGCAGAGGTGAGCTTGCCCTAGATTCACTCAGGGCGGGGGGACAAAAACAGGGCCACACATCACAGGCTAGAGGTGGTAAAACACAGTGGGACTGGATTAATTTGTTCTCAGCCAGGTGCAGCAGAGGATCGTTTGCCTGCAAGAAACTTGTGGCGCAGTGGTTGGGTGGCAGAGGAGAATAACAGTTACACAGGTCTCCTGCCATCCCATAAAATACTTTTGCTTCTACAAATCTACACCCTGCCAGCTTTCCAATGACAAGGGAAGGAGGACAGAGTTATCAGAAGTGTTTTCAAACTACATCTTGAGGTGCGAAGGGGAATGCTTGGCAATTTCTCAGAGGAGAAGAAAGGAAATGGAGGACAAGCTGTCC
Organism: Podarcis filfolensis; assembly: GCF_964270895.1. Classification (NCBI taxonomy): domain Eukaryota; kingdom Metazoa; phylum Chordata; class Lepidosauria; order Squamata; family Lacertidae; genus Podarcis; species Podarcis filfolensis. The sequence continues at coordinate 9,990,550 of NC_139605.1, forward strand.
TCTGAAAGGAACAATATTCTCAAAACCAATGAAATGCTCATCTATAAGAGTGGGTTGGGTGTGCTGAAAGACACCGTCAAGCTTCAAGGCGGTGCCAAATTTAGAGGCCCAAAAGGCCCAGGCAGGTGTTTCCATGCAAACTATGTGTGGGTGGGTGTATGTCATAATAAATTTCCCAGAATCCTTTGCAACAAGCTCCCATTTTGTGGTGGCGACCGCTCAGGGCTGCTTCAGCGGACGAGATGCTCTGGACAGGTTTCCATAATGGAAAGCTGCCTTGAGAGACACTGCCTTGCAAGAGCTGAATTGTTCATCTTCGTGCTGAGTCCTGCCCACCCTCCACCTTGGCTATTCTCTGTGGCAGGGATAGGGAGCTTCCAGATGTTGTTGACTCCCAACTCCCATTGGCCCTGGCTAACATGGCCAGCAGAGAAGGGTGATGGGAGTTGCAGTTCAGCACCAGGCAGAGGGCCCCATCCCTGACCCAAAGAGAGTCACCAGAACACAGGAAGTTACCTTATATGGTCAACCTTCAGGTCCCTCTGGCTCAGAACGTTCTACACTGACCGTGAGCAGCTCTCTATGGTTCCAGGCACAGGATTCTCCCAACCCTAGCTGGAGGCTGTGGGGACTGAGTCTGGAACTGCATAGCTTGTGTACTACCAGTGAGCCACGGCCCTTCCTTTGACCTCAGGAATGGTCCGCGGAGTTTGCTAGCTGGGAATCACAGGCAGGCGGCAGGGACCATAAGAACAAACCTGCCTTTGTGCCAAGTCAGACCACAGGTCCTTCTAGCCGAATGTGCGCATCTCCCCTTATGCATGGGGAATGGAGGTGGGGAATGCAGCATGCACATGTGCCACACTTGCACACTCCTCATGGGCTGGAGGCTGGGAGATCTGCACAAACCACAGGCCTAGCCATGTTGATGCCCATCACACCAGCAAGCCTTAACAGCCAGGATGAATGACCAGCCTTTGGAGGAAATTAATACCTATGGAGAGAAAAAATATACGTGTCTTCTTTCTAAATTGTAAGAGAGATTCTGTGCCTTAATGTTAGGTGTAGAGAATAAAAACGGCCCTCGAGATTACAGAAGCTAAGGCCATCCCTGATTTACAAGATTCCTGGCCGGGGCGATGGGTGAAGTGGCCCCATCAGGAGGGCCAGCCTAGTGACCAAAGCCTCTCCCCGCTCTTACGCGCATTTATATGGCTCCTCTCCCGTGTGGACCCTCTTGTGACTTAGGAGGTGGGAGCTGGAAATGAAGCACTTCCCGCACTCCAAGCACTCGTAGGGCTTCTCCCCCGTGTGTACCCGCTTATGGCTGACGAGCCGAGAGCTCGAGATGAAGCTCTTGCCGCACTCGGAGCACTCAAAAGGCTTCTCTCCCGTGTGGGTTCTCTTGTGTGTGATGAGGGAGGCTTTCTGCCGGAAGCTCTTGCCGCACCCTGAGCATATATATGGCTTCTCTCCCGTGTGGATCCGGCTGTGCGCCGTCAGGTTGGAGCTCCGGCTGAAGTTCTTGCCGCAGTCGGGGCACTTGTACGGCTTCTCGCCCGTGTGGGTCCTCTTGTGGTCGGTGAGGTGGGAGCTGCTCCCGAAGCGCTTCCCGCACTCCAAGCACTCGTAGGGCTTCTCCCCGGTGTGCACCCGGATGTGGTTGATGATCTGTGAGCAAGCGCTGAAGCTCTTCCCGCACAGCGTGCACTCATAGGGCTTCTCTCCCGTGTGGGTCCGCTTGTGGGTGATGAGGGAGGCTTTCTGGTTAAAGTTCTTGCCGCAGTACGAGCAGCTGTAGGGCTTCTCCCCCGTGTGGACCCTCTTGTGCGTGATGAGCTGGGAGCTGGTGCTGAAGCTCTTCCCGCACTCGGAGCACTCGTACGGCTTCTCGCCCGTGTGGGTCCTCTCGTGGGTGATCAGGGAGGCTTTCTGGTTGAAGCTCTTCCCGCAGACCGCGCACTTGTGAGGCTTCTCAGGCATGTGGGTCTCCTCGTGCCTCATGAGCTCAGAGGGGTGCGAGAACCAGGTCTCGCACACCGAGCACTTGTAGGGCTTCTCCCCGGTGTGGATCCTCTCGTGGATCACCAGGTGGGTTCTCTCATAGAAGCTTGCACCACAAAAGGAGCATTTGTGGGGCTTTTCAATCGGCTGCATTTCCTGATGGCCAAAGCTCTGGCAGGAGCTTTCCCCCGAGTCAGCGTGCCTGTGGGTTCCCTCCTGGGAGGAACCCTCCCGTAAGCCCCTCTCACCTTCCTCAGAAAGCTTGGCGGCCTTCCCAGGAGGGCTTTCCAGGTGACCTTCTGGCCCCTGGCGACTTTCAGTCTTCCCGTCCACCTCAAGGCCTTGGAAACCTTTCCCTTTGGCTCTTTCCAGCGATGCCCCACCAATACCCACTTGATCAGGCCGGTCGGCCTGAAAGGATGACTCCTCGTCGTCGTCATCTTGCACTTGCTCATTGCCTGTTGGAACCCAAATACAATGGTACCTCGGGTTACATATGCTTCAGGTTACATACGCTTCAGGTTACAGACTCCACTAACCCAGAAATAGTACCTCGGGTTAAGAACTTTGCTTCAGGATGAGAACAGAAATTGCGCAGCAGCGGCACGGCGGCAGCAGCAGCGGGAGGCCCCATTAGCTAAAATGGTCTTCAGGTTAAGAATAGTTTCAGGTTAAGAACGGACCTCCGGAACGAATTAAGTTCTTAACCCGAGGTACCACTGTAAAAGAATCATAATGAAGGGCCCTGCTGCATCACCCCAGAGGCCAGCTTCCTCTTTCCCACAGTAGCCAACCGGGTACCCCTCTAGCAAGCCCACAAACAGGATGTGTGGGCACCAGCCTTATTTCCTCTTTGTCCTCCCAACAAACCATGAGATTCCATTTAGCTAACACCGACAAGCTAATTCCACAATGGAATAGTGTGCTGCATTATTTTATTTATTCCAGCGATCACCACCCTTACTCAAAACTGAGCTCAAGGTGGCGTTTCTCCAAGGAGTTCAAGGTGGTGTACATGTTTCTCCCCCCCCCAACAACCCAGTGAGGTAGGCTAGGCTGAGAGGCAGTTAACTGGCCCAAGGTCACCCAGTGAGCTGTATGGCTGAATGGGGATTTGAATCGTGGTCCCCCAGGTTCTAGTCTGGCACTCTAACAACTCTGCTACACTTGCAAGCCTGTGAGGTGGTTTAGACTGAGAAAGAGTGATCAAGGAGACAGCAGGGGACTTCAAGTCTGATTATACCTGAGAACTGGACATATTGGCTGGGGTTGGCGAGAGTTGGGAGTCCCTCACCCCTGGGTAGCAGGAATACTTACCAGACAAGGTGGCCTCCCAGTCATCCTCCTGCTTTTCCTCCAAGGGGAGCTGCATCTTCAGGACAGCAGCTGGCGAATGATCTGACATGGGAGAGTTAAATGGCTTCTCCAAGGAGCCTGACAGCTATTTTTTTAAAAAAAAGAGAGAGATGCATAATAGTCAGACAAGTATAAAAAACATGAACGCTGCAGGTACAGTTGCCACCAACCCCAAACCCTTAATCCAAAACAATTGCCTTATGTTCGGGTTCCTCAGACTCTTGCAGGTACCGCTCTGCCAGGGCTACGGCTCGGGTGCAAGTCTCGGGGCCCTGGTCCCTGACCCAGCTCTGCATTTCTGGAGGCAGGACAGTCAGAAACTGCTCCAAGATCAGGAATTCCAGGATCTGCTCCTTGCTGTGAGTCTCCGGCCGCAGCCACTGGTGGCAAAGTTCCCAGAGCTTGTTGCAAACCTCTCGGGGGCCCTCGGCCTCCTCGTAGCAGAAGAGGCGGAAGCGCTGCCGCCTCATCTCGACGTTGACCAGATCTTCATCCAGAACCTCTTCCTTCACTTTCACTGGTGACTCTCGGCTGCTCTCGTAGGCCTTGCTGGTGTCTCCACTGAGGCCTGGTGGGCTCTGGTCCATGCACTCAACCTTAGGCCACCGGCCACCTTCAGCCCCTCCCTTGAAGGAGGTCTGGAAGTACTTGGTGTCTTCTCCTAGTGAGTACTGAGGTGGTTGGGGGTTCCTCCATCCCGAACGGGAGGGCTGCATCGCCTTCAAGAAGTCCTGCAACTGGGACTCCCAACAATGGTCCTCCGGCTCCCGTTTAAACTGCTGAGGCGTGGCCCCTTCCATCAACTCCCCAGTGGCCCCGACCTGAACGACATGAAGGTCTCGGGCTCCCCCCTCCAAAGTCTCCCGTGGTTCGGGTCCTGCAGGTTCCTGTTCCTCCATTTTGGTTTCCGAATCCAGCTCCTGAATGGGAAAGAGGGAAAAGTAAATTTTGTTATGTATCCCAAAAATGGGGCAGGGGACGACCAATGAGAGCTTATGCTGAATTAAGAGCAGAAGAACAACCTTGTGTCTCAAACCCCATGGAGATGTCTTGGAGAGGGTGATGAGCAGGAATGGAAGAAGATTTGGGAGCTGGAGCAAGCTGGGGGAGGAGGACCTTGAGCTTCATCATGTGAGTGGCCTGCAGTGTGTATGTGGATTTGTGGTTGAAGACAAGAGATAGCCCATCCATCTCATTAAATATTCATTGATTTTTAATTGCAGGTCAGTTGCTTCTTTTATTTCTTATAGATTGGGTTTCATTACATCACAGTTCTAATTCCATATATTTCAGCGCATTACGATTGCTGCAACAAGGAGAAACACCAATTTCAAGCAGCAGCTCCCTATATTCCTAGCTCAGTGGTCAAGCGTCTGCTTTCCAGGCAAAAAGTCCTGGGTTCAATACCGGGTATATCCAGGTAGAGCTAAGAGAAAGACCCCTAGAGAGCCTCTGCTGGTCAATGTGGACAATACTAAGCTGGATGGGCCAAGATAAGGCCACTTCCTATGTTCCTAGCTCTGTCCCATTTCAGACTTAAGTTGGGGTAGGAGGGTAGGAATTTCGCATCCAAACTCTGCTTTAATATGTCCTACGATGAACAACCCACCTCTCCCTATATCACTGGTTCCATTTGGACAATGGATCCCCATGTACCTATGGGGGGCAAGCCACTCTTTACCCTGCAGATCTTTGAACTGCCCTTGGGAATGGATTGATAACCCATAAGAACATTAAAAAATATATTAGAATTGTAGAGTTGGAAGGGGCCCCAACAGACATCTGGTCCAACCCAGGAATCTCAACACATGGTCCCCCATCCAATCTGAAACCATAGCAGACCCTGCTTAGCTTTGTGAATGTGCTAGCAGTTTTATTGCTGCACTACCAGATGTGCTTAAGAAGAGCCCTGCTAGATCAAGCCATTGGCCCATCTTAGTCCTATTTCTTTCTTTCTTGTTTATTTATTTAAAAAAAACATTTATATACCATTGTATCACAGGGGTATAGAAAGCCATAAAACCATACAGTAAAATAATTATAAAAAGCAAGTTAAAAGGTCTCATGATAACCAACCACATGCCTATGGGAAGCCTGGAAGCACAACCCGAACACAAGAGCCCTTTCCCCTTCTGAGGTTTCTAGCAACTGCTATTCAGAAGCATTGCTTCCTCCGACCGCAGAAGTAGAACATAGTCATTCAAGTTTCTTCCAATGCTGGCAATGTTGCTCCATCAATGCAGTCCAAAGGCATTTCCACACAGCAGTTCAGTGCAAGTTCAGTGCTGCGAATGCGTGCAAGTTTTGTGCAGCATCCGCACACATCAAGATGCCAGCTCATATTATTTCCACATTTAATCTGATTTTACTGTCTCTGTCGAAAATCCACTAAGTAAAAAAACACAGAAACAGTAAATCCAAATTAAATGGTGAGAGTGGACAACCAAAATGGGGCACAGTGTTTTGATAACAACGACGTCATGTTATGTACCAGCAGCTCCAAGACCATAATAAACTGATCTGTATAAAAACATAGCCTCCTTCAGCAGTTCCCCCTGCATTGCAGGGGGTTGGACTAGATGATCCTTGTGGTCTCTTCCAACTCTAAAATTCTATGATTCTATGATTCTTCCCCCCACGCCACCCCAACCACTTGAAAACTGCTGAGAGTCTTGGCAGACCAGTTAATGGGTTTTTTCTGTCCGTTGTAGCAATTGTAATGCACTGTGCTAGATGCTGCAGGTTTTTTAACTGTATTTTTATTGCTTCTTTCATTATTTAAATTGTATTTTATTTTTTTACATCGACTACAATAGAAGGTACAATAATACATTAAAAATACAATACAAAAGCAGCAATAAAAATACAATTAGAACTCAAGATGAATATTTAATGCACTGCACCCACTGTTCACAGTTGCTGCACCCGCTGTTCTACACACACACCGCGGGCCACAGTCTGGTCTGGTCCTAGTCTATTAAGGGACACAGAACATAGGAGTTGCCTTATAATGAATCAGATCACTGGTCCATTTAGCTCAGGGGTCAGCAACCTTTTTTAGCTGTGGGCCGGTCCACTGTCCCTCAGACCTTAATCCAGAGATGCATTTTAAATAAAAGGACACATTCTGCTCATGTAAAAACACCAGGCAGGCCCCACAAACAACCCAGAGATGCATTTTAAATAAAAGGACACATTCTACTCATGTAAAAACACGCTGATTCCCGGACCGTCCGCGGGCCGGATTGAGAAGGCAGTTGGGCCGGATCCAGCCCCTGGGCCTTAGTTTGCCTACCCATGATTTAGCTCAATATTGTCTACACTGACTGGCAGCAGCTCTCCAGGGTTCCAGGTGGGAGAGTCTCTCCCAACCCTGCCTGGAGATGCTGGGGACTGAATCTGGGACTCATGGGCACACACCACAACCTCTTTTATTGGTTACAACAAAATGCATCTTCCATGCCTAATTTAAGTAGGGGGAGGAGGATCTAGAAAGCACCAATTTAGGCCTCTGCAGAAACCTGTGCACTCTTGGGTGCCACATTGTCGACCCTTAAATAACAAAGCAACAGTGTGTAAGACAATTGGAGGGACTGCTAACAGAACTTCAGCAAAGATCTAAGAACATCAAGTTGCTAGTTTGTGTGTTTTTGTTTTCAAGAAAATTAATAAAGAATAAAGAACCTTAGGCTGCACACACATAATGCATTTAAAGCACATCCATTACTCCCTCCCAAAGAATAATGGGAACTGTAGTTTATCTCTCACACAGCTGCGATTCCCACCACCCTTACAGACTGTTCCCAGGGTTTGGGGGCATGTGATGTGCTTTAAATGTACGGAGTGTATACAGCCTTAGCACCAACCGAAAGGCAGAAAGAAAAGCCAGGTGAATTTTTCGTGGGAAGGGCATTCCACAATTGTGGGGCCACCACCACCAAAGGCCGCTTCTGTCATCATGGCCCATCTAATTTCACACATGGAAAAGGGCAGAGCACAGGACCTCCGAAGCTGATCCTCAGTGCCCACTGGTTCACATGGGTACAAGCGATTACTGAGGTAACCTGGCCCCAAGCCATTCCAGGTCCTTAACAACTAATAGCAGCCATTCATGAAATAAAGCTCCAAAACAAAAGCAGACAACCATCGCAGATGGAGCCACAAAACTCCAAATTTTAGGCACCAGATCTCAAGCCTGTCAGCAACATTTTGCATCAACTGGAAGTTTATGAGGCATTGGTTTTGTCTGTTTTTTAAAGCAGCTTCACATGAATAGCATTGCTGTAATCCAGCCAGGAAGTAACCAGGACACCGATAACTGATGCCAAGGTCCATCTTGAAAGATGAAATAAATGTGTATTAAATAACTTGCTGGCTCACTTTGGCATTTTGAGACTGACCTCCTTCCCCCTAACTTTCTCCTTTCCTCTCCCAGGCCCCATCTGCACTATGTATTTAAAGCAGTATTATATCACTTTAAACAGTCATGGCTTCCCCCACAGAATCCTGGGAACTGTAGTTTGTTCAGGGTGCTGAGAATTGTTAGGAGACTCCTATTCAACGCACAGAGCTATAATCCCTGGAGTGGTTTAACACTCAGTTCCCCTTCCCAGGGAACTCTGGGACTTGTAAGGGGAATATGCGTCCCCCGACAACTTCCAAAGGGCCAGTGACCAACACAGACTAGCACTTTTCAAAGTTAATACCCTTCTCGCATTGTCTCATCTAGCTGGCTATGTTGTCCATGGAACTCCCCGCAAGAGGATTCGAGGCGTGGGATGCTCTGTTCAGCTCATGCACTGTGCTGGCCAGGCGGGCTTGGGCCTCGCCATTCCGTCTTCTTTGAGTGCACCTGAGACACACTGCCCCACCTGCCTGGGGGGAAGATCAGTGGCAACAGGAAGCTGGTCCCCCCCACCTCCCCCCAGCCCGCTGCCCCAGGAAGCTGGTCCGCCATTACTGATCCTCTCGCGGAGCTCAGCTTCAGAGGGACTCCAGGATTCCCCAGGGCACAGTTTGGAAAGCCTCCGATTTAGGCCCTGCCTCTCGGGGTGACAGCCTGCCTCTCTCTCAGTTCTTCTGCAATAACAGTTCCTGGTAACCGTGCAAATCCAGACTGCATTACAGCACCCATGTCAAACCACATGGCATCTAGACACACAAGTGCTCCGAGTCGAATTTTGCACACTTTTAAGTTTCTCCGAGGACCCCCTGCTCCTTCCCTCCGGCATTAGTTCCCCATCTCTCTCGTCTCTCCCACTCAGCCCCCCTCCCTCTGCCACTACTTTGTACCTTGCATCCGGGTGTCCCCCCCCCTTCCTTCCTTCCTTCCTTCCTTGAACTCACCCGCGCCTTGCAGCCTTTGTGTCTGCCGCAGCCCTTCGATTGCTCCCAGGTTGGGAAGCGAGATGCAAGAGGCCGTTTCTCATGTCAGACCGGAGGCGGGAGGCGGGACGAGAAGGGAAAGGAAAGGGAGCCTTCCTCCCCCCCCCTTCCTCTCTCTCTCTCTCTCTTTCTCTCTCTCTCTGCAGCTCTCATCTCAAATTTCCACAGGCCTTTCTAGGAACCAGAGCTTCATAGGTTTAACCCTCTGAACCACTCCAAGTAGGAAAAACAACAACATCAACAGAGGAGAACAATTGCAGAGGGATAGTGGCCATGTTAATCTGTTGCAGTCAAGAGGACTTGACTTGCAGTCTTTTAAAGGCCAGAAAGTGAACAGTGGCTGGAGCTTTTCTTGGACTACAAACACACACACACACACACACACACACACACACACACACACACATAATGTTGCTTTTCTAGCCCTAGCGAAGCCCCTCTCAAATGGTCCCCCCCCCATGTAAACATCAAGAAACGAAAATTAAAACTAAAGCCTCAAAAATAAAAAGGGAACAGAGTTCGCACTCCTCCAAAAGTCCTTTTTTTGTGCATGGCTAATGTTTCGTGCCCATGATGCTATTGGGGTGTCCACACACTATTCCACTTTCAATACTGTTTACATCTTCAAAGGTTTGGAGGCAAAAACACTGCTTTATTTCTAGTCACTGCAAGTCTTGTGGCTTACTGCTGAAATCCTTTAACTTTTCATACCACCAATGTTCTGGAGTATTATTATTATTTTTGTCCCACTCTGGATGCGCTATAGCCCGTTAGGACAGCAATAATGTGGTAGCATTGGAGAAACATTATTTAACAAATGTTGTATTTCAAATTGCTGTAACCTGCCCGTAGGCCTTACAGTGAAGCGTGCATAATGAATAACAACAACTAATAAAGTAGAATAAATCCACCAGCAACAAATAAAGCAGAAAAAAATCATAGCTGATACACCCTGATCAGTCACATCTGCACAATAGATTTAACACACATTTACACCACTGAATCCTGGGAAGTGTAGTTTACCCAACTCAGAGCTACAATTCCAAGCTCTTTAAAAGCTACAGGTTTCAGGTTTCTTTGATGGGAAGCCATGGCTGCTTAAAATGGTATAAGAATGCTTTAAATATATTATTATTTTATTTCATTATTATTTATTAACTTTGTATACTGCCCTAGGACTTGCTGATCAGAAGGTTGGCGGTTCGAATCCCCACAAAGGGGTGAGCTCCTGTTGCTCGGTCCCTGCTCCTGTCAACCTAGCAGTTCGAAAGCACATCAAAGTGCAAGTAGATAAATAGGTACCACTCCGGCGGGAAGGTAAACGGCGTTCCGTGCGCTGCTCTGGTTCGCCAGAAACGGCTTAGTCATGCTGGCCACATGATCCGGAAGCTGTACGCCAGCTCCCTTGGCCAATAAAGCGAGATGAGCGCCGCAACCCCAGAGTCGGTCACGACTGGACCTAATGGTCAGGGTCCCTTTACCTTTATACTGCCCTTCATCCGAATATCTCAGGGCGGCTCACAGCATCAAAATAAAAGATAAAAACACAAAATACATAATAAAAACAGGAAGAAAAAACAAAACAAAACAATAACACCCCTTTCCCTCGCCTCCAAATATATGGTGCAGAAGTGACCTCTGGGTCAAGAGCATGGTGTAGAATACACCCACAATAAAATACCAGCCCTACATTAAAAGCTATGTGGAATGTCTTCCTTGCCTGCCTGAACACCACCAGGGATATGGTGAGGACCAGGGTGTTACTGCAGAAAAGTCCTTGCTCATGTTTTTTTTCCCCAAACTGCGACATGCAAGAGGGACTTGGAAGATTATCCTAATTTATAGGGAGGTTCATGTAGGACAGGGAAGTGGTACCCTCCAGATGTTCCTGGGCTAAATCTCCTATCATCCAATGGCCAGGGATTGTGGGAGTTGAAGGGTCATAGGTTCCCAATCCCTGATATTGGAGAAACCCACAAATCTATTGCCAATCCATGAAGTGTTGTTTGGGGGTGGGGTATTACATCTTAGGGATAGGAGGTTCTGGCAAAATCAGCTTTTCTCATTTTCTAATTTCCCAGACTTATATTCCGTTCTTCACATTTTCACATCTGTTTTTGGTGTGTGTGTATAGCCCTCATGAATATTCATCAGCATTTTTACTTCTCCTAATATATGTATCTTGGTATGGTGATTTTCCTAATACACACATTTTTATATAGCAATTCCCCCCGCCCCCCGCAATACAATGCCTTTTTTGTATACTATTTTAACTGATATATGCATTTTACTGCGCACTTTAGTCCAGTAAGTATGAATTTTTGTAGAAGTCACTTGGCTAGAGAACTGTGCTTCAAAATTAAGAGAAGTACAAATTTCAGAGTACAAATTTCAAAGGAGAGCTGTGTTTCCATTTTCGTATTGTGTCAGTGTGAATTAGGTAGCTTAATATTTAAATGTGAACTGAATCAAAGACCTCCCCTTCCCTGATTACATACCCAGACTGGTACAAGGAGAAACACTGCAAACATATACTGCATAATTACGTCCAAGCAGCAAATCTCTGAGAGGAAACACTGATTAGTCAGTTTCATGAAACAAAGTGTCTTGGTGGCCCAAGCAAACAGATTTGTTAGGAATACAGGAAATTGACATTATTACAAGGTGCACATACCAATGGTGGGCGGGGCCAGATGCAAAAGTGGGAGGAGCAACAGATACTTATTTTTTATTATTAAATTTATATACCTCCTTCATCAAAAAATCTCAGTGTAGTTCACAAAATTAAAAATACGTGATGAAAGCTAAAATAAATATTTAAAACAAAAACAACAAAACAATAACCCCTCCACCCACCCACAAACACATTTAAGAGGCTGTAGAATATTAATCAGCCGAATTAATATTAATAGTATAGAAGGCATGTATGCTTTCTATACATAAAATTTAAGAGCCTAAGAAGAGTCCTGCTGCATCAGACCAATGGCCCAATCTAGTCCAGTATCCTGTTCTTACAATGGCTGACCAGGTGCCTGTGGGAAACCTACAAGCAGGACCTGAGGGGAACAGCACTGCCTTCTCCACTTGTGATTCCCAGCAATTGGCATTCAGAGGCATAGATCGCCTCTGACAGTCGAGGATATAGCCATCGTGTCTAGTAGCTGTTGAGAGCTTTCTCCTCTGCAATATTTGTCTAATCCTCTTTTAAAATGAATCCAAGCTGAGAGAGCAAGTTCCAGAGTTTTAACAATGTACACATCAATCAGAAATTTGTATCACAGCTTTACTAAAACGACAATAAAAGGAGGAGAGACGTGTCAAAATGCATGTATACCCTCATGCTTAAGGTAAAAAAGGACTCCTGGGCGGTTAAGCGACTCTGGGGTTGCGCCGCTCATCTCGCTTTCAGGCCAAGGGAGCTGGCGTTTGTCCACAGACAGCTTTCCGGGTCACGTGGCCAGCATGACTAAACTGCTTCTGGTGCAACGGGAAGCTAGAGCACACGGAAATGCTGCTAACCTTCCCGCCGCAGCGGTACCTATTTATCTACTTGCACTGGTGTGCTTTCGAACTGATAGGTTGGCAGAAGCTTGAACAGAACCACAGGAGCTCACCACGTCACAGGGATTTGAACCGCTGACCTTCTGATCAGCAAGCCCATCGGATATGCGCCCTCATGCATATCCAGTGTTAGTCATGCACAGAGCAGACACAACTAACGAAGGTCCATTAATTCTAGTGGGTCTACTCAGTAAAACGCAGGATCTCCACCACAGTTGTTCTGAAAGGGATTCCAAATAACTTTACTGCAAGAGAGGCTGCCTTCCTTGCAATAGAAAGGTTAATTTCCATTCATTTTCTGATTCCTTGTGTTATTTTAGTAAGGGCTTGAGATCTCTGATCCCTGTACTCTGCAGGAGAGGACCTTCTGTAGTTATTACCACATCACAATATAGGAATCAGGCCTTTAGCATGTTGGTACCTGCCTTCAGAAGCCCCTTCCCCATTACAGATCAGACAAGCAAAGTCTCCATTGCCTATCGAAGACCTTCCTTTTTCAAAGAGCCTTTTAAGTGGAGATATTTATCTCATTTTCTATCGGCGTCGGATTTGAAATTGATTTTACATACAAAAGTGGTTTTTAATTGCTTTTACATATGAAAGCGTTTCTAGTTGTTGTTGTTCTCCCTTGCGTTGTTGTTTTTCATTTTAATATATAGGTCACTGTGCAATTGCTTTTATCACTGCTGGTTTTCATTGTGAAATTGCTTCGAGGCATTTTCTGGGAAGCAATTATTAAATGGAATTTAAATAAATAATAGCAAGCATTCTCCCACGCTACAAGCATAAAGCTGATGTTCATGAATATGGCAAGGCACAGCAAAATTGCCTCCATCACCTACAGGGCTGGCTTGAGGCCTTTCCCTGCCTGAGGCGGAAGTACAAGATGGCGCCTTTCCTCATTCCATGCAACTAAAGTGGATATGACTGGGGGGGTCACACCACATGTTTATAACACTCTTATACCAGTTTTAACATTCATTGTGTGTCCTCCCACCCACCCCCGCCAAATGTGAAAATTGTAGTTTGTTAAACCTGTTGTGGACTGCAGCTCTGTAAGGGGGTTCTCCTAACAACCGTCAGGACCCTGAACATAGTTCCCAAGATTCTTTGGGGGAAGCCATGACTATTGAAAGTGGGCTCAAGAGTGCTCAAATTGTATGGTGTGGATGTGACCTGGCAGTGTCCTCCACTGCACTTGAGGGCCCAGCCGCACGTACCTCCCTAGGGCATGCATAAAAGGTCTCAGCAAATATCCTGCTGAGTCCACGATGCATGAGGGACTGTTTACTTTGGCTCAGCATCCCCTACACTGAGCACACACATTCCCATGCCCACATTTTTACCGAACGCCAGAACTGAACCCCTTCTCTCCCTCCTATTCCAAACAGAAGAGAGGTGCAAAGAGCTTTGCTCAGTGAGCGACCACAGCGGTGGCTGGTTTAGACCCCTTTCCTCATTTGACGGGGTGCCAGATTTGAGGATGGGGCACATATCCGCTCCATTTTGTGTTCCTGTCTCTCTTCCTTCTCTTTCAGGTGTGGCAGCCATTTTGTCTCACGCCACGTTCCCATGGCAGCCATCTTGTGTTATGTCATGCATCCACGACAGCCATTTTGTGACTGGTGCCCATGGAGACTTCTCAAAATTCCCAGTGTGCCCACCAGCCCCAAAAGGTTGGTGGCTCCAGCTGGAACTGTACACACCGCATACTCTCTTCTCAGCGCTGGAGGTCCTGCTCCATGATCACCTACTTTCTGAAGCCTCACACCAAGGAGAGTAGCCCTGGTTTATTATTCCTCACCAATTAAAAGCTTTTGGCAGCAGCTCCGAGTAGCTTTGCAATGCTGCCGCCTCCTCACCCCACCCCACCCCACCCCCGCAATTTTGTTACCATTTTACAGACCGATTTTATTTTGCTGGCCTCTTTGTTACTTTTGCGATCTGCTTCAGTTCTGCTGCTTTTATTGTTTTTAATGATGGATGGCTTTAATCTGTTGATTCCCTGGTGCGGGCAGCTTTGGTTTTATTTTACAAGAAAAGCAGGGCGCCAAACCATTAAATGAGATAAATAAATAATAATCTTAAGAGTCCCTGCCAGTTATGCGCACCTCTTAAAAAGTCAGACACAGAATCTCTGCCAGGAAGAAAAGAAGCAAACCTGATACAATTCTTTTAAGCTTATTTTTTTTAAAAAAAAAAAGAGTAGGGGAGGCTTGCTTAAGGCCTCCTAATGAGCTTGCATCTGAGCAGATATTTACTAGGGCACATTCCCAATTCCTAGCTTAATTTTGTGGCTGCTGTGATACACTTCTGTGGTTCTACACTGACATTTGCCACATTTTATTCTGCAAAAAGAACAAAGAGCCTTGTGGCACCTCGAAGACTTAATACTGTTATTATGGCACAAGCTTTTGTGAACTACAGTGTGCTTCATCGCTCTCCTGTGCTTTGGATGAAGAGTGAAGAGTAGATGAAGAGTGAAACGACTCAGTGAAAAGGCTGTGTGTCTGTGCACACGTGTGATGACTATGATCAGGCTCTCTACCGAAACCAGATATATTACACAAACTTTAGCACAAGAATGGGGAACCTATGGCCCTCCAGATGTTGCTGGATTGCAACTCCCATTGTTATGATCATTGGCCACGGTGGCTGGGGCTGCTGGGAGTGGGAGTCGTACATCTGGAGGACCCCAGCCTCCCCACCCTGCTTTAGCGATTGGAGGTGGTGGCCCAGGAAGAGCCCTGTGGAAGCACAAAGCTTGCTTCCACAGCAATACAGTTGGGTCACGGAGGCCACATTCACTTCATATGTCTAATGCACTATATGATACCATTTTAAACAGCCATGGCTTCAGAATTCTGGGCGCTTCGAGTTGTTAGGAGCCTCCCTTTTCCCATCACATTGGTATAACCATCAGGGAACTCTGAGAAGTGTAATTCCCAGCACCCTTCACAAACCACAGCTCCCAGAATTATTTGGGAGAAGCCAGCACTGTTGAAAGCAGTATCATAGTAATTTAAATCTATGGTTTGAACCTTTAGTAAAAGAATTAGAAACTTGAACCCGAAACCATAGAGATGGATAGAGATAGACAAATCAGTTCATTTCAGTTCTATGCTTCTCGTTTTTCTCACCTCCAGTTCTTCACATTTCCGTAGAAATCTGCCAAATTTTGTGGGGGGTGGAAATCCTAATGAAAAAGCTCATTTTCAATGCAATTTTTCACATACTCCAATATTCACAGAGCTACCATTCCCAGAGTGGTTTTGCAATCAATCCCTCTTCCCAGGGAACTCTGGGAATTGTAGCTCTGGGAGCGGAATAGGGTATCTCCTAACAACTCCCAGCACCCTTAACAAATGACACCTCCCAGAATTCTTTGAGGGAAGCCATGACTGCTTAAAGTGTCATCCAAGTCCTTTAACTGTATAGGGAGAATGTGAGCAGGGAGTCTTTCCCAGCCCTACCTGGAGCTGCCAGGGATTGAACCTGGGGACCTCCTGCACACCCAGCAGATACTCTGAGTTAATTACCCCTCCCTCCCTCCCTCCCTCTCTCTGCTTGTGTAATTATTTTGAGAGCTCTGCCTTGCCACATTGGCTGCTGCAGTGGTAAATCCAGCTTTCCTCCACCAGCACTTTACTGCTGTTATAATTTGTACCCTGCTATTCGGGTCATAAAATGCAGGCTGGGATTTGGAAAAAAAAGAGGCACAGATCTTGCTGAAAGAGTCTCAGGGTGTGGTGGGGGGTCTACATAGCTGGTCCGAGAAGAGGCCCTTCGCCATCCAGAATAGGGATGCAAGGGGAGGGAGCGCAGTGTATCCTATCCTGTTTTATTTTGGGTGGGGGTTAAGAGGGAGGCATGCGCTCTGATGCATCTGGGGCCTGCTGCTTCTTTATTGGTGCGCTTAGCCTAGAGCCAGAGACTGCCTTGCTTTTTATTAATCTAATAAAAGGATTTGACAGAGCACTTCTAATATGCAGAGTGCTCCCCCCGCCCCGCAATTGCTCGTCATCCCAACAAACAGCAGCTTTTATGGGTCAAAAAGCAGCAATGGAAAAAAGGCAGCCTCTCTCTAGCCACCCCACCTTCCCCCAGAACCACATCCAGCCTCAGCAGCCATTAGCCACAGCTGCCAGATGAAACCAGCGGAGTCAGAGGTAATGTACTTTTGAATAAAGGTAAAGGTAAAGGGACCCCTGACCGTTAGGTCCAGTCATGACTGACTCTGGGGTTGCGGCACTCATCTCGCTTTATTGGCCGAGGGAGCCGGCGTACAGCTTCCGGGTCATGTGGCCAGCATGACTAAACCGCTTCTTGCAAAGGAGAGCAGGGCACGGAAATGCCGTTTACCTTCCCGCCGGAGTGGTACCTATTTATCTGCTTGCACTTTGACGTGCTTTCGAACTGCTAGGTTGGCAGGAGCAGGGACCGAGCAATGGGAGCTCACCCCATTGTGGGGATTCGAACCACCGACCTTCTGATCTGCAAGTCCTAGGCTCTGCGGTTTAATCCACAGCGCCACCCGTGTCCTAATTTTTTTGAAATTTTTTTTGGTACTTTTGAATACCAGGCAACAAATGAAGGAGAGGGAAGTCGGAAGCTGCACTCTTCAGAGCTGGACCTCTGGTCCATGTAGTTCGTGAGGTCATAACAAGAGCCCTGTCCTCATGGTGTCCAAGCAGGTGCCTCAAAAGCAAAACCTCTGTGCAACAGGGTTGCCTGGCATACAGAGGCCTAGTGACAGAACACAGCCATCGTAGCAAGTACCCTCCATGAATTTGCCTAATCCTCTTTTGTAGCCACCATTGCACCTTGTGGGAGCAAATTCCAGTTTTAACTGCGGGTTGTGTGAAGGAGGACTTTCTTTTGTCTGTCCTGAAATCTTCCAACATTCTGCTTTATGGGGTGTCCCTGAGTTCTAGCATTATGAGTGGCAGCAGCTCTCCAGGGTTTGTGGGGTTGGACTAGATGACCCTCGGGGTCCCTTCCAACTCTACAGTTCTATGATTCTATGACATTTCCAGCCCTGCTGCAATGTGTTATATGTAAGGCTGCCTCTGAAGATGATTCAGAAGCTTCAGCTGGTGCAGAATTCGGCAGACAGTTTGCTCACTGGGACAAGACAGTTTGAGTGTATCACACCAATCCTGGTCTGACTGCACCGGCTGCCAATTATCTTCTAGGCCCAACTGAAAGTGCTGGTTTTGACCTATAAAGCCTTAAACAGCTCAGTACTGCAATACCTCAAGGACCACCTCTCTCCACATAAAGCAACCCAGATTCTGCGTTCATCTGAGACCCTTCTTCGTGTGCCTCCTTCGTGCGAGATCTGGAGGGTGGCAACACAAGAACGGGCCTTCTCTGTGGTGACTCCCCATTTGTGGAATGTTCTCCCCAGGAAGATTCGCCTGGTGCCTTCATTAAATATTTTTAGGTGCCAGGCAAAAACGTTCCTCTTCAACCAGGCCTTTGGCTGATTAATATTCTACAGCCTTTTAAATGTGTCTGCAGGAAGGGGGGGTATTGTTTTGCTGTAAATGTTTACTTGTGTTTTTATCCTGTATTTTATTTTGTAAACCATGCTGAGATCTTATGATGAAAGGTGGTAAATCAATCTAAGAAACAACAATAAATACCTGGGGATGTGGAGGATCGAACCTGGGACCTTTTGCATGGGATGCATGTGATCTGCTACTGTACAACCCTTCCCCAAATATCCTTGCAAATAATTATTGGGGGCTGGCAGTCACTGATTCACAGACCCACCCTTATGACTGTGCTGCAACTCTGGCTTATTCCTGCCCCTCCTCAATTTCTCCACTGGCTACTTCTGAGGAAGAAAAGAGGCCACAGCAGGTTGCCAGCATGTAACACCTTGTCTGCAGTACTTGCAGTGGCTGCCAATCTGATACCTGCTGAGTTCAAGGTGTTGGTACTAACACATAAGAGATAAGCTCAGAGATGAGGCTACCTAAGAGGCACATGAGAGGTAACAGCAATGGCAGGAGAGCTTCTCCTGCAAGCAGAGGCAGCCTGTCCTGTTTCGCCGCCTGAGGCAAAATGGGAAGGTGCCGCTTTGCATTCATGCCATGGACCCCGCTTGCCGCCCTCACCAAAGCCCCACTTACACGGCTGCAGCTTCTGCGTTCTGGCGAGATCATGAGAAAGCACTGTAGGTGCCTCCCTGTGTGATCTTGCAGGACTCTTGTGAGATCTCCCTAAAACCAGGAAGCCACTAGATCAGCTTCTCCTCACTTCTCTAGCATCATAGGAGCAAATTCTTAGGGGCCAAGGTCCCGTCGGCCTCCCCCCAATAAAATATTTGAGGGGGCCACCCCCCCAAGTTGATGGCAATTGCTATTCAAATGTTGTCTGTGTACTGCGTCTTGCAATCTATGTGGGGTGAAGCTTACGTGCCCCCCAAAGTGCTTTTTTTTTAAGGAAAAAAGGTTCCAGTACTCACCGTGAACTTGTTACAGTAAATTACACTTTTAACATTTGTGGGAGAAAGGTGCCGGTACTGCATACCCTTGAATACGCCCAGAAAAAAGAACTGCCCCCAAATATCTGGCAGTGGGGGCATGCCAGGGAGGCGCCCCTTGGATTCTGCTGCCTGAGGCAGCCCTGCCTGCAAGTTCCAAAAATAGACCCTGTTTAGGGAAGTTTCTAATCTTTGATGTTTTGCCATGTTTTTAATATTTTGTTGGGAGCCACTCAGAGTGGCTGGGGAAACCCAGCCAGATGGGCAGGGTATAAATATATTGTTATTGTTATAGCAGAATCCTGCTTCACAGGATTTTAGTGTGTCTTCTGCTGTCCCATGTAACAGTATTATTCTCGAGATGCAACAGGCATCCGCAATCTACACTTTCCGGAAACAAACTGAAACATTTCTGTTCCAGCAAACTTTCCTAGCTGGATAAACAGACCTCGCTTAGCTGGTATTGTTTTTAAATTTATCTGCTGTTGTTTTCTGTGTTGTTTTCAGCCATTTTAGTATACTGTACAGCGCTTTGAGACACGTGTGGAAGGTGATATTATTATTACTGCTATTCAGTGGCAGAGCACAAGGTCCCACCATCTGCCAATGACACCGTTCTGCATTCTACAGAGGATAAATAACATAGGGCTCTACAGTGTGGAGTCTACACCAGGGGTGGAAACACTGGGGTGTTGCTGGACCACAACTCCCCAAAATCCCTTATCCCATCAGTATGTGCTAAAAGCTGGCTGGGACTGACAGAAGTTGAGAGTTCAACAAGATATGGAGCACCCCAGGTTTACCATCCCTGGTCTACAGAAAAGAACAAGTGGATAAAAATCTGACAACAAAATTGGCAATATCCAAAACCCTGGTGCGGGGAGGACATTTTCATCTTCCAGGACACTCTGTAACCACCATTAAAGCAATAATCCTGGAACAAAGGAACCTGAAATGGCAACTGCCATGTAAAACTTCCAAATTACAGTTCCTCAAGAGGTTCAGTTTATGGATCAGATTTGAACAAAGTCTTAGAATTCCTTGTTTTCTTTCATCATACCTCATGTGTCAATTGCCATTCCAATGCCAGGATGCCAGTGATATCAAATTTAATTGTTTTAGGTGTTCCAAATGTTCCCAAAAAAATTTAGATTAAAAAAAAATGTTTAAACCTTTATTTAAATCTATTTTCCTTTGTATTGTGCTGTTTTTCTCTTGTTGCTGTCTGCTGCCCTGAGCGGAATAGATATTTAAATGAACAAACCATTATTATTTTTCTGTGAATGGCCATGGTTAAACATCACCCATACTCTTCTGCATTTCTGTTCCTTCTGACCTCACTATTTACAATCCCCATCTTGCACATCCCACTACCATGTGTGCCTGCGCGAGGGTGTGTTTTATGTATCACACATGCCCACATACACCTGCAACTCAGGATAAATACTTCATGCATCTGATTAAGTGGATAATATCCTACAAAAAATTATAATATGCATAATTATGCAGCTGTCTTATATGAACTCTGTTAACAGCATAATGTATTTATGCTTTTATGTGTATTATTGGTGGTAGTAGTACTAGTAGTATTAACTTTTTGGTAACAAGCAACTAAGTAATTAATACTACTAGTACTACTACCACCAATAATAGTCAGTGCTTTTTTTCTAAAAAAATGTTTAGGGGTACTCTCATTTTGACTCAAGAAAATCACCATTTTATAGTTCAAATTGAGAAAAATAAATGCAGTAAATGGACAAAAGTACAAAGATTCACAAAATGTTTAGGCATACCCCTGTGTCCTCCCAGAAAAAAGCAGTGATAATAGTGATAATAATGTGTTAGTCCCTAAATTGCTACAAGGCTGTATTGTTTTGCTGGGAGTCAGCTAAAGGGAAGAACAAGTAGCAGGTGATAGGAATAGCCAGGCGTGTTATTAGGGCACAGCCCAAGGGGCAGTGAGCCCCAGGTATTTTACACTGGGGGCCGAATCTCCTGTTCCTTGTCTCCATTATTATTTAACCATATGGGGGCACTGGAGATGGGCAATTTTTTCTTTAAGTCTTTCATTGTCCAATCTTAAGTTCTCTTTGCCAGTTTGCAATTTTCTTTTAAAGCCTTCATGAAAATTCAACAGCATTTTAGTGCAAATGTCTCCTAACATACACCCGTTTTGTGTGCAAGTTTGCCAAATATACCAAAGCTATTTCCCCTGGCATAATGCAGTTGTGTGCATCATTTTTTGCCAGCATATGCATGTATGTATGTATCCCAGTGCATGCATTTCTGCACACACTACTTGACAAAAAAACTGCTCTGCAAAAGTCAGCAAAGTGTGGGTTTCAAACAACAGACGTGTATTTCAGTTCATGCATTCTTTCGGAAAGTGAAAAATTGTTTCAGAAACATAAAATGGTAGAGTCTGAAGGGACCCTGAGGGTGATCTAGTCCAATGCTCTGACATGCAGGAATCTCAACTAAAACATCCATGATAGATTCCCATCCAACCTCTGCTTAAAAAACTCCAAGAAAGGAGAGTTCACAACCTCCAGAGGGAGTCTGTTCCACGGATGAACAGCTCTCAACATCAGAAAGTTCTTCTTGATGGTTAGTTGGAATCACCTTTCTTGTAACTTGAAGCCAATGGTTTGAATCCTACCTCCTGAGCAAGAGAAAACAAGATTGCTCCATTTCCCACGTGACAGCCCTTTATAGGTATTTGAAGATAGCTATCCGTCTCGTCTTTCCCAGACTAAACATACCCAACTTCCTCAACCATTCCTCATAAGGCTTGGTTTCCAGACCCTTGATCATCTTGGTCACCCTCCTCTGCACATGTTCCAACCTGTCAGTATTCTTCTTAAATTATGGTGCCCAGAACTGGAAACAGTACTCCAAATGTGGTCTGACCAAGGTAGAATAGAACGGTACTATGACTTCCCTTGATCGGAACGCTATACTTCTACAGATGTAGCCTGGAATAGCGTTAGCTTATTTTGCTGCTGCATCACAATGTGGACTCATGTTAAGCTGGTGCTCTACTCAAACATCTAGATCCTTTTCACATGTACTACTGTTAAGCCAAGTGTCTTCCATATTTATATTTGTGCATCTGGTTCTTCCTGCCTAAGTGCAGAACTTTGTCCCTATGGAAATTCAGTTTGTTAGTTTGGACCATAGCTGTCAACGTTTCCCTTTTTTTAAGGGAAATTCCCTTATTCCGAATAGGATTCCTATCAAGAAAAGGGAACAGTTGACAGCTATGGTTTGGACCCAGTTCTGTAATCTGTTATAGTCAGACCAGAATCCAGGCCACAACTCTCTCCCAGTGCTACCTAGACATGCCTGGAAACATCTGCATGCAAGGGAAATGCTCCACCACTGAGCTACATCCCTTCCTCAAGTTTTTAAGATACCCAGAAATGCCCCTGGGATGAGCCACTGCCGATGTAGAATATTCTGGCCCATACAGACCATTAGTCTGACCTGGTATTAAGGTAGTTTTTAATTTTCATGGCAGTGAGATGTGCCACTCCTGCTGAATTTGGCTCTCTTCTACCGCAGAAGTCATAAAAGATTAAAGAGCAACATGGAAAGAATTCACAAACATCCCACATCTAGAACACTCACATAAGATGCTGCAGGGCCAATTCGACAGAGGTTGTTCCCAGCTTAGTCCCAATCCCCAGGGGGAAAGGATCTCTCTTGAAATGCAGCGTATGGATTGATATATAAGTTCAGGCATCCTTTCTCTCAGCTTCTGAGCCCAAGAGGCACTGATTGTGTTTATTTCTCTCTTTCTTGTTACCAGACCATGCCAGGGAGAGATTTCCTGCCTCTTTAGTTATTTATGGGATTTTTCCACAGCACTTTTCAACTTGCCTGCCCAAATCCGTTTTTCCTGCCCCTACCCCCAATTTGTCTTTTCCACCCCATCATTTTTTTCTCCTCCTCCTCTCCACCCATCATCCCGGGTACCTTCAATTCACTGCTCTGGGACATCTTTCTCCAGCCGCTTGCAAAGATAATTCAAAATCCCAGTTGGCAAAGGCAGCAGACAGGAAGTGGCATTCATGAATGCAATCCCATTCTTCCCTCCCTTCCCTCCCAAGCCTCCTCCCTCTCTAGCAATTGCAGCTCTGTGGATTTAACCCTCAAAGAGCTGCAGAAGAGCGCCTCTAGTCTGGGAATCTGGAAGACAAGTTCTGAACATCTTCCCAGGGAATTCTTATTGGGTTGTATTTATTGCTCATCCGACTGAAAGCAGACCCAGGGAAATTGACATGCCAAACCAGCTCAGTCTCATTAATTGCAATGGGACTTGGTTAGATGCTGCCCATCGATTGATTAATTGGAATGTATTTCCAGATCTTCCTCCCAAAGGCGGCAAAACCATCAGTGATAAAGCAATACAATTTAAAAATGAGAGAAGAACGTAGATAAAACATTGAAAACCAAATTCAAAACCTATAAACAGCGTCGCCTCCTCACGTGGCTACTCGTGGCAAAGGCAAGCACATCAGAAAGGCTGTTCACCGTCCAGAAGAGGTGGGTGAACTTTTTCGATCTGAGGGCTGCAATCCCTTCTGGGGAGGGAACGGTCACACAGAATCACAAAATTGTAGAGTTGGGAGGACCTACAAGGGCCATCTAGTCCAACCCCCTGCAATGCAGGTATCTTTTTGTCCAACGTGGGGCTTGAACCCAGAACTCTGAGATTAGGTCTCCTGCTCTAAGGACAGAGCTATCCAAGCCAGAGGCCAAAAAATAATAATTCCCCACCCCCTCCATGCAGGGAAGATGCACTGTCCCTTTGATCATGTCAGCTGCATAGTTGCATTCTGATATCGCATTCCCAACATTTCCCCTATTTTCTCTCCATCAAGAACCTCTATAATCTTCCTCCTGGAGCCCAGACAAATTATGCCCAGAGCAAAAAGAGATTTGTGTGCATATGTTGGGGTGCAAGCATAAAAGAAATGTATATAATAAGAGAGAGAGGATGAGGAACAGAAGCTCAAAGACATGCAAGTATGAACCATTAAAGCAGATTTGGGAACAGCTGGTGCCAGCCAAACCTGCTGGCTTTAATGAGAAACCCACAACAACAGAAAGCAGCATCAAAGCCATAGGTTCTGGGAGTCAGATATTTGGCTGGGAAGTTTGAAGGAGAAAGCATTGGAAGTGTGTTTTGTGATGCTTTAACTGTCCTATTAAGCCGGGAGGTGGATATCTTAAATGAGTAGCATTTCATGAATGGTCAATTACATATGAACGTTCAAATAGTGTTTGCAGTGGTCTAAATGTCATATTTTGTAAAGTTGAAAGAATAAAATTTATCGCTCCCCCCCTTGCAAAAGAACAGCAAGGCCCATTTCTTTCAGATTCAGTTTCTGGACGGAGCCTTGGTCCAAGAACAAAAAGAGCATTGCTGGAGGAGGCCCATGGCCCATCTAGGCCAGTATCCTGTTCTCACAGTTGCCAACCAGATGCATCAAAGGGAAGCAGACAGGCAGGACCTGAGTTCAAGATGGAACCCTCCTTTTCTGTGGTCTCCATCACCTTGGTATATATTCCCTTCAACAGCAGAGGTAAAGCATAGCCATAATGACTCATGAGCGTAGCCATAATTTATGTTTGGGGGACAGGACTTTTGTTAGGGGGGGGCAGAACCAAGCTATCTGTGACGCGATTGGTCAGTTTGTTAAGTATTTTTATTTATTTACTTGATGAGGAGCAGCTGACCCCCTCCCCGCTATGCCCATGCTGTGGCAGGCCAGTGGCTACGGAAAGCCTTATCCCCCATGAATTTATCTAATCTTTTACACCAGTACAAGTTGGTGATCATCCACAACAGCTCAGGGGAGCAAATTCTGTAGTTAAACTCTGCGCTGGGTGAAAAAGTACTTTCATCTGCCTGAACCTTCCAGCATTCAGCTTCGTTGGATGTGCTGGAGTTCTAGAACTGAGGGAGAAAATATTCTCTCTGCATAACTTTATACACCTCCATCCTGCACCTCCCTTTCCTTTTTCTCTAAACTAAAAACTTCCCAACAGTGTTTCAGCTCGTCTCTGCTTACGTTCTGCTGGAGATGCAATAGGGATAATGTTTCTATGTTTTTTCATTGTCCTATATTGAAATAATTTTGGCAGGAGGTAACTGAAACCATCAACAGAACTGTACGGAACAACCTTACATTTACAGAGCAAAATATCCTCTTGAATTATATACCCAGGACATGGAACCTTACAAAAGGACAATAGGAGTGGACTCTCCTAATGGTCAGGCGTCCCTTTACCTTTACCTTTTACTCCATGCCCTTACCACAGCAAAAAGACTGATACAGTGGTACCTTGTGTTACGGACAAGATCCGTTCCGGAGGCCCATCTGTAACATGAAATGCTCGCAACTCAAGGTGCTGAGCAGGCACACAGCGTGATTTGGCGCTTCTGTGCATGCGTGAAGCACGATTTAGCGCTTCTGCGCATGTGTGAGCGGCGAAACCCGGAAGTAACCCATTCTGGTACTTCCGGGTTGCCGCGGGACGTAATGCAAAAAGATGCAACATGCAGCAGACGCAACATGAGGTATGACCACTGGTGAATTGGAAAAATAAAAATGCAGCTCCCTTCTACAATTGGACTGAAGACTTACACACAAACTCACAACATAACAACAACTTGCATATAAACGCAGACTTGCCATGAACAAATTCAATGATACAGTGGTACCTCGGGTTACATATGCTTCAGGCTGCAGCCTCCGCTAACCCAGAAATAGTGCTTCAGGTTAAGAACTTTGCTTCAGGGTGAGAACAGAAATCATGCTCTGGCAGCGCAGCGGCAGCAGGAGGCCCCATTAGCTAAAGTGGTGCTTCAGGTTAAGAACAGTTTCAGGTTAAGTACAGACCTCCGGAACGAATTAAGTACTTAACCAGAGATACCATTGTATTTGAAATCCGTTCTTACATATACTGTAATAGGTTAAGATCTGACGAAGAACAGTAACAACCTTGCAAAAATATATAGTTTTGCCCCCCCCCCTTATTTTCCCTTCTGCATGGGTTGTTTCTCTCCTTTTCTCTTCTTTATTTACGTCTCACCATGTTTAGTGCACATATAATTATGTACTATTTGAAATTTCAATAAAGGTTTTTTTTAAAAAAAGAAACCACACACACACACAACAACAACAACTAAAAACTTCCCAGCGGTGTTCCAGCTCATCTCTGCTTATGTTCCGAAGCCTGCAAGCGAAAGATTAAAGCAACAACCCTACCCTGATTTTTTTGTTGTTGTTGCTGTTCTTTCCTCCCCGCTCCGCACAGCATCTGGCCTACAGGGGTACACTGCACCTGTAGGTGGAGGTTCTGTTTTCCGCAAGAGCACGCGGTGGGGTATGTGGCCCAGCGAAGATCAGCTAACAAGCTCTGCCTTTGATCTGGCAGGCGTGGGAAAGGAAGGCGGGGAGAGCGGTTTGCATCTTGTTTACTCCTTGCTTCGGATTCCCCTCCATCTGCCGCTTCGCCTCCGATCGCCCCCTTCTCCCAAATCCCCGACTTAACTTACCGCTCCCAAAAGGCGCTGACTCCTTTGCAGCCGCTGCAAAATTGCAAAAAATAAATAAATTCCAAACTTCGGAACGACCCAAAAGGATACTCAACCAAGGGGGCGGGACAGGAAGAGGAATTATATGGAACTTTTTAAAAAACAATAATAACAACAATAATATTACTAATGTCTCCGCTTTGGCTGCGCCTTCTCTAGGCAGGAGAGCTCGGTGCTTTTAACCCATTAAGCCTGATGTAGGGAAAGTAACCGGCAGGGCTTCCGGGTGTCCTTTTTATTATGCGTTCATTTTTACGCTATGAGCGCACCAAACATTTCAAGCGCGTTCTACGCTCCCTCCCCCGCCGCCGGAATCCTGGGAGCTGTAGTTTGTTAAGGATGCTGGGAGTTGTAGTTCTGTGAGGTTCGAACTGCAGTTCCCAGGAATTTTGGGGGGAGGTGCTTTAAATGTATGGGTTCTCAGTGCCGGGTGCTTTTCAATGAAGTGATAAATAAAGTTTATCAGAAATAAAATAACAAAATAAATACACGGTGTATACGCAGCCTTGGGCTCATGGTGGTATCAGAGTGTGTATGCATCATCCTGCCTTAAATACTGTTTGCACCTGCAGATAAGAGAATTGTAGAGTTGGAAGGGACCCCAAAGGGTCATCTAGTCCAACCCCCTGCACCGCAGGAAACCCACAACCCTGAGTTTAAGGGTCTCATGCTCTATCAACTGAGCTATCCCAGTCATGTTAATAAAAACATTGTTAAGCAGTTGTGCGAGGTCCAAATGATCACATTAAGCAAATTATAAATAATGTCTTGCGAACCATGGTTTTGCATTACATATGAATCAGGCCACCTTCACAGATTTAAAAGTCCAGCGGTTTTTCGCCCCCCCCCCCACACTTTTAGGTTACAGAACTGCTGGGAAATGTCCATTTCCCTGCCACTGTGAGGTCAATAGTTCCAAATCTGTCTCAGCAGCTGCAGCCCGTGGAAAAGCAGCCTGGGCCTTATTGTGCATGCACTAGACAAGAATGAACCATTCCCCTTCTCCCTGAGATTTAACTATTAAAGTCCCAGAGAAAGGGCTAAACCTCGCAATTCTAGCAATTCCACGTTGACTTTTTAAGTAGGCAGCCTGCAACAGGACAAAACACAGGGCATCAAATTGCCAGAGCGGGGAGAGGTCACCCAGGGACTCACGTGCAACTTCTGCTCCCATTCATGTTTTAGGATGCCTGACTGTTTTATGTGCCTTTGCCCTGAAGGAGTTAAACACAGAGAGCTGTGCCGGCTAGAGGAGCATGCAAACTTGTGACCTAAGCTGAGGCACCTTCCTGATCCACCACCTTCCTTCTTCCCTCCAGGGGTTTTTGCCTCTTGGGTGGAGCCATTGGAGGCTGCAGATCTCTTCCCAGAGGTTGCAACAATGCCAAAGGTGCAAGGAGTGGGTGAGTTAACCCCCCCAGAGGCGCTGGACAGAAAGAAGGAGAAAGAACAATTAAGAGGGAGATACCAGAGAAATCAGGAGCCGTGGGGGAAAGCTGCAGAGGGCGATGTTCCCAGATTTCCCTTTTACCGTTGCCTGCATGCCTTCTGCCTTCTGCCAGGGGCTCGATGTGCAGCAGTCAGCTTGCAACTGCATTTATCTCCCTTGCTGCAGAAAGCTGATTCTTGAATGGCAGGCTGCTGTTAAAGGCACAGGAGCAGGCCAAGCTGGTTTCCCACAGGTCACTTGGCAGCCAGGGTTGCCAACTTATCCAGAGGGGAACCAAGTCAGGCCTGCTCCTCTGCCTTTGACAGAGGCAGGTGGCAGAAATCAAAACAGCGAAGCACTTTGTGGCATGGAGGCGCCGGTGACCCAGTCATTGCCTGCCATTTAAAAGCACAGGAGCGGAGGTGCCTGGAAAGTTGGCAACCTTAAGCGTAGCAGTAACTGCACATTATGATAGCATATTTTGAGCACACAAAGTGCTTCACGCACACCTTACCTCGATCCTTGCAGCTTGGAAGATGGCTGTTTCACACACACCCATTTTGGGTGTTAAAATAAGGTTCTCCACTGCATTCCCACTTCACACATGAATGGGACAGGATTGTGAGGAAACACCAGCATCAGTTCTGGGGTTGCTGACTGTCTTGCGTTGGCAACTCTGCTGTGGTTATTGCATGGTATTAAAAAGAATCATAGAGTAGGAAGGGACCTTGAGGATCATCTAGTCCAACCCCCTGCAATGCAGGAATGAAGAACCTTTACCACTGAGCTACAACCTCGGTAGAGCATGAGACTCTCAATCTCAGAGTCGTGGGTTTGAGCCCCATGTTGGGTGAAAGATCCCTGCATTGCATGACCCTCACATGACCCTTGTGGTCCCTTCCATCTCTACTTGTGATTCCATAACCCTTTCCACTAGACCAGGCATGTCCAAAGTCCATTTTGGGGGCCTAATCTGGCCCGCCGGTTGGTTTAATCCAGCCCCCATGGCAGTTTATTTCCTGGAGTAAAATCCTAAAAAAAACCTCAACAACTTCAATCCTAAAAAAAGCTCAATCCTTTAAAAAGTCAACAACTTTGGTTGGCCCTCATGGCCCTTCACATCATCAAATCTGGCCCTCTTTGAAAAAAAGTTTGGACACAACTGCCCTAGACTGTTAGAGTAAAGAAGTGAATCTTTACGAGCGAGACAGCCTTACAGGTATCAGGAGCCTAAATGAGGCTTACTTCTGAACAGAACTTCAATTTCTCTATTTATTAGTTATATCCCACAGCTTCCTGCTAAAGTGCCCAGGGTGGAAAACACGTCAGTACCAAAACAATACAATCAAAACTTCTCGAAATGGTTAAAAAGCAACCTTTAAAAAAAGTTAAGAACTGAAAGCAATTGCCAATATTTTCAGCCATCAAATGACTGGGTAAAGAGGAACACTTTTCACCTAAAAGTTAATAATGAAGGAGAATGGTGCACCTCAGTAGGAAGGACATTCCACAAACGGGAAGCCACCGCCAAGAAGGCCCTGTCACCTGAGTCACCGCCAACCAGGCAGACCCCAGTGGTGGCACCTCCACCAAAGTCTCCCCTGCAGATCGTAGGGAGATGTGAAGGATTGTGTGCAGTGGTTGTAACCTTCTTCCCTGGAAGATTCAGGATGGAGGAAAGCACTTTTTTCCTGCAGTGCTTAATTAAACTATGGCACTTGCTCCCACAGGAGGCAGTGATGGGCACCCACCTAGATGGCATTAAAGGAGGATTAGAAAATAATATTGAATTAGCTAAATTAATGGAGATAATTAGAAGAGAGCCAACCCAAAGGTATAAAAATGAATGGGGCATTTATAAAGAATATTTAATTAAACATCGTCCACAAGTGAAAACCTGGACATGTTTTGACTAAACTCCCCAAGCTGCAAATTAGACTAAGAATACATGATACCAAACAAAAGAAAGAAATGGAGATAAGGAATACTGAAGCAGTGATAAGAAGAAAAAGGATGGATCCACAATGAGGAGGTTGGAAGTCATATGGAGAAATTAAGAATTTGTGAATTAAGAAAAAAACTTAAACAATATGAGTGTCTTTTAGGAATTTAAGGATTTGTATATATTGGCTTATTTGGAAATTTGTTGTTTCTTTTGTGTTTTATTTGGAATGTATAATTTTTGCCGTGTGGAAAAATCAATAAAAAAAGAGGATTAGGCAAATTCCCTGAGAAGAGGGCTCTCAATGGCTACTGAATCCCAGTTGCTGGAAACTGCAGAATGGCAGAAGGCTCTTCGGCTCAAATTCTGCTTGCAGGTTTCCCACAGACATCTGGTTGGCCAGTGTGGGAACAGGATGCTGGACTAGATGGGCCACTGGCCGGATCCAGCCGACTCTTCTTATGTTCTTAATGCTTTGCCCTTGATCAAGAACTGAATTTCCTTTTCAGCCCAGGAACTCCAGCCAGAAATAAAAATGGAGCAGCAGGACCCAACAGAACCGGGATCCTGGGAGAAGCTGGAGGCAGGCGAAAGGGAGCCTCAGGTTGTCCAAGTTGGGACCATCAAGGAGTTCCTGACCGGCGAAGGCCCAGCACAAGTGAAGCAGGAGCCAGACGAAGGTTTGCAGCAGCGTTGGGAAAACCAGCAGCAGGAGTTCCTGAAGACGGTGGAATCCCCTTGCTCAGGATGGAAGCACCTCAGGTTACCTGAGCCCATCTCTGAGGCTGACACGAAGGAGTTCCAGGCCTCTTTCAAGGAAATAGCTGGGGCCAGCCAGTGGCCGAAAGCAGACTGGGCAACTGCAACCGTGCTAGGCCTCCGGGGAGCTCAGAAACCCAGCAGAGGGCTGGATTCTTCAGGGAAAGGGAAGGACAAGACAGCGAGCAAAGACGCCGCCGACTCAGAGACGCAACGCCAGTGCTTCCGGCGCTTCTGCTATGAGGAGGCTGAGGGGCCCCGGGACGTTTGCAAGCAGCTGTGGAAGCTTTGCCACCAATGGCTGAAGCCAGAGAAACGCTCCAAGGACCAGATCCTGGAAGTGCTGATTCTGGAGCAGTTCCTGAGCATCTTGCCTCTGGAAATGCAGAGCTGGGTGGGCGAACAGGGCCCAGAGACCTGCGGCGAGGCAGTCGTCCTGGCAGAAGATTTCCTCCTGAAGCTGCAAGAGTCGGAAGGGTGGGAAGGAAAGGTGAGTGTCTTAGCGTGTGGGAAACCCTGAGAGAACCCAGGAAAAATGGCAGGGATGCCGTCTATTGGCGTGAGGGGCAGAGAAATGGATGCAGCAATTCCTCAAGCTCTGTTTTTTTTAAATAAAATAATCTAGTTTGGCCCCAATATAGATGGGATGGCCACATGTGTTTGTTTACGCCCAGTGTAGGGAACCTTCAGCCCTCCAGATGTAGAGTAACTACAGCTGCCACCGTCCCTGTACATGTGCGAGAGAATATACATAGAAGCCTGAAACAACCTTAATAACATTGCAAAATAAATTCCAAATCTGTCACTGTAAATTCTCATTCTTGGGGTTTTACTTTTCTGCACCACAATGTCCTGTCAACATCCTTGTCATTAAGCCATCTGCACCAATACTGTTAACCTCCTTATTATCATTTGTTATCGTCCACTTTTTTCCCAGGATGCAGGGTTGTCAATAAGCTCATTTGTCAGCAGCCCTAATTCAGAACAGGACTCCTGGGGCCCCGGGAAGATGCAGCTCTCCATGGAAGCCAAGCAGGAGGGTGATGGAGAATCCCGTTTCTTCGGTAATAATTCACAAGACTTTTAATTGCTAGTTGTTAAAACACAAATAAAAGTGCTGTATCCGACAATGGGGTTAGAACAAAACCATCACCGAATCATAAAATTGTAGGGTTGGAAGGGGCTCAAAGGGTCATTGTTGAGGGGCGCTTTTTTACAGTCAATAATAGTAATAAATATAAATATAATAATAATAATAATAATAATAATAATAATAATAATAATAATAATATCTCTACCCCACCCATCTGGCTGGGTTGCCCAAGCCACTCTGGGCAGCTTCCAAGACATAAAAATGAAATAAAACATCAAACATTAATAGTAAAAATCTGATCCAATATAAAAGTCACAATAACTTTAAAACAAACAACTTACCGTATTTTTCGCCCTATAAGACGCACCAGACCACAAGACGCACCTAGTTTTTGGAGGAGGAAAACAAGAAAAAAAATATTCTGAATCTCAGAAGCCAGAACAGCAAGAGGGATCGCTGCGCAGCGAAAGCAGTGATCCCTCTTGCTGTTCTGGCTTCTGGGATAGCTGCGCAGCCTGCATTCGCTCCATAAGACGCACACACATTTCCCCTTACTTCTTAGGAGGGAAAAAGTGAGTCTTATAGAACAAAAAATACGGTATATCAAACAAAGCAACATTCAACAATCCATCAGAATCTAATATAGTGGTACCTCTGATTATGAACGCTTCTGGGTTATGCGTCGGGTTATGAGCTCTGCTAACCCGGAAGTAGTTGCACCTGGTTGCGCCCTTTGCCCTGGGATGTGAGCAGAAATTGTGCACCAGAGCCGTGCATGCAGCAGCAGGCACCATTAGCCAAAGCGTGCCTCAGGTTAAGAACGGTTTTGGGTTATTAACAGACCTCTGGAATGGATTCAGTTCATAACCGGAGGTACCTCTGTAGTAAACAGCAAAATTAAACTTCAGCAAATAATAATTAAACAGTTCAGCCACAGGTCAAGTGGTGTATAAATTTTATGAAATAAATATGAAATGAATAAACAAATCTGGTTGAACCCCCTGCAATGCAGGAATCATTTTAAACCTCTGTTTAAAAACCTCCAAGAAAGGTGAATCCACCCTCTTCCACTGTTGAACAGCTCTTACTCTCAGAAAGTTATTCCCGGTGTTTAGTCAGAATCTCCTTTCCTGTGATTTGAAGCCATTGGTTCTGGTCCTTCCCTCCAGAGCAGAAGGAAACAAGCCTCCTCCCTGTTCCATATGACAGCCCTTGAGATATCTGAAGATGGCTATCTTATCTCCTCTCAGCCTCCTCTTCTTCAGTCTAAAAATACCCAGCTCCCTTAACTGTTCCGTTTAATGTTTGTTTCCAGACTCTTGATCATCTTGGTTGCCCTCCTCTGCACAAAAGAGACTACAGTTCTGAGTACCCTTAACAAACTGTGGCCCCCAGGATTCTTGGGGGGGGGTGCCTCTAAAAACTAAGGGACAGAAAGTAACGGAACAGTGATGGGGAATTTCTACAAGCCTCTACAGTGGTACCTCTGGATACGAATGGGATCCGTTCTGGAGCCCCGTTCGCATCCTGAAGCGAACGCAACCCACGTCTGTGCGTACGCAGGTCGCGATTCACCGCTTCCACGCACGTGCATGACACCATTTTGACCGTCTGCGCATGCACGAGCGGCAAAACCCGGAAGTAACGTGTTCCGTTACTTCCAGGTCACCATGGAGCGCAACCCGAAAGCGCTCAACCTGAAGCAAATTCAACCCGAGGTATGACTGTACTTATTGTGCCATGATTTTCCTCTCCCCCCTCCCCCTTTGAAGGTGATGGGCAAGAACAGGAGAATGAAGAGGAGACATTCCAGCTGGAAAGACCTGAGCAGACAGACCTCTGTGGAATATCCCTGGAAAGAGCCAAAGGGGATTTCTTCCAGGGGCTTGATATGGGGCTGATGCCAGGAAGTCCCCCGGCGCCGGGAGGTCCTTGGGAAAACCATCCTGGGAAGGCAGCCAAACAGGCTTATCATTATGATGAAGTGGGTGCCGGGTTAGATGAAAGTCCCTTCCAGGAGGAGATCATCAAGTTGAAGATAAAGAAAGAGCAGTCCGAGGACAGGAGCTTCAGCCAGGCCGTGCAAATGGCCGAGAAGCCATACAAATGCTTGTATTGCGGGAAGACTTCTAACTGCAAGGCCAACCTGGTCGTGCACGAGAGGACCCACACTGGAGAAAAGCCGTACACGTGCCTGGACTGCGGCAAGAGCTTCAACCGGAAGTCCACGCTGGTGAGGCACAAGAGAATGCACACGGGAGAGAAGCCCTACGAGTGCACACAGTGCGGGAGGCGCTTCAGCATCCGGTGTAACCTCATCAATCACGAGAGAATCCACACGGGCGAAAAGCCGTACAGCTGCTCCGACTGCGGGCAGAGCTTCAGCCGGAGACTGCAGCTCGTCATCCACCGGAGGACCCACACGGGCGAGACCCCCTATAGGTGCGCGCAGTGTGGGAAGTGCTTCACTCGGCGCTCGTCCCTCCTGACACACGAGAGGATCCACACGGGAGAGAAACCAAACACGTGCATGGATTGCGGGAAAAGCTTCATTCAGAAAGGGTACCTTCTGATACACAGGAGAATCCACACAGGAGAGAGACCCTATCAATGTTCGTCGTGCGAGCAGAGGTTTCTTAATCGAAGTGATCTGCGTAGACATGAGAAAATCCATGTGGGAGCCAATCCCCCTGGATGTTAAGAGTTGTCAGAGAGGATGGGGCATTGGTGCTGGCCACACTTCAGCTACCGAAAGGCAATGTGATGCCCTCAAAGTACAAATGCAGAATTTAATTTTTTAAAAGAATGTTTCCCTTAAAAATAAAGAAAACCATAGAACTGTCATGTAAAAATTAGCAACGAAGGTGTGGTCATCTTTAACGGGATGTTGGAAATGGTTGATGTACGAAACCTGAAACTTCACATTACAAAAGGTTCCTTGCGAGGGCGGGGAAGCGTCTTCATCCCGAGGGCCGCATTCCATTGTGCACAACCTTCCAAGGGCCGCATGTCCATGGTGGGCAGGGTCAGAAGCAATGGATGTAATTCTTACCTTTGTGCTGTTGGCCAGTGGTTTTCAACCAGGGTGCTGTGGCACCTGGGGTGCCTTGAATGATGGTCAGGGGTGCCACAGGCAACACTGGCCTCTGTCCCTCTCTTCTTTCCCTCCCTCCTCTGATGCCCTCTCTTGTCTCTGCTTCCTAAAGGCTTGCACAGCTGTTTATTGCAACAGCCCTGGCTATAATTGAAATTGAAATACTTTATTGTCACTTGTACAACTTGTATACAGTAAGATTACATGAGCAACCCCCCACTCAGCTCTCTTAGTCTTAATTCCCCTCCTTTACTGACACCCACCCACCAAACCCGAAAGTCAGTTGACCTGTTGTTATCTTTTCATTCAGCAGCCTAACAGCCCACAGATAGAAGCTATTCTTTACCCTGTTGGTGCGACTAATCATGCTTCTATATCTTCTGCCCAAGGGCAGGAGATCAAGAAAGTGCCGGCCACGGTGTGAATCATCCCTGAGAATTTTCCTCACTCCCCTGAGGCAACATTCTTCCGCAATGTCATCCAGTGGATTCACGGGCCAGCTCCACAAGTTCCATAAGTTCCACAAGGGAATGGTGTCTCTGAGAGGCACCTCTCTTTGGGGCAGGGGAGAAGCTCAGCGACCAGGGACAGCAGCAGCAGCTTCCCAGAGGACTTCCAAGGAGAGGAGAGGAGGCTGAGGGAACAATTCACAAGGGAGAGTGTTCAAAAAAGGGTGAGAGGCTGCCAGCTCTGCAGACAAGGGGTGACATAACTGGGCTCCTGAGCCCCACATATGTTGTTGGCACCCTCCCAAATCTCATTTGGCTCAGCCAGTATGGCCATTGGCCAGGGATGATGTCATTTGTAGTCCAGCAACACCTGGAAAGCTACAGGCTCCCCATCCTTGTCACAGAGTCAGAGGTTACAAACATACCATACAGTCAAAGTACTATGATACCACTTGAAACAATCATCTCTTCCCTCAAAGAATTATGGGACCTGTAGCTTGTTTGCTGAGAGCTACACGGAGTGGTTTAACAATTGAGCCAAAATTCCTCAGATACCAGGAACCTGTGGCCCTCTATATTTTTTATTTTATTTTACTGCTAGTCCCACCATGCCTGACCATCATACTGGTTCCGGCTGATGGGAGTTGGAGTCCAACAACACTGGACTACAGGTTCCTCCACTCCTGGAATTATGCAAAAATACCCATCCAAAAAAAAGGTCTGTAGCATTAAAATCTGCATTACTATCTGAGGTCACATCCTAAGGAGTCTAATTATACAGTGGTACCTCGGGTTACATACGCTTCAGGTTACAGACGCTTCAGGTTAGTACCTTGGGTTAAGACCTTTGCTACAGGATGAGAACAGAAATCGTGCTTCGGCGGCGCGGCGGCAGCAGGAGGCCCCATTAGCTAAAGCGGTGCTTCAGGTTAAGAACAGTTTCAGGTTAAGAACGGACCTCTGGAACGAATTAAGTACTTAACCCGAGGTACCACTGTAGTGGAGATTTTAATGAGTGTTCCACTAATGGTATTAACCCAAGATGGAACGCAGCACTTACTGGTTTTAAGTTTTTGAGATGAGTCAGAAAGGTAAAGGACAATATTTACTCTGTGCCCCTAATTTATTTTTTCTTTAGCTTTTATACCAGGGGAAGGAGGCCTGTGGCCCTCCAGATGTTTTTGGGCTCAAACTACCATCGTTCCTGATGCATTGGCCACGCTGTCTGAGGCTGATCATGGACATCTATTCATTCTCATTTATTTTTTAACCTCCTGCCCTCTTTTATTATTGTTCCTGTGTATTTTATTGAAACACGCAGGACCATTGTAAGAAGTTTAAATAAAAATAAAAATAATTTTTTTAAAAACCCCTGCACTTTTTTGGGTGGAAAGATCTATCTCCTCTATCCCGGAATGTTCCGCATTTCCTTAGGATGCCCCTATTTTCATCAGAGAAATGTTGCAGTCAGTGATAATTAGAGCCTCAATGTATATTAAATAGGCACACCTTTAACCTTTTACAGCAGAAGATTGGTGAAAATTGCTGAGATGGTTGTATTAATTCTTGTGATGGAACAGGGGTCCATTTGCAACCGATAATTGATTGTGGAAGGTATGTGAGGGAGGTAATGGAGGGGGGATGTTGATCGGCGTTATTTCTCTCTGTAAAACAACTAATAAAAAAGCCTCAAAATAGAGAAAATAAAGCATCCTCTGAATGAGAATCAAGCCTTGGTCTTGGCAGTGAGGGACCAAATCCTAACCACTAGACCACCAGGAAGAATGGCAAGATAGAGGCCTCCTTTAACCAAATTTATTTCTGAATCCCTCAATGTGACCTATAGAACACGAACCACAGCAAAGCCATTGCTCCTTCTCCCTGGCAAAAAGATTCCCTGACCGGGAATCGAACCCGGGCCGTGGCGGTGAAAGCGCCAAATCCTGACCACTAGACCATCAGGGACAGATGGTGAAGGTGCTTCTCATCCCTCCCTTCCTTCAGCTGATGAGCCTTATTCTTTTTTCAAAGTGTAATTTGCTCTGCTCAAGCACAGGGGCTTACCTCGGCCTTCACTCATACCCTCTCACACCTGAAGCAACAGTCCTGTCCCTACATTCACAAGACTGACACCCAGAGCCTCTCGCTGAACCTTTTGCTCAGAGAGCAGAGGACTACACACCCTTTGCAAAATACAAAAAAACAAAACAAAGAGAACTGCAAGCTGCCTTCTCTGAGGCTCGAACTCAGGACCTTCAGATTATGAGACTGATGCGCTGCCTACTGCGCTAAGAAGGCTACATAGAAATATGCCTGGGAACATTTTCTGTAGAAACCCAGCCCAAGCATGGCTACAAGGCAGTGCTGCTGCAAGAGCTTCACTTCCAGGAGAGAGCAAGCCCTTTCATTGGCCAGAAATCAACCCTGTTAGAGCACCAAGTCCTGAAAACAAGACCACCAGGGTTTTTTCTTCATGCCACCATGTGAGACTCCAAATTTCATTACTCCATTTCAGCTTCTCAGAAATGAAAGTATTTGTAAAGGGAAGGTTGAGAGGGACACATTGCTCCAAAATCCTTGGGGACTATTCAAAATTGCAATAATAAAAAAACTTGGCTGGAATGTGCAACCCAGATCAGGAAAGGTGCTGCCGAGTCCTAGGGGATGCCAGTGTGGTTGATGAGCAGAGTCAAGGAAGCTATTAGGGTCAAGGAGGCTTCTTACAGAAAATGGAAGCCTGGCCCAATTGAAGGGAACAAAAATGGAAACAAATTTTGGCAAAAGAAATACAAGCAGGCAAGAAGGGATGCACAGCAAGAATCTGAGGGCAAATTTTACACGTTTCTATTGTGTGAGAGAAGATCTGGGGAACTGCCTGACACTTTCCTGTAGGCCTCCTTCTCTGAGTAGAAAGCAAATCTTTGCTAGCTGCATCAGTGGTGTAGAGGCATCATACAAGGTTCCCAACCTTGTGACCTGGGTTCGAGTCCCGGCTGGTGCAATCCTTCCCCTGCTTTTTATTTTCATCTCCGCCAAGCTAAGCAGTTGGCTCCTTACCTCTCTCGCCCTGATCTAGCCACTGTGATCCACGCGACGGTCACTTCCAGACTGGATTATTGTAACTCGCTCTACGTGGGGCTGCCCTTGAGACTGACCCAGAAACTCCAGCGGGTGCAGAATGCCGCGGCGAGACTCCTTATGGGGTCCTTGCTGCGGGATCACATTCACCTGGTACTATACCAGCTGCACTGGCTCCCAGTGGAGTACAGGATCAGGTTTAAGGTGCTGGTTTTAACCTTCAAAGCCCTATACGGCCTAGGACCCTCGTACCTACGGGACCGCCTCTCCTGGTATGCCCCACAGAGGAATTTACGGTCTTCAAATAAAAACATCTTGAAGGTCCCAGGCCACAGAGAGGTTAGGCTGGCCTCAACTAGAGCCAGGGCTTTTTCGGCTGCTGCTCCAACCTGGTGGAACGCTCTGTCACAAGAGACAAGGGCCCTGCAGGACTTGACATCTTTCCGCAGGGCCTGCAAGACAGAGCTGTTCCACCAGGCCTTTGGTCAGGGCGCAGCCTTACTCCCTCCTTTGGCAATCTTTACAGAACTTTAGTATGGTTGCCATCAATTTTGATTTTAATTAATTTTTATAATGTTTTTAGAATGTTGCACTATTTTAGCGTTGTTAGCCACCCTGAGCCCGGCTTCGGCTGGGGAGGGCGGGATATAAATAAAAATTATTATTATTATTATTATTATTATTATTATTATTATTATTATTATTATTTGTTTATTCCATTTCAATTTGTATTTCTTCCCAAAAGAGACATTCGCCTCACATGTGCAAGGTCCGCAGTCAGAAACTAGGAGGAATATGTCCCTTTCTTCCTATGACCGTATTTCTACCATATTACCACAGCAATACAATAAAAACAAAACATAAGGGCTTCAGTCAAGAACCTCAACATTTTCAGTTGAGGGATTATTCACACTTCCTTTTGTGCCTCAGCTTCCCCCCCCCCCCCCCAGGAAAACCCGCTCTTTAGCACTCTGTCGGAGGGAACGGCAATTCTGGTTTTCCTCAGATTGACATTTGTTCCAAGTTATTGCCCTTGGAATAGAGTGGGGCAAAGGGAAAACTACTCAGACCTGTGCTTTCTAGACACAGCACAAGCGGTGTGGACCTCAGACTAGGAAATATATTTAACCAAATGGCTTTTTAAATAGACAAGTTTTTCCTTAGTTCCTTAAATCAATTTTCTGTAAGGAAATCTGTTTGCCAGACAGGAGCTGTTTATGTTGAAAAGGCATTTGCAGAGGGACTGGGCCTCCACAGAGTTTTCTGCCTGGCCTAGCAAGTGAAGTTTTTTTGTTCCCTATCTATCTCCGGGAAGATGAAGATCTTACTGAGGTGGGATCTTACGCTCAAGCTTGGGGAAATTGCACAATAAAGGCGTGTTTTCAGCTGGGGGAAGAAGCAAAGACACAGAGGAGGGCACAGTTTCTGTAGTGTAGTGGTTATCATGTTCGCCTCACAGTGAAAGGTCCCCGGTTCGAAACCGGGCAGAAACATACCTGTTATTTTTGTAGGATATTTTTCCTCAGAATCATGCTCACAGCAGCAAATAGCACTAATGCAAGGAATTTTTTTTTAAATACTGCAAAACAGCAATAAAATATCGCTGAAGCAGGGAGAACCGTTGCTCCCCTGGATGAACTATAACCCCCAGATTCCCACTTTCCTTTTTTTAAAAAAAGTCAGTTGCATTTGTACAAGCTGAGACATGAAGTCAAAGCAATGGGCTCCATTTTTATCAATTCTGGTGTAAGAGAAACTTGCTTGCTCCTTCCTTTGAAATTTTTAACTTTGCACCCCATTGGAAAACCCGTGGGTGCCCCTGCTGCCACTGACAGAGGGCGCATGGCAAGGGTGTCTCATGATGATGTTGGGACCAGGGCTGCCCTAAGACCCTGTCCTACCTGAGGGTGGGGCCTTCCGGAACAGATTGGGGGAGAGGAAATGGAAATCCTGCTGTGGCAGCAGAATGACAACAGCGCTTCCTTCAATACAACTCATTGCATTTTGAAACATGTTACACAGGTGTAACAGAGGAGGGGATTGTGACAGGGATGTCATAGTCCCTTGTTTTACTGTCCGGAACAGCGTGGCCTTGAGATACTCAAAACAATATTTGCATTAGAAATGAATCTTCTAGAATCTTCCAGCACTTTCCAGTTTCCGCCCTCAGACTTTAGTCATGACAGAGGGAGCCAGACGAGGACCTGTCAGAGGCCAGGGTCCTCACCCCCACTCAGTCAGGAAGTTCACAGCTTGACTTGGGCCACTCATACTCCCTCAGCTAACCCAATTCACACGAGTTGTTGTGAGGATAAAACGATGAAGTGCAGGGAAAAGAGGCAAACCAAAACATATACCCTGGGCTGAATTCAATGACCCCATTCTGCTAGTGCAGAGCTTTCCAAACTGTGTCGGCTGGAAAGGGGTTAGTTTAACCTCCAGTTTGCTAGTACAGTGGTACCTCAGGTTAAGAACTTAATTCGTTCTGGAGGTCTGTACTTAACATGAAACTGTTATTAACCTGAAGCACCACTTTAGCTAATGGGGCCTCCTGCTGCCGCTGCTGCATGATTTCCGTTCTCATCCTGAAGCAAAGTTCTTAACCCGAGGTAATATTTCAGGGTTAGTGGAGTCTGTAACCTGAAGCGTATGTAACCCGAGGTACCACTGTAAAACTGAATTGCTGCTGTGTCGCGAAATGACGTGTGTCTAAAAAGTGTGTCGCCAACATGAAGTTTGGAAAGCTCTGTGCTACTGGAAAACCGCCCTATCCCATCTCCCCCAAATACACCCTGGAGTGTTAAGAGAGCCCCCAGATCAGCGTTCGGGAGGGGGAGAAGTGATATTGTTCCGCAGGGGAAGCAGAAATTCTTACACTGACAGAACAATCTCTGTAGCTGTACACTGAATTGCACCCACTGCCTCAGGTTCTTTGGAGTGGGGTCGAGGAGGATTATCCATTTGTTCGGTCCTTCTTTTTATTTTGCATTTTGTGTTCTTATCTTGTATTTTTATGCTGTGAACTACCCTGAGATAAAGGACGGCGTGCAAATTTAATGCATAAATAAAATTTGAAGGAAAGGTGGAACAGAAATGAAACCTTAGATCAAACCACCATGACCTTTCATAATTATTTGTTTATTTACATATTTTTATCTCTCCTTCTGAGTGGAAAAAAGGTTTTGTAGAAAGGCAGAAACCCCATCATGAATACATATTAAAACAATACAATATGAAATATGTAACATAATCAGCAGATCCCGATGTTGATCTTTCTCCCCACCCCCCACCTTTGTCCCTGATATCGATCTTCACCCACCCTGGTGGGGAAGGGGGGTGCCCCATTTTGGGGTTTGACTTAAGTGCCAAAATGTCTTAGGCCAGCCTTGACGCTTATTGTGGCGTTTGCCCGTTCTTTTTAAAATGTCTGTACAGGGGGAGAGAAAGAGTTAATAGGTAGACCAATAGAAAAGCCAGAGACTGAGCCTACCTGTTTTTAAAAGGGCTTAGCCAGAGGTTTGGGTTGGTTGGTTGGTTTTAGTGGGTTGGTTGGTTAGGAAAGGCAGTTGGGAAAGCAGTTGACAGACAGTTGGAAATAGAGAGACAGTTAGTGCAGTTGGTTCTTATGTGAGGGGAGGTAGAAGAGTTAGAGACAGGATAAAGTAAGACTAAGAAGGTAAACAGTAACGATGTTTTGCATGCAGTTAAAGTTTATTTGTGTTTGCACTAAACTACACTCTTCTTTGTTAACTTAAGAACCTGACTGAGACTAAGTGACTTACCGGGGAGGACCTGGTTGGTGGCAGCAGATTAGTGGTGTACGGGTCAATAGCCCGTGAGACGACTGGGGGCTCCGTATGAATGCCACACTTACTGAGATGTTTTCCTTCACAAAAGTTTATTATGTTTTTGTTTTTATGTAAATTCTTTGGTAATGCAAGCCACCTTGAGCATGGCTTAAAAATGGGAAGGCAGCATACAAATAAATGAAGATAATGATGATTATCTCCAGGTAAGGCTAGGAGTCTGGAACCCTGGAGAACTGCTGC
Source organism: Podarcis filfolensis (assembly GCF_964270895.1). NCBI lineage: Eukaryota > Metazoa > Chordata > Lepidosauria > Squamata > Lacertidae > Podarcis > Podarcis filfolensis. The sequence continues at coordinate 10,032,851 of NC_139605.1, forward strand.
CAGTTAAGAGCAGACAACACTGAGCTCCATTATTTAATAATAATAATAATAATAATAATAATAATAATAATGTATTTGTTCCTTTTTTTCAAAAAATGAAACTCAAAAGCACCTTACAAAATCTGAACACTACAAACAAGGATAAAAGCAGCCTAATATACGCAAATAGTGTAGAATTTCTTTGGACTCTGGGTGAGGACCTATAGGCGGAGAGGCAAGGTGTCAGAAGGAGAATGAATGAATATTGATTTATATATATATATTAGTAATTTTGTATTAATGTAACATTTTTATATGTTGCCTAAGATGGTTGAGAGTAAAGCAATGACACTTGCAATAAGTTATCTGAACCATTTAGGTGGTAGAGAGGCAGCCTGTTCTTCCCTCACTGATTCTTCCTTAGGTCACTCCCTGTAGAGTGTTATTTTCCCAGGCTTTCCTTCATTCTTCTTCAATCAGTTAGTGTTTGATCTTCCTTTCGTTAACCATGATGGACACATGTAAGCTTGTACTCAGAATGGCTTTGTTTGCAAGGAGTATTAAATCTTATGTTTCTCTGTTCTTTGAACCAACAGCATTACCCAAGTATTTATTTCTGCGTTCTGCGGCAATATAGATCCCAAACTCTAACAAAAATACCTTATTTCCCTCTGCGTTGGAATGGAATTATTCCAGTGACTATATATGCTCATAGACAGGATTGAAAAATGTTTTTTAAGATGACTGGTGCTCATTTTGAAGCCAGTTCCAAAGCTTTGGTCACCAGTCCTGCAGAAGAAGTAGATTTACGTATATGAAGACCAACAGAGAGTCATGGGAGATGCCTTAGAGACAAAAGCCATATTTGTGAGGAGGATGCAGAGTCACAGATGCAGGAACTGTATACTTAAAAACTGCATACACAACCATGCATTTAAAGAGCCTGACCCCCCCCAAAAAGAATCCTGGGAACTATAGTTTGTCAAGGGTGCTGGGAATTGTAGCTCTATGAGGGTATGCTGGAATATTTGGGGGGAATTATGTGCTTTAAATATATGTTGTGTATGGAGCTCAACTTCTCCCATCAAACAAAGACTTCTGAAGATGTTCTTTCAAAGGTCCTGTTTCTATACGTTTTTCCAAATACAGCTGTGCCTTGGTTGACAAATGCCTTGCGACTTGAACATTTTGGCTCCCAAATGCCGCAAATCCAGAAGTGAATGTTCCGGTTTGCAAACATTCTTTGGAACCCAAACGTCCAGCGCAGCTTCCATGGCTTCTGACTGGCTGCAGGAAGTTCCTGCAGCCAATCGGAAGCCGCGCCTTGGTTTCCAAACGTTTTGGAAGTTGAACGGACTCCCGGAATGGATTCTGTTTGACTTCCGAGGTACCACTGTATCCAGAACAGCATCCTTTTTCAACCTGGTGCCAGATGTTTTGGATTACAACTCATCAGCCCCAGTCAGCCCAGCTGGATGGCGCCAACTTAATGAAGGCTCCAATGGAGTTCCAAGGATGTTTTCTGTACTGTAATTTCTAATTCTACACCATTACCCCCAGCCAACATGAAAAACCCCCAGCAGTTACATCTGAACAGTTAAAGGTTTAAAATAGCTGTTGACCACAGACTGGGAGGAGTGACTGGTATTATGTAGGGAGTTCAGAACGGCTGTAGGTCTTCAAGGATACCACTGCAGAAATTCAAAATGTTCTCCTCTCCCATCTAAATCACTCTACACCTGTTAGAATACAGACCCAGAGCCAATGAGAAGAAGGGTTTGGATTCGATATCCCGCTTTATCACTACCCGAAGGAGTCTCAAAGCGGCTAACATTCTCCTTTCCCTTCCTCCCCCACAACAAACAGTCTGTGAGGTGATTGGGGCTGAGAGACTTCAAAGAAGTGTGACTAGCCCAAGGTCACTCAGCAGCTGCATGTGGAGGAGTGGAGACGCGAACCCGGTTCACCAGATTATGAGTCTACCACTCTTAACCACTACACCACACTGGCCCACAATGAGCAACTGCAAACACTGAGACTCTGTGTAAGGCGATGTTGGCTGTTCACGTGCCATCCTCAAAACATACATTTATTCCATAACAGCGGGGAAAAGAGAATGCATCATGTACATAGGAAGCTGTATTATTGCACTAATCACTCACCATTGGCCCATCTAACTTAGTAATGTCCACATTGACTGGCAGCAGCTTTCCAGGGATTCAGACAGATTTCCAGAGCTACCTGGAAATACCAGAGAATGAACCTTGGTTCCTCTGCATGCAAGACATACTCTACCACTGAGCTATGGCCACGGTTCCAAGACAGGCAGAGACCAACAACAACAACAAACCCATGGGTGGCTATTTAGACAGTTCCTGAAACATGTTTCCCTTCCCATTATCACCCCATTCCAGTGACATTACATTATGTTCCCCTCAGTTCTCTGGGTTTTATACCAAACTCTTCCTAGGACGTGAATATCCCTAGGATGCCTCTCCCGGGTGGATTTTCATGTGCCTATGAAAAACAGAGGAGCTACAAAACCTTTTCTCGCACACCAAGCACTCATACGGCTTTTCTCCCGTGTGGATCCTCTCATGCACAACAAGGTTGGATTTCTTACTGAAGCTTTTTTCACAGTACGAGCATCGGTGGGGCTTCTCTCCCGTGTGCACGATGGTGTGTTTCCGAAGGTGAGAGCTGGAGACGAAGCTCTTCCCACACTCGGAGCAGCCGTACGGTCTCTCCCCGGTGTGGGTCCTCTTGTGTATGACGAGGCGCGATCTCTGGCTGAAGCTTTGCCCGCAGTCCAGGCAGTGATACGGCTTCTCTCCGGTGTGCGTCCTTCTATGGGTCTTCAGCTGGAAGCTGGTCCTGAAGCTCTTCCCGCACTCAGTGCACTCGTAAGGCTTCTCTCCCGTGTGCGTTCTCTTGTGTTTGATAAGGGAGGCGATCTCCCTGAAGCTGTTGCCGCAGTCGGAGCACTCATGCGGTTTCTCGCCCGTGTGGGTCCTTTTGTGAATCACGAGCTGGAAGCTGATCCGGAAGCTTTTCCCGCACTCGGAACACTCGTACGGCTTCTCTCCCGTGTGGGTCCTCTCGTGTTTCACCAGAGAGGCTCTCTCGCTGAAGCCTTTGCCGCAATCGGAGCACTTGTGCGGCTTCTCGCCGGTGTGCGTCCTCTTGTGGAGTTTAAGGTGGCAGCTGATCCGGAAGGTTTTCCCACAGTCAGGACATTCGTAGGGCTTCTCTCCCGTGTGGGTCCTCTCGTGTTTAATGAGGGCGCCCCTCTCGATAAAGCTCTTGCCGCAGTCTGAACATTTGTGGGGCTTTTCTCCTGTGTGGATTCTCAGGTGCTTAACAAGTATCCCCTTTTCGCCAAAGGCTTTTCCGCACTCTGTGCACTCGTACGGCTTCTCCCCCGTGTGCGAACGCTCGTGTTTGATCAGGGTGGATTTTGCATTGAAGCTTTTGCCACAACTCGGGCATTTGTACGGTTTCTCACCCGTGTGGATTCTCTTGTGTTTAACAAGGTTTGTTCTCCAGCTGAAGCTTTTCCCGCACTCGGAGCAGATGTATGCTTTCCCTCCAGCGGGGGTCCTCTCGTGGGGAAGCAGGGATGCTTTGCTGCTGTTAGAGATTTTTCCGCAGTGCGTGTATTTATGCAGTTTATCTTTTGCTTGTATTTGCTGACCCTCAGGCAGATCAATGTCCAGGTGACACTGCTGTCCACTGTTGGAACTCGGCCTTTTCCTAAATGGGAAGGTCGTTTCATAAAAGTTTTGGCCCCCTTCCCCATACAGGAAGCCTTGCTTTACACACTTCCCCAAGTGCCAGTCTACCCCCTGTTGACTTCCAGACTTTTCTTCCATCCCAGGCCCCCAGAAAAACATTCCTTCAGCTCTTTCCAACGGTGTGCCACAGGCATCCATGTCCCCAGGTTTTTCCGGCTCAAAGGTCTCTTCCTCATTCTTCAGTACCTGACCATCATATTCTGAAACAAACAGAGACCCACTTATTTATTTTGTAAGTATTGTAAGAACTCATAAATCCTGCAACATAATGTATCAACACAGAGTACTCCCTTTCAGGATTCTAGTCACCCCGATCCACCCCCCTCTCACTCCACACAATCAATAAACCTTTCATGACCATGGCTCAGTCCTCATTAGGCAGTTTGAGAATTCCACACACCCCACACATATTATATCATCAAATTGTAGAGTTGGAAGGGAGCCTAAGGATCATCTAGTCCAACCCCTGCAATACAGGAATATGCCAATCTCCCAAATGGGGATTGAACTTGCAACCTTGGCATTATCAGCACCATGGTCTAACAAACTGAGCTATCTTCACATTTAGATTCCCTCCCCCAATACGTCTTCAAATCTTCAGGCTCAGGCACAAGTTCACAGACACTTCCCCCTTGTGTGTGGATGGTGCCATTTTGGCTACCTAAATAATCAGTACCTGAAGAACTGAGATTATCAATTATATTACGATTACTGCTGCGAAATGTGTTAGGAGGAAGGAACATTTGGCAAACCCTCACCGTGATCAACTCCCACCCAGAAAGGATGTGTGGATCCAGAATTGGCCTCCGCAGTCACTTATGGACTCACTGTTAAGACCGTGTTCATGGAAGACAATCTTTCTCAGCTATGAGTGATTGCCAGAGAAGACTATTCTTATTGTTGGAGAATTGAGATCATTGTCATTATTGTTTGCAAACCGCTGCTGGCATATAACATCTTGCACTATCTACAGAGGCTTCAATAAGATCCCAGGGAGGTATTTAGGCTGGTTGAGCCACCCTTTATTCAAATCCTTACCCGCTGAGCTTGCCTCCCAGTCATACTCTTGCTTGACCTCCAGGGGGAGCTGCAACTTTACAATGTCCAATGGATCTTCCTCCGATTTCGGGGATTTTACAGTCACAACATCAAGGGCCCCTGGCATCTGAAACAGAAAATGGAGACATGGTTAAGGCACAACAAAATGCTTGCAAGGATTAATGCTTTGGTCTGCTTTCCACTCTCTCTACATTTAGCTTCCCCTTGCCAAGCTAGCCAGCTCAACAGAAGTAAAGATAAAGAGCCTCAATTCCCCCAACCCGTCTAAAATTGCGAAGGCAGGAAATGTCTCCATGTAGGTATCTCCAAGTTGTTTGCAGGTCTATCTTTTCTAGGGCAACAGGATGGCCAGCGGTCAGGGATACATCACAGCTCTCCATATAGACAACCTACCTGTCTGACCCAGGTATTTGCCAGTTTGGGGCTCTGTCAAGGTTCGAACAGCCCCTGTGCCTTTAAGCAGCAGTTTATCTGCAGCAATTAGCAGAAGGTTCATTTCCATGCCATGAAACCAAGGAAGCTGCAGCTTTCCACAGAGCAAATCGCTCTTGGTTCTTGAAAGCACAGCAGGCCACACTGCTTCTCTCCACCCCCACCCCACATCTACCTGACAGCCACCAGACCCAAGCACCTGGCTGCCCTGGCATCACCTATTGGCATCTCCTCTAGAATCGGCAGCTCTTGAGATCTTCCCTTTGGCATCTACCCTTCTCCAGATCCACAGATAGCCCAGAGGAAGCTGCCTTGTACTGAGCCAGATCATTGGTCCATCTAGCTTAGTAATGTCTACACTGACTGGCTCTCCAGGGTTTCAGGTGAGTTTCTTTCCTAGCCCTACCTGGAGATGCCAGAGATTGAACCTGGGACCTTCTGAATGCAAGGCAGATGCTCCTCTACTGAGCTATCCCCCTTCCCTAAGTTTCTGAAGTCATCTGAATACCTCTTGCAGCCCATCAGCATCCTGGTAACAAAACTGATGGAAGTGCTGGGGTTGGTCCTCCACGTCAGCTTCCTCCTCCAGTATCTCTTCCTTCACTTTCACACAAGAGTCCAGGTTTTCATGGGCCTCTCCACACACATCAAGATGGGTTTGAGCCGTACCGTCTCCTCCTGGCCCCTGTGTGACGTCAGCTACTCTCTTCAAGGAGACCTGACATTCCATTGTGTCATCCTCTGGCCACGGATCAGGATGCTGGGAACTGCTCCTCTCTTGTGGGGGCGACTCTACCGTCTTCAGGAAATCCTGCCATTGGCTCTCCCAGCGTTGCTGCAGCCCCTCCTCGGGCTCCTGCTTAACTCGTGGAGGGCCTTCCCCAGTCAGAAACTCAGTCCCAACCTGGACAACATGGCTGTCTCCGTCTTCTGCCACTGAGATGTCTTCTGATTTGGCTACAGAAGGTTCCTCTTCCTCCATCTTTATTCCTAGCTGTGCTTCCAGGACTAAAAAATAAATTGAGGCTTGTTTACAACAATCTGCCACAATGGGGGGGGGGAAATACCCTGACAGTAGGAAATGAGATAACCGAAACATGAGGAATAGCATATACGGTAAAATTGACAGAGCTTGTTGGAAGGAAAGCAACATTATCTTTGTTTTATGGGGAAATGTATATTTATAAAGTATTAGGTGCAATAAAATACAGGAAAATGCAAAGCTATATACTTTTGTTGGGGGCTGTAAGTCAGTAACATGAACAATTATTTTTGGAATTTGCCATGCCTGTTTTTAGTGTGTGTGTGTGTGTGTGTGTGTGTGTGTGTGTAATCTCTTATTGATACTGCACTTTGATACTGCTTCTTCAGTGATAACAAAGATGCAAAAAGAAAAAAGGAGCTTTAATGAGAGCACAGTGCAATTTTTAAATTATTGTTTTATTCTCTACAAACACTGATATTTATATACAATGCAATAGTGATTTAAATCTATCATAAAGGTATAAAAGTTGCATGGAAAATGTAATATTAGGACAGGTTCTTACAGTCAACAAATATTTGCACTGTGCAGCAATAAATAATGAGTGGATAGTTAAAAGGACAATATAACAATTAGAGCTTTTGTGAAATGCCGAGAGTGGAATTCAATAGCACTAAGCAGGGTTTGCCTGTCCTGAATCTTTCAACATTCAGCTACATTAGAAGCCCCCAAATTCTACTATTATGAGGGAGAAAAACATGCCTGTTTGCTTTCTCTACACCATGAACAATCTTATAAACCTCTACCATCCCTCACGCCCATTACTTGCCTTTTTTCTAAACTAAACAGCCCCAAACATTGTAAGCATTACTCAGTATCAGAGGCAGGGAGGAGGCAACCCTAGCAAGCTTCCCAGTTGACCACATGAAGAACTGGATGCAGGAGTAGATGGGCCTGTTATGTTTGGTCAGATCCAGCAGGGCAACTCTCATGTTGTCAAGCACAGCAAAGCAACTCACTGCGCCTTAAACAAATCAACAAATGCCTGCAGTAAATTTGGCCACCTTTTAAGGTGCCACATGACGTCCTGCTGTTCTTGCTCCAACAGACTGTCATGTGGCAATGAATCCCACAGGTTCTGGGCAGCTCCACAGAGCGTTCTGTGCCTGATTTCACCAAGGGCAATCTATTTGCTGGAAGCGGAGGCAGCTTCCTTCAGAAGAAATATGCGATGGGGTCATGGTAGGGGGTTGGATTGCATGACCCTTGAGGGTCCCTTCCAACTCTACAATTATTCTCTGGTGACACCAGCCTTGGTGGACCTGGCGCATACTCCAGATGTGGGTGGGCTCCAGCTCCTTTGGGTACCAGGCAATGGAAAATCTGGAGGGATTCCCCTCCAGAGATCTAGGGCATGTGGGGCTTTGAAGGAAAGAACCAGCACCTTGACATTAACCTAGAAACAGGTTTGCCCATGCCCTTGATTGGGCTGTTTAGAGCAGGGGTAGGCAACCTAAGGCCCAGCGGCCAGATGCAGCCCAATCGGTTTCTCAGTCCGGCCCACGGACGGTCCGGGAATCAGCGTGTTTTTACATGAGTAGAATGTGTGCTTTTATTTAAAATGCATCTCTGGGTTATTTGTGGGGCATAAGAATTCGTCCATTTCCCCCCAAAAAATACAGTCCGGCCCCCCACATGGTCTGAGAGACAGTGGACCGGCCCCCTGCTGAAAAAGGTTGCTGACCCCTGGTTTAGGGTGAGGGAAGGAGCAATAAAGGGGCCTCGTTTATATGCACAGCAACATTTGCACACTTTGATCTGGAAAGTGCCTCTCTCTCTCTCTCTCTCTCTCTCTGCAGCCATGGATTTTGGGCTCTACCCCCCCCCCGTAGCTATGGATCTATCCCCTCCCCCCTGCTGCTCCTGCACCCAGGCATCCATTCGGCTTCGACTCACCTGCTCCCAGCAGCCCTTGCAAGGCACCCTGAGCCCCTCTGCTGCAGCCTCCCAAACTCCTCCACGTTTCTCAGAGAAAGGGGAGGGGGCAGGAAGGTGGCTTCTCTTGCCACACCTCCCCCTTCCTCAGCTTCTGTGGACGCTCTAAGCGCCAGAGCTCTGTGCATTTAACCCCATGAGTCCCTCTTAGAGAGAGAGGGAGGGAGACCAACTCCTAGGGACCAAAGTCCCTTCAACAATAAAATATTTGGCAGGGCTGCTCCCACAAGTTGATAGGCATTGTCATTAAAACATTTTGTGTGTGTTGCATCATGTGATTATGTGGGGCAGGCTTACCTCCCCCCCCCCGCCCCCGCCCATATTTTATTTAAGTTGGAGAGAGATGGCTAACCCGCCTGGAAAATATGCAAAAACATAAAGAAGAGCCTTGCAGAATTAGAGCACAAGGTCCCAGCTAGTTCAGCCACCCTGGCTCCCAGGGTGGCCAGTAAGAGATGTTTACAGTGGAACGGTCTCCGTCTGCAGTTTGTGGACTCTCCTTCCTTGGAGGTTTTTAAGCAGAGGTTGGATGGTCACCTGTGAGGGATGCTTTAGTTGCGATTCCAGCATTGCAAGGGGTTGAACTGGATGATCTTTGGGGTCCCTTCCAATTCTACAATTCTATGCATTTCTGCTTTGCTACACTGAACGATCCCCCCTCTTCTCCCCACCCCATTGTTCTGGGGGTTCTCCAGCCCCTCTAACCGTTTTGGGGAGGGGACCTCAATGAGCTTGTGGGAACTCTTATTGTACTGCCTTCTGCTATTGTTCAGGGTCAGCTGAATCTGGCATTCCCCCAAAAAATCTTAAAAATAATCAGCTCAATGCTTAATTGTGCAGGATCTCTGGTAGTTTTTATCAGGTTTTCTTGGGTAAAATGTTCCTGATCCTTATAGCTTACAATAAATATGTTTCCCAAACTTTTAATAGCCAGAGTACCTACTTTCTAATTATGTTCAAAAGGCTTGTGACTGAAAATAGACAAGCCCGTAGCAGTGATTCACTCAAGAGGTGCAAATGAGACATACTGTATGGCGGTGTGCCATTCATTGCTTTGAGGCATTGTCTTGTCACCACAGGTAACCCTTGCAACGAAGTCTGGAAACCTCTCTTTTTAGGACTGTTTAGTATAGAGGCCAGGACTAGGAACTTTTCCCCAGCCCCGAGGGCCGCATTCTGTTCTGTGCAACCCTCCGAGGGCCATATTCCAGTGACGAGTGGAGGCGACAACCAAATGCAGAAAAGAATGTAATTTCCCCCCTTAGTACGGTAGGCTGCTTTTTACACACACTTGTACACCCCTCACCATCCCCAGTTCAGGCAAGGAAGAAACAAAACTGTTTTATTTCTCATTATCTGATACTTATCTAACTTGGACTGCATGCACTCCATGCATTTAAACCACATGGCTTCCTCCTCAAAATCCTGGGCTCTATAATTCACTCTGGGGTGTATGGGGTGTTAGGGGAAGGGTAATACCTCTAGCGAGGGACACATCATGCTCCTCCTGAGGTAGTTTGTCCACCTTTGGTCCCCACCCTGCACTCAGCTCTCTCTTGTGGCTCCTAGAAGTGGTCAACATGTGACAGTGGCCACATCCTGGGGAACAGCTTCAACTGCCCAGCTAAACCAGGGGAGGGGAGACAATGGGCCTCAAACCCTCTGTGAGTAAGGGGCTTCCCCTGCATGTGAAGACAGGCTCTCAGACCAAGAGTGGGTGGGTCCAATGGTCAAGAAACCGATTTCTGCATGTGCTGTACAGGGAAGTGAGGGGCAGGCAGGGCTCGTCAACCTGGGGAAGAAGCCCATTGAGGAGAAGGAAAACTCTGATCTTAAACCTCCACTGATTTACCAGTATACCCATGAATAAGAAGGGCTTTTGGAGTAAACCCTGAGGAGCAATCCATACCCATCGCCTTGCAGGATATTTTTGGGAGAAGAAAAGGCTAAGGAGTAAACTCTACACAAATCCAGAGTGGAGCCCCTAAGGCCTTGTACGCCTCCTTCCGGCAACTCCTTAGGCCAATCTGGTGCCAAATGCCTTGCTCTGAGCGATCGCACCTGACCCACATTGGAACAAGCTGCTCACAGCTGACGACGGTTGGAAGGAGTCAAGAGGAAGTGAAGGGCTCCAGCGCAGGAAACACAGACAAGAGACCTCGAAGGAAAGACAGGAATCTGTTTATTAGAGGCCCAACGTGCTTCCAATAGTTTCCTCAGAGGATCTGCTGAGAACAGTCTTATAAACACCGCCTTCATTTCCTCAAAGCAGCCAATCCCAGACCCTGGAATCATACAGAGAAGCGGCTGGGAGACTCTGCTCTGGCCAAGTGCTTTGGTATAGTGTCAAGACTAGGACTGGAGGCATTGGGGATCACAATTCCTCCTCTGCCACAGAACTCCCTGTGCAACCTTGAGCTACTCATTCTCAACTCAGTCTAACCTACTTCACAATGCTGTTTTGTGAAGGGACGAAAGGACAGCAGCGTAATATAAATAATACAGGTATTCTAAAAACGAGCCTTTATTTCTCTCTCACAGTGGACCAGGGCTTCCTTCGAGACCTACGAGGTGCCCGTTATCTACAGTTTATTATTTGGGGAGGGGTTTGCGGTGAACCTTTGCGCAATCCTCACGTATAGAGCTGGCCCGTGTGTACCCGTTTATGTTTCTTAAGATCGGAGCTCGAAACGAAGCTTTTGGGGCACTCGGAGCACTCGTAGGGCTTCTCCCCCGTGTGGGTGCGCTGGTGGGTGATGAGGTTGGCCTTGACGCTGAAGCTTTTGCCGCAGTAGGGGCAGCTGTAGGGCTTCTCCCCCGTGTGCCTGCGCTGGTGTTGCACGAGGTGCGCCAGCTGGCTGAAGTTGTTGCCGCAGTACGAGCAGTTGTACGGCTTCTCGCCCGTGTGCACCCGTTTGTGCGTAAGCAGCCGAGAGTTCGTCACAAAGCACTTCCCGCACTCGGAGCAGGGGTACGGCTTCTCGCCCGTGTGCGTCTTCTTGTGGATGTTGAGGTTCCCCTTCTGGCTGAAGCTCTTGCCGCACTCAAAGCACTGGTGCGGCTTCCCCACCTGCTCGGCCCGCTCGCGGTTCGGGAAGGCCGCGCGCCAGGGGACCCTCTCGACGCTGCACGCAGAGCCTTTCGCTGCCTTCTCTCCCTTCTGCGCCCGCCAGCTGTCGGCGCTCAGGTGATGGAACTGCTGCCGCCAGTCGCCGCCTGCGCCCCCTCGCTTCTTGGTCTTCCACCGGCAGATCCCCTCCTGGCTCTCGCGGAGGCCTTCGTCACGCCGCAGTGTGGAGAGGCACTTGTGGGACTGCTCCCTGCCACGCTGCGGGCACTTGCGGGCTTGCTCCCCGCCGGGGGTTCTCTCGCGCATGGCCAAGCACGACCTCTTGTGAGAGCGCTCCCCGCAGGAGGGGCATCGGCGCGGCTTGTCCACCGTTTGTGTCTTCTGGTTCTTCAGGAAGCTGAGGCGCAGGCCGTTTTCGGAGCCTGCCTTCGTCCTCTTCTGCCAGAGAACTTCCTCTTGGAGGCTCCTCTCCCGCAAGCCTTTGTCGCTCTCGGCTTGCTTCGAAGCCTTCCCAGGGACGTTTTCCCGGCCGTTCCCGAGAATTGCTTCCATGTCAGGACCTTGGAGGTAGGCCCCTTTACCGCCTCGGTCCAGCGCCAGCCCCCACTCGGTAAGCCTGGGTTTCTCCAGAAGCGATTCCTCCTTCTCCAGGTTCTCCTGCCCATGCTCTTCTTGTTCTGAAAGAAGCAGATAATCATGACAATGGTTATGCACAACAGCCCCCGGTTTGTTTGTTCGCTTAACTTCCAGCCTGCCTGTCAGCCGACAAGCTCTCAAAGTTGCTTATGTCCACACTGAATTGTCTTAACCACTGCAAACTACTCTTTCTGATAACGACTGCTTGTGTGCAGATGCAAGGACCCACATTTGAAGGATGAGTACAGTACAAATACATAGGACTGTGGGAGGGTGACCCATTGAACTCGGCAGAACTTATTTCTGAGTTAACATAAACAAAGGTTGCACTCTGAATTGGGTGGCTGTGTTGTGTGTTTCTGTGATATGTAAGCTTCCTGGAGCAGATTGCATCCCAAAAGGCAGCCTGTAAATGATTTCATAAATAAATAAACCAACTCTGGGCTTCACCTCACCACCGTCCAGTTGAGTTGCTGCAGCATGCTGGGATAATAATAATAATAATAATAATAATAATAATAATAATAATAATTTATTATTTATTATTTATACCCCAGCTCCCAACAGAATAATAATAATAATAAAGCGATAAAACATCAAACATTAAAAACTTCCCTAAACAGGGCTGCCTTCAGATGTCTTCTAAAAGTCAGACAGTTGTTTATTTCCTTGACATCTGATGGGAGGGCATTCTACAGGGCGGGCGCCACCACCGAGAAGGCCCTCTGCCTGGTTCCCTGTAACCTCACTTCTTGCAATAAGGGAACCGCCAAAAGGCCCTCAGAGCTGGACCTCAGTGTCCGGGCTGAACGATGGGGGTGGAGACACTCCTTCAAGTATAATGGGCCGAGGCCATTTAGGCCTTTAAAGGTCAGCACCAACACTTTGAATTGTGCTCAGAAATGTACCAGGAGCCAGAGGAGGTTGAAAGCACCAATAGGAACCCCAGATCCCCTCCACCGACGTGTTTGCACCGTGCCAAACTTGCTACCATCCCGACTCTCCTCTGTCTCTCTATCCCAGTCTGCAGCAGCAACTCAGCCGCACCAAACTGCTGTCAACAGCCACCTTTGCTAATGCTCATCACCCCAGCATGGGGTGGCAGATTTTGATGCAAAACTATGTGACATGTGAAACAGATCTCCCTTTGGAGCCTAGTTTTGCATCAATACTTGAACCCAGCACTCTGAACCACAACCTTACCCAGCAAAATGGCCTCCTCCTCTTCCTCCTCCTCCTCCTCCTCCTCTTCATCATCATCATCCTCTTCCTCCTCTTCGTTCTCTGTAGAGAGCTGCATCTCCACAGTCTCCAACGGATCCTGCTCTGATGTTGGTGAATTAACAAACGCCTCTTCCACTAGTCCGGACACCTGGAATACAAGCATCCCTGTTAGTCAAGAGCTGGATGGAAGGCTACAGCTCAGCAGGTAGAGCATGTGCTTTGTGTGCAGCAGGTCGCAGGTTCAATTCCCAACGACTCCAGTTAGCACTGGGGAAGAAGCGTCTCCACCCCCATCGTTCTGCCCGGACACTGAGGTCCAGCGCCGAGGGCCTTCTGGCAGTTCCCTCGCTGCGAGAAGCCAAGTTACAGGGAATCAGGTGGAGGGCCTTCTCGGTAGTGGCACCCGTCCTGTGGAACGCCCTCCCACCAGATGTCAAAGAGAAAAACAACTACCAGACTTTTAGAAGACATCTGAAGGCAGCCCTGTTTAGGGAAGCTTTTAATGTTTAATAGGTTATTGTATTTTAATATTGTGTTGGAAGGGACCATGATGGTCATCTAGCCCAACCCCCTGCAATTCAAAATTATTTAACCCAACACGGGGCTCGAACTCACGACCCAGAGATTAAGAGTGTTGTGCTCTGTGGACTGAGCTACCCTAGGTCTGAGCTACCAAATAGTCTCAGATTCCTGAACATGCTTAGTTTTCACCGGCTGCTGGGAGGAGTGGGTGAATGAATTTTATTATTTCGGTCATATCAAGGAAGTCATAAAACACGTTAGGGATACATTTGAATTTGCAATTAGGTATAACAGGGACAATACAGATATAGCAACAGTTAAAAAATATATAAATTAAAACTTAGTCACTAACATAAAGCCTAAAATTTTCATTTAAAATCTTAATCATTATGATAGCACAGCTTGTTCCCTAAGTTTTATGGCAATTGCACAGAATTTGGCTACCCTTAACGTGATCTCAGGATCCTTGTCCTCTACCAGGGATTTTAGACATTGAAGTTCGGATTCATTTGGAGATTTTTGCATAGCAGGGGTAATAAATACCGAGCGTATAACCCCATAGAGACGCAGTGTAACAAGGCACGAGAGACAGTTTCTACCTCCATCAAGCCGCAGGGGCAGACTCGTTTCACGTATGGTTTACCCTCAAATCTGCCCTGCAATAAGGCAGATGGCAGAACATTGAATCTAGCGAGGGTAAATGACCGTCTGTATTTAGGTATTTGTAATTTTGACAAATAATTTGCTGGGGTGGGTGTCTCTTGTTCCTTTAGTGCATGTCTGTTTTGAAGTTTTGAAGTTTGCACATTTTGGGGCTCTGTCCTCTTAGAAATCCCTCTTGTATCTCAGTGGCCCGGTTTGGCTCCCTTCCTCTCAGCACCTCCGCCTGCAAGCGAGAGGGAGAGATACGAAAGCTTCGCCACAGCCTGACCTTGGGGCACGCTGCCAGTCTAAGAACATAAGAAGATTGTTGCCGGGCCACCCTATCCTGTCTGGGATAGTGGCCAGGCAGGTGCCTCTCGACCTGGATCTGACCGTTACATCTCTTCCCAGTCTGAGCAACTTCTCTTACCCTTCAGCAAGGCTGACCACAGTCAATGAGGAGCCTCTCATTTCAGTGCCATGACATTAACCAATCGGGTTATTATCTCAAGAGGGTGGGGAACTGAGAGTGGTCAGTGGGCCAAAGTCTGTTCTCTCCCGCTCTGCCCCCCCCCACTAAAGACCACCAGTTGACAAAGGATCCGCTGTAATTTCTGATCCCAAAAGAAAGATCCCTAATGCCACTGGTCCCAGCTGATTCTCCGGGCTTCGGTTATGCAGGGCTCTCTTCAATCCCCAACACTCAGTAGGTGCTTACAGAGAGTCCTGTGCTCTGAAGTCCCAACACTCAGCTGATAGCCGGGGTTTCAAAGCACCCTGCAGAGGGATTGCAGGGGCTGCAGATGTGCAAACCCCCTTTTCGGGCACAGCTGTGATTTTACCTAACGTCAGGTGGGTTCAGCTTTGCTGGTGGGGCTAATTAGGCCTGTGGACCACAGATTCTCCACCTCTGGGTGTCACAGATTGGCTGGAGGCAGAGGAATGGTGGGAGGAACAAGCAAGGTAGCCCCCAGGAGAAGGCTCAGAGTCTGGGGAGTAGTGGTGGGACAATGATGAGCGGTCAGAGGGAGAAGAAGGAAAAGAGGAGGTGTTGGAAGCTGAAGAGGTAACAGGGTTTAGTGAGCTGGGAGTGTCTGTGACAGAGAGAAGTCCAGAAGTGGAAGCAGGAGAGCAGGGAAGGGGGGGGGAGGTAAAGATGAGACAGGCTGGTGAAGGAGCCGTGGGGTTTTCCCCCTCCTGCTGCATCAATCTCCCCTTCCCCCTGGTCTCCCAGAACCAGAAGAGGCATGAAAAAAGGAAGGAGCAGAGACAGGCACATTGGCATAGTCTCAGATTGCTTGGGAAGGGCCAGCCAGGTAGAGGAGGAGACTTAGTCTTGGGCAGCTGTGGGAACCAGACAGAGGGCCTTCTCAATAGTGGTGCCCGCCCTGTGGAACAACCTCCCATCAGAAGTCAAAGAAATGAACAATTATCTGACTTTTTAAAGACATCTGAAGGCAGCCCTGTTTAGGGAAGTTTTTAATGTTTAATGTTTTATCGTGTTTTTAATATTCTGTTGGGAGCCGCCCAGAGTGGCTGGAGAAACCCAGCCAGATGGGCGGGGTATAAATAATGAATTATTATTATTATTATTATTATTATTATTATTATTATTATTATCAGAAGGCAGGGACCCTTAAGTCTCCACAACTGCCTCACAGGGACAAGAACTACCAAGAAGAGTCGCTGTGCTAATGGCTGGCACTTCTGAGCCAAGCTTGTTTCTCCTAATAAATTTTTCTTTCCCCATGTGATTTATTGCTGACCCACTCCTGGCATCTGTTCCTGACACTGGGTTCTCCACTACTCTGTCCCTGCCACAACTGCACCTTCAAACAGAGCCCCCCCCCCACCTTTTGTTCGTGACTCTCAGCCTCTTGTAGCTTCAAGAGGAAGCTTTCGGCTAGGGCCAGCGCCTGGGTGCAGGTGGCCGGGCCGCCTTTGCAGACCCAGATCTGCATCTCCAAGGGCAGGATGGTTAGGAACTGCTCCAGGATCACCAGGTCCACAATCTGCTCTTTGGTGTGCCTCTCCGGCATGAGCCACTGGCGGCAGAGTTCACGGAGCTGGCTCAGGACCCTCCGGGGCCCCTCGATCTCCTGATAGCAGAAATGGCGGAAGTGCTGGCGGTGGATCTCCAAGCAGTCAGCATCGTCCTCATCTGGAATCGGTCCTTTCAATGCCCTGGAAACTTCCGAGCCTTCGTAGGCCTCTTCTCGCGCTCCCCGGCCAAGAACGGGCAAGGTCTGCATCGCAATGGCGGACCCTCCTCTGGGCAGCTGGCCGCCGTCTTTCCTTGCTCGGTAGGTGGCCTTAAATTCCTTCCTCTCCTCCGTGGACACGGGTTCGAATAACCGCGATGGCCTCCAGACGGAGTAAGGAGACGGTGCCGACTTTGAGCCCTTCTGGTGTTCCTGAGTCTCCTGATGCTGTCGCAGCCCCTCAGACACGTTCTGTGGGGAAGCTGCCCCAGTCGAAATCTCCTTGGCAGGGGGGCCTTGGGAGTCACAGGGGTCTCTTTCAGCCTGCTTTCCTCTTGGTCCCAGTCCCAGCAAGTTACAGTCTGCCATCGCTTCTTCCTGGCTGTGTGCCACCTGAGCAGGAGCATAAATTCAGGATTGATACGGTTATTATTGGGCTGCCTCCAAAAGAGCACCAAGCAAATGTCTCATGTGTGCAAAGATTTTGGCTTGTGCAACAAAACAGGTGCAATTTTTTATTATTATTATTATTATTATTATTATTATTATTATTATTATTATTATTTATTAAATATTAAAAACACAATAATAAAACATTTAAAATGCAATAGGGTGCAGAAGCTTCTCTACCCACTATTGTCTCTCTCTTCGCAAATGTAAAATAACGTAAGGGTGGTGTGGTATTTTTCTCAATTCAGAACCACTCTCTAAGCCAAGGAACCTCTGGCTTCAGATGTTGCTGAACCGCAACTCCCAACATCCCTGGCCATGCTAGCTGGGGCTGTTCCGGGGGTCCGTGCACCCCCTGAAACATTCGTATCCAGAGGTGCCTGTTCTACAGAGGCACGCGCGGCGGTAGCCCGCTTCTGCGTGGGTGCAGCTGCCAAAAGCCTTCCCGTTATTTCCGGGTTCGCCGCGTGCATATCCTGAAGAATACGCAACAAAGGCGATACGTAACCCGAGGTTCCACTGTACACAAATTAAAACACAGATAAAACATAAAAAATAATAGCTGAAAAGCAGCTAAGCTGTATGAGAATTAAAGCAATATACAAACAGATCTATTAAAATACAGAGAGTAAAACAGCACAGCACTATTTAAAAACCCTTTCCTGGGAAAAAACCAGCCAGTCTCTGAGAGCCTGTTGGAATAAGAAGGTCTTCACTTGCTTCAAAAAGACAAGTCAAGGATGGTGCAAGTTTAGCTTCTCTAGGGAGCTCCAAAGTCTAGGAGCAGCCACCGAAAAGGCCTCCTCAGGTTGTTTATATCCATTCTACAGGGTTTTGATGTTATGTTTTAATAAAATAACATGTTTTAATGAAGCCCAGCTCCTTCATCACATATCTTTAGGCACCAGGCAAAAATGCTTCTCTTCACCCGAGGGTTTGACTGGTTAACTTCCTATGGCCTTTTAAATGTGTGTGTGAGAAGGGGGTTATTGGTTTGTTTTTGTTCTATTATGTATTATATATTTTGTGTTCTCATTTTGTCCTTTTATGCTGTGAACTGCCCTGTGGTCTTCGGATGAATGGCAGTGTACAGATTTAATTAATTAATAATGATAATATTTTTGTTAACCTACCTAAGCTGCAATCTTATACATGCTAATCAGGCTGAAATCCTAAGCTCACTTACCTGGGAGTAAGCTCCACTGAATTTAATGGGTAGGTGTGTACAGTTATTGTGGCATAAACCCACTCCTGCCCGCATGAAATTATGTCACGATAAACGTGCTTGTTGCAGTTACTGTAGCTTTAACAGACTGAAGTGCAGTCTCCGAAATGCTGTAAACACATGCCTGTGGAGAGAAATCCTATACATGCCTACTCAGAATTAAGTCAAACAGATAAATGTCTAAAACTGCAGATTAAGTTCTACCTCTCTGGGCATGTAAAACACAGAGAAATTGTGTCTATATTCCCAATTGAAGGAGAGGGGGTAAAATTCATTTTGGTGGTTTACTTTCGATACCTGCATTTTCCGTTTCAAGTTATATGTCTCTGACATCACAATCCTACTCAGAAGGTAAGCCCCAATAAGTTCAATGGGACTTGCTCCCAGGCAAATATGTATAGGATAGCAAATTAAGTTACCTCTAAATCAGGGGTTCTGAAACAATGGTCCATAGACCATTTAGGTGGCCTGTGGATTTGTGGTTGAAATATTCCACTGCATGAAATATGTATATTGATTTTTAGTTGTTGTTTTACTTGCTTCTTGCAGTTCTTACACTGTATTTTATTGCATTAGAATTTGAATGCCATGGGATCCTAACTGTAACTGCTCCAAATTATATGGTTGACCCCCCTTAAAAAAATAGAATTATTTGTGCAATTGCTGTGCTTAAATATCCACTATTTCTGTGCAAGGGATGTCCTGCCTACATGACTTCTATGGTCCATAAACAGCCACACTAGGTCCAGGGATCACCAGTCGCCCCTGAATGTTTATTTGCTTTATCTTGTTTTGACCTATTTTAATATTCTTGGCAAGCTAGCTGCAATCTTACACCCACTAATTATGCTGCATTAAAACCACTGGACTCACTTCTGACCAGAAGCGCCCAGCAAGTGTGGGCTTGTGGGATCAACTTTGTCTTCAGTAAAACCCTGAGATCCCCCACCTGGATCCCGGTGCAAAAGATTACATTCAGTGCTTGTCTTACTCAGATTAGACCCACTGAAATTAGCAGACATGCCTAACTTAAGTCTATGAATTTCCATCGGGTCAACTCTGAACACAACTTTTTTGTTAGCCATTGGAATCAAAGGCTTTTAAGCCCAATAATTTGCACCGAGCACCAGAAATGACCCAACAGAGCTCTCCACAAAAACAAACTCCTGTTTATCCCAAAGTTTATTAATCTCAGTTTTATACTTTTATACTTTAGGACTGGGAGAGCAGTTTTGCTTTCGCTACTGTTGGGAATTGTAAATATTTGCCACTCCACTGCAGATCACTTCAACATCTACCATCTGCCAGATCTATCTTCTATCTTGTGCTTGGATTTACATTGTGAAGCCGTTTACTGGGTTTTTCTGCTCCTATTCTGCACTAAACCACTGTCCCTATTGTTTCCTTTTCGGTGAGAGTCCGAGGATTTGACCGCAGCGGCTTCAGAATCTCAGACTCAGGACCCGGAACAGCCTTAGGCTTCAGATCCCTACTGAACGACCTTGGGGCCCGACGCCGCCTCTTTAGCCTGGCCTCCCTCGCAGGGTGGTTGTTGTTGTTGTGAGGGCAAAACGGGAAGCGGGCGAAGAAGTCTCCTTGAGCTCCGCGCAAAAGCAGGATGACAGAAGAATTATAAACGGGACCTAGCAATGGATAAATAAATCCGTCGCAGCCCATTATTATTATGGGGGGGGGGGTTGGAGAGAGAGAGAGAGAAAAGCAAAAATCCTTTCGTCTTTCCACTTCCCCCCACTCTAGGTGACTGGGCACCTGCCTCCTCGGAAGTAAAGCTGCGGGGAGTTCCGCAGGATCTGCTCCCGGGGAAAGCGCGCTTGCATTCCAAGGATTGCGCCGGAAAGCCTCCAAAAGAGGACGGCGTGGGGGGTTCTTCTCTGAAACCTCCACAAGCCCCCCCCCATTCAATACTGACCCTTTCCCTCCTCCCCCCACTTCCCCTCCCCCCCACTTTCCCCGGACCCTCCCCCTCCCGCCTCCCACTCACCTCTTCCCCCGCAAAGCCTCTCTCGCAAGCGCAACTTTCTCCCGGGAACCGACGCGCCGCCCGCCTCCTCTCGATGCGGAGCAGGCGTACAAAAGGCAGTTTCTCCCCGGGAAAAGAAAGGCTGCAGGACAGGAAGGGGACTTACCCTTCCCACCCACGACACCCTCCCCGCACCTGCCACCAGATCCCTGGACCTCTCTAGGCAAGGAGAGCTCTGTGCCTTTAACCCCTTGAGAGGGGGGGGAAAGATCTCGCTCCGCTGGTGGCGGATAAGGCGCCTGCAAGAGGATCCCTGGTATATGCATTCTCCGGGGGATCCACCTCGGATCCAGCCTCTTTTGGTGGGGCGTCCGAATATTTCCGCAAATGGCTCCCTGCAAAGCTTCTTCTCCTCCAGCGCAGCTGCTCGGGGTCTCCTTTGGGGAAGGATGATCCACCACCCAATGTAGTGCTGCCCGACTCTGGCCGGCAGCAGCTAAGCCAGGGATTGAAGGGAAGGAAAACCCTCAGCCACTGAGCTTCGGTCCCTCCGCAGGAAAAACATAGGGAGCTGATTGGTGCCAAGTCAGAAAGCTTGGGTGCATCTAGCTCAGTGGTGTCGACACAGGCCGGCAGCAGGTCTCCAGAGTTTGACAAGAAACATCCTGGAAATGCCACTGAGAATTGAATGTGGGACCTGTTCAAATGCTCTCACTCAGCTGTGAACCCAGTCCCCCCCCCACCAAACTGGGGTCTAAAGAGGCTTACCTTGCCTGATATTGAGTATCCCCTTTCCCCCGGTTTTCTGTTCTCCCTTCCCAACTGCCAGTCAGCATCATTCTGCCCCTGAGCAGGTTCAGTCTTCATTGGGCCCATAGGACGCACCTCATTTTTTGGGGGGGAAATGAATAAAAAAAAATTATTTCCCCCACCCCAGCCCCCAGAACAGGCTGCTATCCGCAAGCCTTGCGAGCCGCGGCAACTCCCGCCGGGCGCGCAAGGCTTGCGGACACCTGCGCAAAGCACGGGGCGTCCTCCGGAGGGCGCCCCGTGCTCCGCGCTGCAGGCTGCCGCCCACAAGCCTTGCGCGCCCGCGGGAACTCCCCCCGGGCGCGCAAGGTTTGCGGATAGCTTCCTGAAGCCTGGAGAGCGAGAGGGGTCGGTGCGCACCAATGCCTCTCGCTCTTCAGGCTTCAGCGAAAGCCTGCATTCGCCCCATAGGATGCACCACACATTTCCCCTTCATTTTTGGAGGGGGAAAAGTGCGTCCTATAGGGCGAAAAATATGGTAAGTACACTGGGAAATTAATATAATACATTAAAAATATTATTTATTAAATTTACATACTGGTTTTGACCTTTAAAGCCCTTCACGGCCTAGGACCCTTGTACCTATGGGACCGCCTCTCCCGGTATGCCCCACGGAGAGCCTCAAGGTCCATAAATATCAACACCCTAGAAGCCCCAGGCCCTAAGGAAGTTAGATTAGCTTCAACCAGAGCAGGGCCTTCTCAGCACTGGCTTCGGCCTGGTGGAACGCTCTGCCTCATGAGACCAGGGTCCTGAAAGATCTGATTTCTTTCTGCAGGGCCTGTAAGACAGAGTTGTTCCGCCTGGCCTTTGGCTTGGATCCAATTTGATTCCCTCCCCCTCTTTCTTTTTTCTTTTCCTTTCTCCTCCTGTGATGAGGCTACATTTTAATATTTTAATGTTTCAATATTTTAATGTTGTATTTTAATTTTGTTTTTAAGTTGTATTCATTCAACTTGTTTTTATTATTGCTTGTTAGCTGCCCTGAGCCCAGCTTTGGCTGGGGAGGGCGGGGTATGAATAAAAATTATTATTATTATTATTATTCACTGTTGTCTTTTGGTGTCTGCTGTTTCAACAAACTATAAAATCTGTTATCTGTCTTGGATTTGAATGTGTGTCCTGTTTTAAATCATTTTTACAGTCATACCTCGGGGTTTTTAAAACAATTAAAAAATCAAGCAGCATATAAATTTTATGAAGTATAAATTAAAAATATGAACTTGCCCAGTGCCAAACCGTCTCCAAAACCTAAGAGAAAACTAGCATTTGAGGGAGAATATCTTTTCCCTTAGGCATACTTATTTCCTACATGCAGACATTTTAAAGATTTCTTTTTTTAACACACAATTTTCAAACTTATTATTTATTTACAGATTTCTCACAATGAATATTTGTTTGAATAAGGAATCTGGAAACTCCAGAACTGACCAAACATCTCACAATTTAATAAGCACATCACAAAACTGAAGCTGTGGTCAGGTGAGTCGTCAAGACTTCAGGGGACATAATAAAGTAAAAGCTACAAAAGGAGTGAAAAAGAAATGTGGAATTAACAGTGTGCCTTAAAGAGAAAAAGGCACACCGACCTTAAATGCATTGTGTGCACAAATCCATAAAGGAGGCACACCCATAATACTAACTGACGAATGGCAGCACCCCAATGAACTCAAAGAGTGTGTGGAAGTGGACAAGCTGAAATGTTCAGTTTCCATAAAGGAAAACAAGCAATATAACTTAGAAATCTACAGCGGATACACAGACATGGCCCTCCTAGCTAATCCCAGCCTCCTAGCTTAGAACAGGTAAAAAAGAAAGAACAGAAATATATGTATAAAATAGCTATACAGTGGTACCTCGGGTTACATACGCTTCAGGTTACAGACTCCGTTAATCCAGAAATATTGCTTCAGGTTAAGAACTTTGCTTCAGGACGAGAACAGAAATCGTGCTCCGGCGGCGCGGCGGCAGCAGGAGGCTCCATTAGCTAAAGTGGTGCTTCAGGTTAAGAACAGTTTCAGGTAAAGTACAGACCTCCGGAATGAATTAAGTACTTAACCTGAGGCACCACTGTATTAAAAACATGACAAATTCTAAAGTGTCCCATTCTGTCACACTGAAACAGCTCTCCCCATGCCACCCCCTGGATAATATAAATCCACAGAGTTGTGACGATATTGGCGCTAAATGATGCACAAGGGTTTGGGGCCTGTCACATTTTTATTATTATTTTTAGGCACCAATCATGAACACGTATTTCAGGTGCCAAATGTCACATTTCTGATAGCCCAGAATGTACGTTATCTATTCTAGTGAGTCATGAAAATAAGGAAACATCAAGAGAAGCTGTGATCCTCTTCAGAGACTTGCATCTTTTCCTCTAGTGCAGGGATGGGGAACCTGACGAGAGCTTCTACGTGGGGTTCCTCCCGGCCTCACAAATCCGTTATTATTTTATTATTTTAGCACATTAAAACCAGAACCTTTGGCTCTCGCTGTTATACGTGACTGAGGCATACTGGTATTGAAAAGGACACAGGCCTGACAGCATCTCCCCTTTGTTCAGGCCTAGCAAGGCTGCCCTCCAGGTTGAACGCTACCGGGTTCGGCAAGCGCCGGGCTATACACAACGCTTTCCTCGATGGCCGAGCGCTTCCCCCTGTGGACTTTTTTATGCTTCGTGAGGTCCGAGCTGGAAATGAAGCACTTCCCGCACTCAAAGCACGCATAGGGCTTCTCCCCGGTGTGGGTCCTCTGGTGCGTAATGAGGGACGACTTCCGGTTGAAGCACTTGCCGCAGTCCGAGCACTTGTGCGGCTTCTCCCCCGTGTGGATGATGTTGTGGTTCAGGAGGTTGGAGCTGGTGCTGAAGCTCTTCCCGCACTGGAAGCACTGGTAGAGGTTCTCGCCCGTGTGGGTCCTCTTGTGCGTGATGAGGGGCGCTTTCGCATTGAAGCTCTTCCCGCAGTCAGAGCACGTGTAGGGCTTCTCGCCCGTGTGGGTCCTCTCGTGGATGATGAGGTGCGTCCTCTGGCTGAAGCTCTGCCCGCAGTAGGAGCACTTGTACGGCCGCTCCCCTGTGTGCACCCGCTTGTGCATCATCAGGTTCGTCCTGGTGCCGAAGCCTTTCCCGCACTCCGAGCACTCGTAGGGTTTCTCTCCCGTGTGGATCCTCTTGTGCGCAATGAGCGAGGCAATCTGGTTGAAGCTCCGGCCGCACTCCGAGCAGTGGTACGGCTTCTCACCCGTGTGCACCCTCTTGTGCCGCAGGAGCTGGGAGCTGTTGCCGAAGCTCTTCCCGCACTCGGGGCACTCGTACGGCTTCTCGCCCGTGTGGGTCCTCTCGTGCGTGATGAGGGACGACTTCCAGTGGAAGCTCTTCCCGCACTCGGAGCACTTGTGCGGCTTCTCCCCCGTGTGGACGATGTTGTGGTAGATCAGGTTGGAGCTGGTGGTGAAGCACTTCCCGCACTCGGAGCACACGTAGGGCTTCTCTCCCGTGTGCGTCCCCTTGTGCTTCAGGAGGGCAGCCTTGGTGCCAAAGCTCTTGCCGCACTCTGAGCACGGGTAGGGTTTTGCTATGGCTACGGAGGTCCCCTGGTGTGGAGCAAGGGATACGCCATTCTTGAAGGTCTTCCCACACCGGGGACATATGTAAAACTCTTCCTCCGTTTGTGATTTCTGGTTCGTGGGGAGGTCGAAGACCTCACAGAGATTTCCGCACTCAGTGCACTTCTTTTTGCTCCTGAGCATCCCTTTGTTAGCTGTGCTTTCGTGCGAGCTTCCATTACCTCCTTCACAAAGCAGGGCCTTCTCTGCTTCCTTCCCGACATGGTTTCCCTGGAGACTTCTTGGTTCTGGCTGACACTCAGGCGCTGCCTCTCCCTCGACATGAAACGGGGGGAAATCCCCTTTGGTTCTTCCCAACGATGTCTCATTGAGTTCCACAGGTTGTGGATCTCCCTCTTTTGTCTCCATTTGATCCTCGCCTGGCAGAATAAAGGGAGTCTCATGAGTCACAGTGCATCATAATGAAACAGCCTGCAACAACCAGCTATGCCCCAGATGTTTTAGGACTACAACTCCCATCAGCAACTGTGCTTGGGGGGGCTGATGGGAGTCATAGTCCAAATATATGGAGGGCACCTGGTTGAGGAAGGCTGCATCAGAAAGCCAATATGGTATAGTTCTTAAGGGTGTCAGACCTGGACTGGGGAGATCTAAGTTCGACCCATCATGAAGCTCAAGGGGAGACTTTGAGCCAGTCATTTATTTTCAATCTGATCTACCTAATAAGGTAGTTCTGATTGTTTTTTAAGTGGGGGAGTGGAAGAGGGAGAACGATGTACACAATCCTGCTGTTCCTGGGTACGCTATGTCAGTAAAATAATAGTACTTAGTAGTTTAGAATGTTCAAAGATTTTTGTATATTTTGTTGTTATTTTACAACTGCCCTGTACTCATAGTTTGCCACTGTTTTTCCTCTTGCTGCTGACTGGAGCTGCTTTAATCCTTAGCTTTTAAATTGGTGTTCTGTTTTTTTAAAACCTCTTCTTGATCATTACAGTTTGTAATGTTTTACTTTTATGTAAGCTTCCTGTAGGAAATGCTGTTGATACGACTGAGTAAAAACACACACCAAGGTTGTATGTGGGAGTAAGCCCCAATGAGCTTGGTGGTGCTTACCTTTGAGTAGACCTGCACAGGACTGCACTGTAGATAAATAAATAAATAAAAGTGCTCCTTGTTCGGGATTCCAGACTTCTCGGTCTGCCCCTATTCTTGTGGCAATAATTTGTTTTAAATTGCTTTTTATGTTTCATTTTCCATTGTTGTGACCCGCTCTGCAACCTTATGGTGAAGGGCAGGTAAACAAATCAGCATTCCCACAGCCACTGAACTAGAAAAAGAGTTTGGATTTGATATCCCGCCTTTCACTCCCCTTCAGGAGTCTCAAAGCGGCTAACATTCTCCTTTCCCTTCCTCCCCCACAACAAACACTCTGTGAGGTGAGTGGGGCTGAGAGACTTCAAGAAGTGTGACTGGCCCAAGGTCACCCAGCAGCTGCATGTGGAGGAGCGGAGACGCGAACCCGGTTCACCAGATTACGAGTCTATCGCTCTTAACCACTACACCACACTGGCTCTCTAGATGGACCATTGTCCAGTGTGTGGACTCCTATTCCATTCCATTCTCCCTCTCCATGTTTTTCCTTTGTCTCACCCTGCCCGCAGTCTGCCAGCCTTCCTTACATGCTCACTGAGCATGCTCAGTCCTCACTGAGTTGTTTCCCCTCTTGCCCTGTTTAGAGTCCTTTTCTCTCTCCCCTCCTCCCCCCCCCCACCACAAACTTTGCAAACCTTGGTGTACCTGCCAGCCAATCCACCTGCCCTGAGCCTGAGTTATGCCATTTTGACTACAACAAGATCCACGTCTGGGAGAAGGGCTTTGCCATTAGTGCACAAAACGTCTTTCCAACAACAATTTAAGAAGGTTGTTGACAAGCCGGAACGTGTGCAGAGGAGGGCAATGAGGATGACCAAGGGCCTGGAAACTAAGCCTTATGAGGAGCGCTTGAAGGAGGTGGGTATGTTTAGCCTGGAAAAGAGGAGACTGAGAGGAGATATGATAGCCATCTTCAAATATCTCAAGGGCTGTCCCCTGGAAGAGGATGGATGCTTGTTTTCTCCTGCTCTGGAGGGTAGGACTCGAACCAATGGCCTCAAGTTGCAAGAAAGGAGATTCCGACTAAACGTTCGGGAAAACGGCAGTGGAACAGACTCCCACGAGAGGTGGTGGACTCTCCTTCCTTGGAGATTTTTAAACAGAGGCTGGATGGCTATCTATCATGGATGCTTTAGCTGAGATTCCTGCATTGCAGGGGGTTGTACTGGGGTTTCAAACTTGAAGATTCTATGATTCTATTATTCTAACAGTATCTGCTTCAGGCTCAAGCACTTACCCAGCAAGATGGCCTCCCGATAGCTCCTTTGCTTGGCATCTGAGGCAAAATGCAGCTTCGCCAGGTCCGACATATCCTGTGCTGACACTGTTATGTTATCAGCCATGTCTTCCAGAGGCTCTGACATCTGGAATGGAAATGTGAGAACAGTTTCAAGACGCAAAGAGAATCTGATGGGGGGGGGAGACCAGAGATCCCAGTGAAGTGAGTTTTCTCTACCCATCACTACCCAAGCAGTGCTGGATCCAGAAAGCAGCAACTGCACCCCAAGTCCCAGTCTATCACAGAGAGACAGGGTTTGTACTGCCTTGGCCTCTCACAATACCAAATACAGCCCCTTACACATGACCATATTTCACTGGATGCAAAAAGTGGACATCCTCTCCCTTTCATTCTGAACGGAGGAGAGGTGCAAAGAGCTTCTGGCTGGTTATCCACTGGTACAAGTGGTTTAAAGGTGGGCAGGCCCACATTTGGGGGGGGCATCTCTTTTTCTGCTCTTTTAGATGCATAGCTGTCAACTTTTCCCTTTTCTTGCGAGGAATCCTATTCGGGAAAAGGGAGTTTCCCTTAAAAAAAGGGAAACGTTGACAGCTATGTTTGGATGTGGCAGCCATTCTGTATTACACTATAACCCCAAACGGAAGCCATTTTGTTATGCTATGCACCCAGCAGCAGCCATTTTGTGACTGGTGCCCACAACGCTTTCTCGAATTTCTGAATATGCCCGTTGGCCCCCACAAAAGGTTTGCGGCCTCTGGGCTGTGGGTTGACATGAGCCCTTCTAGATCACATTTCCAACCCACCCACCCGCCCCCCAGGAAAAAGCAGCCCAACACAGACATTCCAAGGCAGCCTGCAGCTCTCCCTGGCTCTTTTGGCAGGAGTGCTTGGTGGGCATCCCTCCGCCTCTGGCTGCCTCATTAAGAAGTCCTCTGCCAGTGCCACCGCTTCAGAACAGGTCTCTGGGCCGCTCTCCCGGACCCAGTTCTGCATCGCTTGAGGCAGGATGGTCAGGAACTGCTCCAGGATCACCAGCTCCAGGATTTGCTCCTTGGTGTGTCTCTCAGGCCTCAGCCACTGGCGGCAAAGCTCCCAGAGCTGGTTGAAGGCCTCTCGCGGCCCCTCGGCCTCCTGGTAGCAGAACTGCCTGAACCGCTGGCGCAGTGTCTCGGAGCCGAGGGGCTCCCCGTCCAGGACCTCTTCCTTCACTTTCACAGCAAAGTCCAGGCTTTCGTAGGCCTCGTGGGTTTCATCACCAGGACCTGCCGCGGTTTGGGTTGTGTATTCCCGGCTAGGCCAGTGGCAAGCCTCAGCTGCTCTGGAGGCTGGGATTTCTTTGGCGCCAGGCCCTGACCAGGGGCGTAGGATTTTCCATCTTGAATGAGAGGCCTGTGGCGAGCCCAGGAACGCTGACCACTGGGCTCCCCAGCCTTGTTGCAGCAACCCCTCTTCTAGTTCCTGCTTAACGCCTTGCGGTGGTGCCTGAGCCACAGGCTTGGTGGTGCTCTCCCCTTGGACATCACAGGCTCTTCCTACCTCCTCCAATCTCCTCCCAGCTTGCTTGGGTCCTGCAAGGTCTTGTCCCTCCATGTTGAAATCTTGGCAGCAGCTCTGGAAGAGAAATCCAGTATTAAAATGAAGTGGAGCAGTGCAATGTTGAGAAAAACAGTATCCCCGAACAATTATAGAGGACCGTTGTAGTGTACCTATAATAGCAGGGGAGAGGAACCCCAGGCCTCAATGAGGCTGGAGATGGGAATGTGAGTTTACTTAGAAATTAGTGTACTGTATAAAGGTAAAATTTGACACTCATAAGGTAGCACAGAAAGGAATGCAGCCCTCAAGCTGATTGCAGCCCACCTCTGCTACATCTCTCCTTCAAAATAGCATAGCTATATAGATCCTGATCTACTTATGCTACTTATGCTTCTCCTGATCCTGATCTACTTATGCCCACAGAGTTTAGTATGGTCCTATGTCTGGAGTGTGCCGCTTGAGATTGTGGGCGAGGCCTCACATCAGGGAATGCTCTTACAAGAACAAATAAGCACATCCCTGCACACAGAAAGCTAGTGCATCAGGGATAAGCGTTCTAGCCTTGCCTTCTCGCTGACATATTAGCTTTCTAAGTGCAGGGATTTTTTTCTTTGTCGAATAGCTGCCTTTTGAAGTGCTTGGGGCTCCCTTGGTTTTATTCTCACAACCATGTTGCAAGATGGGGTAAGGTGAGAAGGGGGGGGGAGGAAAAAATGGATGGCCTCAGGATACCCAGAGAACTTCATGGCCGGTCAGGGGTGCAAACTCAGCTCATAAACCCAAAGGTTTCATTGCCACAAAAGTGCGCTTCACATATTCTTGCGGGCAAATCAGAAAGGCAAACTAAAGGTCAGAGATGATGATGAGAGTAAAGAGTCCAGCAACACCCAGCGAGTCACTACTTCCCCATCCCTGAGGCTTTAAACACCATACTTTTAAAGCACGCAGCTCCCTCCTGCCAAAGATTCCCGGGAACTATAGTTTACCCTTGCAGGCCTACAATTCCCAGCATCTAAAACTACTGTTCCCATGATTCTTTGGGGGAAGTCCTGTGATTCAAAGGCATTGTGCCTTTGCAAACTAGCCAAGTTACAGGCAGGACAATGGTTTGGCTTGTTTAAAGGAAACGTCCCTATTACCTTCTGCTCTCCAACCGCTGAGCTACACGCACAGAGACCCTAAAAGGACTCTTGGCTTCTCTCCACCACCACCCACTCCGCCACTTACTCAATGGCCCTGATGTTTTTCTAAAAAACAAATATTTCCTTCCACTGCCTCTAGTCTGGACAAGGCGGCGGCTGTGTCGTGGATCAGCTGCAAAGGCGGACTAAAGAGGGATGGATTCTCTAGTCTGTTTGCATTTCTGCAAAATGGGAAGTTGGGGAAGCCCACTACCTCTCCCCCAAATTTCCTGCTGCTGCCTGTTCCCCAATTGGCTCCCTATTTTCCATTGGAGATCCCCTCCCCCCCCCAAAAAAACCCCTCGCTTCTTAACTCACTTCTCCAGTTATGCTGCAGCTGTGGCAATCTGTACTCCAAAATGCAATCAATATATTATTATTATTTTTAAAAAATGCATGCAAAAGGCTGTTTCTTCTTCCCACCCAGGAGAAGGGGGGGGGCAGGAAGAAGAATGCATTTGCAGCTTCAAATGAATTCCCTTTTTCTGGCCCTGTCTAGGAGTCACAGCTCTGTGACATTAACCCCTTGAAGCCCCTGCAACACGAGGGGGATGAGTGGGCGGAAAGATCCTGCACAGAATGCAAATAGCTGGGGGCGTTAAGCAGAGGGGGCGGGGGGAAATCCTGGTTTCCGAAAGGTGCTGAGGATACATCTATCTGGAACCTATGTCTTCTTCAGCCCTAGAAGAAGACTGTTTTCAGGCAGGTTAGCTGCTGCTGTGTTATTTAACCACAAGAAAATATTGTAACACTTTAAAAGAGCACCTTAACACTTTTCAAGGACATGGATTCTCCCTAAGAACCTTAGGAACCTTAGTTTGTTAAGGGCGCTGGGAATTCTAGCTCTGAGGGGCGGACTACAGTTCCCAGGATTCTTTGGGAGTAGTCATGTCCTTAAAATGTATGGTCATCTAAGGTCCCCTCCAGATGTCCTTTTCCTTGTGCATTTGTGCTCATGATGCTATCAGGGATGTTTCAATACAGTTTACATATGCAAACGTTTTGGGGTAGACACACTGCTTCGTTTCCAATTTGTGCATGTACCCAGTGCAGGGGTACGCATACCCCTAAAGTTTGGCCTCATTGAGGGACAGTATTTCAATATGAGCAGAAAAATGAGAGTACCCCTAAATCTATTTTTTTAAAGGAAAAAAGCACTGCATGTACCATAGCTTCCTGCTGAATTCTTCTAAATTTTCATACAACAAACATTCTGGTTGGTTTTTTTTTTTAATGGCCTGCTTTTGCTGTGCTAGAATAGTGCAGGAGTGCCCCTTCTGGCAGCAAAAATGCAATAGCATAAGAAAGCGGAATGATGTTCAGTATAAATCAGCCACCAAATGCACTATCATTGTACCAGTGACATTTTGCAAAAGCACATTTGCAGAAACCCCACCACCATGCTGGAGGGGCCCTAACGAATTTGTTGTGGCATATGGTTTCACAGATTCAAGTCCACTTCATCAGATGCATGAAATAAGGTATGGAAGTCCTTGTTCCCCTAATTCCTGGCCCTGGTAAATCAGTGCCCATATTTTGAGGAAATACCTTTGAACAATTTTCTTTAAAAATGCTTTGCTAG
This sequence comes from Podarcis filfolensis, assembly GCF_964270895.1. NCBI lineage: Eukaryota > Metazoa > Chordata > Lepidosauria > Squamata > Lacertidae > Podarcis > Podarcis filfolensis. The sequence continues at coordinate 10,064,117 of NC_139605.1, forward strand.
CTTTTCTTCCTCTTCCTCTTGTGTGTCCCCACCCCTCCATCCCAACCAACTGCTTACATGCAAAATGGTGCTGAATGCATTTTGCATTTCAGTCAAAGGAGGTTGTGGCACATTAAAGAGGAAGGTCACTTCCACAGTACACATTTAAAGCACTTCTAACAGCCATGGCTTCACCCACAAAAACCTGGAATGTTGCTTGCTAGTGGTGGTGACAGTTGTTAGAAGAGCCTCAACAGAGCTGTAATTCCCAGCACCCGGGGCGGGGGGGGGAACAGTCTCCAAGATTGCAGAAGGAGAAAGCCATGACTGCTTTAAATTTACAGGGTGGGTGCCTCCTAACACAGAGATCAAGTTCACCAAGGTTCTGCCACAAACAAAACTGCCAAAATTTCACAGGACTGCTAGGCTTTTTGTATGTATGTACTGGCTTTTACATATGCACACAAGATTTTAAGTACAGTGGTACCTCGGGTTACATACGCTTCAGGTTACAGACTCCGCTACCCCAGAAATAGTACCTCGGGTTAAGTACTTTGCTTCAGGATGAGAACAGAAATCGTGCTCTGGTGGCACGGCAGCAGCGGGAGGCCCCATTAGCTAAAGTGGTACCTCAGGTTAGGAACAATTTCAGGTTAAGAATGGACCTCCAGAACGAATTAAGTACTTAACCTGAGGTACCACTGTACTTTTTTTTAGTGTAGGCATTCTTTTTCAGGATTGCTATACAGTATTTATACTTGCACACAAGTCTGTGAACAGAGTCTCTGCCGCTCCCCCCCAAAAAAGTGGTTTGGCGGAGTCTTGTGCAACAAGCCCACCCACCCCCCAAGAAAAGTTAGACTTTTTGCAATAAGGAAAATGATGAGTTTCCCCAATGCACTGGAAAGTGTGGGGTAACCCTTGCTTTGACTCATCATCTTACCTGCTGGCAAACAAATCAGAATAAATGCTCAATAAACAGGGTGTCTGGCAGCAGCCTTAGACTGCAGACACCCCATGTATTCAAAGCCTCCCCAAATCCTGGGAACTGTAGTTCCACTCCCCACAGAACTACAATTCCCAGCACCTTTAAACTACTTTCCAAGATTCAATGGTGTGTTAGCAGCCTGAGTCTTCTGCCCATCTCTCTTCTTGCTCCCATCCCTTCGCTCTGTGGTGCCTGCGGGGCGAGATTATGGGCAGATGTCCAGGGCCGCCACTCCGCAGAATGAGGGCCCCCCAAGGCAGCAAGCCTGGCAGATGGAGTTTGTGTGCAAGGACAGAGATTAATCTTTGTGAATGTATCCTAGTTTGGCATAGGCCTTTAACTGCTACCTGAGAAAACCATTCTACTTCCAAGGAAAGAGGGGTCAGTGCAGTTCAATGCATAGAGACAGTTTAGGAAGCTGGAGGCCTTTTACTCTTGTTTTAACCTCATGCAAAAGCCCTTAGAAAGCTGAGCTGTGCCCCACTTACCACATTACAAAGAAAGTGATGTAATACCCTAAAGAGCCCCATCAGACCATTAAGTCTAAAATTAGTTTCCACTTTCAATACTCTACTTTTCTCCTCCTGCATCCAATGTATTACAATTAGGGAGGGAAAGGCCTGGGAAAAAACTGGAAAAATGGGGGTGGGGTGCAGGACAGATCATCCCCCCCCCGAAAAAAGGGGGGGAGTGTGTGGAATATGTTCTTTTCCAATGATAAATAATGCATCTATGACATGGTATTCAAACTATATGATATGAAGACCTTAATGAAAGATTTCTAAGACTTTTTGTAAAGTCTTAAGTTATTGCAAGTTCTCTCAGCTGAAGACAACCAATTCTGGAATAGAATTCAAGTAACACTGTACTTACTTCTCAATGTAGCTCTCAAACAGGAGAAATATGCATTTGTGCCACTAGGGGGCACTGCAGAGAAAAGCCTCCAGTTTAGTTTAGAGTGGTACCTCGGGTTAAGTACTTAATTTGTTCTGGAGGTCTGTTCTTAACCTGAAACTGTTCTTAACCTGAAGACCACTTTAGCTAATGGGGCCTCCTGCTGCTGCCGCGCCGCTGGAGCACGATTTCTGTTCTCATCCTGAAGCAAAGTTATAAACCCGAGATACTATATTTGGGTTAGCCGAGTCTGAAACCTGAAGCGTATGTAACCCGAAGTACCACTATAATGTTCTCCACCATCACAGCATAATGTTTACCTATAGTCTGGTCAGTAAATTGATAGCAGTAGTTCAGAAAATGAGACAGAATAAACTGCATTTATACGTTGTGTCTTCTGTTTCTTTCTTTTTAAAGCACCACTCAAAGGGTAAGCCTTCTATGGAGCTTAAATATTGAGGTGGACCTTAACTTTATTTGCTGTTGGCACTAAGGGGCAAATCTGATTATTTTTTATGTTGATGGATTCTTGCTTTTTTTGTTGCTTTTGAGAGAAAGGGGGGTGGTTACCTGTTTTATTGCAAGCATAATACTTTTATATACACTGCGTTTCACACAATTTGTAAAACTACTCCACACTGAACTTTCCCCCCATTTTCCCAAAATTTCTATTTTTTTTCTGGGGGGAAACAGGGGAAAAAAATTTTTTCCTCATGGCTTCAAAATTTCCGGAAATTTTACCTCTCTAATTACGATACATACACAGATACACACACAACAAAGCAGTAACTCAAATTCCTCTTTATCAATGATTATTCAAAGTGGCTTACAAATAAAGGTTAAAGACAATATAAAGCAACTAATAAATGCAAAAATTCATCAGAGGAGCTGGTCTAATGATACAAGACAGGAGCTGGTAAAATGACCCAAATCCCTTCCCAGCAGGAGACACACACAAACAGCCACCCCTAACAATAAAAAATTGAGCTACAGGGAGGAATGGATCAACAGCCACCCTCAAATCCCACCTTTTCTACGAGGCCTTTGGCTTAACCCTCAAGTTCCCATGCCCTACTTAGCCTAAAACTAAGGATCATGCAATCGAAACAACCACATATTGCTTCCTTCTTGACCAGCAGAGGCCACTCAATCGAGATGAATGGGGCAGTGCCACACCAACCTCAATTTTTGGCCTGGGGGTTCAATGAGCACAGAGGCTTGGCAGAACCTCTTGAGGCAGGGGCATTCTGCACCGTGGTGCAGCTGCAAAAAAGGCTCTGCTCTTAACAGAGGTCCGCTGAGCTTTGTTTGGCAGCGGTACATAGAGTGGGGCCTTAGATGTTGAAGAGTGTGAGCAGGGCATGTAACAGAAGGTGGTGGTCCTTAAGATGCACAGCTCCCAGGCCAGTTAAGGCCAGCACCTGTGATATGAACCCCTTTCACTTCATCGCAGCCCTGCTTATATCCTCAGGCCCACCCTTATGGCTGTTTCTCGGTGTGGACTTTCTTATGTTTACGAAGACCCGTGAGACCGCAGAACCTTTTCTCGCACTCCAGGCATTTGTACGGTTTTTCCCCTGTGTGGGTCCTCTTATGAGCTTTCAGCAAGGTGCTGGACCGGAAGCTGAGGTCACATTCTGGGCACTTGAAGGGCTTTTCTCCCGTGTGGATTCTCTCGTGTTTAATGAGGTTGGTCCTCCGGCTTAAGCTCTGCCCGCAGTAGGAGCACTTGTAGGGTTTCTCTCCCGTGTGGGTCCTTTTGTGAACGTTGAAGACCGAGCTGTTTCTGAAGCTCTCCCCGCAGTCGGTGCATTTGTAGGGCTTCTCTCCGGTGTGGGTCCTCTCGTGCACCACGAGGTGTGGCCTTCGGCTGAAGCTCTGGCCACAGTCAGAGCACTGGTACGGCTTCTCTCCCGAGTGGATCCGCTTGTGGGTGATGAGCTGGGAGCTGGTGCTGAAGCTCTTGCCGCACTCTGAGCACTGGTACGGCTTCTCTCCCGTGTGGGTCCTCTGGTGGATGACAAGGGTGGCCTTCTGGTTGAAGCTTTTGTCACAGTCGGCGCACTTGTAGGGCTTCTCTCCCGTGTGGGTCCTCTCGTGCCTCAGGAGGTTCGAGTGCTGGGAGAACGACCTCCCGCAGTTCAGGCATTCGTACGGTTTCTCTCCGGTGTGGGTCCTCTCATGAATCGACAGGTGGGATTTGTTCTGGAAACTCTCCCTGCAGTACGTGCATTTGTACGGCCTCTCCCTCACCTGCTGCTTCTGATTCTCCAGGAGATCAAAGATCTGGCGGATTCCGTGCTGGAAGGTATTCTGGTTCAAGCCCCTGTTGCCTTCCTCGCGTTGCCCAGATGGTTTTGCCGCCTTCCTCGGGTGTTTGTCCCGGCGATTTTCTTGCCCCTCCTGGCTTCCAGGTCTCTTGTCGACTTCAGGATCCTGGAATAAATCTCCCTTGGCTCTTTCTGGGGATACTCCAGCCACAACTACTTGCTCAACTGTTTCCTCTTCAAAGATCCCTTCTGCATCTTCCAGTTCGTGCCTGTCATCTGTTGAAATAAATAAGAGAATCAAGAAATGAGAGAGAAGATTCTGAATACCATGATTTAGAATGGAAAAGGTCCTAACTCAACGGTAGAGCATCTGCCCTGAATGCAGATGACCCCACGTTCAATCCCCAGCAGCACCAGCTAAGAAGCTTCATAGTCAAAGGACTCAAACCTAAATCTTGACCCAGCAAGTCGATCTCATCTGCTTCCTCCTTGACCTCTGTGCAAATCTGCATTTCAGCGGTGTCTGAGGAATCCTCCTCTGACGCGGGCGAATGAATGGCCACATTTGTAAAAGGCCCCCATATCTGAAACCAAAATTAGAACAAAAGATTTAGAACTGTAGGTGTTAAATCTGTATTATTAGTTTTATTAGTCACTTTAAAAACTTATTCGTCACTTTTACAAAAAGGAACTCAAAGTGACTTACCAAAAGTAGCACATACATTACCTACATAAAACTAAATCAGTACAGTGGATCCTCAGGTTACCCTTCAGGTAACGTAATCCTCGAGTTGCAAAGGCGGCAAACCCGGAAGTGGGTTTGCCACTCACACATGTGCAGAAGCGCTCTGCGGCACCGCGTATATAGAATCAATCCTCTGGTTATGAAGATTTTGGTATACAGCCGGGCCTCCGGAACGAATCCCGTTCATAACCAGAGGTACCACTGTAAAAGCTACAGAGGGTGGTTACAGATTATAAAAAGGCCTGGCTGAAGAGAAACATGTTTCCTGCACGTAAAGAAATGTAGTAATATTGCCAGACATCTGTAGCCGGGGAGAGTGTTACATAAGCATTGAGCCACCACTAAGAAGACCCAGTCTCATGCTGACACTCTCCACATCTCCCTCTCTGAGGGGGCACTTGGAGAAAGGCCTTGGATTATAAAAGCAGGGTCTAGGCTGGATCATGTGGGGAGAGGTGGTCCATATACACACACACTTAAAAAAAAAAAGAATTAAACACTGATACGATTATTGCTGCATATACAGATATTGCACTGTATTGTTTATCTATATACATTCAGGCCTCACCATTAGCGTTGCCATACAACCGGATTTTCCCTGACATATCCGGAATACTGCAGTCAGCAGCAGTGTCTGAGTGGAAATTGGGAAAACATCTGGGGAAATTTGGACATATGGCGACCCATATTGGCATAGCTCAAAAATGGCATTTTACCCAAAAAGCTAAAGCTCAACAGCTTTTCTGTCTGGATTTTCAGTCTGAAATATGGCAACCCTACCCACCATCCACCTGCTCATTATGCAAAAATTCACTTCTATTTACACAGAGAGTTAAACCCAAGCTTCGCTGCACACTCGGCTGATTCAGATATGTGAACAGCTGGAGTTTGCCCACTTCCCTGCTTGTTTGTACTTTTGCTGGAGTAGAAACCATGGCGAAAGAAATCGGACTAATCAGGGAGCAGCAGACAAATCAGTTTTTCCTTTGCCTCTCTTTTGCTGGTCGGCTGCAGCCATTTTAGGAAGAAAGTATGGTGGGAACACACATTAGAAATGCTCCCATAAGAAATAATGAAAATTGTCAGCTCATTATGCGAACGTTCGCCTGAAGGATGATTTCCTGGGAAGCGCATTGTGTTCGGAAAGCGGGACCTATGTGTAGTTGGATTTTCTTCATCTTAAATTGTTGAAAGTGTTTTATTCTAAACTTACGTTCTTGGATTTTTTAACATGTAAACCACTTCAATGTAAACTGCTTCAGGATCTATTGATAGTGAATGGCTTAAATAACATAAAATATTTTCCTCCACATAAAATGGAATTTGGAGCAGATAGGAAAGGAATGACTGAAAAGTAGTATCAGGTATGAGGAACCTTTGGTCTTCCAGATAGTGCTAAACTAAGACTCCTGTCATCCCTGGCTGTTGGTCATGCTTGCTGGGGCTGTTTGTAATTTAGGGTTAATTTGATTAGCATTAAAGTCAGCTAGCCAAGAGGGGGACAGGTGGAGTTATTACTTAGCAACCAGGCAGTGGCATTATCTTTAGTGAGATAGCACATGCTCTGGTTGGCTGTGCAGTTCCGAGGGAGTTTTACCTCTATATGTTTGACTGAATGTCTCCTGGCACTCTGTACAAGGCCCAAACTGAAACACAAAACCTCTGTTTCCTTTCTCCTCAAATTATACACCATTTTGTTCAGTATACTTAGTAAAGTGTTATCAAGACTTTTCTCTCTGGACACAGTCTGTGTTATTGAACTGTGTTTGCCAAGAGACATTTCCAGACTAACTTTTCCACACTCACAGACGACCCAAGCTGACACAACTCCTAGGTCAATTCGCACAAGCTCCGTTCACCTTTTCCTCTGGCCTCTCAGCCTCGCGAGGCTTCAGCAAGAAATCTTCCGCAAGGTCCACCGCTTGGGTACAGGTCTCTGGGCCCCATTCCCGGACCCAGCACTGCATCTCCAGGGGCAGGACGGTCAGAAACTGCTCCAAGGTCACCAACTCCAGGATCTGCTCCTTGGTGTGCCTCTCAGGCATCAGCCACTGGCTGCAAAGCTCTCGGAGTTGTCTCAAGGCCTCTCGGGGCCCCTCGGTCTCCTGGTAGCCGAAATGCCGGAAGCGAAGACATCGAATCTCCAAGCTGAGAGTTTCCTCATCCAGAATCTCCTCCTTCACTTTCACAAAAGGATCCAGCCTTTGATGGGCCCCACGGGCTTCTCGACGGGATGCACTCTCTCCTGTTGGCCACCGGCTGGTGTCAATGACAGCCTTGAAGGAGGCCTGGAAGTCATTAGCATCATCCAACCTCGGCTGGGACTGAAAGAGCCGCGAGGGTTTTGATCTTGAACGCATAGACCATTTGGACTTCAGGAACCCCTGCTGTGGAGTTTTCTGGTGGGGCCCCTTGTTTAGCTCATGCTTAATTATCCCCGGGGTTGTCTCAGCTGGAAACTCCCTGGCAGTCCCAGTTTGGACAGCACGGGAGCCTTTTCCTCTCATTTCTGATCTCTTTGCTGGATTGGGTCCTGGCAGGTCCTGCTCCTCCATTTTTATTCCTGGCAGCAGCGTCTGAGGAAAAATAAAATAAAATTGAAATACAGTGGTACCTCTGTTTGCGAATGGGATCTGTTCCGGAGCCCCATTCGCATCCTGAAGTGAACGCAACCAGCATCTGCGCGGGTCACCGCTTCCGCACGTGACATCATTTTGAGCGTCTGCGCATGCGCGAGCAGCGAAACCATTACTTCCGGGTTGCCATGGAGCGTAACCTGAAAACGCTCAACCTGAAGCACATTTAACCAGAGGTATGACTGTATGAGTGAAAGATTTTGTATGCTTATAGCAAAATCTTGGGATCTTGCTTGCATCCTAAGATAAGTTAGGTCTCCTCCAGACCACCTATTTACTGAGCATTCATCCCAATTTGTTTGTAGGGCGGTAATATGACAGCAAGCATTCTCTCTGATTTGCTTGTGTAGTGTTTTTTATACATCTCCCTGTTAATCATTTGTTCATCCCACACTATTCGGTGCATTTTCCTCATTTCCCTAACCACTATAAATCTCCTTCTCTTTTTTTTATTGCACTAGGACAAGATTGTGCTTTAAGTCACTTTAATTATACAAACTAAGGGTCCCTCTACAGTTGAGGTTTGTATGTGTGTTCCGCAACAGGTCAATGATGCAAGAATAGCAGCCATATGTATCAAGGCTTGTGTTTCTTTTCTTATTTTATTTTTCAGCATTTTTTTCTGCAAGTATACCAAAAAGAAAGAAAAGGATAATGAACCGTTGCTGACACCGATGATAAAAGTAGTCCATCAGTCCTAATCTAAACACATAGATTAACAGAGGCAGTCCATATATCCAAGGTATCTAAAAGACATAAACTATTATAAGCCATGTGTTTTGTCTCTTTGTAGTTACAGAACCTCTCACAATTCTGTCCTGCATTCATGGAGGTTAACCTCACTCCTCTCATCAGTAACTTTCCCACTTCCCTTGTAATCAGCTCCCCTTTCAGAATGAATTTTATCAGTCTGGTATATCATGAGCCTGGGACTCTCCCTCCCACAGCTGCACACTTCCCTTTGTGTATTAGCAAGGAAGGACAGGGTATGAGCAAACATCAGCATCTCAGAACAGAATCATTTTCTAATTGTTTAATGGGAGTATTTGCATAATCATTGGTGACAGGCTCATCGGTGACATTTCACAGAAGAGCCACACAAAAGCTGAAATGCACCTTCTGAAATGACCGGACATCAGAAGCCATGGATGGCCCATCTAGCTCAGTATTGTCTATAGCAGGGGTGGGAAGCCTCAGGCCTGAGGGCCAAATACCCTCCTGTCTGGCCCTTGGGTCTCTCCCCCAGGCCACACCCTCCCTCCAAGTTGCATACTTCTTCAACCCTGTCCACGCCCTTCATAGGTGCTTTCAGAGCACCTATGAGTGCTCTGAAACAGAGTCATCCATGTCCTTAGTGTTGATGATAGTCTTACCCCCCCATTGAATTTTCCAAATCCTCTTTTAAATCCATCCTCTTTAACCAGGCATTTGGTTGATCCGAATTACATCCTATGCCCTTTTAAAATGTAGGGCTTTTTTTGGGGGGGGGGTTAATGGGTTGCTGTTTTTATTTTTTATTAGGTATTTTGTGGTTTTATATCTTGATTTTATTCTGTGAACCGCCCTGAGAATAGGGTGGTATATAAATTCTATTATTATTATTAATAATAATAATAACTCGGTGCCCATCACTATTTCTTGCGGCAGTGAACCCCATAGTTCAATTACATGCTGCATGGAGAAGTCCTTCCTTTTGTCTGTCCTGCATCTCTCACTGCTTGGCCCCAAGTTCTGGTTTAATGAAAGGCGGAGTAGAACGTCTCTCGAGCCACTTCCTCCCAAACGCCGTGCCTAATTTGATGCACCCCTTTCCCGGCTCTCCATTTACTCCCTCCGCCCCCCAAATGCTGCACCCTTTCATCACTGGGGAACTGCTCCAACCCCCTTCGATCCATCCTGGCTGCCCTTTTCTGAGCCTTTCCCAGCTTTTGTCAGCAGAAGCCCCCCGGGAGAGCTGCTTGCAGGGCAGACTCTGAGCAGAAACAGGCAAAGAGCCCAGAGGAAGCGTCTCCATTAACTTCTCGATCTCCCCTCCGCCATCTCCCAACTCACCTTTGTGGGCAACCTCGGCTAATCTCCAATTCCGATGCCCAAGTCTGGACCATCGAGACGCGCAGGAACAGGAAGCGGGGAGCATTCTTACGCTTCCGGGTCTTGTCTAGGCAACCGGTTGCCGTTTCCTTAACCCTTTGAGGAATGTCACCCTGCGGAGATGCGAAAGGGAATCGGAAGCTGCAGAAGCCGCGTCGGACATTCAGGTTCCCAAGAACATTCGAAAACCAGAGCACTTCTGGGTTTTCGGTGTTTGGGAGCCAAAACGTACAGGTACCAAGGTGTTCGAGAACCAAGGTACAACTGTACTGTGTTGAAAGTGGGTTTGTGTGCGACTGCCCTGATAGCATACTGAGCGCAAATCATCTTGAATGCAGAATAAAAACGTCTGGTTGTGTACTGCCTCTGAAGCTAGAGGTTCCATTTACCTATGAGTAGCAGCCATGTTAGTCTCCATTGAAAAATATGGCCCATCCTGCTTTTCAGTTTTGTATTTCAGTTCATACTGTGATAGCATTAGGTGGGCGAAGTGTGTCTTTTTGGGGTCACGATTCTTTACTATAAAAGGTTGCCTTTAAAATACACACCCCACACCTTTCTGTTTCTAAGCCTTTCTTCTCCTTTCTGACTCATGATTCTTAATGTTTAACTGCAGGCAGTGGCCACAAACCTTTCTGATACCAAGCTGCCTCCCTCAGACACTGAGCAGGAGCAGAACTTAAAGCAGGAGAAAGATGAGGACATGGTCTCACTTGGTAAGGAGTTATTTTCCCCAGGCACTTAATTTTTAAAATGAGAGGTGATGGAGCTTTAGATTACCTAGATGTTCCATTGTGCCCACTTAGGACAGGAACGGAGAAGTTTTTCAGCTCACGGGGCCACATTCTCTCATGAGATATCTCCAGGTGATGCCACAGGCGAAAGTGGGCAGATCAGTGAAATTAACCCTTACATCCTCTGTAGTAGACTACATTCCAACTCTGCAGGGGGCAGATAATTCTTTTCTTAACTCTGCACCAGGCAAGTAGAGGGATGTATTCCAGCAATGTAAACCTTGGTGGGGTGGGGACAGAGAGGAGTGGGAGACTCCCCAAGGTTGGATAGAGAGGCCTGGACAGCCACATTTAATTCTTGAGCCTAAGGTTCCCCACTCCTCCCTTAGGAATTCTTGCTATAGAGGGACGCAATCTGCACATGTTCAGGGATGCTCTTACCAGGGGCTGTGCATACTGCACCAAAAATCCTTGAAATCTGCTAACCTGCATGAACTGGACAAGCTAACATTACATTCTTTTTATTTTCATATGATCAGCAATGCTTTATTATTTTTCAGTAACATTTATTAGGTTTTCCTCACCATGAGGGAAGGTATGGGGCTGTTCAAGACACTGGATCCCTTTTCCAACTCCTAATTACCATTGTGCTATTGACAGCTTTATTTTTGATCGCTCTCTGAAAGATTCCTAACGCGAGTTCTGCTTTTTGTGCTGCGCTGATGCTTCCATGCATGTGCTGCTGGGCTCTAGTCTAGGGGTTGGACAGAACTTGTGGTTCTCCAGTTTTTGCTGGGCTTCAGTTCTGATCTTCCCAGGCTACTGACCATGTTGACTGGGGCTGATGGTTACTGGAGTTCAGCAACATCCAGAAGGAGGCATGTTAGTTGTTCTTGGCTTTATGTCATAATAAATTAGCTAGTCTTCAAGGTGACCCCAAGCTCTGTTCTTTGGGGCCCTTTGTTATTTAATTCCATGGCTGAAGGTTTCATTAGCTGCAACACCACAAAGCTCAAGGGTTGGATTCATGTCATCAAGGTTTTCTGCTTCTCTCAGCAGGTGATGGAAAGCTGAGTGAGAAGAAGAACGAGGACCAGCTCAGCCTGGAAGAATCTGAGGCAGACGGAGCAGCCCTTGGAGGAGACAACTGGGACATCCATGAGATGGTAGAAACATCTGGAAGTCGCCAGGACTCAGGTGGGCACGGGAAACAGAAGGACATACCTGTTCCTCCTTATGACCAGGGAGACAAGCCCTACGACTGCTTAGCCCTCGTGGCGCATGAGAGGTCCCACACTGGCAAGAAACCATTCACCTGCCTGGACTGCAGGAAGAACTTCCACCGGAGGTCGGGTCTTTCGGTGCATGAGAGGATGCACACGGGAGAGAAGCTGTACAAATGCACAGAGTGTGGGAAGAGTTTGAGCCAGAGCTCAAGTCTTTTGGCCCATGAGGGGACCCATACGGGAGAGAAGCCATATGTGTGCACCAAGTGCGGGAAAAACTGTGAATGCACACATTTGTGTTTTACCGCAATGCCAAGGAGGAAAGACATCAGCAACGCTCTTAGAGAAGCAATTGTTGCTGCCCACGAAACTGGGAAGGGTTATAAGCCCATCTCCAAACAATTTAAAGTCCATCATTCTACAATCAGAAAGATTATTCAGAAGTGGAAAACATTCCAGACAGTTGCCAACCTTCCCAGGAGTGGACGTCCCAGCAAATTCACCCCAAGGTCAGACCGTGCAATGCTCAGAGAAATTGCAAAAAACCCAAGAGTTACATCTCAGGCTCTACAGGCCTCAGTTAGCATGTTAAATGTTAAAGTTCATGACAGTACAATCAGAAAAAGACTGAATATGCTTGGAAGGGTTGTCAGGAGAAAGCCTCTTCCCTCTAAATAGAACATGGCAGCACAGCTTAGGATTGCAAAGTTGCATCTGAACAAATCACCAGACTTCTGGAACAACGTCCTTTGGACACACGAGACCAAAGTGGAGATGTTTGGCCATAATGCACAGTGCTTTGTTTGGCGAAAACCAAACACAGCATATCAGCACAAACAACATACAAACTGTCAGGCATGGTGGTGGAGGGGTGGTAATTTGGGATTGCAGCCACAGGACCTGGGAACCTTGTAGTCATTGAGTCGACCACGAACTCCTCTGTATACCACGGTATCTTAGAATCAAATGTGAGGCCATCTGCCTGACAGCTGAAGCTTGGTCGAAACTGGGTCATGCAACAGGACAATGATCCCAAGCACACCAGTAAATCTTCAACAGAATGGCTGAAAAAGAAAAGAATCAAGGTGTTGCAATGGACCACTCAAAGTCCAGACCTCGACCCAATTGAAATGCTGTGGTGGGACCTTTATGACCTTGTTCATAAACAAATGCCAGCAAACCTCAGTGAGCTGAAGCAACATTGTGAAGGAGAATGGGCCAAAATTCCTCCACAACAATGAGAGAGATGGATAAAGTCCCACAGAAAAGAATTACTTCATGTTATTGCCGATAAAGGCGGTTTTACAAGCTGTTGAATCAAAGGTGTACTTAGTTTTTCACACATGGCTTCTACATCTTGGCTTTATTTCTGTTAAATAAATCACAATGCGTCGTATTATGTGCTGTTGTTCACCTGAGGTTGTATTTACCTGATTTTAAGACCTGCTAAGGAACATATGTTTTTTATTATGTCCAAACAAAAAACAAAACAAAAAAAACATTTTGTTGGGACGCGGGTGGCGCTGTGGGTAAAACCTCAGCGCCTAGGATGAATCCCCGCGGCGGGGTGTGTTCCCGTCGTTCGGTCCCAGCGCCTGCCAACCTAGCAGTTCGAAAGCACCCCTGGGTGCAAGTAGATAAATAGGGACCGCTTACCAGCGGGAAGGTAAACGGCGTTCCGTGTGCTGCGCTGGCTTGCCAGATGCGGCTTGTCATGCTGGCCACGTGACCCGGAAGTGTCTGCGGACAGCGCTGGCTCCTGGCCTATAGAGTGAGATGAGCGCACAACCCTAGAGTCTGTCAAGACTGGCCCGTACGGGCAGGGGTACCTTTTAAGGAACATACGTTTTTTATTATGTCCTCATATGTAAAGCCACATAATTCAAAGAAGGTGTACTTTCTTTTTCCCATGACTGTATACCTCCTTTTCTCATTGGCCGCAATCCTTTTCGGTCCCAAATCTCTTAGGATATTGTTTGCTGAGGTGGAATTCAGAGTGCTTAAAAACATCCAAATGGTTGCTCCGTATGAATAAGTGTATGGAGGAAGGGGGAAGTGGATGAGAGATTTTGGAATCAGGGCCATTGTAGACGTAAGAGTAGGTCAAGTGTTTAAGATCAGCTGTAAATGTCTCCCTCTGATAACACTCTGAAGAACCCATTTCCCAAAGCCCGCTTCCGCTGGAGGGGGTGGGAATATATTAATAACACCAACCCTTCTTTTTCACCAAGAGTTGGAGAACCCCAGGCAGAGTAGCCCTGCAGGCCTTTTTTAGTTTTTATTTATACTTTTCAAGTTTGTACATTTAATTAGTTTTACATTAACATTGATTTAACATTTCAGAGTTTGAATTCCTCCCCCCCCTTCTGCAGTTCCTTAAATTTATTTTTTAATATCTTCTACATATCCAAATTCATTTAATTTGCTCATTTACTAATCTTCTTTAAATATATACTCTTATGAAACTGCAGGTTATTACAATAATCCTGCTAATGTTTTTATCTGATTGCAATTTATCTGTAAATATTCAATAAACCATTTCCATTCTTTTATAAAAAGTTAGTTGATCTTGGTTTCTTATTCTTCCGGTAAGTTTCGCCATTCCTGCATATTCCATAAGTTTTTGTATCCATTCTTCCTTTGCTGGGACTTCTGCTTCTTTCCACTTTTGGACGAGTAGCATTTTTGCTGCTGTAATAGCATACATAAATACATTTCTATACAGTTTAGGTAGTTCTTTTTTATATAAAAAAAAAATTATTAACCAGCCAATCAAATCAAATTAAATCACATCACATAAATTCCGAATTACAAAGCCGAATTTTAAATTTTGTTGGGGGGACCCATATTTCAAGATCCAAAGGGGGATTCTGATCATCTTCTTGCTACTGCGTTAATGTCCAAATCAATCCAAATCAGTCCAAACAGAGTTCATAATTCTATCCAGTCTTATCTTGCTGTTTCCACATCACATCTTGTTCATATATTTTCTCTTTTCTCTTTATGATCTCTTTTGATAGTCTCCTTAAGCCGATAAACACCAATAATAATCCTGTGTGAATTTTCCGTTCTTCCAATCCTCAAATCGAGATGGTTTCCATATATCATCACCTTCATAGATAACATCGCTCTTTCCATCATTAATTTCAGAACTGTCATTCTTAAGTCCCACTGAGGAGTTTCACCCACAATATAAAAACAGCTCTATTTCTCTATTTCTCCTCTCAGACTTAAGTCCTCCGACAGAACTTCCCAATGGCGATGGCATTTTTAACTGCGTCATTCCAAAGCTCTTATACATTCCACACTCTTCTTAAAACATGCTTTGGTTCGAAAGTTTATCTCCACACAGCCTTAAATCCACAGCTTAAGACCTTAAAACAACAATTCTGACACGTGAGGGGAGGGGATTCTTGTTTAATCACATAAGGAAAGAAAGGAAAGTTTTTCCCCCTCCCCCATCAGTCATTTGCCATACCGTATCTTAGCGTATCTTCTCATGTTTTATTCTTGTCTTGTTTTATCAGAGATCTCTTCTGTTAGCAGTCTTTACTCCCCCTTCTTCCTTGAGATATGTGCATTCCTTCATCCAAATTGTTTCTTTTGAAGTTCTTGCAGCTAGTGGCGCGGATCAGGGACGGCGTCCAGGAGTGCCGAAATCCCACAGGAGGGCTTTGTGCCTAGTGCCCCCATCCCCACAAATTTGGGGGTGGTATAGGGCACAGCAGGCAAGGGCAGTCCCCCCCCCACCATCCTGGGGGGTGGTAGGGAAGCTAATTACTCCCATCATAGCCTCCAAATTACCTTGTGTGGGTCGGAGAGATGTTATTGTCAGCCATCTTCCGATGCGCCCCCTAGTGGCCCCCCTACAGTTTAGGTAGTTCTGTCCCTATAATTCCCAAAAGAAAAGCTTCTGGTTTGTTTTACAAAAGTTATTTTGAATATCCTGTTCAATTCCTTGTATATTATTTCCCAAGGCTTTATGCCTGGGCCTGTGGGAAATTCACCCTCCCCAGTCTGGCTACATATGAAGCACCAAAGGTTTTCCACTCCTGGTAGAAGAGAGAGTTGTTCTGAGGAAGAGGGAAACATTTGGGGGGTGAGGTGGACTAGTTGGTCCTCGTGGTCCCTTCCAACTCTTATCATTCTATGATTCCCTTAGAAGGATACTATTGGGGGGGGATGAATGGCCACCCGCCCCTGCTGAAGACGCTTCTTGGGGGGGGGGTTGGGGGTTGGAAGGACCCTTGTAATGGACGAGTCAGTCATTAAGAACATAGATAGTTGGGTGTCTGATGAGCATAGAGATAGCAAAGTGAATTGCCCACTTTGTGCAAAGGTTGGGGGTGTTCCCCATCGCCTAGATAGCATGTTGAGGCAAAAATAAATAAATCTGAATTTCACATATACTCTCATAGGATGACAGACCAGGAATGAGACCTTGGAGTCGTAGTAAATAGTTTTAATGAAGACATTGACCTAGTGTGCGGCGGCCATGAAAATGTGCTAGGGTTCAATAGGAAAGGGAATGCAAATAAACTCCAGGTACCATAATGCCATGATACAAATTGATGATGGGACCACATTTGGAATCCTGTGTACAGTTCTGGCTGGCTCACCCCAAAAAGGATATTGCAGAGTTGGAAAAGCTTCAGAAAAGGGCCGTCAAAATGATTGAGGGGATGAAGTGAGCTCCCCTTCCCATGAAGAAAGGTTGGGACTTTTTATTTTAGAGAACAGGTAAGAAAGAGGCAACATGATAGTGTAGCCTTATGAGGCTTTGCCCTCAGGTGGGAAAAATATTGCGCCTGGGAAAGGGAAGTGGGAGTCAACAGACACTCAAGGAATAGTTTCGGAGAAAAGGCTTTTATTTCTACCATCCATGAACTGGTAGAAGGAGCAAGTGTGATAAGTCACAAAAAGCATGCACGAAATTCACAGTCATGTGCACAAGCATATATACCCCTTTCCAGTTCCCTCCTCCTTTCTCCTCCGTCAGGAGTCCTCTGAGCATGAACAGAAAGCTGTCTTGGGACTATTGGGACTCTTGGCACCCTTCCCAGGAAAAGGGTTTCAGAGTGTTCAGATATGTTTCAATCTCTTGTTCTGGCATGGTTCCCGGACAGAAAGTAAGTTGCAATGTGGTTCTTTAGCAAGGCCAGAAGGCATGAGAAAGGCCTAAGAAACAATGGACTGTTCTCTACCTTTGTTACAATCTTTTTAGTTACAGCAAGCGGAATGTTTCTGATGCTTAGCTGCTGAGAAAATGATTTTGAAAAGCTTTGAGAAGCTTTGAGCCTGCTTTGGTGGGGGGTGACTTTGGGCCTAGGTGAGGTCACCTGTCCTCACCTTCCTTCAATAGAAGTTTTAAAATTATGCATGGCACGGAGAAAGTGAATAGAGAAAAGTTTCTCCCTTGTAACACTAGAACTTGGAAGATTCAGAACAGATAAGAGAAAGTAGAAATTTAGCCACCCGCGCGTTGCAAGGGTAGGGGGGTAGGTGGGGAGGAGTGGGCAGGCAAAAAGAAGTAGAAATTCACATGGCACATTGTTAATCTTTAGAACTCACTGCCACAGGAGGCAGCGAGGAACACTATCCTAAATAGTTTTAAACAGTGCTCTTTATTTATTTATTTATTTATATATTTTGCTTTTTGCAAGCTGATTGTATGCCCTCTCTTCAAAGGAATGATGTTCCCCCTGACCTTGTGATATTTGCAATCTTCTGAATAGGCCCAAATATTTACTGTCTCAATGAATACGTCTCTCTCTGTGTTGCAGTGCAATACACAAACCTTTTTTTTTAAAGAAAAGTGTTGTGGGCGGGAGAGGAAGGGGAGAAAGAAAGAAAGAAAGAAAGAGAGAGAGAGAGAGAGAGAGAAGCTGCACCGGTCTAACTCCTGCCTGCAGCCAAGAGGACCACAGCAGCAGCCGTTCAAGAGATCGGGGTGTGTGGCTGCAAAGACCCCCTCCCCTTTCCTCCCCAATGGAGGCCTGAAGCCGTTTGTCCCTTCTTTCCCCGAAAATGAGATCCCAAGGGTTAAATCAACAGAGCTGCATTTGCACAGAGAGGCCTGGACAGCTGAGAAGGAAGCTGCCCATGGCCTTTTCCTGTAAGTGATAGTAAACTGGGTGGTTTGTGGTGCTTCCTACCCCTTCGTGGATTTTAAAAAATATATATATGCATATATTTAAATATTGCTAGCCTCTGGGCAATTTGGACTGCAGAGAATTCTTGAAAAGGAGGTTACATCACCAAGGCGGCTGCTGGCTGGTGCAGGGAAAGAGAAAGAGGTGCGTTGATGGAGGTAGAGGAGGAAAGGGGCGGTTGGGGGAAAGGAGAAGCTCTCCCTGTAGAGGCGGCATTTGAAATGACACAGGAGAAGGCAGTGCGAAGGGGGAAACTGCCAACAACACCCTGGATCTCCTTCCCCTTCTGCCTGCCTGCCACCCACCAGAATGCAAACCGAGGAGGCAGAAGGGGACTAGATCCGCAGCTCTGAAACAAAAGGGTTTTTCTACCCAACTGCATTATTCTCACCGAAATTAACAGGCTAGCTCTCAGTAGAAGTAACTCTGGGATGCCATCCCTAGTTGGTATTTGGCTTCATAATAAATTCAGCAATGAATTCTGCATCCAGAGAGAGAGAGAGAGAGATCTTTATGGATTTAGCATTCTTGCATATAGTGTGACCTATTTATTTTGCAGGGCTTAGCTCCTATGCTTCTAACAGAAGCTTGCTCTGGAGAATATCTTACAGCGAAGGACGGTGGAGAGCCTGGGGCCCTCCCCCAGATCAGTCCCAGCAAGCAAAGCCAGGGATGATGGGAGTTGTAGTCTGGCAACATCTGGAGGGCCATAGCTACCCAAGCCCTGGTCTATACATATGTATTTATTTGTTTAAATGTTTGTAGACAGTCCACCCATATAAAATATCAAGGTGGTGCACAGCAGGTACTATAAAATCTAAGATCCCACGAAAATACTACTAAATGATTGTAAATATGTCTTTGCCATTGTATTTATATATCTCTTGCATTTCATTTGCGCTTTTGTATGATGCTGCCCCTGTCAGTTATTAACAAAGGGCACTGTGGAATTAAAAGAAACAATTTCACCTGCTTGTTTCAGAACGCTTTTGAGTGACGCCGCAGCGATTTTTCTGCAAAATGGAGAACTGGGTTCAGGATCGAGGGCCAGAGATCTGTGCTCAGGTTGTGGCCCTAGCAGAGGATTTCCTGCTGAGGCAGCAGGAGAAAGAGAGATGGGGCGTGCAGGTGAGAGGGAAGGAATTCACTCTCCATGGATGCTTGTCTCACAACTACATTGCAGTTTCTGAAGTTTTTTTTTGGGGGGGGGGAATTCTATCAGGGTCCCACCAAGAATTGGTGGGGATTTTTTTGGTGGGGAGGGGGGCAAGTGTATTCTGTAATATGTCATTGGACTTACCCACACTATATATTTATAGCACTTTTATACTACTCTTATTGTCAGGGTTTCCCCTAAAGACTCCTGGGAATTGTAGTTTGTTAAGGCAGGGGCAACCCAGTTGGATGGGCGGTATATAAGTAATAAATTACTGTATTGTTGTAAGGGTGTTGAGAATTGTTAGGAGAAACTCCTCTGATCCCCCTCACAGAACTACAATTTCCAGAGTTCCTTTGGAGAGAGGATTGACTGTAAAAGCTCTTGAAATCTGTAGTGTGGGTGTGCCCATTGATGCAAAAATGGTGTATTAGTGATGGATTCGTACTGGACCATCCATCATTCTGCTTTATAAACTGTCCTGTGATCCTTCCACAATGTTACCACATTATTGCTGTGTGGAGCAGGACATTTGCACTGTAAAAAGTGGGACCCAGAAACCCACACTGGAACATATGTGGTATAAAAACTTACAGGAGTTCAGCAGGAAGCTACAGGACATGCACTGATTGGAAACGACGAAGCATGCCTGCCCCAAACTTTCACCGTACTGTATTGAAATTGGGATTGTGTGTGACTGCCCTAAGACCATAATGAGTGCAAGTCAAGGACTTCTCTATATAGCAGTCCATTGCTCAGACAGAATTGCTCAGGACTTTCAGGGGTTAAAGGCACGTCAGATTTGGCTGCCTCAAAACAATTAACCAAATCAGCATCTTCTTTCTGTTCTTGGGCAAAACTATGTTTTTGGTTTTTTATAAAAGGAACCAGCAGGGCTTCATTTCTCCCCTCAGAGATGTGTTCCTCAGCTCTGTCTCCTTTGGCAACAGTAGCATTCCCCTCAGCATCGGGTGACTGTTTACCCCCCTTTGAGCAAGTAACTACAAAAGAACTCTGCACATGCTCTAAGAGATCCCATCTGATCAGCACAGCAGTAGGAATCTCCGCAGAAATAGCAACCTGCCACTTCCCTGACCAATCTTGGAACTTAACATGGATTTCTGCAACTGGTAATACCTCAGGGTGTTTCGAAATTCCTTTTAATCGCATAACTTTTCCTGGAATTATTTTGGTGGGACAGATTATCTCTGGGTGGACAATAGTGACTTGCGAACTTGTATCTTTTAACCCTAGAAATCTCCCTTCAGATTGTCATGTTTAATAGCATATCAATGTGCCACTCTAGCCTCCACCACTTCTTCAGGCTTCGGCCTATCCTGATTAGCTTGGCTCTCCTCAGCTTCTTTGATACAATAGGTTTTTTTCGGAGGGCTAATATTGACAGACTTTTCCCCTCTAGCTCTACAATTAAAACTTTTGTGGCCAAATTTTCCACATCCCCAGCATTTCCGTTCTTTGGGATTTGTATAATTTGTTTTCCACCCTTTCTCCTCAGTGAGACTGGTGTTTGCTTGGGCCTTGTCATTTTGCCCTTTTGATAATGGCCTATTTCCCTTGTCTGTCTCTGAAGATGGGTTTCCCTTTGCCTGTTGGAATTTATTTCTGTTAGTCCCCCACACTTTCCCGCCAAAACTTGGTTCATCAAACCTAGGGTCCCTTATTTCATTTATTTGGTCAGTTAGGTTAGCGGCTTCTTGAAGCGATTGAGGGTGTCTTTCCTTTATAAGATATTTTAATTGGCCGTTTATCGGTTCATAAAATTGTTCCAGAGCAAACACTTTTCTGATTTTTGGAACAGAGTCTGCCCTCTCCTGTTCTAACCACTTTGTGAGGTAGTTTGAGATTTTAGCCCCAAGCTGAGCGTATGTCTCCTCCCTCACTTTAGTCACACTTCTAAATTTCTTTCTCAGTTGTTCTGAGGTAATCCCAAACCTGGTGTATATTAGTTGCTTAAACATATCAAAATTTTTGGATTGGTCCTCTGTCATTTGAGCATAAATTTCAACTAATGCCCCACTTATCCTGGCTCTAAGTATCTTCATCTTATCTTCATCTTTCACTTGAAAATCTTGACAAGCTCTTTCAAATGATATAATAAAAGCCTCAGGGCTATCTTTTTCCTTAAACTCAGGAAAACGCTTTAAATCTACCTTCACTTGAGTTTGACTACTGGTGTTATTACTGTTATTTTGATTCTCCATAGCTGCTAATTCCAGTTTCCTCATCTCCAGCTGAAATTGCATTCTTTCACTCTCCTGCTCAGCCCTAATTCTTTCGCTCTCAGCTTTAATTTTTGCTAATTCCAATTTATATTCTTGTTCTAACTTCCACTTTTCAAAGTCTTCAGAGAATTTTGGACTTCCTGCTTCAGGTTGAATATTAGTTATATTTTCTAAACTCTGCTCTGCCCTCTGAGGATTTCCATTCTCCTCTCCTTCAGAACTTTCATAAGTTGTTTCCCTCACAGGGTTTCTTATCTTTTTGGGTGGCATATTGTGTGAGAGAGAATTATCAGTAAATTAACAAAATAAGAGAAATTTCCTCTCAGTACTGTTCCTTCTGGCTAGCTTCTCTCAAGACTCTGGTCCCAAAGTTGTACTATGGGTTTTCTCTCTAACCCTTCAAGCTTTACTTCCTCTGACCACGAGCCTAAACCCTCTACCATAACAGATTTTGCGCTCTCTTTCTCCTTGTTGTTTTGGCTTTGCGGCTTATCTTGGGTATTTTACAACTACACACTCAGGCTAGGTACTCACTTCACAGATTTACCCTTCCTCCTCCAGGTGTATTGTTTTCCCCAACACAGGCGTATCTATCTGATCCCACCTCAAGTGTATTGATTTGGATCCCGCTGCTGCCCTAGGCGCAACAATCTAAATATCCCACCACAGGGTATTGATTGGATCCCACCGGCGTATTGATGTTATCCCAACACTCGCATACCACTTTTGTGGTGGCGGGTATTGCTGTTATCCTACCGCTTGCCTACCACTTTTGTGGTCGCAGGTATTGATGTTATCCCACCGCTGCCGGCACTTTTGTGGCGATCACACAGGGTCCCCGGACGTTTGACGGCCCAAAGCTATTCCTCCAAGTAAAGTCCAAAATGCAAGCAAGGAGCCCCTAAAAACATACTCCCCAAACAACAAAATCCCCTCAAAACTCTCAATTCTTAGAAAGTAAAATTTTAAAATGAAGAGGGGCAGTGGGCCTTGGTAGGAGCCAATGGGGTATCAGTGGATGCCATAACACACCTTGGATATCTCGGTTCCAAAATATTGGAAACAGCTGGAACAGAGGGATTCATATCTAAAATTTGATTAAAACCCCTCTGTTTCTACATGAGAATAGCCCTGCTGGATCAGAGAAAAGTTCTACTCAGTACAGCATCCTGTTTCCTCTCGTGCTCAAACAGACACCACACTTTTTGTTGCTTTGAAGCTGCAGGATTCGGAAACTGGTATACTGCCCCTGAAGCTGGAGGTTCCATATGCAGCAGCCATGTTTGTCCCCACTGAAAAATATGACCTATCCCACTTTTCAGTTTTGTATTTTGATTCATACTGTGATAGCATTAGTTGGGAGAAGTGTATCATTTGGGGTCACGATTATTCATGTAAAAAGTTGCCTTTAAAAAACACACACGAGAGACACCTTTCTGTTTCTAAGCCTTTCTGCTCCTTTCTGACTCACATTTATTAATGTTTAACTGCAGGCGTTGGCCACAGACTTTTCTGATACTGAGCTGCCTCCCTCAGACACTGAGCAGGAGCAGAGCTTAAAGCAGGAAGAAGATGAGGACACGGTTTCACTCGGTAAGGATTTATTTAATTCCATGCCTGAAGGTTTCATTAGCTTTAACACCATAAAGCTCAATGGTTGGATTCATCACTTCAAGGTTTTCTGCTTCTCTCAGCAGGTGATGGAAAGGTGAGTGAGATTGAGGAGGACGACAACCTTGTGCAGGAAGATTCTGAGGCAGACGGCGCATCTCCTGGAGGAGACAACTGGGACATCCAGACGGGAGAAACATCTGGAAGCCGCCAGGGCTCAGATGGCCACAAGAAACAGAAGGACATCCCTATTCC
Source organism: Podarcis filfolensis (assembly GCF_964270895.1). Taxonomy (NCBI): domain Eukaryota; kingdom Metazoa; phylum Chordata; class Lepidosauria; order Squamata; family Lacertidae; genus Podarcis; species Podarcis filfolensis. The sequence goes on from NC_139605.1 coordinate 10,087,097, forward strand.
GCCTTATGACCAGGGCCCCTGGGATCTGAAAGAGCCCAGGATCCGGGCAAGGATCTACAACTATGGGGGGTTGAAGATGTGCATGGACTGTGGGAAAACCTTCAAGCAGAGTTCAAGCTTGTACAGGCACCGGAGACTTCACACTGGAGAGAAACCGTACAGCTGCCCAGAGTGCGGCAAAAGTTTCAGCCGGAAGTCCCACCTCATTGCACACGAGAGAACCCACACAGGGGAGAAGCCCTACGACTGCGCAGAGTGCGGCAAGAGCTTCAGCCGGAAGTCCCACCTAATCACGCATGAGAGGATCCACACAGGGGAGAAGCCATACAAATGTGGGGAGTGCGGGAAATGCTTCAGCCAGAGCTCAGCCCTCGTGGCTCATGAGAGGTCCCACACCGGTGAGAAACCCTTCACCTGCCCGGACTGCGGGAAGAACTTCCACCGGAGGTCGGGCCTTTCAGCGCACGAGAGGACCCACACAGGAGAGAAGCCGTACAAATGCACAGAATGTGGGAAGAGTTTCAGCCAGAGCTCGGGCCTTTTGGCCCATGAGAGGACCCATACTGGAGAGAAGCCATACCGGTGCACCGAGTGCGGGAAAAGCTTTTGCGAACGCACAGCTCTCGTTAGACATTTGAGAACCCACACGGGAGAGAAACCATACACGTGTGCAGAGTGTGGGAAGAGCTTCAGCCAGAGCTCGGGTCTCCTGGCACACGAGCGCACCCACACAGGGGAGAAACCGTACAAATGCTCCGACTGTGGGAAGAGCTTTGGGCACCGCTCTGACCTTCTACGACATCAGAGAATCCTCAAAAGAGGGAAGCCATATAAATGCTCCGAGTGTGGGAAATGTTTTGGCCGGGGCTCCGATCTCCTCCAGCACCAGCAAATCCACACAGGGGAGAAGCCATATAAATGTTCCCAGTGTGGGAAGTGTTTCAGCTGGCGGTCAAACCTTATTAAGCATGAGAGAATCCACACAAAGGTGAAAACTTACAAATGTATAGCCTGAGTGCAACGTCTCCTGTCCTAAGACATGAAAGAATCCACACAGGCTGGTTGTGGTACTAAAGGCTCCAGCTGTGAAATCAGCTGCAGGCAGAAAGTGCTGAATGTCAATAAATGTGATTTGGGGGGGGGGGAGGATCTAAAGGAAAGTGGGGAAGAGAAACCCTCATTGGAGGAGCAGCTTCAGCACTGGGTTGTGCATTATTAGAAGTCAGAGAATCGATGCTGGAGAAAGGAATGTATCCTTTGCCCTGGCTAACCTGGAATTTCCCATCCATATCTCCCAATGGTGTAATTTCCAAAGAGTCTGGTACAGTTGCTGGAAACGGTAGTAGAATTGTAAAACTGGTAGTAATTGTCAGTCCCTTTGCCCCCAGCTCTTAAAATTCTGTTCCAAGTCCTAGTCTAGAAATGTTCTTGATACAACATATTTTAATATTAATGGTGGGAAAATTCCACTACTGTATACTCATATATATATATACACACACCTCCTTTTCTTGTTGACTGCAATCCTTTTCAGTCCCAAATTGCTTAGGGTATTGTTTCCTGAGGCAGAATTCAGAGTGCTTCAAAACATCCAGACAGTAGCTTGGTGTGAAGAAGTATATTGGCGGGCGGGGGAAATGGGCGAGAGATTTGGGAATCAGGACCATTCTGGATGTGGAAATGGATGGAGTGTTTAAGATCAGTTGTGATAACACTGTGGAAAACCCAAGCACTCTTCTGCTGAAGGGGAGAAATTTTCATAACACTAACCCTTCTTGTTACCAGGGGTTGGACAACCCCAGCAGCGTGGCTCTTCAAGACTTTATGCCCTCGGAACATTCACCCTCTCCAGCCGCACTTGTTACAGACCCTGCTCTGCATTTTCCTTGAGTGTTTTCGTGTGTCCTTGAACTCTGACCGTGATTCTTGCTTGCCTAGACAGAGGATACAGAGAGGGAAGGTGCAGATGGAAGACATTGCTCATTTACGTTGCAAGGTAACACAGCAGTTTACCCAGATGCATCCAGTGTGTCACTCTTTTGGGGGAGGGATCCAACTGCCTACAGTAAATTTAGGTTTGCACAATGAAAGTGGATTTAAGCACTCTGGTGCCCGAGAACAGGAAACCCATGTCTTTAAATTTTAAGAAAGAGACTTTGGTGAGTTAGGAAAGTGAAGAGGAAAGGCGCTGAAACTTGTGGGATGATTGAATCATTAACAGGAAGACATTAATGAAACAAATCAGGACAAATGCTCATTGTCATCTAGCCCCTGTTATTAAATCCAAAGTAAAAAATAAGAACATATGAAATGCCTGCAGGATCCGGCCAGTGGGCCATCTAGTTCAGCATCTTGCCCTCACAGTGGCTGACAAGATGCCTGTGGGAAACCAGCAAGTGGGATTTGAGAAGAAGAGCACTCTCCTCTCCTGTGGTTTCCCCCAACTGGTGTTTAGAAGAATTACTTTTTCCAACTGTGGAGACAGAGCATAGCCATAATAGCTAACAGCCCTAGGGATCCCTCTCCTCCATGAATTTGTCTAATCTTCTTTTAAAACCATTTAGGACAGTGCCCATCACTGCCTCCTCCAAAGAGAGCCAGTGTGGTGTAGTGGTTAGGAGCAGCAGATTCGTAATCTGGGGAACCGGGTTCGCGTCTCCGCTCCTCCACATGCAGCTGCTGGGTGACCTTGGGCCAGTCACACTTCTCTGAAGTCTCTCAGCCTAATCACCTTGTGGGGGAGGAAGGGAAAGGAGAATGTTAGCCGCTTTGAGACTCCTTCGGGTAGTGATAAAGCGGGATATCAAATCCAAATCCAAACTCCTGTGGGAGGGAGTTCCATAGGTTAACTACGCGCCATGTGAATATGTACTTTCTCTTATCTGTCCTGAATATTCCAATCTTGAGGTTCAAGTTCTAGTGCTACAAGGCAGAAACTTTTCACTATTCACCTTCTCCAAGCCATGCATCATTTTTAAACTTCATGTTGCCTCTTTCTCACCTGCTCTCTAAACTAAAAAGTCCCAACCTTTCTTCACGGGAAGTGGGGCTCCCTCCATCCCCTCAGTCATTTTGGTGGCCCTTTTCTGAAGCTTTTCCAACTCTACAATATCCTTTTTGAGGTGAGCCAACTAGAACTGTACACAGGATTCCAAATGTGGTCCCATCATCAATTTGTATCATGGCATTATGATAGGGACGCGGGTGGCGCTGTGGGTAAAACCTCAGCGCCTAGGACTTGCCGATCGTATGGTCGGCGGTTCGAATCCCCGCGGCGGGGTGCGCTCCCGTTGCTCGGTCCCAGCGCCTGCCAACCTAGCAGTTCGAAAGCACCCCCGGGTGCAAGTAGATAAATAGGGACCGCTTACTAGCGAGAAGGTAAACGGCGTTTCTGTGTGCTGCGCTGGCTCGCCAGAGCAGCTTCGTCACGCTGGCCACGTGACCCGGAAGTGTCTGCAGACAGCGCTGGCTCCCGGCCTCTAGAGTGAGATGAGCGCACAACCCTAGAGTCTGTCAAGACTGGCCCGTACGGGCAGGGGTACCTTTACCTTTATTATGATACCTGGAGTTCATTTCCAATCCCTTTCCTAGTGAACCTTAGCATGGAATTTGCCTTTCTCACGGGCACCACACACAGGATCAACAACTTCATTAAGCATTTTACTACGCCCGAAGGTCTCATTTGTGGTCTGTCACCACCAGTTCCGACCCCATGGGTGTGTATGTGAAATTCCTGAGAACACCACTCTTCTCTGAGATGCTCATTCTCCCTGACAGTGGGGAGTTATAATAATGAGAGTGGGACACAGCTATAACATCCCAGAAGACCTTGTATACCAACCTCTTAGCTTTTCCGGCCAAGAGTTGTTGCCTCAAGGCAATAAGCATGTTCCCGGAGAGTCAGGAACTCGTTGCACCTCAGACACACCTATGACTTCTGTTTAAGAAGCAAGATAGTCATACATGTGACAGGCACTGCAAAATATTTGAGATATTTTTGGGCCCAAAGGCGCATTTGGAAATCACAAGGAACTGCTACGGCAACACAAAATACCTGTCCTAAAAGAAAACTGGAGATGCTCAGGCACCGCCATCCTTCAAACACTCCAAAACCTGGATACAAAAAAATGTCACACGCAGAGAGGACCCTCAACAAAACAAAGGAGAACATGCCAATAAAGATAGTAAAAGATAATAATAAAGATAGTAATTAAAAAATTGAGACAGGCAGGGAGCATTGACAGCGGTGATACAGTGGTATCTGAGAGTGCTGTGGCACTCACAGGTGCCACACTGATCCAATATGTATTTATTTTGATTTGTGATCCACCTTTCACCATAAGGTCCCAGCACAGAACACAACAATGTAAAATGCAGTATTTTGTCTTTCTAGTCTGACTGGTAGTGGCTTTCCAGAGTTTCTGATGGGGCTCTCCACCCTACTTGGCAGATGCTGGGAAGTGAACCTGGTACCTTGGTGTTCTAACCACAGAGCTACATCCTCTGTCACCTCTCCCCACATGGGCCCATTTGTATTCGGTATTCTTACAAACTATACAAGTGGGATCCATGGGAGATAGACAGGGCTGCTGCCCACTTGGGTGAGTGTGATATGGAAGAATTTTTCTAAAAGAGTTTTGCGGAGGGAAGAGGGCAGAAGATCTATGCGTCTATTCATCTAGAAGTCAGCTTTCTTACATGCCCTTCACCGTAAGGTCCGAGGGCAGGTTACAGCAACAGAAAAGGCAATTATAAAAACAGATACTGTACAACGAGAAATTACATATAAAAACAGGGAAGTACATAAATCCACGCTTGCAACACTCCCAGCCTGCCATGCCCCCATTTCCTCCAGCACCTATAAAAATTTGGATGAATATAAATAAAAATAATAAGGATGACCCCATCAGCATGAGAAATTAACAATATGGGCCAACCCAAAATTAAAAATTGGAAATCAAGTAATAATTTGGCAAAATTGGATGAAAAAAGGTATTTTGACATTGAATCAATTAATTGATTATATTCCAAATTTTTGGAATATAAGACTTTGCAAGTAAAGTATGGATTAACCAGTGCAACACAATGGCAATACATCCAATTGAAACATACGTTGGAAAGGCAGTTTGGCCTGACGCTATAGCAGCATCAGAAACACCTATGCTGCTACAAGATTTAATTTCTGCAACAAAAACAAAAAACTCTACACTTGCACTATATAAAACCCTACTCAACAGGAAGAAATATGATTTAGAATATGATAGACAAAAATGGAGTGAAGAGTTAGGGGTACACATAAGAAATGATATATGGGAGTCAAGTATAAAATCAACAGAAATAGCCTCTGTGGATCTAAGACTAAGACTTATTCAAGAAAATAATATTCAGAGTCCACTGGACTCCAGCAAAACTATACCAGAAGAAAATAACAAGTGCAGACAACTGCTGGAGACGTGGGAGTAAAAATGTGAACTTTAATCATATGTACTATGATGATTAACTGCCCGATGATAAGATCACTTTGGTGCGAGGTGAGGATTGTTATTTAGGGGAATTGAATTGAATTCTAAATTATATTCCGGAAACGTGGGAGATTTCAAGCGATCAAAAAAAATGGATGTACCGTACTATATTAGAAGCAAAAAAACTTGTTTTGATGAATTTGAAGAGCTGCAAAAAGATTCCATTGAGCACATGGATTGATAATATGGACAGATTAGCTACATATGAACGAATTGCATGTCAATGCAAAATAAGAATGGATAAATATGAAGAAATCTGGAACGAATATTTAAGCAATAAGGCGGATAGTGGCGGGACAGGGAGAGGAGAGAGAGGTGGGAAAATATTGTTAATAAAGGTGTAGCCATAGGTATATCAGTGTACTCAAATCTCACTTGTCAAATTGTGTTATTACGGTTTTTGTTGTATGTGTCTTAAAAGGAAAAAAAAAACCTGAGTACAAAAAGTACACTCCCCTCCCAACAGTGCGCAGAAATGGATTCAAAGGCACATTGCCTCATACTGTCGTGGTGGAGCATAGCCCTCTTGGCCCTTTAGCTGTTTATAGCCTCCTCCTGCCTCCATGAATTTGTCTAATCCTCCTTTAAAGCTATCCAAGTTGGTAGCCTCCATTACATCTTCCAGGACCAAATTCCATCGTTTAATGTGCTGTGTGAAGGAGTAATGCACTCTGCACCCCCCATCAGATCAACCTCTGTAGGTGATGAACATCATAGAAGTGTAGATTAGGAAGATGTCCCAAAGGCCATCTGGTCCAGTCCCCCAAAACGCAGGAAGTAAACAATCCCCAATGGGTGGCCACCCATAGTGGCCTTATTTCCGAGTAAAGAGGACTAGGCTTGCATTGTCTCATCACTAACCACAGAGTAGAGTCCTTACGCACTGTTGCATAGTTAAAAGTGCATTGTGTGTGTGGGGGGGGGAACTGTTGTAAACGCTGAAAGAGTTAATCACAGAGAGCAGTTCGAGCCTAGAAAGGCCCATGGAGGGGAGAGACGGTAGAAGGTGGGACTTAAGGCAAGTAGAGCGGAGATGGTCGGGTTTTCCTTCCTTGGGGCGATGGGTCGAGTGTGCGCGGAGTTTCAATTCCTAGAAGGGCCGGCAATGCAAAGGCTGCAAACAGCAGGTGAGTTGAAACGGGGGAGAATGAGAGATCGGGATTCAGGGGCAGGAGAAATTGAGCAACTTTGGGGGGAAAGAGAGACTCCCCATCCAGGGTTTTCATTGCAGCTGTTCCCAGGGGAGAGCGTCCTCCGTGTCGCTCATTCCGCTTAGGGCGGTGCAGAAAAAGGGAGAGGGGGAAAGAGGACGCAGTTAAGAGATTTGGGGTCGGGAAGAGGTCAGGATGGATGCAGCCTTGTTCCGGACGGGCGAAGGGAAGGGCTTTTTTCAGACGTTGATACACTGGCATTCAGTACCACCGCGAGATGTGGCCGTGGGTCACAAATCGAAAACGGGTTGGAAAAGGGGAGGTCACGGAGCACAAGGCTGTGGTTATGCACCAGAAGGGCTGGAAGGGGAACCCCGAGGGTCATCTAGTCCGACCCCTCCCCCCTGCAGTGCAGGAATCCTGCCCACAGCCATCCCCAGATGGGCTCGAACTGCCAGCCTTCTGGATTCATTGCGCCTCTTGAGGGCCCAGTTGGCCACTGTAGGAAACGGGATTCTGGGCTAGACGACCCTGCTAGGTTCTTCTTGTGTCTTGACTCTCATAGGCAGCAAAGGGAAGAATCTCACCAGGGACCAGGGGTGCAGGTGCTCGATGGTTGCCATTGTGGCAATTACACTTTGCACAGTTGTGAGGAAGTTTTCCCCAGGATGTTTGACCCTTTTTAATAGTTCTCTTTTCCCTCCTAGAAATACAACAACAAAAATAATTATGAAAGGCATAGTTTAAAAATAGCATATGACTTTTACCTGGTGTACCTGCTCTTGTCAGATTGAATGTACAAGGCAGGCAGGTGATACCTATGTTACTGAAACATATGAATTTGTATTCGAGACTAATAATTATCTGAGGCAGACAACAAACAGCATAACAGAGTGTACTTGCTGATCTAACAGTTAAGTCTCCCTCAACAGTTATTAACTGAACTAACAGAAAAATCTGCCTCAGACGTATGACATCACAAGATTCTACAGCATTAACCCTTTGCATAGTATTTTGAATGCACCATTCCCACAGGCATGGGGGGGTCCCTGCTAAAGGTGCAGCCTCATTGGGGATAACGTGTGTGGCGGGAAGGGGGGGTAGTGGTATCTCATAAGTTATTATTAACCAAGTCCAACTTCCACTCGAATGGTTTTCCTAAACCCTTACTGCTGTCACCATTTAATAGCACTTCTACCTTTTACCTCCTTAACTTACCAATAACCCTGGTAACTGTGGGATGTAGGCATGGTAAGAAGCCAACCAAATAGAGTTACTATGTTTAACAAAGATAATTAGATTTATTATGTGGTTACTTTGATTTGGTACTATCTCTTTAAATGACCAAGCTCTTTGTTGCTGTCACATGAAATGCCAACAGCTTATTTTATATGAGCGTAAGACAGCTTTGAGGAAGCAGTTACCTTACTAAAATTATTTTGCCAGGTTGCCTCTTTTTTCTCCTTGTCAGTTAAACCTCACTAATAGTATAAACAATTTTTATTTAAAAAAAAATTCCTTCCAGTGGCACCTTAGAGACCAACTAAGTTTGTTATTGGTATGAGCTGGGCTTTTGTGGAAGCCCCTGTTTCAGCTCTCTACTCACCTATTGATGCACAAGTCTGTTTTTGCTATCCTGTCTGGGAATCTCCCTTGGCTCCCATACCAGATGTTAGATCCTAGCATCCTAAACTGCCTCAGGTATTCCCCCCCCCCAGCAAGTCTTCAGCTGCTCTGCCTTCCTTCCTTCCTTCCTTCCTTCCTTCCTTCTCTTCCTCATCTGTCTTCTTCTGGCCATTCTCTGCCAGCACCAACCAATTAACTAAATCTGCTGACCAACTTCCAGCCAGATATATATACTCTTCTTCTGGCCCCTTTGATCTAACCCCAGCCAATCACATTGTCTAACTGAGAATTCTAAAGCTGCAACCACCAATCAGAATATGCATGCATTCTATCCTTCATTTGCATCCTGAGAATTCGAACTCAGCTGTCAGTTAAGGAATGCCAGTGTCAGTTACAATTAAACCAGCTTTCACCTGACCAGAAAGAAGACTTCCCCCGTCAAACACATTGCAATGTACATTATAATACAGCTGACAGAATACGTGACACATTACTCATTAAAATAAAGTTTAAACGCACAGGATTTCTTCACAACCCGCAAGAACGCATTCTCAGTGGCAACTCCACATTTGTGGAATTGTCCCTAGTGAGGCATACTTGTCTCCCTCACTATTAACTTTGAGGAGGCATTTGATGACTGAAATATATTGTTCCTGGCAACCTTGAAATTATTAACTAGAAGGACATTGGACTGCTTTTAAATGTTTCTAGGTGTTTTTAATTATTGTTAAATGATTTCAATCTGTTATTTTATTTTATTTTTAATTATAATGTTTTCCCATTTTGCTTTTTGCTGCCCTGGGCACTTTAGGGAGGAATGAGGAGATGGAAGCTGCCTTAGACCAAGTCAGACCATTGGTCTATCTTGCTCATTATTGTCTACACTGAGTGGCAGCTACTCCCCAGGGTTTCAGACAGGTGATATTCCTAGCAGCAGTCTTTTGTATGCAAGGCCTCTACTCCATCACTGAGTTATGGCCCCAGTTGTATACTGATGCATTGATTAATACATGGGGCTGTTTGGTTTTCTTGTGCTTTGCCCTTTCCAGAGCTGGAGGTAGAGCAAGAAATAAAAATGAAGGACCAGGACCCTGCAGGGCCAGAATCTTGAAAGAGTTTGAAGTCAGAAGTCAAAGAGTCTCATTTCCTGACAGCTGGGACCAGAGGGGAATTTGTGACTCGGCCGCTTCTGCGGCATATTAAGCAAGATCTGGAGGGGGAGCATTTACGGAACTGGGATGTTCGGTGGAAAGCATATTTGAAGACAATGGAGTCCCCACTGGTCCCCCGTTCAAGGGAGAATAGGAAGCCATTCCCGGGCTCCCTTGTTGCAGTAGCTGATGACACCCATGGGACTGAAGGAAAGGAAGCAAGCCTCCGTCAAGCCCAAGAAGCCTCAGGAAGCCTCTATTCTCTTGTGAAAGTGAAGGAAGAGATTGTGGACAAAGGCGCCATCATCCAATTCTGCTACCAGGAGGCTGAGGAACCTCGCCAGGTACGCAGTGTTGGGCATGATCAGGGCTGTCTCCTGGTTTGAGAGGGCTCTTGGTCAAATGTTCTCTGGTGGACCCGCTCGTAAGACCCCTCCTGAATCAGGCCAAAGTCCTGAATTTTATTACAGGCCTCTGGCTTTTGTGCTCACAGTGGCCCTGCAGATACTTCTGGGAATCCCACAAGCAGGTTATGAGCACAGCAGCTCTCTTCCCACACAGGTGGGCCTCATTTCTTACCAGACAGATTCTGGTGCTAGCTGTGATACCGCTATTGTCAGAGGCCGTGTGTATTCTGAATCGCTAGAATTCACAGGGGGGGGGGGACTTCGGCCTGATCCATCAGGGCTCTTCTTATGTTCTTAGATGTGCTTCTGCAAGAGATAAAGTGTTGCTAATTTCCCTGGTAGGGAGGCTCTACAGTTTTGGTGCCAGGAGTCAGAGGAACCAACCCCCACGGCAGGTTGCCAGGAATAAGACAAGGGAAAGTCCTTACCATCTGCTTTTATTCAATATTTACAAAGAGAGAGTTGGGAATGCAGCCTCCTGGTGTTGTCCCAAGAGAATTTCCACCCGCTTTTTCTCCCTCTTCCTCATTCGTCATCTCTTTTACAGGTGACACTAAGGGCCCTTTGCTTCTGAGCCCTTTGCTCTCCTACTTTTAAGGCTTGCTGGGTTCTGGGAGATGGTGGGTCTGGAATGCTTTCTAGTGATAACATGTCAGCCAGCTGCTCCAGCTCTGCCTCCGCCTCTCCCATTATTTCCCAACTTTTCCCCTTATCTTCCTCTGAGCTGTGACCTCCCTCAAACCCGTGTTGTAATTCTGAACTGTCTTCTTCTCTGGAAGGGCAGGCTGGGGAGGTGGTCTCCACCATTCCTCCTCTGCCCAGTCCCTGACAAAAGGACCTGTCGAACAGCACCTCTAATGATGTCGGCATGCATAGTGGGATTTGCGACATCCCTTCCCTTCCTGCAGTCCCCCACATTCTACTCTCAAAATCAGTGCCAGAGGGTTGGTGTGCCCTTTGGTACAGTATGGGAAGGAGCTGCTGTTTAGGGTGGTGGGATGAGGAGAATCAGCAAAAGATTGCCTTCCTTGTTCTGTTGACAGATGCCTCTGCAGGATCAAATAGCCTCCTTCTGTTGGCATGAGACACAGCACTAGACTTAGCGTATTGGGAGTTCCACAATTGGCAACCTTTGAATTACACGTGATCTGTGCTCTTTATCAGCTTGCAGAGACTCCTTACTTGGAGGTTTTTAAGCAGACGTTGGGTGGCCATCTATCATTGATGCTTTAGCGGAGATTCCTGCATTGGACTACAGGAGGAGGTCTCTACCAACTCTACAATTCTGTGATTCTATCTGATGGTGATATCATTCTCCTCTTACTGTTTTCAGGGACCCAAGCCTTTAAACGATGTGGCTGTTAATCTCCCCAAGTCAAAGCAGGTACCATTGGACATAGTGAAGGTGGAGCCTACCATGGAAGTCGAGCAGGAAGCTGACAGGGAGGCCAACTTGCTAGGTAAGTGTTACTGTCTGAACAGTTGAGCCCAGAGGAAGGGAACCTGCTGTGGCCTTCCAAATGCTGTTGGGTCTCCAGCTCCCTTCTGCCGCAGCCACTGTAGCCAGTGACCAGGGATGAAGGGAGTTGGAGTCCAGCAAGTTCTGGAAGGCAACTGGTTCCACATCCCTGTTTTGGGTGTGTTAGGCCTGGTTCTGACACAGACTCTTCCGGACAAAGTAACAGCAACCAGTGCTATTCCCCCAGTAAAGGCGTAATATGTGCATGTCCAATTTCTCCTCTCAATAACCTGGCCACAGCTTCTGGACCAGCCACAAGGGAAACCCCCACTGTAGTTGTCAAGTTGTGAGGTTCAATATAATTATTGTTGTTGTTGTTGTTGTTGTTGTTGTTGTTATTACCCCACCCATCTGGCTGGGTTTCCCCAGCCACTCTGGGCGGCTTCCAACAAAATATTAAAAATTCAATAAAACATCAGACATTAAAAACTTCCCTAAACAGGCTGCCTTCGGATGTCTTCTAAAAGTTAGATAGTTATTTATTTCCTTGACATCTGAAGGGCGGGCGCCACAACTGGGTAACTAAAGCACACAAATGAAATAAAGGCTCTTTTCATTTCTAGCGTGGAAGAATGAGGAGACAGAAGAATCCGAACTCTCAAGCCTTGGAAGAAGATGGTTGAGCACAACCCAAGAGAGAGACTTCCAGAATGCTGAGCCAGAAGAGACCCCTGGATGTCAGTTGGACCCAGAAGAATACTGTGGGAAGCATCCGGAGAAGGCAGCCGAAGAGGTGTCTTTCTGTGAGAGGGGTGATAGACGACTGTCTCAAAGTACCTTCCAAAATGGAAGCCACAGCAGGCATAGGAGGAAAATGAGAGCCACGGAGGGCAGCAGAAATCTCTGCCAAAACACTGACTCCCTTGAAAGTATGGAAGTAGAAAGGGAGGGCAAGCCTTATGCATGTGTTTACTGCGGGAGAAGTTTCAACGAGAGTTCGTCGTTAATTATACACCAGAGAGCCCATGTGGGAGAGAGGCCCTACAGATGTTCAGATTGTCACATGGATGACAAGCCATACAAATGCTCGCACTGTGGGAAAAGTTTCCACAGCAACTCTCACCTCCGAGCACATACGAGAATCCACACTGGGGAGAAAGCCTTCGACTGCACTCACTGCGGAAAGACTTTCGGCACTAGCTCACATCTGAAGAGGCATGTTCGGGTGCACACCGGGGAGAGCCCTTTCACGTGCACCGAGTGCGGGAAAAGCTTCACTCAGAAGCCGTCCCTTATTAAACACAAGAGAACCCACACGGGAGAGAAGCCTTACGAATGCCCTGAGTGCGGCAAGAGCTACCGGGATAGCTCTTGCCTGCTGAGGCACATCAGGGCCCACACAGGTGAGAAACCCTATCAGTGCTCAAGGTGCGAGAACCGGTTCATCCAGAGGTCGGATCTCATCCGGCATGAGGGGACGCACACCGGAGAGAAACCATACGAGTGCTCAGTGTGCGGTAAAGCCTTCAGTCAGAAAGGGTCACTTATGAAACACGAGGGCATGCACACGGGGAAGAATCTCTACGAATGCTTGGACTGTGGGAAGAGTTTCAGCCGGAAACAATCCCTGGTTAGGCACAAGAGGACTCACGCGGGAGAAAGACCGTACAAATGCACTGTTTGCTGCAAAGGTTTCAGCACTGGTGCTTACCTGGCAATACATGAAAGAGTGCATACTGGGGAGAAGCCATACAAGTGCTCGGAGTGCGGGAAAAGCTTCTGTCGGAAACCATCCCTCGTTACGCACAAGAGAAGCCATACGGAAGAGAAGCCGAATGGCTGCTCGGTGTAAGGCCTCATCTGCACCAGGCCTTTAAAGCAATTGAACGGTTTTGCCACAAAAAATCCTTGGAACTGTAGTTTGTGAAGGGTGCTGAAAGCTTTTAGGAGGCCCCTAATTCTCCTCGCAGGCCTCAGATTCCCAGAGTGGCTTTAAAAACAGGTCCCTTTTCCCAGGGAACTCTGGGAATTGTAGCTCTGTGAGGGGAATAACTCTCAGTCAGCACCCTTAATAGTTTCCAGGGTTCTTTGGGGGAAACCGTGGCTGGCAAAGTGGAATAAGAGTGCATTAAATGTCTGGGGCCTAAGGTACAGATTGGAAACCATGGCCCTCCAGATGGTGCTGGACTCCCATTTCTTTTGGCTACGCTGGCTGGAGCCAAGGGGAGATGGGAGGCCGTGTGCCTCTGAATGGCAGTTGCCTGGAATCGCAGGTGGAAAGAGTGCTGTTATGCTCGGGTCCTGCTCGCGGGCTTCCCAGGGGAATCTGGTTGGCCCCCTGAGAACAGAATGCTGGACTACATGGGCCTTTGGTCTCATCCAGCAGGGCTGTTACGTTCTCATGAGTTGGGAAGCTCCCTATTTCAGCTTCGAAGGGGTGGGAGAAGTTTCAGTTTCATTCCAGAGCCTATGGAACACAAAAATAACCACCTGGGAAGAGGGCTGAGTTAATAAACGTGTCCCGAGGGAGAGACAATTCTCTTGTCTGAGAAGTTTCTGTAGCTGTCAGAAAATTCACATTTATTTCACCAAGTGGGCCAAAGCCCTTCCTGAACAGGAATAATATTGGGTACTGAAAACTGAAGGGATTTTAAATAGGAAAGAAACCCCCTGAATGTGAGAATATCCCCATCTGGGCAGATCGCATTGGAAATAAGCCAGACAGGAGGCATCACGGTTCAAATACACATACTAGTCATGGAAAGGCAGTTGAGGAGGGCATGTAGCAGGACCAGTGAGGGGTGTGGCCTGGGAGAAGGGGTGTGGCCTCGGTGGCATTCCAAGGGTCATACAGGGAGACCTAGCTGGAGGGCCAAAGTTTGTTCCTGGCTCTGAGGTTCCACATCCCTGACCACTGATCCTGCTAGCTAGGGGTGATAGGAGTTGTAGCCCCAAAACAGCTGGAGACTCTAGTTGGGGAAACCCTGATTTAGATTCTCTGCTATCGGTGTATCCTCAAAATTTCACTGGGCTTCTCTCAATCTCAATCTCTGTGTGTCTCTCCATCTTGATAGTTCTATTGTCCTCCAATCTCCCTTTCCTTCTCTCTAATCTTCCCCTATTTAGTACCCTCCAGAAGTTCTCAGACTACAACTCCCAGCAGCCCTGATTACTGGCCATGCTGGCTGGGGATGATGGGAGTTGGAGCCTAAACGTATGCTGCCGCCAGAAATGTTTCCAAATCCACTACAGTGGTACCTCGGGGTTAAGAACTTAATTTGTTCTGGAGGTCCGTTCTTAACCTGAAACTGTTCTTAACCTGAAGCACCACTTTAGCTAATGGGGCCTCCTGCTGCCGCCGCACCGCTGGAGCACGATTTCTGTTCTCATCCTGAAGCAAAGTTCTTAACCTGAGGTACTATTTCTGGGTTAGCGGAGTCTGTAACCTGAAGCGTATGTAACCTGAAGCGTATGTAACCCAAGGTACCACTGTATCTCTTTCTTAGCAACATCGCTCTCTCCTGATTTCTCAAGGCTTGAAATGTCATAGCACGCCACTCCGGCACCAATCATTCTCCTGTTTACACTTCAGCTCATATTTGGGGCCTGCAGATGCATGGAATGTGCTAGAACACAAAATGCCTCGCCAGGACAGCTGCCAGCTCTCGATTAATAATCAACAGAATATATTGCTAAAGTTTACCTATTTCCATCTGCCCAGACCACCTTTCAGGCCTAGGTCCCAGGAAGCAACTGAACAAACCAAATGTTAAAAATAATAATACTTAAGTTACCACTTTGCCATAACTGCCTTGCAAGAGACGTTGACCATGAGACTAGCTCCCTCTCCCCCTGCCAACTCTGGCCAGGGATGAGTGAGGTAGCCGAGCACCAGAACCAGCGTGGCCTAGTGGTTAGTGCAGTGGTTCTCAAAAGGGTGTGGCACACCACACTGGTGTGGCAGGAAAGGGTGGCAAGTGTGGTAGGAATATTCAAGGACAGTCAAAGAAACATTTAAACTTTTCATGGTAGTATAAAATATAAAGAACAGACTATAAAGAACACACAATGCTGTTTTTAATTGAGCAGAAAAATGTTTGGAGTGGCCAGTTTTGACATATTTTTATTCTGAAAGTGCGGGTCAGTCACTGAAAAGTTTGAGAACCACTGGATTAGAGTATCTGACTGGGAGATGGTTCAAATCATCACTCGGCCATGAAGCTCTCTGGGTGACCGTGGGTCAGTCACTTCATCTCAGCCTAGCCCAGTGGTTTTCAACCAGTGTGCCGTGGCACCCTGGGGTGCCTTGAATGATGCTTAGGGGTGCTGTGGGCAACACTGCCTCTGTCCCTCTTTCCTTCCCTCCCTCCTCTGATGCCCTCTGGAGTCTCTGCCTCCCAAAGGCTTGCACAGCTGTTTGTTGCAGCAGCCTGGCTACAAGCTCCCCAGGCGAATAGTGCCTCAGGGGCTGGCCAGGGGGTGCTTCCTAGGCCTCTGTAGGGCACTGTGAGAAGCCACCTCTCTTTAGGGGGGGGGACAGCTCAAAGACAAAATGTGGCAGCTATAGCTGCCCAGAGGACTCCCAAGGAGAAGGGAGAAGATAGAAGGCTGAGGCAATGCTCCACAAGGGAGGATTTGAAAAGGGGTGAGGGGCTGCCAGCTCTACAGGCAAGGGGTGACACAACTGGGCTCCTGAGCCCCACAGGGGTGCCGCAGAAATATGTAGTTGGTTGAGGGAGCCATGGACCCAAAAAGGTTGAAAACCTCTGGCCTAGCCCACCTCCATGGCCAGACTGCCTCTGTGGCTGGTGAGGCAGTCTCCTCAAGCGACAGGCTGGGGGGCAGCTGGGAAAGGTGGCAGTCCAGCCCCACAAGAGTGTGCTGCTCGCTGCCTCCTATGCTTGTTGCCCTCTTCCTCCAAACCCCTTGTTCCTCTCCAGCCTCTTTTTTTCCTCCCTTGCTACCTTCAGCATCGGGACGTGGGTGGCGCTGTGGGTTACACCACAGAGCCTAGGACTCGCCAATCAGAAGGTCGGCGGTTCGAATCCCCACTCTCATTGCTCGGTCCCTGCTCCTGCCAACCTAGCAGTACGAAAGCACGTCAAAGTGCAAGTAGATAAATAGGGACCCCTCCGGTGGGAAGGTAAACGGTGTTTCCGTGTGCTGCTCTGGTTCGCCAGAAGCGGCTTAGTCATGCTGGCCACATGACCCGGAAGCTGTATGCCGGCTCCCTTGGCCCATAGAGCGAGATGAGCGCCGCAACCCCAGAGTCGGTCACAACTGGACCTAATGGTCAAGGGTCCCTTTAGCTTTTTACCTCCAGAATGCCAGGGCTTCCCTGGGCCACCATCAGTTGCCTCAGGTGGTGGTGAAGGAGGAGCAGCCGCCATGCCTACCTCACAGGGTCATTGTGGGGATCAGAGGAGGCGGAGAACTCTGCACACCACCTCCTTGAGCCTCTGGGTGTGGTGTGATATAGACACAATAAATAAATAAAATTATCGCCACCCTGTAGACACCTATGCCCAGATGTTGCTGTACTACAGCTCCCATCCCTAACCATTGGGCTCTGCTGGCTGGGAGTGATGGGAGTTGGAGTCCAACGACACCTACAGGACATAACATGGGCTAGCTCCGATCCAGGATATCCCTGTGTTTGTGTTTGCAGAACGATTTCTCTACAAGATACCTGTTCCGGATCAGTCTCTTGTATTCCAGGTGTGATCAAAGTGAGCTTTAAAACAAGAAAAGGAAATATTGGAAAGGTTTCGGTAAACCTGCTGGTGGAAAACCTGCTATGCTGTTGGACTCCAACTCCTGTGATTCCATAAGGACATAGGAAGACACTTGTGGATCAGTGCAATGGCATCCTGGTCTCTCAGAGGCCAACCAGGTGCCTATGGAAAACCTACAGACGGGACTGAGCCCCAAAGCCCAAAAGCTTCCAGCAACTGGTATTCAGCAGCATTGCAACCTCTGACCATGGAGGCAGATCGCAGCCATCATGGGTAGT
The DNA here is from genome assembly GCF_964270895.1 of Podarcis filfolensis. Lineage (NCBI taxonomy): Eukaryota > Metazoa > Chordata > Lepidosauria > Squamata > Lacertidae > Podarcis > Podarcis filfolensis. The sequence goes on from NC_139605.1 coordinate 10,104,426, forward strand.
AGCTGTCCTTCCTGTAATCTGTCCTGAATCTGTAAAGTGAGAATCACAGAATTCTAGAGTTGGAAGGGAGCCTGGGGATCATTTTGTCCAACCCGCTGCAATGCAGGATTATACAGCTGTCCCATATGAGGATCAAGCCTGCAACCTTGGTATCAGCACCAAACTCTAACCAACTGAGCTATCCAGGACCAAGTTTTTCTTTGTTCACTTTCTTTTGTTTATTATTTATTTCATAGAATTTATATATTGTAGGGGGGGGACACCTCATAGCGCTTTACATTAAAAATAAAAATATCACTTACCGTAATATTTTTTTTACAACCGTAATGTAAAACATACAGAAAAGTTAAAGCCACAATAGAATAAAGCACATTAACACTCATGCAAGCTTCCTCTGCATCTGTCTTATTTCCTGTCCATGGTCAGGATGGGAGCTGTAATCCAACACTCTCTCAAGGGCCAGATGTTTCCCTGATCTAAGAAAACCCCACCCCGTTTGATCGCTTTTGCCTCAATTTCATGTATATAGGGGCCGGGCTGCCTTGTTCCTTTCCTGCTTTTATGCCAGGACCAGGAGCCACCCGGACTCTTAGGGGTTAAAATGATAGAGAGAGGCGTTTCCTAGACGGGCATTCTCCCCCACCCCCAAGGTGTGCTCAATTCTTTTTCCTGTTTCTCCTTGGCCAGGTGGGAGAGGCTCTTCTCTCTCCGTTCCGCTTACTTTTTCTCTCTTTTTTTGCCTTCTCAAATTTTTGGCCATTTTGGATTGCAACATCCGAGGGGCTGCAAGGGATCCTGCAAGTGGAACAATAGTAATAAAAAAACGGTGAGCGAAGAGGGGATTGTTTTGGGGAGAAAAGTTGTGAATTGGGAAGGAAAAGGCAGAGAAGTATCTCCTGGAGGAAAGTCTAAGCAAAAGACGGTTGCTTAATGCGGAGCCGTGTGGTTCAGTGGTTAAGGGACTGAGCTAGAACTGGGGCAGGCGGGGGACCTGGGTTCAAATCGTCACCCAGCCACGACGCTGCCTTGGTGAACTCGGGACACTATCTCAACCTAACCTTCCTTGTTAGCGTTTTTATTAAAAAATATGGATGTGGAAGTGATTGGTCGTATGCTGATTTGAACTTCCTGGATGAAATGTGAGATAGCTGTAGAATAAGTATCCCAATCTCCTGCAAGTGTGTGCCACATAATTTTCGTTCCGCACACTAGATTCATAGAACTGTTGGAAGGGACTCCAAGGGTCATCTAGTCCAACCCCCTTGCAATGCAGAATTCAAACCTAAATAACCTCTGACAAGTGGCCATCCAACCTCTACAACAGTTACAAAAATGTACATCAGGCAAAACCTTAAAGCTTGTTAAAAAAAAGAAAACAAAGGAATTTTTCCAGGGTGGTCAGGGAAATAAACACTCCAAATAAGTACATCTGCAACTCACATCCGGGACCAGGTGGCTGAGAAACCCACTGCAGCAGGAGAAGAGGGTTGCCCATGGTTCTTTGACATCAAAGCCAATAATGGGCTATCTTAGAGCTGTGCTGGATCAGGCCAATAGCCCATCTAGTCCAGCATCTTGTTCTCACTGTGGCCAAGCAGGCACCCAGACAGAAAACCCACAAGCAGAATCTGAGCAGGAGAGCCCTGTCCCCTCTTGGGGTTTCCAGCAACTAGAATTCAGAAGCATCTCTGCCTCCCAAATGTGGAGGCGGAGCAATAGCCATCCTGGCTAGTAGCCCTTGAGAGCCTTTTCCTCCTTGAATCTGTCCACTCCTCTTTTGAAGCCGTCCAAGTTGGTGGGCATTACTGCCTCTGTGGGAGTGAATTCCATAGTTTAACTATGCAATGGCAAGGAATTGATCCTTTCATGCACGAGAAGTTAATCTCCGGAACTCCCTGCCTATTAATATCAGGCAGGTTCCTTCACTGAACTGTTTTAAGTGGCTTCTAAATACCTACTTTGTTTAGGCAAGTCCAATCAGGCGTGTAACCTTATTGCGCATATATCACACACACACACACACACACACACAGAGTGGTACCTCGGGTTAAGAACTTAATTTGTTCTGGAGGTCCATTCTTAACCTGAAACTGTTCTTAACCTGAAGCACCACTTTAGCTAAAGGTGCCTCGCGCCTCTGCCACACAATTTCTGTTCTCATCCTGAATCAAAGTTATTAACCCAAGGTACTATTTCTGGGTTAGTGGAGTCTGTAACCTGAAGCGTCTGTAACCCGAGGTACCGCTGTATGTTTGAAAACATATATATATGAAAACAAATATATCCCATGCTCCGATTTATGGGAAGGGACCTTCTGGGCCAATGTCCAATTTCCAACATGATCACATTCTATTGAATCAGACATTTGGTCCATCTGGTCTACCCCAGGGATGGGGCGCCTGCGGGTGTTCCCAGATGCTGCTGGATTCTAAATCCCATCCTCTGTGATCGCTGCCCAGACCAGCTGGTGCTCATGGGCATTGGAGTCCCAACAACTTCTGGGAGCTCACAGCTCCTCCACTCACGATCACAATGATTTTCGGCTGTTCTTGGAGTCAGCTTCACTCTTATTAGTTCAGCAAATTTCCCACTTGCCTTGTTTACTTCTCTCCCGCTCTGCTTTGCTCCCTCCATGTTTTTGCTTTCTGGGATGGGTCATTGAACTCTGAGAATGCTTCTTGCTTGCCTGCAGGGAGGATAGAGAAGGGTGTGTGTGTGTAAATTTATCTTGCTGTACAAAGGTAAAAATTTTGCTCATTGCTTTGCTCATGTTTGCCTCTGGTCCCACCCACCTCTGACATGTGGCCTAGAAGGGAAGGCGGGAGAGGGTGGGTGGCTGTTGCCCTGCCTCTTGGGTCATTTAATCCAACTGCATGCAAAGCATTTTCCTGAACTACTGAGCTGTGGCCTTTCTCTGCAGATGTGCGATGCTTGTGCACAGTTCACACCTCTTCCCTTGAGGCCACGGGTGGGGGAATCGGTGCCCCTCCAGACATGGTTGGGTTATTTCTATTTACTTAACAAAATTGACATGCCTTTTGACTGAAAAAACACCTCGAAGCCATTTACAAAAATATACATACTATACTGTATGTCTGTAGAATGTATATCATTGGTCGCCCTGGCTGAGGGTGTGGAACATGGACAGGGGTTTTTATTTTTTGTATTTTTTAACTGCAAGTTTTAAAACCATAAAGGCTGGTAATAATAATAATAATAATCCCCGCGACGGGGTGAGCTCCTGTTGCTCAGTCCCAACTCCTGCCAACCTAGCAGTTCGAAAGCACATCAAAGTGCAGGTAGATAAATAGGTACTGCTCCAGCGGGAAGGTAAACGGCGTTTCCGTGCGCTGCTCTGGTTCGCCAGAAGCGGCTTAGTCATGCTGGCCACATGACCCAGAAGCTGTATGCTGGCTCCCTCGGCCAGTAATGCGAGATGAGTGCTGCAACCCCAGAGTCGTCCACAACTGGACCTAACGGTCAGGGGTCCCTTTACCTTTACCTTCATACATACATACATACATACATACATACATACAACAGGAGGGCTGCAACCCCCCCCCCCATCTCTGATGTAACCGAACAGAGGAGTTTCCTCAGTTCACAAGTATTGATGGTTGTTTGCTTTCCATTCTCCGTTCTGCAGCCAGAATAACAATGGAAGACCAGAACTTGACAGGATCCTTCCAAAAGAAGAGATTGGAGGCAGGAGGGGAAGACCCCCAGGTTACCCCCATTGGGGCCTTGAGAGAGTTTCAGGCAGGGGCGACCCTGCGACAAATTAAGCCAGAGCCGGAGGAGCAGTGCTGGGATGCCCAATGGCAGCAGTTCCTGAAGACGATGAAGAGCCCTCCGTCAGGCTGGAGAACTCCGCAGATATCCAAGTTCACACCAGAGGAGGATTTGAAGGACTCCCAGGCCTCGGGGAAGGCCGTCGCCATGGGCAACCAGTGGCCTACAAGGGAGTGTGTGGCCCAAGCCCTGCCAGGCCTCCCGGGAGAAGTCCAGGAGGCCCATCAAACTCTGGACCTTTCCGTGAAAGTGAAGGAAGAGGTTCCGGAGAAGCAAGTTCTCAGCTTGGAGATGCGCTGCCTACGCTTCCGCCATTTTGGCTACCGGGAGGCCGAAAAGCCCTGGGAGGTCCTGAGGCAGCTGTGGGAGCTCTGCTGTCAGTGGCTGACACCTGAGAGGCACAGCAAGGAGCAGATCCTGGAGCTGGTGACCCTGGAGCAGTTCCTGACCATCCTGCCCCTGGAGATGCAGTGCTGGGTCCGGGAACGCAACCCGGAGACTTGTGCCCAGGCTTTGGCCCTGGCAGACGAGTTCTTGCTGAGGCTGCAAGAGGCGGAGCAAGTGGGGGAAAAGGTCTGAGATATTTTTGTAATTTCATAAAATGTTGTACTCCAGGTCATGAACCTATGTCGGTCGTGTCCATTGACGTCAATGGGTCTACTCTGAGTAAGGCTAACATTTAAAGTTTCCCCCTGAGACTGCTGACACCTCCGTCTTCTGTGTGGATGGTGCCATTTAACTTGCATAAGCGACTTCATCTCACCGGCTGCGTCTCTCTTCCTGTTTCAGCTCCCGGAGCCTTTTCATATAGTGACTGTTAAGTCCCCCAAATCAGAGGAGGATCCCTCAGATGCTGTGGAGCTGCTTTTCCCTGCGGAGGTGGCCCGGGAGAATGAGGAGCTTGCCAAGTTGCTGGGTGAGGATCCCCGTGTCCAAATCTCACTGTTGGATGGCCTCTGTGGGGATGTTTCCTGCGCTGGCACTGGAACTGCCTTTGCCGTCCTGGTGCCCTCCACATGTGGGACATCAGCTCCCATGGTGTGCAGGCCAGGATAATAATAATAATAATAATAATAATAATAATAATAATAATAATAATATATTTATTTATTTATTTATTTATACATACCCCGCCCATCTGGCTGGGCTTCCCAGCCACTCTGGGCAGCTTCCAACAAAATATTAAAATATAGTAATACATCAAACATTAAAAGCTTCCCTAAACAGGGGTTCCTTCAGATTAGTGGAGAGTTGTGCTCCAGCAAAGGGGGAAACCTGCGACCCTCCGCGTGTTGCTGGGCGCCAAGGGAGCTGCCAGGGAATGCACCCAGCAGAGAGTTAGTTCTTTATTGTCCAAGCTGACACAGTAGTATTCATGGCTCCAAAAAACCGCACACACCAGCCTAGTGTCTAGACAGCTATTCCCAGGCCTGTGCTTTATGGAGCAGTTGCAACAACAGGAGACCACAATCCCTCCAGCAGTTTATGTACCATTCCCTGACAGGTTCCACACATGCACCTGGAGACTGCCCCAGTTAGCAGAGCCAGTGATCAGGCATGATGGGAGTTGTAGTCTGCCCATGTCTTGAGGCCCACATGCTCCCCAGCGCTGCCACAGAGTAAGACGTGTGGTCTCCCAAAGATCTGTCTTTGACCCTGTGCTTTTAAACTAGATTATAAACAACCTGAAGTTTGCGTGGAGCCTTGACGTTTGGCCAGGTTTGCCCGTGGTACCAAATTATGGAGGGTGGTAAATATAGAAAAGTTGTGATGAGCCCCAAAAGGATCTCTCCAAAGTGGGCGAACGGCCAATGAAATGGCAAGTGCTGTTTGGTGTAAGTATGAAAGTGATGCATGTCGGGGCAAGAAATCCTAGCTTCACATATGTGCTGAGTGGTCTGAGATTCTAGATACAGTGGTACCTTGGGTTACATACACTTCAGGTTACAGATGCTTCAGGTTACAGACTCCGCTAACCCAGAAATAGTGCTTCAGGTTAAGAACTTTGCTTCAGGATGAGAACAGAAATCGGGCTCCGGCGGCGCGGCGGCAGCAGGAGGCCCCATTAGCTAAAGTGGTGCTTCAGGTTAAGTACAGTTTCAGGTTAAGTACGGACCTCCGGAACGAATTAAGTACTTAACCCGAGGTTCCACTGTACTGAACAGGAGAAGGATCTTGGGTTCATTTTGTGGATAAATCGTTGAAGATGTCCATCCAGTTTGCAGCAGCTTTGAAAAAAGGCAAATCCTATGTTGGGCAATCATTGGGCAGTGAGCAAATGTAAAACTGCCAGACTTATTAGAAACCTATAGCGCAACCATACTTTGAATACTGTGTATAGTTCTGATTGTCCTGTCTCAGAAAATATATTGTAGAACTGGAAATTATCATTATTCTTCAATTTATTACCTGGCTTTCACCAGCAGGTCCCAGGGCTAGTTACCACTATTTAAACTTCAAAATGAATAAAAGCTATTTACTCAAGCCAGAAAGCAAAATTGATTATTAATAATGATTTAACTGATTATTTCGAAATTTCAAAGGGTACGAGACAGGGGTGCCCTCTATCACCTCTTTTATTTATAATGATACTAGAAATTATAGCAAATAAGATAAGAACAACTCCAGAAATACATGGAATTAAAATTGGAAAAATAGAATACAAACTGAAAGCATATGCTGATGATCTGATGGTATCATTAGAAGATCCACAAAAAAGTGTCCATAAGGTAATAGAATTGTTAGAAGAATTTGGAAAGTTATCGGGTTTTAAGTTAAACAAATCAAAAACTAAAATGATGACGAAGAACATGGAAGAAGTTATGAAAAACCAGCTGGAGGCTAAAATTGGAATTAAAGCGGTAAAAAAAGTAAAATACCTGGGAATTTGGCTAACTATGAAGAACATAAATTTAATGACGGACAATTATGAAACAACCTGGAAAGAAATTAAAAAAGATTTAGATATATGGAACAGAATAAAATTATCATGGTCAGGAAGAATGGCCACAATTAAGATGAATATACTTCCAAAGTTGTTATTTCTATTTCAAAATATTCCGGTGATAAGAGGAAACAAAGTATTTAAAGATTGGCAGAAAATTTTATCTAAATTCATTTGGCAGGGAAAAAGGCCTAGAATTAAATTTAAATTTCTTACAGAGAGAAGAGAAAGAGGAGGTTTTGCGGTACCGAATTTGAAACTGTATTACGAGGCCTCATGCCTCTGTTGGATTAAAGAATGGATTGTAATACAGTGGTACCTCGCAAGACGAATGCCTCGTAAGACGAAAAACTCGCAAGACGAAAGAGTTTTCCGTTTTTTGAGTTGCTTCGCAAGACAAATTTCCCTATGGGCTTGCTTCGCAAGACGAAAACGTCTTGCAAGTTTGTTTCCTTTTTCGTAAAACCGTTAATACCCAGGGTGCATTGCTTGAAGAGGTGCAGTTGCGACTTGACTTCGAGGAACAACTCATAGCACGCGGTGTGGTAGCCTTTTTTGAGGTTTTTGAAGACTTTGGTGATTTTTGAAGCTTTTCCAAAACTTCTTTTGCAGCCATTTGGTAAGTTAAACTTTTAAAACTTTTTGGGGGGTTTTTGGATTTTGGGTTGGGGTGTTTGGAATTCAAGGACTTGGTGTTGGGGAGGGGTTTGCAAGAATCTGGAAGCTTGTGTGTTTTTTTTCTGCATTTTTATGATTTTTTGTGACCATTGGGCCACTCTGCTGTTTTTTTAAAAAAAAAAATTCTGGGTTTGAATTTCTGTGTGGTGGGTGGCTGGGGGAAGAGTTGGGGAGGGGTTTGCAAGAATCTGGAAGCTTGTGTGTTTTTTTCTGCATTTTTATGATTTTTTGTGACCATTGGCCCACGCTGCTGTTGTTAAAAAAAAAATTCTGGGTTTGAATTTCTGTGTGGTGGGTGGCTGGGGGAACAGTTGGGGAGGGGTTTGCAAGAATCTGGAAGTTTGTGTGTTTTTTTTCTGCATTTTTATGATTTTTGTGACCATTGGGCCACTCTGCTGGTTTTTTTTAAAAAAAAATTCTGGGTTTGAATTTCTGTGTGGTGGGTGGCTGGGGGAAGAGTTGGGGAGGGGTTTGCAAGAATCTGGAAGCTTGTGGTTTTTCCCCCTGCATTTTTATGATTTTTTGTGACCATTGGGCCACTCTGCTGTTGTAAAAAAAAAATAATCTGGGTTTGAATTTCTGTGTGGTGGGTGGCTGGGGGAATAGTTGGGGAGGGGTTTGCAAGAATCTGGAAGCTTGTGTGTTTTCTAGGAGGTTTGGTGCTTTTGAATTTTTTGGATGTGAAGCACTGATTTTTTTTATTTTTGGGGGGGGGGTTGCGAATGTAGGAGCTGTGCTGCCATGGGATCCAAGAAGACTGCTGCTGCAGAGGCCGTCGAGAGGAAGAAGGAGAAGGTTACGCTGGAAATGAAGAAGGAGATCATCCGGAAGCACGACGGTGGAATGCGTGTGACAGACCTCGCCAGGGAGTACGGGAGGAATCCATCGACCATCGGGACCATCCTGAAGATGAGGGAGAAGATCCTTGCGACTGATGCAGCCAAGGGAGTCACCAGGATCGTGAAGAACCGCCCAGCTGTTCTGGAGGAGGTCGAGAAGTTGCTGCTCATCTGGTTAGAAGAGAAGCAGCGTGCAAGGGACACAGTGACTGAGGCCGTCATTTGTGAGAAGGCCAAGGCCTTGCACGCAGACCTCGTCCGGGAACAGCCAAGAACCTCAGGCGAGCCAGAAGTCTTCAAGGCAAGCAGAGGTTGGTTTGACCAGTTCAAGACAAGATCTGGAATCCACAGCGTGGTCAGGCATGGAGAAGCTGCCAGTTCTGATGTTCCTGCGGCTGAAGACTTTGCAGCGGAGTTCCTGGAGGTTGTGAAGACGGAGGGCTATGTTCCACAGCAGGTCTTCAACTGCGATGAGACCGGGCTGTTTTGGAAGAGGATGCCCAAAAGGACTTTCATCACTCAGGAGGAGGCCAAGTTGCCTGGCCACAAGCCCATGAAGGACCGTCTGACCCTGCTCTTCTGTGCCAACGCAAGCGGCGACCTGAAGATCAAGCCCCTGCTGGTGTACCACTCGGAGAACCCACGGGCCTTCAAGAAACACAAGGTCGACAAGGAGCAGCTGAGTGTCATGTGGCGATCCAACAGTAAGGCTTGGGTCACACGTGTGCTGTTTGTGGACTGGGTCAATCTTGCTTTTGGCCCTGCTGTCAAACAGTACCTGCTGGACAACGACCTGCCGCTGAAGGCTTTGCTTCTGATGGACAATGCTCCTGCTCATCCTAAAGGCCTTGAGGAGGACTTGTTGGAGGAGTTCAGCTTCATCAGCATCATGTTCCTGCCGCCTAACACCACGCCACTGCTCCAGCCAATGGATCAGCAGCTCATCGCCAATTTCAAAAAACTCTACACCAAGGAGCTTTTCAGGCGATGCTTCGAGGTGACTGATTACACCAACATCACCCTGCAGGAATTCTGGAAGGACCACTTCGACATCGTCGCCTGCTTGAAGATGATCACCATGGCCTGGAACGGGATCAGCCAGAAAAATTTGAATTGCACTTGGCACAGCCTGTGGCCGGACTGTGTGGCACCAAGTGACTCTGATGCACCAGAGTCAGCAGTGGTGCAGGACATTGTTTCCTTGGGGAGGACCATGGGCCTGGAGGTCACAGAGGAGGACGTCAGCGAGCTGGTGGAGGAGCACGACCACGAGCTGACCACCCAGGAGCTGGTCGAACTGCAGGCAGAGGCTGCGCAGGAGCAGGCCTCGCTGGAAGAGGAGGAAGCAACTGAGGAACGGCTGTCCTCCAAAGAACTGAGGGACATTTGCCTGAAGTGGAAAGATGTGCAGGCTTTTGCACAGCGGCACCACCCTGACAAGGACCTGACACATGACCTTGCGAACACTTTTGATACAAGGGTCATGTCGTCTTTCAGGGAGGTGCTGAAAAGGCGGATGAAGCAGCAGACCATGTACAGGTTCTTCAGCAAGAAGCAAAGAGTGGAAGAGGAACCTTCTTCGAGTTGTCCCCCAGAGTCTTAGAAAATGTACTGTACACTTTGTTGATTTTTAAATGTTTTTCTGTCATGTTTAGAAACTTAAATTATTGTTCCTTCAGTTTTTGAAATGCTCTTTACATTATGTGTGACTTTAAAGAGCAGTTAATAAACTCTTTTTGTACCAAATTTGGCTTTGTTTGGACTTTTTTTGACCATAGGAACGCATTAATTGATTTTCAATGCATTCCTATGGGAATCCGTGCTTCGCAAGACGAAACATTCGCTAGACGAAAAAACTCGCGGAATGAATTAATTTCGTCTTGAGAGGCACCACTGTAGAAAACACTGACCTACTAGATTTAGAAGGTTTTAACACCGGATTCGGTTGGCACGCATGTTTGTGGCATAATAAAGCAAAAGTACATAAAGAATTCTCCAGTCACATCATTAGAGGACCTCTGCTAGAGGTTTGGGAAAGAAATAAAAATCTTCTTGAAAGGAAAACTCCCTGGTGGTTGTCACCAATAGATATTTTAACAATTAAAAAAACAAACATAGAAGATAAGAGATGGACATATGAAGATTTATTGGTGAGAACAGAAAAAGGTTGGCAGATCAAAACGTATGAAGAACTAGGAGATAAATTAACGAGTTGGTTACAATTCCATCAAATTAATGCACTGTGGACAGAAGATAAAAAGATCGGGATAAACGAAAAAAAATCAAGATTCCAGATAGAAATACTGGAAGGAAATTCAAAACTCTTATCAAAAATGTATAATCAACTGTTAGAATGGGATACTAAGGACGAGGAAATAAAAGAAGTTATGGTGAAATGGGCGATAGATCTGGGATATAATTTGGAATACAATAGTTGGATTAAGCTCTGGAATAAAGATATGAAGTTCACTGCTTGTGTTGCCTTAAGAGAAAACATGGAAAAAATGATGTACAGATGGTACATCACCCCTGTAAAATTAGGAAAAATCTATAAGAATGGAGATAAAATGTGCTGGAGGTGTAAAAACAAGGAAGGTAGTTTTTACCACATGTGGTGGACTTGTGAAAAAATCAAGAACTTCTGGGAGCTCATTTATAATGAACTAAAAAAAATGTTTAAATATACTTTTGTTAAAAAACCTGAAAATTTTCTTCTGGGAATGATTGGCAATGAAATTAACAAAGAGGACCAGACCTTATTCCAGTACGCAACAACAGCTGCTAGAATTTTAATCGCCCAAAATTGGAAATCAATCAATATCCCAACAGTAAGAGATTGGCAAAGTAAATTATTTGAATATTCAGAATTGGCAAAATTAACACAAAAAATTAGAGACCAGAAAGAAACAAAGTTTATTAAAGAATGGAATAAATTCATAACCTATATTGAAGTAGATTTAAAAAATCCAAAGATCACAGTAGGCTTAATATAACCCTTCGACATACAAAAGTTTTAAAGATAAACTGTGGGGGAAAATGTATTACATAACCCAAAACTGAGGTGGAGGGAAGTTAATAACTTACATGTTTGTCTTTGTTTTTTTCCCCCCTTATAATTAAGTTATGTTGTTCTTAGTATTGTTTTTTTTCCGTGAAGAATTTATTTTCTGTACATATGTGTGTATATGTGTGTATGAAAATTAATAAAGAGAAATTAAAAAAATAAAAATAAATAAATTTCAAAATGAATAAAAGTTAAAGATTACCATCACAGGAATAGGGTCAGCTCTGAAAGCATGTGTCTCGGGGTGTAAGAGGGCAGGGTAAAAATTCAACATTCTCCCCACAGATTCCTCAGATCGTTCTTTACCCCACAGGCAATGCAGAAACAAAGGCGAAGGAGCGAAATCTTCCATTGCAACGATCGAAGCAAGCAGAATTCAACTCAATACCTTTGGGGAAAGCCAGAAAGGACGACTTGCTCCATCATGACAATCGAGGCTGGCTTTTGACTCACCAGGGACTAGAAACATTCCAGCAGTCAGTGCCTTGTGCGGAAGTGGACCCCATCGTATGTAACAGCCCTGTGAAACAGGGACTCGCTGAGGGCGAAAGAAGAAATATGTGCATGGACTGTGAAAATCTGTGCCACAGCTTCAACTTTCCCAAGAGTCAGAGGATGCAGATGGGAGAGGACCCCGATCATTGCAGTCTGTGTGGGAAAGCCTTGAGGAGCGGCCCCTCCCTCGATGCGCGCAAGCGGGCTTTCCCGGGAGAGAAACCGTACCGGTGCTCTGAGTGCGGGAAGAGCTTTGGCTGGAAATCGTCGCTCACTTCACACAAAAGGATCCACACGGGGGAGAAGCCATACAGGTGCTCCGAGTGCGGGAAGAGCTTTGGGATCAGCTCCCAGCTGGTGAGGCACAAGAGAATCCACACAGGTGAGAGAAACTTTCCCATTGCCCCGACTGCGCTAAGAGCTTCAGTCAGGTAGCCTCTCTCTCCTGACACACGGGAGAATCGCCACGGGGGGAGAAGAAGGATCTGAAATATTTTCCTTGGAGCTTGAATTGGTTTTATTCTGGATTGTTTTATTTGATGTGTTGTAAAGCGCTTTGAGGCTTTCTCTTTAAAATATAAAGCGGTATAGAAATGAAATGAATAATAAGGATAATTTCATTGCCATTGTAAAAAAAGGCACCTCGGCATTCCATTGTGGCGACCGTAGCCTAGGTTTAAGGTGCCATTTGGCGATTAACTTACCGTATTTTTTGCTCTATAACACGCACCTGACCATAACACGCACGTAGTTTTTAGAGGAGGAAAACAAGAAAAAAATATTCTAAACGAAACAGTGGATGTATGATTTTTGTGGTTCATGCTGAGGCCACAGACATGTGATCTGACGGTGAGTTTGGGGTAGCCCAATGCAAAAATCCTGAGGATCCATGTGGATCCATGCTTTGTAACCACGTTTTTGCGCCATTGCGGCCCCATGAAACTGTGTGTGTGTGTGTGTTTTGGTGCAGGCTGTAGCCATGGACATGCTATGTGATCTGATGGTGAATTTGGGGTGACCCAGTGCAAAAACCCTGAGGATCCATGTGGATCCGTGCTTTGTATCCACGTTTTAAGTGGGGAGGGAAGGAAAAGCACTCAAGGGACAAGGAGCATGCGTGGGGTGTGTGGAGAAGGATGCTGCTAATAATGCAGGAGAGGGGTATAAGGGGAGAAGGCCCCTCTCCTCTCCTGCTTTGCTCCTTTAAAACAAGCAGGCTCTGCTTCTCTCCCTCCTCCCCGGCTTAGCGAGCTGAAAAGCTTTGCTGCTATTTAGTGAGCTGACTGGGGAGGAGAGAGGGACAGAGAGCACGGGGTTGTTTTAAAGCAGCCAACCAGACAGGAGCCACTTACACTCGCTTTGCTGTTTCAAAGCGAGCCACGCACTGCTCACGACTGCAGCAGATCCCCCCGCCATCCATAGGCATTCGCTCCATAACACGCACAGACATTTCCCCTTACTTTCTAGGAGGGAAAAACTGCGTGTTATGGAGCGAAAATTACGGTACATATCTGAGTTTTTAATCCTGCCATGGAAGGATGCCATCAGCAGGGCTTCCTCTCCCACTAATAAGGCTGAAGGGGGCTGAAGCACAAGATGGTGGTTGTGGAGCCTTGGTTTCCAGTATTTTCTCTTGATTATAATTATATTATCACTCCCCTCACTCTGGAAGAAAACCAGTTAACCGCTCCACCTGTTTCTTTGTTGTTAGATCATTTGGTTGCAATGCCGTCGCACAAGAAGAGGAAGATAGATTTGGAGTGCCGCATTTTCAATAAGAAATGGACACATGATTATTTCTTTGTGGAGCTGAAAGGCATGCCCGTGTGCCTCATTTGTGGTGAGGCCCTCTCCATCCTGAAGAAGGCCAACCTGCAGAGGCACTACAGGACGAAGCACATCCAGTACGAGGAGTTCCAAGGGCAGCTGCGCGAGGAGAAGGTCAAGGCGCTGAAAATGGACCTGCATGCCCAGCAAGGCATTGCCCCGGAACCAAGGAGGGAAATGGACAGCGTGGAGCAAGCCAGCTTCGTGGTGAGCGAGCTGGTCTCCAAAAAGCTTCGCCCACTCTCCAGAGGCGAGCTGGTGAAGGAGTGCATTGTGGCCACCGCCGCTCTCTTGGCCCCAGAGAAGCTGAAGCTCTTTGAGAGCGTGAGCTTCTCTCGCAGGAGGGGGCCAGCTCACAGCAAGAACTCGACTCGGGGAATGGAGGGGTCTCTTGCAAGGGACCCCCAGGGCCCCCGATTACCAGAGGTGAACTTGGAAAGCCAGCTGCTAGTGGCCACAATGTTGATGCCGCCAGGCAAAAGTGAGCTTGAAAAAGAAACACAGCCACAAGTGTCACACTGAAAAGCTGCTGTGTTGAATGTTTATCATTATTTTATATATATTCTCTTCTTTATTTTTTCCTTAAGTTCTTCATCATCAGAATTTTATCATTTGTACGCCACCCATCTAACTGTGTTGCCCTACTACTCTGGGTGGCTTCCAACAAAACATTAGAAACACAAGAGCCCTCAAACAGTAAAATCTTCAGCTGTGAAGTTATATAATTTTTTACATTTTTTAATCTTGCAGATTATAGAAGATGGTTCTGGAATTTGTTGGCTCTGCCTAACACTTCCTCTTGCTCTGCCAAGCAATGGGCATCAGTCCCCCCTGCTTCTGTTTGGACCCCACTCCCCACAAAATAGATTTTTCCAATGGGTCACTGGCCTTTCATTTAACAAATAACGAAAGGTTCCCCACAGCAGAGTGTTTAAGTGTAGGCTGGTGCCAAAGGTAGAGGCAAATGGTTGCAATGTATGAATCTATATTGCTTAGCTATATTCCTTTTTTCCTTCCGTGACGGACTTTCAAGAAATCGACCCGGTGGTGAGGCAGGGATTGGGTGATCTTTCCTCTTTGAGGCACAGTTTGTTCCTTTGTACGTTCAAACATGAAAAGTAAAAGTGGGCCAGCACGACAAAATGGTTACAGAATATTTACCTGGCGAAAGGCTGGCATCCTGTGGCCCCTTCAGATGTTGTTAGATTTCAACTCACGTCTTCCCTGGCCGTTGGCCATCCTGGCTGGGACTCATGGGAGCTGGAGTCCAATGATCTCTGAAGGACTACAGGTTTCCCTATGTCTTGGTCCACAAATGCCAGGGACAATTCAAATCCCTCCTCAGTCGTGAAGCTCTGAGTGTCTTAAAGCCAGTCACCATCTTCATGTGAAACCTCCCTCGTAGGGTTGCTGTGTGCGTGAAAGCAATATATCTTGCAGCGGCCTTGATGAGGGAAGTGTGGAACAGAAATGTACTTCCTAGGTAAAAAGACAGGAAATAGTTCTGAATCTGATTGAAAAGAAAGCATTCTTTGTCTCCCTATAGCATATAGCAGGGCTGGGGCCCATGTGTTGTTGAACTCCAGTTGAAGTCTCAGCATCTGGTTCCTCAGCCCTCTGCACTCTCTCTTTGTAAACCTCCAGCTGCCAGGTGAACAGGAAGCAGCCAATGCCTTATAGTTCAGAAACAGACTGCCAGGAACTGGGATTGCAAGTTGCCAATCTGGGAAACTTAGGCGAGCATCAACATATTCGGTTTCCATGCTTATGAATGTTGATTTGGATCAGATCGTCTGAGGTGTGGAAATATTAGGGGAAATATCTGCTTGACACCACCTTGGGATAGTTTTGACAGCAATTAGGGGAACTGGGAATATTTCTAGGTCCATCAGGGTTGATGGACCAGTAAATAGCTAGAGAGGATTAAGGTGTGTGTTGGTGGGGTGGGGGTGGAATTAGGCCTTGTTTCTTGTGTGGCAGATAAGAGATTCCATAGTTCTTAAGGGTGAAAGTTTGCTGCCTGTCAAAATGATGCTTGAGCCTTTTTTTTCCTTTCAAAAAACCAAAACAAAACAACCCAAACATGGCAGCTGGTCTAGTCAAGCAGGAAAATATAAGGTTCATTTGTGAAGTTACCTGTTTAGCTCTGAGCTTTGTTTACATCTGTCCTTTTTAGCAAACAAATCCACATAATTGTTGGTGGCTGTCAATGTTCTTGTCAAATAGAACTAATTAAAAGTTTTTACTGTTAAAAAAAGTTGTGAAAAATACTTACAGCTGAAGTTGCAAACACATCCCGATCCCTGTACAGTTGTACCTTGGTTCTCGAATTTAATCTGTTTTGGGAGTCCGTTCGATTCCTGGAACCGTTCGAGAACCAAGGCGCTGCTTCCGATTGACTGCAGGAGCTTCCTGCACTCAATCAGAAGCTGTGTCAGACATTCGTCTTCCAAAACGTTCGAGTTGCAAGGCGTTTGGCATTCAAGGTACGGCTGTATTACATATACACTACAGTTGGGTTGAAACAGTTCTCTTTACACTTACCTGATTTGCACTTAATAATTTATCATAATAATTTATTATTTATACCCTGCCCATCTGGCTGGGTTTCCCCAGCCACTCTGGGCGGCTTCCAACAAAATATTAAAATACAATAGTCTGTTAAACATTAAAAGCTTCCCTAAACAGGGCTGCCTTCAGATGTCTTCTAAAAGTCTGGTGGTAGTTTTTCTCTCTGACATCTGGTGGGAGGGCGTTCTACAGGGCGGGTGCCACTACCGAGAAGGCCCTCTGCCTGGTTCCCTGTAACTTGGCTTCTCGCAGGGAGGGAATCACCAGAATGCCCTCAGTGTGGACCTCAGTGTTTGGGCAGAACAATGGGGTTGGATATGCTCCTTCAGGTATACTGGACCAAGGCCGTTTAGGGCTTTCTAAAGGTCAGCACCAACACTTTGAATTGTGCTCATAAACGTACTGGGAGCCAATGTAGATCTTTCAAGACTGGTGTTATGTGGTGCCAAGGTTGGAGAAATTCATACCTGAGGGGGGCCAATTGCACATGTGGTCTGTGGTCCTCAGAATCCACCCCACCCCCTTCCATGGCTCTGCTTCGCACCTTAGCCAGCCGGGATGTGCCTTTAAACTCATGACAATGCCTCCTCCTCACCTGGATGGAGGGGAGAGCGTTGTGTGTGCATTTGTATCTCAGATATATCCTTCCCATACAAAGGCAAAACTGTTCAAACTATGGCACTACATCTTTTTTTGCTTTAAAAAGAAAGCATTGAAAGAAGGGTTGTTTTTAAAATTTATTGCTTTATTTTTCACAACTTAATGCAAAGAAAAGAACTTCCCCTTTCTCCAGCCAGTGTGGTGTAGTGGTTAAGAGCGGTAGTCTTGTAATGTGGTGAACCGGGTTCGTGTCCCCGTTCCTCCACATGCAGCTGCTGGGTGACCTTGGGCTAGTCACACTTCTCTGGAGTCTCTCAGCCTCACTCAACTCACAGAGTACAGTGGTACATAAGCTTCAGGTTACATACGCTTCAGGTTACAGACTCCGCTAACCCAGAAATAGTACCTCGGGTTAAGAACTTTGCTTCAGGATGAGAACAGAAATCGTGTGGCAGCGGCACAGTAGCAGCTAAAGTGGTGCTTCAGGTTAAGAACAGTTTCAGGTTAAGAACGGACCTCTGGAACAAATTAAGTACGTAACCAGAGGTACCACTGTATTTAACAACAAGTACTTGAAAGACCAAACCACGATGTAGCCGTGCTCTTTTCCATCCCTTTCCAAGAATTGCAACAATCTGTTCCTCCAAATGGTTCTCCCTTCACTGCAGTCAACTGAAGGCAACCAACTATGCCCTGTTGGCCCCGATCTTTCTCACTGCCAATGAAAATGAATGAATAGAAGGAGAAATTATGCATGTGTCACCGACACAAAAACTTTGGATATACACTCTGTAAAATAATGAACGTTTACTTCCCCCTCCCCCCCCTCTATCCCCACTTCTCAACTCCCCAACCTTATACTGTATGCAACATTATAGTCTGTCTGTGTGTGAATTTTGATGATCTCCAAAGTAACAGAGTAGCTTATAGCTAAGAAGCAAAATAGCTGTTCTAGGTAATAGTTCCTTTTTACAGACTACAGTGTCCAGACTCTTGGTATTCAAAAGAACTTTACTTTCATAAACATATAACTGAGAAAAATATATTTACAATCTCATGCTTATTCAAACATGGGCATGTTCTCACTTGAATTGTCTTACAGTTTCTTACGAAAGGTTTTTACTTTCACCTCAGCAGTAATTCTGTTTTTGAACAGGTTTCTCCTTATTAGCATTTAGTGATCTTCCACTGTTTCACTTCAGACAGATCACACTGACACACAATAGTATCCTGAGACATCTCTCTCAGCAGCAATTCTCCCTCATGCACAGAGAGAGAAAAGAACAGAAAAGCAGTTAAAAACAACAGTTACTGGAATAACAGTCTCAACAGAATGGAATGCCTCCCTCATGTGACTAACACACATGAGGGCTACTGTCAAAGGAAACTCCATCTTAAAATATTCTCATTTATGGAAATTAAACCATCATCCTTAGCACTTTCCCCAGACTTAGAGAAACCAGCGAGCCTTAAAACTAGAAGAGCAAAAAGCTCAAAGAAAGAGGGCACTTAGCGGCACCCATAGAGGAGATGATTATGATGATAGCTCCATTGATGTCAGTGAGCTTATTCTGAATAAAACAACCCATTGCTTTGTAGACCTCAGATCTCCAGAGGTCTTTGTGGGATTTGTGTCAGGGAACAGCTTCCAAACCCTGCTGCCAATGCATTCTCCTAGCTACACTTGCTGCAAAAAAATTCAGGAGGGCCTATTCGCAGTTCATTGTCTTCTGGATCAGTGCCTTAATCTTTTGTAGATTCTGCATATCAGAGCAAAGCCATTGAGGTGTCCCCAGATGTTGTTGTCCAGTTCCCATCAGCTTCAGCCAGCAGGGCAGACAGTCAAGGATGATAGAAACTCTAATCTGGACCTCAACACCTGGACTATGCTGCTCTATATCCTTCCCATTGAAACAAATATGAAAATAAATTTTGGACGCTATAGATTTATCCTGGTCTGGTGCATGCAATGTCTTTTGTTTTGCAGCTGCATGATTTGTGCTTGTATAGTGGTGGCCATTGGCTATAAACAATAAAATTTATAGATACAGTAGATTGAACTGCAAAAATAAGTAATAAAATAATAAAACAATTATTATTATTTTGGTCCTCACTCCCAAATGGTGTGTGTGTTTTTGGTTATATTGTGCTTTTGGTTATATTGGGGTTGGGGGGTGGAGAAGTATAAGGCCAAAACCGCTCCCCTCCTCTGCTAAATGGATGCAGGAGACCAGAGGCAGCAAATGAAAAAGCAGGGAAAGACAAACCCTCCAAGTGCCACTATTTTCCAGGGATGTCCCTGATTTAGAGAAGCTGTCCTGGTTTCTGATCTGATCCCAGAATGTCTCGCTTTTCCTTAGGGTCTCCCTATTTTCATTGAAGAAATGCTGGAGGGAATGGAGTTATCCAACCCACGGGCCCTCTGAAGGCAATCCTGTATAGGAAAGTTTTTTAGAAAGGAAGTCTAAACAGAGTTAAATTTGTGAAAATTTGGATAAGATTGTATATTCATGTTGAAAAATTAATAAAAAATATTTTTTTAAAAAAAGGGAAGTTTTTTAATGTTTAATGTTTTATTATGTTTTTATGTTGGAAACTTCCCAGAGTGGCTGGGGCAACGCAATAAGATGTGCGGTGTATAAATAGTAAAATTATATTTATGGAATGGGATGTCCCTATTTTCATCAGAGAAATGTTGGAGGGTTTGGAAAGGTCGGTTCTTGGAGCTAAGTGATTGCATGATCCCAACCAGCAGAGCTGGGAACTGGACTGCCTCCTTCAGCTACCCATTCGGGCTGCAGGCATAGCTGTCAACCTTCCCTTTTTTTTTGCGGGAAATTCCCTTATTCCAGCGCCATTTCCCGCTGCTATCCCGGATTGTTAGATATCCTGTAGACTGTACCCGGGAGAGGTGAGGCTGCTCATCCCTTATTTTCCAGTCTGCTGATCCCTTATTTTGAAATCTGAAAATTGACAGCTATGGCTGCAGGGTGGCATCGTCCCAGCTTTCTGAAAATATTTACTGATGAGGAAACTAGTGACTGCACATCAGATCACAAGGAGACTTATTTGTCCAACATTCTGGATAGCATATAAGATGCCAGGTAGATGCCTATGATACAATAAATTTTGAGGGACAGCGCAAGGGGGCGCATCCAGCCTTGCAGCCTCCCAGGGCCCAACCCACAGCCAGCGAGCTCCGATGCCCAGAGAGGCAGGAAACGGGGCCAGCCAGGGGGACTCGAGAGCGGCTGCACTTTCCTGTCCCCCGCCGAGGAGAGCGGAGGAGCAGCGGGCAGTGGCCTGGCGAGTTTCCCCGGAGAGGAGCCGGATTCCGAGGAGTCCGAGGTGCAGGAGGCGGGGGGGGCGGGGAGAAGGAGAGCACGTGCGCCTGGCAGGATCGGGCCCCGAGTGGAGCCAGAGGCTGCAGGGCGCCCCCCAACCGGGCAGGAAGGGGAAGGGGCGCAGCTGAGGGGCAGGGCATCTGCAGGAGGGCACAGGGGCAAACATCTCTGGCTCAGGCTGGCACGGACCCTACCGGAGACCCTGGGGAGCTGCTCCCTTCAGTCCTGAGCTCAAGGGGCAGAATGAGGGGTCCAAGGCAGCTGCTGCTTCCCGATGGATCAGCGGCGTAGCTGGGGCTTTTGCCTCCCCTGTCCCTGTCCCTCAGCAGGGAGCCCAGCCCATTTCGACCGTCCTCCCCACGGCGGAGAGTGAAGGGGAGGCGGGGGGGGGGAGAGGAAGAGCAGTGCAGCAGGGAGGTGCCCCTCTCACTCTGCAGCCCCGTGACATCCTTTGCAGGCCACTACTCCTGCCCCCCCTCCTCTGCCAGTGCCATTGATAAACCTATCGCCCTCCTTGGTGAATTAGTCTGATCGCCTTCTAAAGCTCTCTTTGCCACCACCATTACCGCATCTTGTGGCAATGATGTCCATCAGATTCATTTAGCAAGGAAATGGCTTCTTTTGTCTTCCCCAAATCAAGGTACACTGTGCCTACATATGGAGGTTCTGTTGTTCTGTCAAGGCTAATAAAACAGCTAATAGATCTATTTCCCGGAGAAAGCACCTGATCTTTCCCCAAACTATCAAAGCTAGTGACCTCTTGTGTCTGCATGTAAATAAGTGAGACAGGCTTAAGCCTGTTTCGTTACAGGTTTTATTTCCACCTTCCTCTGTAAGGCAGCAGAGTTTTCAGATGAAGGCTGAGGGTTGAAGTGGGTGACACTTTTGAGAATGCAGAGGAAAGGAGGATTCTTCAGATTTTACAGTATTTTTGTAAATAGTCCTTAAACTTTTTCCAGTCCTGTTCCATCGATTCTTCTCCCTGGTCACGGATTCTGCCAGTCATTTCAGCCATCTCCATGTAGTCTATCACTTGCGTCTGCCATTCCTCCACGGTGGGTAGATCTTGTGTCTTCCAATATTTGGCTAAAAGTATTCTTGCTGCTGTTGTTGCATACATAAAGAATGTTCTATCTTTCTTTGGCACCCATTGGCCAACTATGCCCAAGAGAAAGGCCTCTGGTTTCTTAGGAAAGGTACTTTTAAATACTTTATTGAGTTCATTATATATCATTTCCCAGTAAGCCTTAACTCTTGGGCATGTCCACCAAAGGTGAAAGAATGTTCCCTCAGCTTCTTTACATTTCCAACATTTATTGTCAGGCAGGTGGTAAATTTTTGCAAGCTTGACTGGGGTCATGTACCACCTATAAATCATTTTCATAATGTTCTCCTTTAAGGCAATACATGCCGTAAATTTCATACCGGTGGTCCACAACTGCTCCCAATCAGCAAACATAATATTATGACCTAAATCCTGCGCCCATTTAATCATTGCTGCTTTGACCGTTTCATCCTGCGTGTTCCATTTCAACAGCAAGTTATACATCTTTGACAAAATCTTAGTTTTTGGTTCTAACAGTTCTGTTTCCAATTTCGATTTATCCACCTGGAAGCCAATTTTCCTATCCAAGTTATAGGCCTCTCTTATTTGATAATAATGAAGCCAATCTCGCACTTTGTCTTTTAATTTTTCAAAACTCTGCAGTTTCATTCTGTCACCTTCTTGTTCCAAAATTTCCCAATATTTTGGCCATTTAGCCTCCATATTGAGCTTTTTCTGAGCCTTAGCTTCCATAGGTGACAACCACCTTGGGGTTTTACTTTCCAGCAGGTCTTTATATCTTATCCAGACATTGAACAAAGATTTTCTGACAATATGGTTTTTAAATGCCTTATGAGCTTTAACCTTGTCGTACCAAAGATATGCATGCCACCCAAAAACATTATTGAAACCTTCTAAATCCAAAATGTCTGTATTCTCAAGAAGCAGCCAGTCTTTCAGCCAGCAGAATGCTGCTGATTCATAATACAATTTAAGGTCTGGCAGGGCAAATCCACCTCTTTCTTTTACATCAGTTAAAATTTTAAACTTAATTCTAGGTTTCTTGCCCTGCCAGACAAATCTAGAGATGTCTCTCTGCCACTTCTTGAAACAATCCATCTTGTCCAAAATTTGCAGGGATTGAAACAAAAATAACATTTTTGGCAATACATTCATTTTTATAGCTGCAATTCGACCCAACAAGGAAAGCTTCAAGTTAGACCAGATTTCTAAATCTTTTTTAACTTCTGCCCAACATTTCTCATAGTTCTCTTTAAATAAGTTCAAATTTTTCGCCGTCATATTAATCCCTAGGTATCTTTGAGTGTTAATAGGATGTGGGAAGTAAAGGCAACAGGGTTTGTGTGACTTTGGTCAAAGGTGTGTGAAAAGAAGAATCTAAAAAAAAGGATAAGGGGTTATGAACAGAACATTATTATGTCATATTTTATAAGATGAGGTACGGACTAAAATAATGGAAAATGGGGACATAATAATTAGAATATAAAATTAAGTATGGTTTAAACAAGGTTTTGAACTTGCTGAATTTGATTGGAATAAAGTGGAACACAAAAAAGGGGGATGTGAGGAGGTCAAGACAGAGGGGCATGGAACTTTATAAATCTAAGAAAGTGTGTATTTCTTTTTTCTTTTTTTTCTATTTTCTCTTTTTTTCTGTCATATATTTTTGTTTTTTTTTGAGCTTTATGTATGGAAATGATACAATTTGAAATGATGAATTCTTTGTTTTGTAAAACTAATAAATATGTATTTAAAAAAAAAAGGAGGATTCTTCAGAAGTATTGCATGTGGAAATGAATTAATGATAATAAAAACGTTGAAGACAGTATTGTAAAAGACTGAGGAAGGCGAAATTGAAATTAGCTATTCATGTTCAGATTATTACTCATTTCATTTCTATACTGCTTCATATTTTTAAGGGAAAAATTCTCAAAGCAATTAAAGGGAAATCTTATTGCAGTTTGTATCCATAGGATGTTGAGAACATTGTAGATCCAGGAGTTCTCTCCTCCTGATAGTCTCAGATTTGATTGTTCTTTCTGATAGAGCAGGAGGAACATTTATGGGCTGAAAGCTGCATTGATTCTGGAGGCCACATTCCAGTGAGCTTTGTGGCCAATGTATGCACATGCATGCGCACACAGAAAAGAGATGCAGACCATAAAGTCACATGCACACACGCCAGAGGTGCTGCACACACTCACCAGACATGCCATCTAGCATACATACAAGTCTTGCAAACATAATCAGCATGTTTAGACCTTCCAACCCCAGTTCTGGGCTGGAGGAGAAATAAGAGCACAAGAAGACTCTGCTGAATTAGCAAGGAGATCTGTGGAAAAAAGACCCTTCAGATTGTTCTTTAGAAATCCTCTTTAAAGAGCAGCCAGAGGGATCCTTTATTTCCAGAGCAGGGCTTTTACCCCATTTCAGCACTGTGCTGGTTTGTGCTGAAATTGGAGTTTAAAAGATCTCTCTAAGGGCCCTTTAGGCATCTTTCTCTCCAGGACAGACAGAGATCTTCATCCTATGATCAGATCAGGAGATGGAAACGGCAGGGACTAGCAGGACACATGAAGTGGGTTGTTTGATTTTGTTGGCCAATATTCCTTTTGCCTGTTTGTTTCTTAGGCTGTGCAGATACCATACATTTAAAGCACGTGGCTTCCCCCAGAGAACCACGGGACCTGTAGTTTATTGCTACAGTTCTCAACACCCCTAACAAACTGCTGCTCGCAGGATTTCTTGGGTGAAGCCATGTACTTTCAATGTTAGGTGGGTCTGTCACAGCCTTAATCATATACAAAGATCTGTTGCTGCCTTTCCAACATGCTAGAAGTTGCAGCCAGGATCAGCGTTCCCTGTCCACTGAACATGCTCAGTCCTCTCACTGGGCTGTTTTTGGATTTCCCTCCCTCTGCCTTGGTTTCCCCACTCCTAAATATTATTTGTACTTCCATAAACCTTGATGTTTCCCCCAGTATTTGGTTAACTTCCCCTCGTCCCTGGGTGGAGTCATTTGGGTGACATAATGATTGTCATTCACATCCTGAACATCAGATATAGAAAGAGTAATAATGTATTTCAAAAACTGGCTAATGGTTAAAAATGTGCTTTTGTTTTTATTCTTGGGTTTTATTTTATTTTGTGTTTATTTCTTTTCCAGCCGGGTGACATATAAATGGAAGAGCAGGGACCCAGGAGTCTTGCTAGACCAAACCTTACATGGCAGGTTTGTGATCATATCTCCTGCTATTCTTACTTTACCTAAACAGCTGCAGGTGACTCTGAATTTTATCAGAGCAGAAGCTGTGTCAGAAGAGGTGACCTTCCACCAACCCCCGTTTTCTTCATCTAAATTGCCTCCATTTCCAAAATGCTCTTTGGTCCCCACTGAGGCCTCAGCAATCCCATGTGTAGTCACATTAAATAAGACTGGCTTACCTTGCAAGGTTGTTGCAAGATTTATTAAGATAATGGCCAGGTTCAGATGACTGAATTACAGCCTGAAAAGCTGGGTTAAAAATAGGAACAGTTTTTAATGCATTGCTGCAGCAAAGTTACGATAAAACCAAAGTTGACCCAAGATTAAAACAAAAAACTCTAGCCGCCACCGCATTCTCCTGGCCCCCACAACCAGAATGCATCACTCCAGGAAGGACTCCCACCCAACCTTTAGTGTGAGAGGGCAAAAGAAAAGGACTCTGCATGGGTAGCTTCACGAATTTACCAGCTGTGGTCCTGCACTGGCAGCGAGGCTAACAAACAGGGGAGCTGGGAATGTGCTGGTCCCGTATCTCCCTGCATCTGCCTCCTGACCTAATTGTCCCAGCTTACCTCATGATTGGGCCGGCCCTGATGGGGAACTGTGATGAAACCAGACAGTCTCTTATGAGCCATAACTAACAAACTTTCCATTTTGCCCAAACCAGGAAACTTACAGCTGCCAGCTTTGGAACAAGCTGGGATATTAAGCTAACTTCAAACTGTGCTTGGTCAAAACAGGAAACTCTGGTTGATCGGTGGCTTCGTGGTTTGACTGATCCCACTGATAGCAGTAAAAATAGGAAGCCCTGTTGCGTTCAAAGGGGTTGTTTGGACAGAGTCTCTGATCAGCATGCCTAGCAGGACAGGCTTAAAAAGGTAAAGGGACCCCTGACCATTACGTCTAGTCGTGACCGACTCTGGGGCTGTGGCACTCATCTCGCTTTACTGGCCGAGGGAGCCGGCGTACCCCTTCCAGGTCATGTGGCCAGCATGACTAAGCCGCTTCTTGCGAAGCAGAGCAGCGCACGGAAACGCCGTTTACCTTCCCGCCGGAGCGGTGCCTATCTATCTACTTGCACTTTGACGTGCTTTCGAACTGCTAGGTTGGCAGGAGCAGGGACCGAGCAATGGGAGCTCACCCCATCGCGGGGATTTGAACTGCCAGCCTTCTGATCGGCAAGTCCTAGGCTCTGTGGTTTAACTCACAGCACCAGTCGCATCCCAGTACAGGCTTAGAAATCTATTATTATTATTATTATTATTATTATTATTATTATTATTATTATTTGCATCCTGCCTGTCTGACTGGGTTGCCTCTGCCCATCTGGGTACCTTCAACAAAATAAAAACCATCAAAAATTACCTTGTAAAGGGCTGCCTTTGGAAATCTTCCATTTTGTAGAAATGGCCGTCGGTTTTAAAGAATTGCCCTCTTTTCAGAATCACGTGGTGTAAACATGTATGTTGTCCTCTAGGTCCAAACACACAAAGACTCACACATAGTAGGAGCAAGCAGTGCTCCAAAGTGCTTATCTTGTGAACTTGCCATATAAGTTGTTTACTCCTGACCAAAACTCCTGTTTCCCAAAAGGACAGGAGGGGTAGCAGAGGAGGAAATGGATGGTTTGAAGGCTCTTTCCATCAGCCGCCTCTCTCCCCTGAGGAACAAGACCAAAGGGTGTTTGCAGAGGAGGAGGCAGGGAGGGCAGAGGGAGCAGTGGGCGGATCCCCTGCCTCTCCCAGGGGGTCCTGATGCAAGCAAGGGGCTTCCTCCTTCTGCATGCAAGGGCCACCTATGTATTCAGAGCAGTCATTTGCAGATTAACTCTTAAATTCCAAGGGATATATATTTATATATATATATAGTGGGGAAGGAGGGGAAAGGAGAATGTTAGCCGCTTTGAGACACCTTAGGGTAGTGATAAAGCGGGATATCAAATCCAAACTCTTTTATACACACACAGAGAGAGATTTTTTATTAGTTTTCAATTACAATAATCCAATAAAAGCCTCATTGACACAATACCAAATTTGTTGTTGTTGTTGTTTAGTCGTTTAGTTGTGTCCGACTCTTCGTGACCCCCTGGACCAGAGCACGCCAGGCACTTCTGTCTACCACTGCCTCCCGCAGTTTGGTCAGACTCAGACTCATGTTTGTAGCTTCGACACCAAATTATAATACAATTAATAATGCCAATTGTTCAGATGCCAAATGATACAATTTTGTTGGTCCCCACGTGAATTGATGGCTGGATGATTTACTTTAACTCTGCATTCCAAAATCTTACTAATTCCAATTACCAAACCCTTATACCTAATTCCAAACCCTTATACCACATCTGCAATTTTAACGACTTCTATTCGCATTAACACATCAAATAATTTACAGTCCTAGGGGTGAAGCATTCAAACACTCTTTGTTCTTGTATGTGGCTATTATTGTGTCCATAATGTTTCTTCCTGTCCTTGTACTGTATTATGTCTATCTTTTGCTAGTTGTTGCTGTTCTACATCATGTCTTGGGCGGAGCTAGTATTCCACAGCTGTTTCATAAGTTCTCCATTGCACCATTCCAAGCTTCATTATTTTGCACCTCAAGCAGCAGCTGCAGAAATCATACTATCAAAATAAGTGTACACCATTTTCTCTCAGCCTGGTGAGGAGAGGAGAGCTAGCTAGTTAGCTAGTAATGAACCTTCTTTGCCAAGCTTCCAGCCCACTGTTATTTCTTCATTCAGCCGATAAGAAGTTAGATCCAATTAAACTAAATTCAAAGTCTTTAGCATTGTTCAGTTCTGCCTGAGGATGATAAAAAGTAGAAAACCTTTGGAAAATATAGTTTCTCCCCCTCCCTCCCCATTTTTTTCTTTACACACACAGTTCCATTTGATGTTATATTCCACATCTGCAATCCATTTTTCACTGTCATCACCAATACATCCATAATTTTAACAAGTATTTCAGGGGAGAGTTGCCGAATCATAAATATAAAAAATCAAACTTAGTATAAAGAAGCCAAAGGCTTCCCTCCACCCCACTTTGTCTTTTACACAGAATGATGTCGTTTTTCCAAGTTAAAACCTTAATGAGCTTGCAACTGTTCGATTATGTAGTTCATGATCTCACCTTTCCCAGCATGCCTCTGTAGATTAGTCCAAATTAAAATCTAATGAACAGAAATACCTCTGCTTCTTCATGGCAGCTTAGGAGAGTTACCAAGACAATCTGCAAGTGAAGCCCGTTTCCCCATCCCTGGGAGGGATTTGCAATGGTGATTACCCTCAGTCATCCTTGTTTTTTCTTTGATAATGATCTCCCACTGTTGTAGGAGTTGCCTCCATTAAGACAGACCAGAACCGGAATCCCCATGGGCAGGAGAATCCCTGCAGGAGCTCTGAAACTCCCTTTTCTTCTTCCTCCCTCCCTCCCAGGAAGCTGCAACTTGCTCTGGCTTCTGGGCTCCTCAGGAAGCTGAACCTGCAAACCTAGCTTAGACGGAACTTGCAAACCTGGCCAGGATGGAAGGAGGAAGATGGACGGATGACCTGGTCAGGCTGTCTCCCGCATCCCTCCCCACAACCTCTGAGCATTACCTCCCAGGACTCTTGGAGAAATTTGGTGAGTTCCAGGGGAGAGGAGATGGGGAGAGGGATGGATGGAAGGTGGAGGGAGAAAGAGGAAAAGATGGAGAGGAGACAAAAGGCAGGGAGTTCCTGACAGTAAGAATGAAGGGGTGAGGCCTTCTCCAAATCAGCTCTTTGTTTTTGGAATCCCTTTCATAAAGTAGTGGGGGCGGATTTTCTTCCTCCAGGCTTTTAAATCTCTTGTTTTATTTCCACTGCGGGATTAATTGATGATAAAGATGTTGCACACCAATCCTGAAAAATGGGTGAAGAGGGATATGGAAATGCTTTCCCGTAATTATTTATACTTCATATATTTAAATTGTTTCTATTACTTTTATTTTTTATAGACAGGGTCAGAGTGGTACATTCCAACAGCATCCAAACACAATAAATGCATGCACCTCCCCAGTTTGATTTGTTTAGGGACAAAGGACCCATTAGCATGATACACAATTCCTGTGGCTGGAGGCTCTGTACATGGGATTGGGCATAGGAAGATTGGGCATTGGGCATAGGAATTATAAGCAAATTGTGTAAACTTGCCAATCTTACAGACCGGGGTTGTGTGTGAAAGTGAGTGAGTGAGTGGGATAATAATTTATAGCACCCCTGCAATTTTGTCCATCCCTAAGCTTACATGGAGATACTGTGATACAACTTTGGTCCAAATTTCAAAATTAGTACACAAAGCCAACAAAGAGGCTCATAAGTTTATAGTGGCACCAGCTTTCCTAGACAAGAGTCCACTTTGTTAGACTGCAGCCCACAGAAGCTTAGGCCATAATACCTCTAGTTGCACTAGGTTCAGGTTGTGGATTTTCGGGTTGCGAACGCTGCAAATGTGCAGAAGCATTCTGTGTGCTTCGCGCATGCGCAGGAGCGCTCTATTGCATCATGGACAGAAGCGGCACTCTATGGACTTTTCAGGGTGCAAACAGCACCCTGGAATGGATTGCGTCCATAAGAAGAGGTACCACTGTATCAGTCTTTAAGGGCTACAAAAGATGAATCAACAGAAGCATAGTTAATCTATTGACTACCCTTTCTTTGAAATGTTTTTAGTGGTTTTTACAAATACAAGTTGATATCAAAGACATTTATATAATCATTTAATGAGATTCTCTGAATCTCATGACATCTCCCCGTTCCTTTCATGGATCCTTATATTAATTTTTCCAAAACTAAATATTATTTTTTTTAAAGTATTTTTCTTAAACAATTTCAGCATAACAAAGTATCAGTCCACATAATCAATTACATTATTCCCTCCCTTTCCCCCCCACCAAGGCCTTCCCTCAGCTCCCCTCTCTGATTTATTTGCACATATTGTTCTCTGCATATTATAAAATTGTACATATCCTTACTTTATCTATCATGTGTTCAGTTAATAAATTTGTGGATGTTTATTCAAAACCTGCCAAGGAGTCCAAATCATTTTGTTGTCTTTTTAAGTAATTTGTAAAAAGCTCCCATTCTTCCTTGAAGTCACTGTTGTTCTTTTCACACAGTTTATATGTCAATTTGGCCAATTCCGCATAGCTCATCAATTTTTCTTGCCATTGTTCTTTCTTTGGGATTTCCTCATTCTTCCATCCTTGTGCTAACAAGACTCTTGCCGTTGTTGTAGCATACATAAATAAGTTCTTTATTTTTTTTGGCAGGTCTTGCCCTACAATCCCTAACAAAATTGCTTCTGGTTTTTTTACATATGTTAATTTAAATTTTTTTTTTTCAATTCATTATATATCATTTCCCAATTTTTTTTGACTTCTCTACATTCCCACCACATATGATAAAAAGTCCTTTCTTTTTCTTTACATTTCCAACATGTGTTTAACCCGGTTTTATACATTTTTGTTATCTGTACTGGTGTTATATACCATCTATACATCATTTTCATATAGTTTTCTTTCAAAAGAGAACAGTCTGTAAATTTTAAAAATATTTTCCACGTTTTTCCCCAGTCCTCAAATTGTATATTGTGTCCTATATCTTGTGCCCATTTGATCATAACTGATTTGACCTCCTCATCTTTTATTTCCCATTCTAGCAAGATACTATATGCTTTGTTCACCAACTTCACTTCTTCTATAACTTCCCTTTGAAATCTAGAAGTTGTATAACTAAACCCCTTCTTGTTGTCTTCCTTGTACATCTCATGTAATTGTCTGTAATGTAACCAACTCTGAAAATGATCTTTTATTTCCTCATAATCTTTTAATTTCCATTTTCCTTCTTGATCCTTCAACAAATCTCTATATATAGGCCAACTAAATATTGATACATTTCCCACAGTTTTCATTTACCTAAATTGTCCATAAACTTCTTTACTTTACAAGTGATTCTTAAAAGTCCAACTAATGTTTTGATTTGCTTGCAGTAATCTCTTAGGCAAAATTATAAATTTTCCCCATTCTTTTTTAAATTCCTTATCTTCTTGACTGCAGAGTCTCGTGGTAAATTTTGCCATTTCGGCAGAGTCCAGCAGTTTGACTTGTCATTCTTCCCTAATCAGGATTGTTGCATATTTCCATTTTTGGGATAATAACATCCGTGTAGCTGTTGTCGCATACATAGTCTTTCCTGGTCTTTTGGGATCTCGGTACCTGTAATTCCTAATAAAAGGCTTCTAGTTTCTTAACAAAAGTTGTTTTAAACATTTTTTCAATTCATTATATACCATTTCCCAAAATAATTTTGTTATCTTACATGACCACCACATCTCTTTTCTTTTCTCTTCCTCTCTTTGGCAATCACTCATAGCTGAGTAAGATTATTTTCCACAAACGCAGTTTTAACAATGAGTCCGTAAGTGACTGTGGAGGCCAATTCTGGATCCACACGACCTTCCACAGAGGGGACATTGGTTTCCGGGCGGGAGTTGATCACAGTGTGGATTTGCCAAGCGTGCCTTCCTCTTAGCATGTTTCTCCCTTGCATCCCGAGTTTGAGTGTCCTCAAAGCCCATGACACGTTCTCCAATTGGAGCGCTCGCAGGCAAGCGTTTCCCAGTTGTTGGTATTTATACTACATTCTTTAATATTTGTCTTGAGACAGTCTTTAAACCACTTTTGTTGACCACCAGCATTACGTTTCCCCTTTTTAAGTTTGGGGTAGAATAGTTGCTTTGGAAGATTATAATCAGGCATCCGCACAACATGACCAGGCCATCAAAGTTGATGTTGAAGAATCATTTACACATATAGTAAAAGGTACCCACGTCTCTTTACATTTCCAGCAGGTATTTGAATTTGTTCTATACATTTTAGATAACTTGCTAGGAGTCAAATACCACTGATACATCATTTTCATATAGTTTTATTTCAATGTACAACAAGCTGTAAAGTCGAGATCTGTTTTCCAATCTGCTATTTGTATGTTATGTCCTTAGTCCTTTGCCCATTCACTCATAACTGATTTGACTTGTTCATCCTTTGTATACCATTCTAGGAGCAAGTTATACATTTTAGACAGATTTTTGTTGTTACTTCCTAAGAGTTCTTTTTGAAATTGTGATATCTCATAACTAAAACCTTTCTTTTTGTCTGTCTTAAAGATATTGTTTAGTTGATGGTACTGTAACCAGTCAGTTACAGCTTCCCTTATCTCTTCAAAATCTTTTAATTTTAGTTGGTTTTCAACTTCAGTTAACAGCTCTCTGTAAATCGGCCAATTACTTCTCATATTCCGTTTTTTCAGAGATATTGCTTCAAGGGGGAAAGCCACCAGCAATTTTTTATTTACAAGCAAATTTTTATACTTCTCCCATACCCTAAAAATTGATTTTCTTACTATAGTGGTACCTCGGGTTAAGAACTTGATTCGTTCTGGAGGTCTGTTCTTAACCTGAAACTGTTATTAACCTGAAGCACCACTTTAGCTAATGGGGCTCCCGCTGCTGCTATGCCGCCGGAGCACAATTTCTGTTCTTATCCTGAAGCAAAGTTCTTAACCCAAGCTACTATTTCTGGGTTAGTGGAGTCTGTAACCTGAAGCTTCTGTAACCCGAGGTACCACTGTATATGATTCTGAAAAGCTCTATGCACCTCCCAGATCTAAAATACCTCCCAGAGGTATTTTAAAATGTCCTCCCAGATCTGTGTTTTCCTGTGTTTTCCAATGTAATCAATTCCCGGTTCTAGCAGATACAGGATGCTTCATACTAAAGTTTCAAATCCAGCAGGGTGAGAGAAGAAGAGTTTGGATTTGATATCCCACTTTATCACTACCCGAAGGAGTCTCAAAGCGGCTAACATTCTCCTTTCCCTTCCTCCCCCACAACAAACACTCTGTGAGGTGAGTGGGGCTGAGAGACTGAGAGACGTCAGAGAAGTGTGACTAGCCCAAGGTCACCCAGCAGCTGCATGTGGAGGAGCGGAGACGCAAACCCGGTTCCCCAGATTACGAGTCTACCGCTCTTAACCACTACACCACACTGGCTCTCTCTCCTCTCTCTCTTACAACTGTAAATAATTTATATTTTATCCTTGGTTTCTTCCCTTGCCAGATAAACCTAGATATGTCTTTTTGCCATTTTTCAACACATCCTGTGTTGCCCATCGCCATGACTGATTGGAATAAAAATGACATTTTTGGCAATACATTATTTTTTATTACTGAGATTCTTCCCCAAAATGATAAATTCATTCTTCCCCATAGATCTAAAGCTCTTTTTCTTTCTTTCTACACTCTAAAAATTGTGTTTAAAAATATTAATATTCTTAGCTATCAACCAAACTAAGTATTTGACTTTTTTATGTATAGCTACCGTAACTCTGTTTTCTGTTGTAATTCCTTTTTGTCTTACTCCGTCAGGTTTTTTACCAAAAACTTAAGTCTTATTCTTGTTTAGTTTAAAGCCTATGACCTGCCCGAAGTCCTGTATCTTTTCTAACACCTTTGGTAGAGTATTTTTTAGATCCTCCACTCTAATTACAAGGTCAACTGCAAAAGCTTTTAATTTACCATATTTTTCGCCCTATAAGGCGCACCGGCCCATAGGGCGCACCTAGTTTTTTTGGGGGGGGAATAAAGAAAAAAAAATTATTTCCCCCCCCCAGGCGCGGGGCTGGGGTGGGGGAAGCCCGAGCTTCCCCCGACCCCAGCCCCCAGAACAGGCTGCTATCCGCAAGCCTAGGGAGCCCGGCGGGAGCTCCCGCCGGGCTCCCCAGGCTTGCGGATATCTGCCCGAAGCCAGGGGCGTGCTGCTCAGCGCGCCCCAGGCTTCGGGATGCAGGCTGCTATCCGCAAGCCTGGGGAGCCCGGCGGGAGTTCCCGTGGGCTCCCAAGGCTTGCGGAGAGCTTCCTGAAGCCTGGAGAGCGACCCCTCTCACTCTCCAGGCTTCAGCGAAAGCCTGCATTCGCCCCATAGGATGCACACCCATTTCCCCTTCATTTTTGGAGGGGGAAAAGTGCGTCCTATAGGACGAAAAATACGGTATATGTTTTATTTCCTACTGTTATTCCTCTAATTATGTAATTTCTTTGCTCTTATCTCTCCAGGGCCTCTAATACCAAATTAAATAATAATGGTGATAGGGAACATAATTGTCCTGTCCCTTTCGTTATCTTACACTTTTCTGTATCTAACCCTTATTAACAATCAGCATGGCCTGTTGCTCAGAATAAATCGCATCAATTCCTCTCCCAAATGTTCCCCAAAATTCATTTTTTTTCTATGAAAACCCATGAGACGTTATCAAAAGCCTTTTCAGCATCTATAAACATTGAGGACGCTTTATCTCATTTTTTACTTCCAAATATTCAATAATATCAATTATATTCCTTATGTTATCCTTCATCTGACATACTGGACTGATTGTGATGAATTATTTCTGCTAAAACACCTTTCATTCTATTGCCCAAAATGTTAGCGATACTCTAATTGGAGTATTTTTCTGACCTTTTAGTTCAAGAATTATTGAGTTGTGGTCCGAAAGTGTTCTTGGTTGTATTTCTCCTTTTTTAATCTATGGACTCCCATCCTACAGGAGACAGTGATGGCCAACAACTTGGATAGCTTGAAAAAGAGGATTAAATTGATGCCTGTGCTCTGCCCTCACGGTCCTAGGCAATAATGCTTCTTAATACTAGTTTCTGGAAAGCACAGGAGGGCAGAGAAGGCTCTTATACTCCAATCCTGCTTGCTGGTTTCCCATAGTTGGTGTCAGGAGCTTGTACTACTCTCGAGTAGGACCCTGGCAGAGACACATGTCCGACTGGCATGTTCTGTCCCTCCTGGTCGTTCGTTCGGGAGCTTTAAAAGCTTTCTTCTGCCTGAACATCACAGCGACCGATGCCAACAGACATCGGCACACTTGGGGATCCGCAGAGTGTTTGCAGCTTGCATAACAGAACTCAGAAACTCAGCATTTTGGCTAATCTACTTTATTTGCATATAAACACACATGGAGCACTGCAACATGGCTTCCTCTCTCTCTAGCATCAAACAGCAAAAGAGAAAGAACAAAGGACACTAGTCCCACTTCACGGAACACAGTAACACAAACATCCTGTCTTCGTCACTTCCCACACTGTGGAGTCATCAAACCCATGACTGCAGTCACAGAGCAGGAATCTTAACAGTTGGCCTCTGTGAGAACAGGATGCTGGACTAGGTGGGCCTTTGCCAGATCCAACAGGGTCTTCTTATGTTCTAAAATATTGCAATATTTTTACAGTTACATATGGGATAGTAACACTAAAGTTTTACTTCTTACTCATTGGAGAGACTACTACTAGAGCCAGAGATCATTTCCTCACTTGAAAAAGAAAAATACAGAGATGTGTCTAATAAGTCAATTCCACCATAGATCTGTATTATACAGTGGTGCCTCGCAAGATGGAAAACTCGCTAGACGAAAGAGTTTTCCGTTTTGGAGGTGCTTCACAAAACGAATTTCCTATGGGCTTGCTTCGCAAGACGAAAATGTCTTGCGAGTTCCTGCGGGTTTTTTTTCCTTTCCCCCGCCCTTTTTCTAAGCCGCTTATCCGCTTATCTGCTAAGCCGATAAGCCGCTAATAGCGCTAATCCGCTAATCCGTCAATGGGCTTGCTTCGCAAGACGAAAAAACCGCTAGACGAAGAGACTCGCAGAACGGATTCTTTTCGTCTTGCGAGGCACCACTGTAAAATGATGCTGTGTTACTTAGTGTGAATGGAGTGATCATGTGTTGCTCTTGCCATTTTCTCATCTGCATTGCTATAAATTGGAATATAGAGAGGACAGTGGAGAATGGGGAAAGTGTTAAAATAACAGAATGTGGACATTGGGTTTGGAATGTGTTCAGTCCCTTTCTTGTCTTTCTTGAAAGTCTTAACAGGATTCTCTCACCTCTACTCCCAAACAGGTGAGGAAGATGACGGCCAGTATTCTATGGAGCCTGTGAATTCATTGGGAAGAACAAAGAAACAGTTTAAATGCATGGAATGTGGGATGTGCTTTAGTCACAGGGGAAGACTGAGGATACACCAACAAATTCACACAGGGGAGAAACCATTTAAATGTATTGAATGTGGAAAGAGCTTCAGTAAAAGTGGACACCTTAGAATACATCAACAAACTCACACGGGGGAGAAACCATTTAAATGTATTGAATGTGGAAAGAGCTTCAGTCAAAGTGGACACCTTAGAATACATCAACAAACTCACACGGGGGAGAAACCATTTAAATGTATTGATTGTGGAAAGTGCTTCAGTAGAACTGAACACTTTAGAATACACCAACGAACTCACACGGGGGAGAAACCATTTAAATGTATCGATTGTGGAAAGTGCTTCAGTAGAATTGAACACTTTAGAACACACCAACGAACTCACACAGGGGAGAAACCATTTAAATGTATTGAATGTGGAAAGAGCTTCATTGAAAGTGGAAACCTTAGAATACATCAACGAATTCACACAGGGGAGAAACCCTTTAAATGTATTGAATGTGGAAAGAGCTTCAGTCAGAATGGACACCTTAGAATACATCAACGAACTCACACAGGGGAGAAACCATTTAAATGTATTGAATGCGGAAAGTGCTTCAGTGAAAGTGGAGCACTTAGAAGACATCAACAAACTCACACGGGGGAGAAACCATTTAAATGTATTGAATGTGGAAAGTGCTTCAGTGAAAGTGGAGCACTTAGAAGACATCAACGAACTCACACAGGGGAGAAACCCTTTAAATGTATTGAATGTGGAAAGAGCTTCAGTGAAAGTGGATCACTTAGAATACATCAACAAACTCACATGGGGGA
The DNA here is from genome assembly GCF_964270895.1 of Podarcis filfolensis. Lineage (NCBI taxonomy): Eukaryota > Metazoa > Chordata > Lepidosauria > Squamata > Lacertidae > Podarcis > Podarcis filfolensis. The sequence goes on from NC_139605.1 coordinate 10,140,786, forward strand.
GAAACCATTTGAATGTATTGAATGTGGAAAGAGCTTCAGTCAAAATGGACACCTTAGAATACATCAACGAACTCACACAGGGGAGAAACCCTTTAAATGTATTGAATGTGGAAAAAGCTTCAGTGAAAGTGGATCACTTAGAACACACCAACAAACTCACACGGGCGAGAAACCATTTAAATGTATTGAATGTGGAAAGTGCTTCAGTGAAAGTGGATCACTTAGAAGACATCAACGAACTCACACAGGGGAGAAACCCTTTAAATGTATTGAATGTGGAAAGAGCTTCAGTAGAATTGAACACTTTAGAACACACCAACGAACTCACACGGGGGAGAAACCATTTGAATGTATTGAATGTGGAAAGAGCTTCAGTAAAAGTGGAGCACTTAGAAGACATCAACGAACTCACATGGGGGAGAAACCATATAAATGTATTGAATGTGGAAAGAGCTTCAGTCAAAATGGACACCTTAGAAGACATCAACGAACTCACACAGGGGAGAAACCCTTTAAATGTATTGAATGTGGAAAAAGCTTCAGTGAAAGTGGATCACTTAGAAGACATCAACAAACTCACACGGGGGAGAAACCATATAAATGTATTGAATGTGGAAAGAGCTTCAGTCAAAATGAACACCTTAGATTACATCAACGGACTCACACAGGGAAGAAGCCATTTAAATGTATTGAATGTTGAAAGAGCTTCATTCAAAAGGAACACCTTAGGAAAAATCAGCTAACTCACAGGGGGGGAAATCATAGATGTATGGAATCTGGAAAGAGCTTCAGAGGGAGTGGAGACCTTAATATTCATAAGCAAATTCACACAGGCGGATAACCATATAAATGTATGGAGTTTTCCACTCAGGGTTCCCAGTCTTCCTGATAAGTGATGATGACTGTCAAGTCTCTGATGTGCAGATAAGAATTTGGTAGTGTTTGTTTTCCATCTTCGGGGCCATGCTGTTTGGAGACCCTTGCTTTTTTAATTTGAACTGTTGATCTGGATAGCTTGGAATCTGGCATTCTGGACTTTTCCCACAATGCTGCTTATTGGTCAGAACAGAGAGCTGGATCCGGATTTCCTGCTTCAGTGCATCATTCCCACGTACACTTCCTCGGTTTGTGAATATGGCTGGTTTGGATTCCTTTGGGCCAGTTACTAATAATCTACTTTTGTTGTTGTTCAAAATGGGTTTTTGCTGGTAGTGGGTTCATGAAATTTCAATAAAGCAAAGATCCCTTTCAAGAGATTCATTCTCATGTATTCCACTGTATAGTTTGGTTGGTCTGTGCCACCCACCCCCCCGGTCGTTTTGTTTCTTGCAGAGCGCCCAGTCTTTTGGGGAAGTGTGTTTGTTGCGCAAGAACTCCAAAGCAGCTTTAATTACGAAACCTGAATTTTCCTGTGTGTGACTGAATCCCACCCCAAAACAGAGATGGTTTGGAAATGTCCTTTGTCAGATGCATGAAGCATGAATGTAAGCTTGTGGCTATATTTATCTGTACACACACACACATATATATATATGTTCATGGGTGGAAAGAAAAAAAGTGAGGCCAGACAGACAATGAAATTCAAGGAATGCAGAAGGGCAGGTATATGGAAATTAAACCATTATCCTTTTTTTAATTTTTTTTATTGATTTTAATTCATTTTGCTACATCCAACATTAAAACAAGTGAAGAAATAAACATACATAACACATACATACAAAAAAGGAGTACATAAATAAAAGAAATAATAATAAAAAAAACAAAAGAAAAAACATCACCTAACATAAAACACCAACTAACTAACTTACATTAACTAAATAACTAAATAACACACAACATTAATTGACTTCCCTTCATCTCGGTTTCAGAATATATTATATGATTTTTTATCTGCAGTTTCTTTTCCTCAAAAGACTCTTTACGTCACAAGTGTTACGTCACACCTACTGTGATTTTTAGATTTTTTACCTCTGTTTCCATGTATGTCATAAATTTATTCCATTCTTTATTAAACTTTATGTCTTTTTGATTTCTTATTTTCTGTGTCATTTTTGCCAGTTCTAAATAGTCAAATAGTTTGGTTTGCCATTCGTTTATAGTTGGGATTTTTGATGTCTTCCAATTCTGCGCTATTAGAGTTCTGGCAGCCACTGTCGCATACTGAAAGAGTGTTTGGTCTTCCTTTTTGATTTCCTCCCCAATTATCCCCAGCAGAAAGGCTTCGGGTTTTTTTATAAAGGTATATTTGAGGATTTTTTAAAATTCATTGTAAATAGATTCCCAGAATTTTTTGATAGGCTCACACAACCACCACATATGATAGAAATTGCCCTCCTTGATCTTGCACTTCCAACATAATTTATCACCAGTTTTATATATTTTTTCCAATTTTACGGGCGTTACATACCACCTGTACATCATTTTATACATATTTTCCCTGAGTGTTGTGCATGCCGAGAATCTCATACCTTTATTCCATAATGCCTTCCATTTATCAGACTCTATGTTATGTCCGAAGTCCATTGCCCATCTAATCATTACCTCCTTTACTTCTTCATCTTTGGTGTCCCATTCAAGTAACAGGCTATACATTTTCGATAGGAGTTTTGTTTTACTTTCTAGTATTTCAATCTGAAATCTAGATTTTTTTCTCACTTATCCCATTCTTTTTATCCTCAGACCATATAGAATTAATTTGGTGAAATTGGATCCATCCTGTCAATTTGTTCTTTATTTCTTCATAAGGCCTAATCCTCCAACCAGTCTCTGTTTTTACTAGTAGGTCTTCATATGTCCATCTTTCTCCTTCGATGTTTATTTTTTTTATTGTCAGGATATCTATTGGCGATAGCCACCAAGGGGTCTTCTGTTCCAATAATTTTTTGTTTCTTTCCCACACTTCCAGCAGTGGTCCTCTAAAAATGTGGTTAGAAAATCCTTTATGAACCTTTCCCTTGTTACGCCATAGGTAAGAGTGCCAACCAAATCTTATATTAAATCCTTCTAGATCTAACAAGTCTTTATTTTTAATAACGATCCAATCTTTGACCCAACAAAGACGCGAGGCTTCATAATACAACTTTAAATTTGGAACTGCGAATCCTCCCCTATCTCTTTGATCTGTGAGTAGTTTAAATCTGATTCTGGGCCTTTTCCCTTGCCAGATAAATTTAGAGAGTATTTTCTGCCAATCTTTGAATACTGAGGTTCCCCTGATTATCGGTATATTTTGAAATAGGAACAACAATTTCGGTAATAAACTCATTTTAATCGCCGCCATTCTACCCGACCAAGAAAGTTTTATTCTATTCCAGGTGTCTAAGTCCTTCCTTATTTCTTTCCATGTAGTTATGTAATTATCTTCCATCAAATTTATATTTTTCATCGTTATCCAGATTCCAAGGTATTTTACTTTTTTTGTTACTTTAATACCAGTTTGAGATTCAAGATGGTTTTTTACCTCCTCTTTCACATTTTTAGTCATCATTTTAGTTTTTGTTCCATTTAATTTAAAACCAGATAATTTTCCAAATTCTTCTAACAGATCTAACACCTTACTAACACTCTCTTTTGGATCCTCTAAAGACAACATAAGATCGTCAGCATATGCTTTCAATTTGTATTCTTTCACTCCAATATTTATTCCGCGTATCTCTGAAGTTTTCCTTATCTTATTTGTAATTATCTCTAACATCATAATAAACAGAAGAGGTGACAGAGGGCACCCCTGCCTTGTACCCTTCGAAATTTCAAAGGGTTCTGTTAAGTTATTATTGATAATTAATTTGGCACTTTGTTGTGAGTAAATTGCTTTTATTCCTTCAAGGAATGTGCCCTCTATCCCTATCTTTTCCAAACATTTTATAAGAAAACGCCAGGATACATTGTCAAAAGCCTTTTCGGCGTCAATGAACATTAAAGCTGCGGGGATTTCATTTTTGCATTCTAAGTATTCAATGATGTTTATTGTATGTCTTATGTTGTCTTTTATTTGCCTATTAGGTAAAAAACCAGCCTGATCGGTATGGATGATGTTAACTAGACACTTTTTAAGTCGGGTCGCCATTACGTCTGCGAAGATCTTGTAGTCATTGTTCAGTAATGAAATCGGTCTGTAGTTCTTAATGATCTGTCTGTCCGAATCAGGTTTCGGTATCAACGTAATGTATGCTTCTTTCCAGGATGCTGGTGTTCTTCCTCCTCCTAAAATCTCATTCATTACTTCACATAGCACCGGTGTTATAAGTTCTTCTAGGACTTTATAATACTTGGCCGATAGACCATCTGGGCCTGGGGCTTTCCCCAGTTTCATCCTCTTTATCGCCTCTTGAATTTCCTCTACTTTTATGGGTTTGTTTAACAGACTTCTTTCCTCTTCCGATATGTTGTTAATTCTGTTTTCTTCTAGATATTTTTCTATTTCTATGGCATCTTCTTCTTCTCTTTTATATAGGTTTTCATAGAATTTGAGGAAGCTCTTTTTTATTTCATTAGGGTCCTCCAAGATTTGTTCTTCTACTTTTATTTTATTAATAACGTTTTGTTTTTTCCTTTTTCTCAGTTGCCACGCCAGAAACTTTCCAGTTTTATTTGCCGATTTGAAAATTTTTTGTCTCATTAACTTAATTCCCCATTCTACCTCTTGATTTATTAATGTTGAGTATTGTGCTTGTAATATCTTGTACAGTTGCTTGTTCCCTTCATCACTCGGTTTTTCTATCAGATTCTTTTCACATTTTCTCAATTGTGTAATTAACTCTTTTTTTTTCTCTCACCTTTCTTCTTTGACTATTTTGTTGTATCAAAAAACCTCTTAGCACTGCCTTACTGGCATCCCAAACTATGTCCATGTTTGTCTCCTTATTGATATTTAAATCAAAGTAGTGTTTTAAGGTGGTTTTAGCCTTTTCAATCACTTCTTCTTTTTCAAATAAATAGTCATTCATTCTCCATCTGTACATACCCTGAGTTTTCCAATTTAAATGTAATATTATTGGGTTGTGATCAGATAGTGTTCTAGGAAGTATCTCACATTTCGACACTCTTATTGTTAATTCTCTTGATACCCATATCTGATCCAACCTGCTCCAACTCTGATGCGGCTCTGAGAAGTGAGTGAATTGTTTTGTCATGGGGTTTTTATATCTCCATATATCTATTAAGTCTAAATTTTCCTCGAGGTCATTAAACGATCTCGGAAGTTTCCCTTGATTTAGATTCTTCCTCTTTGAGCTTCTATCTAGTTCTGGTTTCGGCACTCCATTTAGATCTCCAAGTAGGACCAGTTTATTATTCTCTAGATTTAATAAGACTTGTTTCAATTTTTTGAAAAACTCCAACTTATTTGTATTTGGCGCATAGACTGTCACCACGTTGAGTTTTTCTCCCTGAAAATTGATTTGCACTCCTAAGATTCTTCCTTCCTCGTCCTTACATATCAATTTAGGTTCTAATTTCTCTTTCACATAAATTGCTACCCCTCTTTTTTTCTTGGAATCTGAGTTAATGAATTCTATTCCCAACTTTTTATTTATCAAAATATGTTTGTGTTTTTTGGCAACATGTGTTTCTTGGCAACAGATCACATCAACATTTTTTTTCTTTATAATTTTCTCAAATTTATTTCTCTTGGACTTTTCATTAAACCATTATCCTTAACACTTTTAAATTAAACCATTATCCTTAACACTTTCCCCAGACTTAGGGAACCCAGTGAGCCATAAAAGTAGGAGGGCAAAGAGCTTGAAGACAAAGAGCACTTAGTGGCAGAGCAGGTGATGATGCTGATGGCGGCGAATGAGGAGGTGGGAGAGATGGGGGGTGGAGATTCACTCGGGACAATGCCATTATCCAAGAGGCTGAGTTCTACAGCTTCTCTCTATAAAGTTTGAAATAAAAAAGGACTGTTATAAACTTTCCCTTGTCTTTATACTTTCCTGGGCTACCATCTAACAGCACCCTACCAGGTGCAAATAGCCATGGGCACAAGTCTCTTGGGGTGGGGAGCCCACACAGAATACCAGTATGCCCAAGGGACCTGATCCGAGGAAGAAGCCAGCCAATCCATAAATGGGTTGGAGCTCAGAGTGGCCAGACTGGCCCTCCTCCACTTTCAGATGTGATGGAATCTATAATCCCTATCAGCAGACCACATAGCAGATCTCCCAGGCGGAATGGAGCCTTTGCCCACAGGTTTTGCAGCAAATAGGGGATTGCTTTGTCCTCCCAAGAGTGGACCTGTTTGCAAGTCCAGAAAACCAAAAGGTGGAGCTCTTCTCCTGGTTCAGGACCCAGGGAGCAATGGGCATGGATTCCCTGACTTCCTCTGGCTGGGGGTGGGCTCCCATATGCCTTCCCACAGCCCTAATCCAGCTATTTCTCAGGCAAGTCAGATCTGCTTCACTGTGGTAGCTCTCTTCTGGCCATGGAGGGTCTAGTTCACAGAACTCATGGCCCCAGAACTCATGCTGGAGGACTTACCCACTGCTGGGAGGCCTTTTCCACCGGACCTGGAGGGCAGAATCTAGCCTCCATATTAAAAAATAATGCTGAAGCAAACTCTTGGGTTGGGGCAGTGCTTAGGGTCTCCTTTTCAGGTCTCCGTTATTGGTTTTACTGTCCCAAATGTCTAAAATTCTTTAAAATGGCTTTTAATTTGTGGGTATTTAAATTTTATTGGAGGTGGCTTCAATACTTTGGCCATCTTATGAGAAGAGAAGACTCCCTGGAAAAGACCCTAATGTTGGGAAAGATGGAGGGCACAAGGAGAAGGGGACGACAGAGGACGAGATGGTTGGACAGTGTTCTCGAAGCTACCAGCATGAGTTTGACCAAACTGCGGGAGGCAGTGGAAGACAGGAGTGCCTGGCGTGCTCTGGGATCACGAAGAGTCGGACACGACTAAACAACAACATTTAAATTTTGGTTGTTTTGCTTTAAATGAGCGCAGGATGTGCCTGCGAAGAGAGGAGTTTGGGAGAAGGGGAAGGGGCTAATTACAGTGCTTCAGAGTAGGGGGAAATACAGTGGTACCTCGGGTTAAGAACTTAATTTGTTCTGCAGGTCTATTCTTAATCTGAAACTGTTCGTAACCTGAAGCACCACTTTAGCTAATGGGGCCTCCTGTCACCGCGCGATTTCTGTTCTCATCCTAAATCAAAGTTCTTAACCTGAGGTACTATTTCTGGGTTAGTGGAGTCTGTAACCTGAAGCGTATTTAACCTGAGGTACCACTGTATTGGGGAAATGGGGCAGGCCCGGTAAGGAGCACATGGCGTAGGCAGTTGGTGACTAGTGCTCCTGTGAAAGCCCTGACTGACCTCTGGAACATCTGAATGGCTCTCTCCCACTTTGTGGAGCCCACTTGGCTCCCTGGTCTACTCCAGAGCTTAGGGCAAAGAAGCAAGCTAGGAGACAGCTCAAACACAACTGGAGGAAAGATCCTGTAAAATGTTATCAAAAATTGGTAAGGGCTCCTCACCGAGCCTAACGAGTGACAGTGAAGGCAGCCAAGAAAGGCATACTGCCATGGACTGACTGGATGAGGAGTGGTGGGAGACACGAGCTGGGGGGCCCCTAAGAGAACCCCCAGGGGAAGAAAGCTCAGAGCTAGGGGAGTAGAGGTGGGATGACAATGGGTGGTCAGAGGGAGAAAAAGGAGTAGACTGAGGAGGAGGAGGTGTCAGAAGCTGAAGGGGCAACAGGGCTTAGTGAGCAGGGAGAGTCTGCACCAGAGAGAAGTCCAGAACAGAGGCAGAAGCGGGGGGGGGGGGGAGAAGAAGAGATCAGGCAGGCTGCTGGAGAAGCCAGGGAATCTTCCTCCTACTGTGACCAGTTCCCTTCCTCTAGATCTCCCAGAACACACAGAGGAACAGCCAGTCTATATCTGCATCAGGAACAATATGGGTGTGGCTGAAGTGTCAGGCAAAGTTCATGCTAGAAAGGCCAAAGCAGTTACTCATTAACCATTTACTGTAATATTTCTGATTTTAAAAAGCCTTCCATGCCTCCCCCAAAAGAAACTATGTCTTTGTTCTATTTCGTATAAAGACGTCTCACACAAATGCTCAATTCAATAACGATGGAGAAGGGTGGTTTTCTCTTTCTTTCTTTCTTTCTTTCTTTCTTTCTTTCTTTCAATGCAGACTTCTATATTGAGGGTGGAGCAAAGATGAAGAGGAAATCAGTGATATTTGAGAAGTGAAGGGAGAGAGGGAGGAAGATGAGCATTCCCAGAAGCACCATTTAAGGCAACAGTTCCTGGTTGTAGTTACATCATTCTGTACATAATACGCACTTCTCTGCCCTGTCATAAAGAAAGGTCGAGGAAGCAAGAGCAGGAATAGCTGACCGGGGGAAAAGGAAACACTCAGAATTTCTCATCGATCAGTCAGCCCAGCATCTTGACAGCACGAGAAAGCTAATCCAGAGGTGAGTATTTTACCACTAGACCCCAATTTATGCTCCCAGGCAGCTGGTTGCTCAGAAAGGGCTGTTTTCATTCCGTTCTCAGTGAGCCTGCAGGGGTGTTTTAACCCTTCCCTTCTTCACAATCCTGTGGAAAATAAGACATCCATACAGAAACTGTTAGCCCCAGGCAAGAAACTTCTATTGCAGACCACAAAAAGGCCAAGTGTTTTTAAATTTTGTTTGTTCCAATAGGATAGTGGAGCTATTTAATCTATTTTAGCTCCAGAATGTGCTTGAATCCACACACACACACACACACACACACACACACAGTCTGGAGGCACTGTCACTCCCCACTGGAAGGATTTGGAAATGCTTATTGACCAATAGTTTTCACCCCAACCCCTTTATCCTCTAGCTGCTTCTCATTTTGCTTTTTTTTCTACAGCTGCCTCTTCTGTCAACAAATCCGCAGACTCTTCATCCACCATGGCCTCCTATTCTCCATCCACAGATGTGGAGGATGAAGTTAAGTGCCCCATCTGCAGGGACTATCTGACAGACCCCGTGACCTTGGATTGTGGCCACAACTTCTGTCAGGGCTGCATCCAGAACTGCAGCGATAAATGGGAAGAAAAGGGTGTGGGGGACTTGGAGTGTCCGGTCTGCAGAGCCAAGATCCAGAAAGGGAATTTCCGTCCCAATTGGGACCTGGCAAACATATCAGAAAAGTTTAAACTCCGAGGAAAGGAGCTATGTGAGAAACACAAGGAAAGACTCCACCTGTTCTGCAGAGATGATAAAGAATTGGTGTGCATGTTTTGTGAACGTTCCCCGGAACATGAATCGCACACTGTGGTCCTCAAGGAAGAAGTTGTCCAGGAATACAAGGTACGAAGTCATCTTTGCACTTGGTAACTGACTCCTTCCTCCTCCCCACCATTCATTCTCTTTGCAGAATATTGTCTCAGTGTGTCTGGAAAATAACTCCCACTGCAAGGGTGCTTCTAGTTTTCTGTCCCCTCAGCAAATTACCAATACTGGAGGGTATCTTCTGCCCTCTCCCTTCAAATGAAAACAGCTCCTATTGCTCCAACACCACAGCAAGGGGAGGGCAGGGGCTAGATCAGGGGTGAGGAACTCCGGCCCTGTAGGTAGTGGCCTCGGTCCAGTATACCTGAAGGAATGTGTCCACCTCCATCGTTCTGCCCGGACACTGAGGTCCAGCGCCGAGGGTCTTCTGGCCGTTCCCTCGCTTTGAGAAGCCAAGTTACAGGGAACCAGGCAGAGGGCCTTCTCAGTAGTGGCGCCCGCCCTGTGGAACGCCCTCCCACCAGATGTCAAAGAGAAGAATAACTACCAAACTTTTAGAAGACATCTAAAGGCAGCCCTGTTTAGGGAAGCTTTTAATGCTTAATAGGTTATTGTATTTTAGTGTTTTGTTGGAAGCCGCCCTGAGTGGCTGGGGAAACCCAGCCAGATGGGAAGGGTATAAATATATTATTATTATTATTATTATTATTATTATTATTATTATTATTTATTATTGGGGCTCCCATCTTTCCCCTAAAAAAAATTCTGTATTAAGGGATTCTTTGTTTTCACATTTCCTGGAACATTTTGTAAAGGATAGTTTCATCCATCCCAAGGGGTGAAGAACAAGGTAACACCCTTCTCCTCATTGCAAACACAGCAGCTGTGCAGTCTGACAGGAGAATCTTAGGGTTCATCCACACTTATGCTCAGTGGCGTAGTAACGTCAGGCGGTACGTGGTGCGAAAATTTATTGTCACCCCGCCCCCCACATTGAAATTATTAAAAGAAGGAAAAATAAGATACTTATAGTTGGAGGTGTTATTTTCTGGTTTATTTACTTAACATTGTAAGCAAAAGCACTTAAAACCCCTTTTCCGAACTTTGTTCTCTGCAAATTTTGAAATCACATCATCAAAATCAATTCCTTTCGCTACTTTATTTTCAATTGACAAGATGGCTAAGCCAGAGATCCAAGCTTGACTCATCCTGGACCTAAGATAACTCTTGATCAATTTTAGTTTTGAAAAACTCCTCTCACATGCTGTCTAGCAATGTAAACTGAACTTTAGAATAACTTCATAATTTGAATTAAGGCTGAAAGCAAACAGGAAATTGCCCTAAAAATGGCAATTTATACATATATTTGTATTTACCTTTTAGGCTGTGTACCTGTTTCAGCAATTCACATAAGCCTATAGTAAAAATATCATTTATAGAAATAACAGGAGTTATACAAACGGGTCTTACTAAAAAATGACAGAAAGCACTTTGCAACTACTCACTTAAAACCTAGGATCGCATCCTATGCAAGGAGATAGAGCAGTTTCAAGCCTATCACTCTTCCTAAGCACAGGGCTGACCTTGCTCCCAGGCGCTTGAATGCATGGCAGAAAATAAGCATATCGTCCACCTCTACTCTCTCCAAATCAATCCTGAGTTTTTGTTTTCTCTTCAGAATGTGATGGATAGTTGCCTGGAGAATCTGCTGGAGGAGAGAGAGAAAATTCTGGTAAAAAAAGCTGCGGTGAAAAGGGAAAGCGAAGACTTGCTCGTAAGTGACCTGGACACTGGGAAGGGAAGGAGGACGTAAACCATCACCCTCATATTGAGAAATTTCATGTAAAATGCAGAGAAACAAAAGCCAAGAGGCAGACCAAGTTCTCAGAACATCTGTCCTTTTGGAAAGGCCTCATCTCTCCTAAAATTTGTTAGCTGGGAGTAAGGCCCGCTGAACGCAGTGTGACTTTCTTCTGACTGCACTGGCTATGAATTAGTTTCCGGGCCCAATTCAAAGTGCTGGTTTTAATCTATAAAGCGCCTTGGCAACATCCAAAGGCCCCGATCTACTAGGCGCTGGGGTGGATTGCAGAGTCAGGCCCAGGCTGCCACCAGGCCCAGCAAAAAAGCAGCTCTGGCTCACCTAGCCCTGCCCATTGCCACCCCACCACTGCATTTACCTGGCATGGGGGTTCTGGGTTGTGGGCTCTATTGGTCAAAACGGGAGCCTCAGCAATCGCCTCCTCCTGCCCGGAAGAAACCAGGACGACTCCAAGAAAACGCACATGGCAAAAAGGAGTTCCAGGCCCCGGTGGGCACCCCCTTACACACTTGGGATTGGCCAAGCAAATAGCCAGCCAATCAGGATTTTCTTTCTTCACTTTTCACTTCCCTCTGTGGCCCCCTAGTCTCTTGCTGTGGCTCCCATTTATGCATTTTTCACCTGTGGCCCCCTTAGAATACCATGGGGGGGGCCGGTTGGGGGACACTGCTTTACACCACCAGCCCTTTCTGGGTCAAATTACTTGTTACAATCCTTGGCATTTTACCCCCAATGCTTCCCACCCAGTCTAGAACTCTCAGAGTCAGCATCTTCCTGACTTCTCATCTTGCCTTTAATAATAATGATAATAATTAATAATAATAATAATAATAATAATAATAATAATAATACTAGTTATTTATACCCCACCCTCCCCTGCCAAAGCCAGGCTCAGGGCGGCTAACACTAGTAAAATTACAGTAAAAACATAATGGGGGGGCAATTTAAAATACAGGTTAAAATGCAATTTAAAATGCAGCCTCATTTTAAAAGTAGCCCATAGATTAAAACCATAAGGGGAGGGAAACATAAGGGCCAGACTGAGTCCAAACCATAGGCCAGGCAGAACAGCTCTGTCTTGCAGGCCCTGATGTCAAGTCCCGCAGGGCCCTAGTCTCTTGTGACAGAGCGTTCCACCAAGTCGGGGCCAGTACTGAAAAGGCCCTGGCCCTAGTTGAGACCAATCTAACCACCTTGCGACTTGGGACCTCCAAAATGTTGTCATTTGTGGACCTTAAGGTCCTCCGCGGGGCATACCAGGAGAGGCGGTCCCGTAGGTTTGAGAAGCCAGAGTTGCCCTTCCTGTGGAATTCTCACAACACCCCTCTCTTCTTCGAATGGACACAAATAGAGATGCTGAATTCCTTTCCTCTTCTTTTTATTCTGCTTATTGCAGAAATTAACAGAAAGGGAGAGGCAAAAGGCCGCCAATGAGTTCAGGCAACTGCGCCAGTTTCTCAAAAAGCAAGAGAAGCGCCTGCTGAATCAGATGGAAAAGGTGGAGAAAGAGATTGCAGCAAAAAGGGATCAGCTCATGGACCAGCTCTCTGAGGAACTCTCCTCTCTTCAAAGGATCATCCAGGAGATGGAGGAGAAACGCCAGCAGCCAGGAAGTGAACTCCTCCGGGTAAGGCTGTGGCAGAAGCAGCTGAAAGAGTGTTTGTAAGGGAATTATTATCATTTTGGGAAGTTTTTAAAGATTTGATGTTTCCTTATTTATATATATATAAATATATATATTCTGTTGGAATACGCCCAGAGCTAGTTGCCAGGGCTGTTCTATAGAGCAGCAGGATGACCCTCAAGTTCCCTTCCAACTCTACAATTCTACGATTCTGTGGGAGTTTCTTTCCATCATTTGCAAATGTGGGTTTTCTCTCTTATGTTGCATGAAGAATTTGAAAAACTGGGATGTTTCCCTGCACATTTTAAAATGTGGGAGCAGCTTTGTTCTATTCAATTGCATCTAATAGTTCACCTTTCACTGCGTCGAAATGGAGCCATTTTGTCTGTTGACAATAATCTCGTGAATATCTCCTCCATGGGAAACCCACAGCGCCAAAGGGCCAGAGTGAATCCTATCCTGGGTCTATCTTGTGGCAGGCACTGATTTCCCTTCTTCTCTCCCTCTTTTTCTCTCTAGGATGTGAGAAGCACCTTGCAGAGGTAAGTGGGTCCTTCTCATTTCCAGTTGCTTCTCCTCATGAGGCTGGGAAGGGTCCAGGAGCCCAGTACATAAAACCTGCCCCTCCAGGCTCCAAGGGAGAGAGAGTGGGACTCCCCACACCTGCAGCATTTCGCAGGTAACAACAGGAGTCCTCCCTTGAACCCCTCAGGTCCAACCTGTTTTTCTGCTCCTTTGTTCTCTTTCTCAGAAAATGACAAAGAATAGAAAACATCTTTTAAGAGCCAGGCAAAATCCTTTCAGTTTTTTCTAGACTTGTAAACTTCTTCTTAGATACGCTTACATATACTTTTAAGATGGTGGGAGTTGTCTTCTGTAGCCCACTCTGCTATTTCTCGAAGTGCTTTTTTGAGTTGCATTTGATTCCATTTGTTGAATTTTAACAAATGGTTAGAGCAGCGGAAAGGCATAATCAAGGCAAAAATGAACTGAGCAATGGGTTGAAAAGAGGGCAAGAATGGTCCAGTGCCAAGGAATGGGTGATGGAATGAAATATGCAATGTGTTGTCAATACAGTGGTACCTCGGGTTGAGAACTTAATTCATTCTGGAGGTACGTTCTTAACCTGAAACTGTTCTTAACCTGAGGTACCACTTTGGCTAATGGGGCCTCCCACTGCTGCCATGCCACCGCCGCGCCATTTCTGTTCTCATCCTGAAGCAAAGTTCTTAACCTGAGGTACTCCTTCTGGTTAGCAGAGTCTGTAAGCTGAAGCGTCTGTAACCTGAAGCGCCTGTAACCCGAGGTACCACTGTACACTCAGATAATTTATGCCCTTTTAGGGTTGCCATGTTTCAAAAAATTAAAAACTGGATGCAGAAGTTGTTGGGCTTTTGGGGGGCAAAGTTGTTGAGCTATGTCTGGAAAATTTTGGACGTATGACAACCCTGTTATAGGCAATGCAGCAAAGCTGGAAACAGATAAACTCTGAGCGTAATGGTATCACTTGACGTTTCTTTTTACTGACATAGATGTAAGTGGGGAGACTCAGAGACCGGCTTCTGGCCCCCAGGTGCCTGGCTTTGGCATCCATAATCTCCTCCATCCCTCTGGGCCTCAATCCCTCTGTGCTTGCCTCTCCCTCTTGGCTTTCTAGAGGTTCCTTCCTCCTCTCAATTCCTTTGCATTCCTTGGAGTTGGGTGGCTTAAAATTGTTTTTCTCCACCAGATATGAGAAAAGAGAGAGACTAAGGAATCCAGTGGAGCTCCCTCCAGAGCTGAAGAAAAGGATCTCGCAATTCTGTGCTACAAATCCCCTTCTGCAGGGTGACATGAAGCAGTTCAAAGGTAATGTATAATGGCGGTGAGGATTTTATGCTAGGTATTGTATAAGTCTGAAAATGAGCATGCCAGACTCTTCATTATATTTTGTTCTTGCCAAATAGTCAGTGGTAGCACCAGCAGAGCTTCCTTCTTTACAGCCTAGTCATCATTCCCTCCTCCCCAACTACCTATTGCCCCATTTATATTGCCATTCTCGTCCTCAGAGGCTGGAGTGGTAACCGCTGCAAATGCACCAGGGTATATTGTTTTGTAAAGTCCTGAGTTTTTGTTCCAACATGTTTCTGTTCATAACTATATGGAATCTCCTTTGCATATTGTTGCTAATCTACACAATCAGGAGTGGTCCTTTGGGAGGTTCTCAGTTTGCTTGGGCTTCACAACAAGCACCTATTACCCTCCTGAGGCATCTCCTCCTCCTCAGACTCACACCCGCATCTATCTATCTATCTATCTATCTATCTATCTATCTATCTATCTATCATCTATCTATCATCTATCTATCTATCTATATCTATATCTATCTATCTATCTATCTATCTATCTATCTATCTATCTATCATCATCTATCTAATCAATCTATCATTTTTATACCACTCCATTATTCGATCTCAGGGCAAATCACAGAATGAAAAAATCTAGTGCTGCAACCATCTTGGTCTCACAAGAGATTCCACATTTCACTGGAGAAGAGGAACATTCCAAACAGCCTGTACCTAAATGTTGGTTTGAAAGAATCCCAAACCCCCAAAATGCTTTTATCCACTTTCAAACAAGAACCTCAACCACAAGGTGGAGTACATTAAGGCCATAAAAATAGGACACAGTGCAAGCAGTGTTGAAGATGACGTCTATATTCAACTGAGTTCTCCGCCTTCTGTGATTGAGATCCAGACAGACCGTATAGAAATTTGAGTACAGAAGTGTTACTGCTTGCAAAAGAAAGGAAGAGAAACCATAAGCTTTCCAAACTGACCTCATTTGGCAAACCTGCTTATCTGACCAGTCAACAGAGCTGTGTCGTGTGCAACGTCCCATATATGATCCTACCAGCCTTTGATGCAAAAACCATCTCTAGAGTTCCAGGGCAATGCTACTGGAAATTAAAATTCAGTGAGGCAGGACTTCATGCCCTTCAACATTTCTCCCATGAAAATAGGGATGTCTTAAGGAAAAGCAGGACAAATCAGAAGCCGGGACAGCTTCTGTAAATCCGGGACTGTCCCTGGAAACTAGGGACACTTGGAAGGTCTGGGGCTTCCTTTTGCTTGAGAGCCTTGCCAATTCTGCCTCTGCAAGTTTAGTTTCTTGTTATGTTAAACAATTGCAGCTTTAATAACCCCCACCATCGGAACCACCAGTGTACTTGGGGCAGATGTGAGGCTGTGGCCAGCTCCCCATTGTATTCCTGCCAAAGACTGGTATTGCAGAGCTTATGCACCACTATTGATCCTACTTTGAACTATGAGGTTCATAGACAATCTTTTCTAGTATGTTTCATTATTTCTGTGTTTTACATTTTTAATTATTTTAATCTGTTTCCCATATGAACCACCCTGATATATTCTGGTAAAGGGCAGTATATATACATTATTATTATTATTATTATTATTATTATTATTATTATTATTAATTATTCACACCCTGGCCGGCACTTTCTTGATCTCCTGCCCTCAGGCAGAAGATATAGAAGCATGATTAGTCACACCAACAGGGTAAAGAACAGCTTCTATCCATGGGCTGTTAGGCTGCTGAATGAAAAGATAACAACAGGCCAACTGACTTTTGGGTTTGGTGGGTGTGCGTCAGTAAAGGAGGGGAATTAAGACTAAGAGAGCTGAGTGGGGGGTGCTCGTGTAATCTCACTGTATACAAGTTGCACAAGTGACAATAAAGTATTTCAATTTCAATTAGTTTTTTTAATTAGTTTTTTTAAAAAAAATATTTGTTCAACTTAATTTCTTTAACTTTAAATAAACAATATGCAGTGTGTTATGAAGTCATATTCTTGTGACAAGATTTACCAGAGGTCCAACACTGTAGTGCTTAAACTTTCTATCTTCTTCCTTCTTCAGACACTGTATTCCTCAGACTGGCTCAGAAAGGTGAATTTCCAAAGGAAGACCAAATTCACAGAGGGGACGGGAAATGTTGTTTTATTGGGTTTGAACAGCCTGTCCCCTAGACCTTGGAACTATCAGTAGCTTAACTTGAGTGAATTGCACTGTTGTGATGTTGCAGCCATCATGGCATCCAATTCCTGGATCCACTCATACAAAAAAGGAAAGTAAACATTTTCTGGGTCATTTGAGATACCTGGATTGACAGGAGGGGTACAGTATAAATAATGTTATTATTTTGTTTCTTTATTACATTTATCAATCTCTTTATACAGAGAAAATGTCTCAAAACGACTTGAGCAGATAAAATACACAACGTAAAAGTCAGAAAAATGTAAGACAATGAACAGAATATACAAAATGTTCATCCAGCAACATATATTGAATAGGGGGAGGGGGAGAGCCTAATTTAAAAAGACAGCAAAAAAGGCATTTATCATCTGGAGGAAGGAGATGAGGGTCCCAATCCTGAATGCAATGCAAGGAAGTCCTATTTCATGAGAAAGGGAACCTGCTTCTTGGGTTTTGTCTTGCATTGGTGTGTCCTCTCTTTCCGCGGATTCTGCCTCTTTTCCTTACACCTCATCTCTCTCCCCAACAGCAAATGTTGCTCTGGATCCAGCCACAGCTTATCCTCGGCTTGTCCTGTCTGAGGACTGCAAAAGCGTGAGATGGCGAGACGAGTATCAACACCTGCCCAACAATTCTGAGAGGTTCTACAGCGATCCTGCTGTGCTGGGACGTGAGGGCTTCAACAAAGGCAGCCATTACTGGGAAGTCAGTGTGGGAAGTGAGGAGATGTGGGCTGTTGGGGTTGCCAGGAAGTCAGTGAGGAGAAAGGGCTGCTTAGCCTTAAGTCCTGAAGGAGGAGTCTGGGCTGTGGGGAAGAGGGGAGGTTGGTACAGTGCCTTCAACCCCCCTGACAACCCTCCACTGTCCCTGAGCAACAAGCCCAAGAGGATCCGAGTGACTCTGAACTATGATGGGAGGGAGGTGTCTTTCTTCGATGCCGACACAGGAGCCCATCTCTACACCTTCCTAGGAGCCTCGTTCTCTGGAGAGATGCTCCTCCCTTTCTTTTGGCTGTCAGGAAACAAAACCCAACTCAGGATGGCTTAAGCCTTAAGGGGACCAAATCTACCTCTCAGGCCCAGGAGGCGCTTCTCTCCAGAGCAAAATGATTGCTCTGAAAGGGAACGTTTATTTGCAAAGAGCTCTGTTGACATCTTTGTAGAGGTCCATGGAGAGGATTCATTCCAGCCACAATCAGCAGATATATGAAAAAAGTGGGCTTTGCTTTTCCCATCCCACCCACAGTGTTCTCCCTGCAGCTTTGTTCCAAAAGAGACAGCAACACTTTCAGCAGTTCCAAACAATTTATTTCAGCGTCACTGATGTCCAACCCTGGTTTCATTTTTTATTTTTCCACCTCTCCCTCTCCACAAGACCTCCACCAGCTGTTGACATGTGTTCTTGTATTGCTGAAGTGGATTACTAGAAAGCAATCCCTCCACCCATATCGGCAGGGAAACCTCATTGAGTTGCATCCAAAGATAACCATGCTTGGAGTTAGACCCACTGAAAGTTGTGCACATGGGTAACTTAGCTCCATTGATTTTGGTGAGCTTATTCTGAATAAAACAACCCATTGCTTCGTAGACTTCAGATCTCCAGAGGAATAAATAAAGGGATTTATGTCAGGGACCAGCTTCCAACCCCTGCTGAAAATGAAACCTGCCCCTAGCTATAGTTGCTCCAAGGTAATTCAGTGGGGCCTCTTCTCAGTTCATTGTCTTCTGGATCAGTGCCTTAATCCTTTGAAATAAATAAATAAATAAATAAATAAATAAATAAATAAATAAATGTTTTATTTATACCCCGCCCTCCCCAGCCAAGACTGGGCTCAGGGTGGCTAACAACCAATAATAAAAACAAGTTGATGATTAAAATATAATTTAAAAAACAAGATTAAAATACAACATTAAAACATTAGGATGCAGCGTCTTCACAGGAGGAGAAAGGAAAAAGAAAGAGGGGGATGGAATCAAAC
The DNA here is from genome assembly GCF_964270895.1 of Podarcis filfolensis. NCBI lineage: Eukaryota > Metazoa > Chordata > Lepidosauria > Squamata > Lacertidae > Podarcis > Podarcis filfolensis. The sequence goes on from NC_139605.1 coordinate 10,159,466, forward strand.
TGATTCTAAGCCAAAGGCCCGGTGGAACAACTCTGTCTTACAGGCCCTGCGGAAAGAAATCAGATCCCGCAGGGCCCTGGTCTCATGAGACAGAGCGTTCCACCAGGCCGGAGCCAGTGTTGAGAAGGCCCTGGCTCTGGTTGAGGCTAATCTAACTTCCTTAGGACCCGGGACCTCTAGGGTGTTGCTATTTATGGACCTTAAGGTCCTCCGTGGGACATACCAGGAGAGTATTGTAGATTCTGAATATCACAGAATAGCCATTGAGGTGTCCCCAGACGTTGTTGTCCAGTTCCCATCAGCTTCAGCCAGCAGGGATGACAGTCAAGGATGATGGAAGCTGTAATCTGGACCTCACCACCTGGACTCTGCTGCCCTATATCCTTCCCATTGAAACAACCGTGAAAATAAATTTTGGACGCTATAGATGTATCCTGGTCTGGTGCATGCAATGTCTTTTGTTTTGCAGCTGTGTGATTTGTGCTCATATTGTATTGTGGTGGCCATTGGCTATAAACAATAAAATTTATAGATAGATTGAATGGCGAAAATAAGTAATAAAATAGTAAAACAATTTTATTTTTTTGGTCCTCACTCCCAAATGGTGTGTGTGTTTTTGGTTATATTGTGCTTTTGGTTATATTGGGGGTGAGGTGGGGTGGGGGCTGGAGAAGTATGAAGGCCAAAACCACTCCCCTCCTTTGCTAAATGGATGCAGGAGACCAGAGGCAGCGAATGAAAAAGCAGGGAAAGACAAACCCTCCAAGTGTCACTATTTTCCAGGGATGTCCCTGATTTAGAGAAGCTGTCCTGGTTTCTGAGTTGATCCCAGAATGAGAGAGATTTCTGATTTGATCCCATTTTTGATGTTGAGCTTCAGACCATATTTTGCGCTCTCCTCTTTCACCCTCAATAAAAGGTTCTTTAATTCCTCCTCACTTTCTGCCATCAAGGTTGTGTCATCTGCATATCTGAGGTTGTTGATATTTCTTCCGGCAATCTTAATTCCGGCTAGGGATTCATCCAGCCCAGCCTTTCGCATGATGAATTCTGCATATAGGTTAAATAAGCAGGGAGACAATATACAGCCTTGTCGTACTCCTTTCCCAATTTTGAACCAATGAGTTGTTCCATATCCAGTTCTAACTGTAGCTTCTTGTCCTACATAGAGATTTCTCCAGATATTGCTGGACTACAACTCCCATCATTCCCAAACATTGGGTCATGCTAGCTTAGACTGGTGGGAGTGGGAGTCCCAAACATCTGGAGAACCACAGGTTCCCTCATCCTTGCTCTGTACTTTTATTATTTCTCCTCAGTGTATGTCCCCTTGTGCTTCATAAAGCTGAGTTTCTGATGGAAGCCTTTGCCACAGTCTACGCAGTTCCATAGCTTCATGTGGACTCTCTTATGCCTTATCAGGTGAGAGCTGGTGCTGAAGCTTCTTCCGCACTCGGCACACTCGTACGGTTTCTCCCCAGTGTGGGTCCTCTTGTGCGCAATCAGTTCTCCTTTCTGAATGAAGCTTTTCCCGCAGTCTGAGCACTTGTACGGCTTCTCCCCCGTGTGGGTCCTCCTGTGTCTTATCAGGGATGCATTATGGCTGAAGCTTTGTCCACAAGCCAAGCATGTGTATGGTTTCTCCCCCGTGTGAACCCTCTTGTGGTTTATGAGGTTTGAGGTGGTGCTGAAGCTTTTCCCGCACTCTGAGCACTCGTAGGGCCTCTCCCCCGTGTGGGTCCTCTCGTGTATCATCAGGTTCGTCCTTCCGTTTGAGATTTTCCCACAGTATGAGCATTTGAAGGGCTTTTCTCCCTTCTGCATCCTCTGACGATTGAGAAGGACCAAGTTCTGGGAGAGGCTTTTCCCAGTGTCAGAGGACATCTTTTCTCTCTTACACCCATGAACCCTCCCTTGGAAGGGCCTTTCATCACATTCCTTGGGATGAACAGTGTTTTCTGCTGCTGTTCCCAGATGGACTTCCTGGTGATGTATGGGTCTTTGCTGACCTATATCCCTCACTTCCTCCTCAGTGGCCTGGAGGGATAGGCTTTCAGCACTTTTCAAGGATGTTGTGTCAACGTTCATGCAGTCAAGTCTTTCCAGCTCAGGATCCTCCTCCTTCATCCTCACTTGCATATCACCTGCTGGAAGACATCGAAAAACAACCTAAGTTACCTCTTCTTACCTTACATATTGCCTCCAATAATAATACAGTGGTACCTCGGGTTAAGTACTTAATTTGTTCTGGAGGTCCGTTCTTAACCTGAAATTGTTCTTAACCTGAAGCACCACTTTAGCTAATGGGGCCTCCTGCTGCCGCTGTGCCGCCACTGCACAATTTCTGTTCTCATCCTGAAGCAAAGTTCTTAACCCGAGGTACTATTTCTGGGTTAGCGGAGTCTGTAACCAGAAGCGTATGTAACCTGAAGTGTATGTAACCCGAGGTACCACTGTACAGGATAGCTAATGTGGTGTATTGGTTTTAGGAGGAGTGGAGCGACTCCGGCCTGGGGCCTTCTTTATCTGGTTCTCATGACTCTCCTCATTCTTCCCCTACCCCCAGACCCCTCCCCAGCCCTCCGTGCCCCTCTCAAGTGCTCCTCAGAGGAACTGGCTCCATTTACTTGACCCTTTTTCTGCTCTGGCAGGGTTCTTCACCAACCTGGTACTCCCAGCTGTTGTGGGCTACAACTCCCATTAACCAGCTGTGTTGGCTGGGGCTGATGGGAGTTGTAGTCCTGAGCTGAAAAGTCCATGTTTTGTAGTCCCAAAACTAAGGTGGAGAATCAGCTCTAAGCCATGGTTTCCTTGCTGGCAGCTGAAATTGTGGTTTGGGTTCTAAGCCATGGTTACTGCAAACTATTGTGTGGCATGAAACCTGAATGGAGCCAGTGGTCAAATAACAACAACAACAACAACAACAACAACAACAACAACAACAACAATAAATTTATTAGTACCCATCCATCTGACTGGGTTGCCACTGCCAACATATATAAAATAATAATAAAACATTAAAAATCTTCCCAATACAGGGCTGTTCCCTAAACAGGCCCACAGAAAGAGGTTTCTGTGCAGGACAGCCCATAATTCCGTCAAAGAGCAGTGCTGGAGAGGGAATGACAGAAACAACCTCAGGAAAAGAAACTCGTTAACATTTAGCCATAATAAAATCCTTACCCACCAACTTGGTCTCCCCATCATCGCCCTCTTGCTTGGCTTCCAGCAAGAGATGGATTTCCATGGTGGTTGATGAATTCTGCTCCAACATAGGCAAGTTAACAGGCCCTTCTTCTGAAAGGCCAGGGACCTGGAACAGGAAGAGGCACACAGTTCAGGATCCTCTTGTCAGGGGTCACAGCTCAGAGGCAGAGCAGAAGGTCCCTAATTCAATACCCTACCTTCACAAAGGGCCAGGAGAGCAACTGTCAATCTGTGTAGGCAGACCTGAGCTAAGTGACAATGTGCTAAATATTTATTTGCTAACCTTTATATAGACTTTCTTCAAAGGAATGTTGGGCTAGACCTTTCCGGAAGTCTCTGATGTTGTTGGCATCTGCCTTTCTCGAGAAACAGTGGCATATTCAGTGAAACCACAGCCTCCCGTGTTGTTTTTGCTGCATAATTGACACTAGAGCTACATGCCTGGAGCACAAGCCTGGGTGGTGTACATGGAGGTCCTGGGATACCCAGAGGACAAAAATACCCTCTCAAACTTGCTGATGTGGTCCAAAGGAAAGCAGAGCAATACATCTGGCACCAGATTGGCTGCAGACGTTGCCGGAAGGAGAGGTACAAGCAGGGCCGTCTTTAGCAGATACGGCGCCGGGGTGCAAATATTCACCCAGCGCCCCCAAATTACCACAGATAGTGTTGGGGTGGCCGTAGCTGCACACTGCCAGCCATTGGGGGGCGCACCTCTCTCCTATGCCGCTGCGGGACAGCGATCCCCGCAGAGGCTTCGGAGCGGCCGCCGGGACCACATAACACCGGTCTTGAAAGACCTACATTGGCTCCCAGTATGTTTCCGAGCACAATTCAAAGTGTTGGTGCTGACCTTTAAAGCCCTAAATGGCCTCGGTCCAGTATACCTGAAGGAGCGTCTCCACCCCCATCGTTCTGCCCGGACACGGAGGTCCAGCGCTGAGGGCCTTCTGGCGGTTCCCTCACTGCGAGAAGCCAAGTTACAGGGAACCAGGCAGAGGGCCTTCTTGGTAGTGGCGCCCGCCCTGTGGAACGCCCTCCCACCAGATGTCAAATAGAACAACAACTACCAGACTTTTAGAAGACATCTGAAGGCAGCCCTGTTTAGGGAAGCTTTTAATGTTTGATGTATTACGGTATTTTAATATTTTGTTGGAAGCCGCCCTGAGTGGCTGGGGAAGCCCAGCCAGATGGGCGGGGTATAAATAATAAATAATAATAATAATAATAATAATAATAATAATAATAATAATTCCCTCCCAAGCCTCCTCAGGAGGAGAGTGATCCCCACCGAGGCTTGGGAGGGAAGTTGCGTGCCTGCCAGCCATATGGTTGGCGGGGCACAGCTGGTGGGTATGCAGGGAAAGGGGAGGCCACCAGCAAAGCTGCGCAGCTCCCCCACTTGCTGGGACGCCCCAAAGAGGCTGGCACCCTGGCACGACGCACCACTAAGCGCTATGGAAAGACGCCTCTGGGTACAAGGTGCAATCCAACCACAATACCTCAAGGACTTTCCTAGACCTTAAGATCATCTTCTGAGGGCCTTCTTTGTGTGCCTCCTCCATGTGAGGCCTGGAAGGTGGCAACACAAGAAGGGGCCTTTTCGGCGGTGGCTCCCCATCTGTGGAATGCTCTCCCCAGGGAGGTTCGTCTGGCACCTGCATTATACACCTGTAGGCACCAGGCAAAAATGTTCCTATTTAATCAGGGCTTTGGCTGTTTGACATCCAATGCTCTTTTAAAATGAGTTGGGGAGGTGGGCGTGTTAGATGTATCATCACTGAAGCAGTCAAATACAACATTTCCTGTTGCCTAGAGTGGACACACAGGGAAATGTTGCTCCAGACAGGGAGGACTTCCTGTCATACCAGCTCTGGTGCATCGTGTGTGTGTGTGTGTGTGTGTGTGTGTGTGTGTGACCAAATAGATAGGTGTGACCCTAGCAGACCCTATAAAAAGGGCTAGTCATGCAGCAATCTTCCTCTTCTGCTCTTTTGCCATCTTCCTCTCTTATGGCTCTTAGCCAGCAGCACACGGCTCATCCTTACAGAGGATGGAAGCCACAAGGTAGAAAGTCTGAGGGCTACCTCAGACTTCTTCTCTCTACAAATGTAACTGTAACCACAAGATAAAGCCTGCCTTCAGGACAATACTGTGAAGTGAATGTAACTAAACTTTACTCTTACTTTTAAACACGACTGTCATGTTATTATTATTTTAAGAGGGAAATAAAGGGGGGAAACTTACCAGGAACAATCCAGACTGGACATGTCAGACTGGATTGCTCAACTTAAATGATGCTAACGAATCCATCAACTTGCTTCCAGCAATGTGCAAGGGAATGTGCTCTGCTGCTTGCTCACTAGCATGAGTGAGGAGGGATAATATTTAATAATAATAATAATAATAATAATAATAATAATAATAATAATTTATTTATACTCCACCCATCTGGCTGAGATTCCCCAGCCACTCTGGGCGGCTTCCAATCGAGTTTTAAAAACAATACAGCATTAAATATTAAAAACTTCCCTAAACACGGCTGCCTTCAGATGTCTTTTAAAGATAAGATAGCTGCTTATTTCCTTCACATCTGAAGGGAGGGCGTTCCACAAGGCAGGCGCCAGTACCAAGAAGGCCCTCTGTCTGGTTCCCTGTAACTTCACTTCTCGCAATGAGGGAACTGCTAGAAGGCCCTTGGTGCTGGATCTCAGTGTCCGGGCTGAACGATGGGGGTGGAGACGCTCCCTCAGGTATACTGGACCAAGACCCTTCAGGGCTTTAAAGGTCAGCACCAACACTTTGAATTGTGCTCAGAAACGTACTGGGAGCCAATGCAGATCTCTCAGGACTGGTGTTAAGTTGTCCTGGCAGCCATTCCCAGTCACCAGTCTAGCTGCCGCATTCTGGATTAATTGCAGTTTCTGGGTTACCTTCAAGGTAGCCCCATGTAGAGCATATCCTCTTCTACTTTCCTCAACATCCCCACAGGGTGGTTATTGGGTTTTTAGGTTATTGGCTCTATCGTCTACGACACTGACTGGCAACAGCTCTTCAGGATTTTCAGTGAGAGACTCTCCCAGCCCTACAGATGCCGAGGCCTGAACCCGGGACCTTTTGCATGCAAAGCAGATTGGATGGACCTTTGTCCTGACGCCACAGGTATCTTTTTATGCTGCCACTGCCATCCACAGGTGCATTAAGGTGAACAGCATGCAAAACCCTCACCTCTTGTTCTGTTCTCATGGCCTCCCGGTGGATCTTCATCAAGAAATCCTCCACCTGAGCCACAGCCTCCGTACAGTTCCCCGGATCACGTTCCCAGACCCAGCTCTGCATCTCCTGGGGCAGGATGGTCAGGAACTGCTCCAGAACCACCAGGTCCACGATCTGCTCCTTGGTGTGTCTGTCTGGCTTCAGCCACCGATAGCAGAGTTCCTGGAGATGATTGCACACGTCTCGAGGGCCATCAGTCTCCAGGTAGCAGAACCGCCTGAAGCTTTGGCGCCGCATCTCCAGGCTGGCAGCGTCCTCATCCAGAATCTCTTCCTTCACTTCCACAGGAGAATCTTCCCTTCTACTAGGCCACCTGCTGAAAGAGACCTGGGTATCCTTATGATCTCCCATGGACACCTGTTGAGGCACCTGCAAGCTTTTCCACCCTGAAAATGGGGCCTGCATCTGCAGTGGCAAAACCTTCTGCCACTGAGATTCCCAGCCCTGTGGGTCTTGCTCCTCCATTTTCAGGTCTTGCTCCTCCATTTTTATTCCTGGAAAACAAAAGCAATGCCAATAAGCAACAGGCGATGAAAACTGGGCATGTTTACTCTCTCCTAATAGACACATATTATTAATAAAAAATATAGCATATGTGCTATCAACCATCCATGACTCATGGATGGGGAACATGTGACCCTGCAGATATTGCTGGACTACAATTCCCATCATCCTTGGTTGTTGGCCTTGCTGGCTGGGGCCTGATGGGAACTGCGTTCAACAATATCTGAAGGGCCCCTGGTTTATACAGAAAGCTGCCTTATGCCAAGGCAGACTGCCAGCAGCTCTCCAGGGTTCCAGGCATTAAGGGTTTCATGCTCTACAGAAGTGTTTCCCGAACTTGGGCCTCCAGCTATTTTTGAACTACAATTCCTATCCAGTTGGAGACCCAAGATTGGGAAACCTTGTTCTACAAGCAAGAGGCTGGGATGAAACCTCTGCTTACAGTAAATATTAAAATTAACAATAAAAACAGCTAATAACATTTAAACAAAGACAAAAACCAACAGTGAAAGATATTGAAACATGCCAGCATCTATGTGTCTGCATAGGTTTGCCTAAACAAAAATGTTTTTAAGTAGGTGCTGCAAAGAGCACAGCGAAGGCGGCCTGCCTAATGTCAACAGTTTCTGACTTTTAGAAGACATCTGAAGGCAGTCCTGTTTAGGGAAGTTTTTAATGTTTGACGTTTTATCGTGTTTTTGGTACTGTAATTCTGTTGAGAGTCGCCCAGAGTGGCTGGGGAAAACCCAGCCAGATGGGTGGGGTATAAATTATTATTATTATTAGGCAGGCAGGGATCTCCAACGTGCTGGCCCTGCCACACTAAAGGATAAATTTCTTACAGCTGCGGAAGGAGTATGTGTGGCACCTGTTAACATTGCCAGTTCTGCGGATCCAAGTGTCTGAACCAGCACATATGCGGTGCGGTGATCCTGAAGGTATGATGAAGATTATGATAATAAATAAATACAATTTGTGATTAGCACAGCACCCATTCTTCCTTCACAACCAATATCAGTGGTCCTTCCTAGCTGATCTGGCCCCCTTGGTGAGAGGGGGAAGCCCTGATCTCCACTGCGCCCGAGGGCACTTGCTGAGCCTGAGAAGAGTCTCATCTCTCACCCTCTGCTTGCTCTCCCAACAGATCCCCTTCTGCTAGATTCCGCTCAATCCACTTCCCCTCCCCTCCTTCCTTGAACTCACCTGCTTCAGGCAGGCTTTGCATTGCTCGCCCTTGGCAGCAGCCCCCTAATGGCCCCAAGGATAAGAAATCCAAAAGGGGGAGGGATTTGTTTTTCAATTAAAAAAGAAAGGAGGAGGGGAAAGTGGCTTTGCTTTCCTCAATTCTCCCCCAATTTGTCACACGCACCCGGCCACTCTAGGCATCCTCGTTCTCTAAGCATCCTTTAACTCTTTCAGTGCCTCGCAGCAAAGGCTGGAGTTCATTGGTGCGTCCCCCGCCCCCAGATCATTAATGTTGGAAAGTCTGTTTCCATTCGGGAACTCGCAATTTTGCAAAAAAAAAAAAGGGAATGAGCGCCATCTGCCTGATTAGGTGTTTCCTGTCCAGCAAAAGGACCACATTGCAATCCCAACCTGTGCTTGTCTACTCAGTCGTTAAGTCCCATTAAGTTCAATGGGATTTACTCCTAGGTAAGTGTATGCCCATTGAAGCCCCTCTGCAGACACCCACAAATTGGTACTGTCTCTTCTGAGTTCCCCGGCTGTGCAATATATTTATGGTTCCTTGTTTTGTTCAGTATTATTCAAAGCACCCCTTAAGAACACCCAGCCTCCCGGGTTACGTACAAATTTAAACCCAGGACTGAACTCGCTGGTTGGTATCTTATCATCACGCTCCAAATTACAGCCTTACAAAGAGTGTGAAAGCTTTACAGAAGGAGCAGGTGTATCCCTGATTTACTGATGGCTTGTTCGCACGTTACACTGAACACTGGTGCACACTGTCTCTGCATATGTGCAAGTGCTCTTGCGAAAGAGTGAACCCTTGTTGATCTGCATATCACAGCTGCTGCGTACACAGGTGTCCAGGCTGTGACTTGTGAAACGCTACACATTAGCAACTGTACGCGTGTCAAATACTTGTGTACAGAGAGGTATACTGCATAGATTGTGCACTCATAGAATGTAACATGTGAACACTCCTCTTGTATTACCAAGTACACTGGTTGTGCATCACTTGAATGCAGCATGTGGACACACGACACGCACACTGCGATGTATTTTTTAAGTTGGTATTTGCTAGTATATGTGATGCTGTACAAAACTCTGCAAATTAAATAAGTAAACAATAGCAACACGCCTACAGATACAGAAGTAGGGAGAGATGGAGGCTAAGGGAGAGGATACAATTATTATGAATCAAAAGGGGTTAGTCTAAAACTTCTGCTCCCCACCACCCATTAATAAAAGGTGTACAATGCCTCCAATAATCTTTGTGTCGAAAGGAAGAGTTAAACTCACAACTCTCCCGTTCCTAGATAGGCAAGGGGTGGGTGCGTCCTGGAGGGGCATTGACTTCCTGTTCCTGCCCATCCCCATAGCGTTGGTGCAATAAATAGCTGGGGGCGCGCGGGGGGGGGGAATATTTTGCCTTAGGAGACTTTGGCTCCAGGGATCTGAATCCCCAGCACTGGAGACAGTAGCGAGAGGTAAGTTGAGTAGGGGATGAAGCGGAAAGGCAGAGATCAGCTGGGAGGCGAAAGAGGGAGAGAAACGGCAGAGAAGGGACGGGATTGCAATTGGCCGGTCAGGGTTGCAAACAGGGAGAAGACATGCAAAGTACCCAGATCTTGCGGGTTGTCTGTGCACCAATGCGCCCTCTTCGGAATGGGAAAGGAGCAGGGCTAAGAGATGCAAAAACACTGGAGAGAAAACAGGGTTTCTCTAACCAAGTGTCAGCCTTAAGCTTATGGGGTGGGGAACCTGTGGCTCTCTAGATACAGGGGGAGGACAGCACCTCAGAGTACCTGCCTTGCAGGCAGAAGTTGCCAGGTTCAATCCCCACCTGAGTATCTGCATTTCTTAATGCAAACTCTCTTTTCCAGTCCAGGAGCTTCAGTGAGAATAAAAATGGAAGTGCATGAACCACCAGGACCTGGACCAGGCGAGCGACTGGATGCAGGAAGAGGCAAACCCCACATCTCCCAAATGGGAGCCACCAGGGAGTTTCTGATGGGGGCTGCTCCACAGCCTGTTAAGCAAGAACCGAATGAGCAGGGCTGGGAAGGCCAGTGGCCGGGATTCATGGAGACCATGCCAGCCCCTCAGTCCCAGAGGAAAACTCAACGGCTGCTTGAGCCCACCTCAGGAGAGGGCACTGAGGGATTCCAGGTCTCCTTTGAAGGAGCTGAAGGCGGCCTGGAGCACAGAGGAGGGGACATGTTTAGCACCCTGCTAGGCCTCAGCCGAGAGAGCCTGGATTCTTCAGTGAAAGTGAAGGAAGAGATTCTGGAGGACGAGGACACTGTCAGCAGCCACTTCAAGGAATTCACTGGCCAAAGAGCCAAGGAGGCCTCAGAGGTAATTTAGCCTACTCTGGGAAGCTTTGCAACCAGGATTTATTCAACCTTCCCCTTCTGCCCATCTGTATTGTGCAATAAATCTCCTTCTGTCCACTCCATTTTATAGGGACTTGACACAGCCCCACGAAGGTTGTCCTGCATGGTTGTTCCCTCAGTGCTGGGTGGAGTGGTGATTGCAAGAAATCAGAATTATTGGCATTGATCCAGACTTTCTAATTTGTATCTCCCCACCTTCCTTTCTATTTCAGATGCCACCAGGATCCATTGAAGACGTGGCAGCTGATTACCCCAAGTTAATCTCAAATCCTGTGAAGGGCCAAATTCCTCTGGAAGTCAAGGAGGAGGGTTGTGGAGAGGCCAGCTTTCTGGGTAAGGATTTGAATCCGAAAGTTAGTATTATTTGGAAACTTCTAGATGCTTCTGATAGGCAGAAGTTTTTCTCCCTCTCTTTCAACACTATGACTCAGGGACATTCAACAAACCTGAATGCTGGAAGATTCAGGGCACATTTGTAAGGCTTGTATTTCTGCACACCTTTGGGTTTCCCTGAGCCTGTTGATGTGTGGATGGTAGCTTTTTGGCTACACCACTTAAAGGAAAAACTCAGTCTTAAGAGTGGAGGATTGGGTAATTCACTTTATTCCTTTGAGAAAACTTTTTCTATCTCCAGTACAGGGTTTAACTCATGCCGTTATTCTGTTTCTTCCAGTAGGCCAAGAGTGGGAGAGCGTAAAGGAGGCTTTTCCACTTAAGCAAATTGACACCAGTGGAATATCCTTGGAAAGAGCTAAAGGGGTGTTTTTCCTGAGTGGCGAGGTGGACAAGATGCCTGCAGTTCAAGAATCCAAGCAGGAGTACCGTCAGTGGACAATGCCAGAATACAGGTTACTTTGTGAGGAAGGTAACAGTGACTCGTGCAAAGGAAGTTTCCAAGATAAATTCTTGAGGCATGAGGCAATACAGATGGACTCAGAGTGTGGAAAGAACTTCTGTCAGGACGTTGACCTAACTAAGAATCAGAAAATGCTGTACACATGCACATTCTGTGGGAAAATTGCTAACAGGAGAGCAGACCTTCTTGTTCACGTGAGAACCCACACTGGAGAAAAACCATACAAGTGCTCTGAGTGTGGGAAAAGCTTCAATACCACGTCTTACCTCACAAAACACAAAAGAATACACACGGGAGAGAAACCGTATAAATGTTCAGAGTGCGGGCAAAGCTTCTGTCAGAAGGGGAATCTGGTTTCACATGTCAGAATCCACACGGGGGAGAAACCATATAAGTGTGGGGAGTGCGGACAAAGCTTCAGTCAAAGGAAAATCCTTGGTAAACACCAGAGGATCCACACGGGAGAGAAACCGTATAAGTGTTTAGAATGCGGGCAAAGCTTCAGTCAGGCATCACATCTCCTTACGCACAGAAGGACCCACACAGGAGAAAAACCTCATAAATGCTCAGACTGTGGGAAAAGCTTTAATCAGAAAGGAGACCTTGTTATCCACAAGAGAAAGCACACTGGGCAAAAGCCATATGAATGCTCTGAGTGTGGGAAAAGCTTTAGCACAGGCTATCAATTCATAAACCATAAAAGGTTACATACAGGGGAGAAACCCTATACTTGCTCAGAATGTGGACAGAGCTTTAATTGGAAGTCAAACCTTATTACACACAGGAGAATCCATACTGGTGAGAAGCCATATGTGTGCTCCATCTGTGGGAAAAGTTTCAGCGATAAATCCTCCCTCACTAAACACCTGAGAACCCACACAGGGGAGAAACCCTACAAATGCTCTGATTGTGGACAAAGTTTCAATTTGAAATCAAACCTTATCACACACCAGAGAACCCATACTGGAGAGAAACCGTATTCGTGCCCCGAGTGTGGGAAAAGCTTAAGTCACAGATCCTCCCTTACGAAGCACATAAGGACCCACACAGGAGAAAAGCCTTATGAGTGCTATGAATGTGGGAAAAGCTTTATTTCTAGCTCTGACTGTAAGAAACACGAAAGGGTACACACACGAGAGAAACCATACAAACGCGGGAGGAAATGTCCACTATTCCCTCTGTTTCCGTAACAGAAAAATCTACATGTGAACCTTTAGGATGTCTGTGAAGAAGAGTTTGGAGTGAAAGCTTCATAAATTTAGACTGTGTGAATAGTTTATGCTGGAGATCAACGGCTACTAGATAAAAAAAACAACAGTGAAACTATACAGGGTTTTTTATCTCTAGGCAACATTCCATTCATTGCACATGGAAAGCAGACCTCAAAAATAGATTCTTGAAATTCCTTGATAGAAATTAAGTCATTGCTAGATTCCACCATATTAATATTTAGTTTAGTTGCTGAAATTCATTGGAGGCAGATGGAGCACTAACCTCACTCTCCAACAGCCAGAAGATTATCCAAAACTCAGCAGGGAGGATAGGGACAAAACCAGAACTATCATGGGCTCTGGCTCCACCTACTGTTGGCCTCCTTGCCTTCCCGCTACCAGTCACAGTGGGCACCGTTCTCCACTGCTGAACATATGGGTGCTGAACTAATGTTCCAACGTTTTATCTTGCTCTAGAGAAATCTGATGGACTCTGGGCCTGAGCATCCGAAAGGTTGGTGTTGGCCCCTTAGAAGTTCCAAATATTTATTCAACTATTTTGGAGCGCTGGTGTCTACAGACGATAGAAGCAAAATAGCTGCTTCTAAAAAAACACAAAAACACCTGGAAATATTGTGTGCAGCTAGTAAAATTTGTATTGAATTGGGGTGATTTTGATATTAGTTTGTTTGTTGGTTTCTCCCTCTCTCTTTTTAAAGGTTTTCAATATACCTGTTCTGTGTAGTTTTCTTTTCAGCCATTGTTAGCCTCTGTCTGGACTTGCATGACTGGAAGTTTTGAGTGTGTCAATTCATACACACTTCAGACTCCAGGGATGCTAAATGTAGTTGATGCACATGCAATGGCTGAAAGAGTTGTGTGCAAAGAGTTTACTCATTAAATTCTAGATCTTCCCCCAATCCTGTTCAATATATACAAATCTCAGGGGAATTCAGCACCATATACCTGCGCCAAAAAACCACAAGTCCTGTCACCTTAAAACACGGACAGGGAACCTCAGGGGCTGAATGTGGCCCTGCAGACCTTTCTCTAGCCCTGGGAACTCTCTCCAGGCATCCCGAGTGCTTTTGCCTGGCTGGAATGTGTCCTTGAACTCTGATCATGCCTCTTGCTTCCCTGGATGGAAGACACAAATAGAGGTATAAGTGTAGAAAAGTAATATTTGCATTTGGTGGTCTGCCCATTTTCGCCTCTGGCTTCATTCATCCCTGGCTCACAGACGTTTGCCCAAAAAGGAAAATGGCTCTTAAACCAAAAAAACTTTCCGCCACCCCTGCCTTAAAGGTAAAGGGACCCCTGACCATTAGGTCCAGTCACGGACGACTCTGGGGTTGCGGCACTCATCTCGCTTTACTGGCCGAGGGAGCCTGCGTACAGCTTCCGGGTCATGTGGCCAGCATGACTAAGCCACTTCTGGCGAACCAGAGCAGCGCACGGAAATGCCGTTTACCTTCCCGCCAGAGCAGTACCTATTTATCTACTTGCACTTTGATGTGCTTTCAAACTGCTAGGTTGGCAGGAGCAGGGACCGAGCAACGGGAGCTCACCCCGTTGCGGGGATTCGAACCGCCAAACTTCTGATCGGCAAGCCCTAGGCTCTGTGGTTTAACCCTTACAACCTTGCAGATCAATAAATTTATTATGGACAAAACTTACCTATAGCCATGTTGCTCTGCTGTTTGAGGAGGACCTCGAACAGAAAAAAGAAACAAGGATGACAGCTATATTAGTACTCAGAACTAATGTGTCAGACGTTTGCAGTGCAATCCTGTACGATTCTACTGAACATAGAAATGGTAAGCCCCATTCAATTCATTTGGTCTTACTCCAAGAAAAATGTAGCTTTCGGCCTTAAGAGGCAGTGTGCCTTTAAGTACGAGTTGCTAATAAGTCACAATAGGAATATGCCATAGTCGTCGTTGCTTATGGGCTTCCCAGAGTTACCTGCCTGGCCACAAAATGTTGCAATATAAGGGTCTTTGAGATGATCCAGAATGGTTTTTTCATACCACAGAATAGTGAGGAAAAGTACAATGGTACCTCGGGTTACAGATGCTTCAGGTTACTGATGCTTCAGGTTACAGACTCCGCTAACCCAGAAATAGTCCTTCAGGTTAAGAACTTTGCTTCAGGATGAGAACAGAAATGGTGCAGCAGCAGGACAGCGGCAGCGGGAGGCCCCATTAGCTAAAGTGGTACCTCAGGTTAAGAACAGTTTCAGGTCAAGAACAGACCTCCAGAACGAATTAAGTTCTTAACCTGAGTTACCACTGCATGAGCTTTCTTGAATTCTTGTTTTCAGTTCATGCTACGATTCCAAAGCAGAGGTCCAGGACCACTTGCATAAAAAGTGTGTGTGCTGCCCCTGAACTACTAACCCTCCCTGGGAGTGTGAGAATGGGAGAGGAACAATACATTTGCTCTTCTGCTCTCAAATTTTTTGTTTTTTAAAAAAATAACATAACAATGTGCACACATAGGTATAAAAATACCTGTGCACGTGCTCAGAATGGAAAAGGGGAGTGGGACAGCAGGGATGAAATGACTGAAAGGGGAGAAAACAGCCCAACCCCAAAACATTTGTCAAGCTTTGTGCCCTGTTGTGAGCAATAAATGGATGAGCCATTGCAATTTTCCGAATGGAATGTGCGGCAGCCGAACACACCAATCACAGAGGCATCCATAAAAACTGGATCTGAATGACTCGCATGATGTTAAAGTACTGTCTGCAATCACCTTTAGGCTTCCTTACTGTAGGGCTGTCCCTGTCCCCTTCCCCCCAACCCAGACAAAACCTCAATTGAAGGAGAGTCCTTCACCTCCCGAGAGACTCTGTTCCACTGTCAAATGTCTAATGGCAGTGGCATTTCTATACAGGAGCCACTCATTTTCCAGCTTCATAAAGTGCTTGATTGATTCGAAAAACTCAAATAAATTTACAAAAAAAAAAAGAATTCAGTATTTTACCTAAGAAATTGTGTACATGTAAGAGGTGGGGTTGAAGCCCTGAACACCAAACCATGGCTTTTACCCCAGTTTTGCTGTTTTATAAAAAACAGCAAAAACAATTTCACATAAGCCTCTTCGCTTAACTTATCCCCAATTAATTTCCCACCAAAACAATAGGACTATAACAATAAACAAAACATAAACAGCTTTACAAAATCAACGAAGTTTATTTAAACAGACAGAAAGAGGAAAAAACACAGACAAGCCTCATGTAGTAATTATTATTGTTGTTGTTATTTAAATCAAAATAATTCTAAGTCATAGGTTAGGAATACTATACTATGTCCTCAGTAGATGATCACCTCACTGAACTATTGGTGAATTCCCTAAACCAGGGAAGAAAGATGTCCCACAGAGGGGCAATTAAGTGTCATCTTCAACAGCCTTTGCTGTTTGTACGCCCTAAGAACATTAGCTAGTAGTTATGTAGAGCCAGTTCAGTTAGGAACATCAGAAGTGACCTTATACCACGCCAGACAAACTGGTCCATGTTGCTCAGAATAGTCTGCACTGACTGGTAGCGGTTCCCCAGGGTTTCAAACAGTGGTCTCTCCCAGTCCTTCATGGGGGTGTGGGAACCTTCTGCATGCAAACTAAGCTACAACTGGCCCCCCACCCCCATCGTCTGCACTGACTGAGAGCAGCTCTCCATAGTTTCAGGCACAGAGTCTTTCCCGACCCTACCTAGAAAGGGCTCCGTTCACAAGTGAGGGGGAACAGGGGGCACACAGAATTGGATCTCAAAGGTCTTCTCGTCCAACTGCCTGCAATGCAAAGCATCCATGACGGATGGCCACCAACACCTGCTAAACAACAAGTGACGGAGATGCTCACAGGTCAGGAGAGGCCCTGTCTGCACCATCTTCATGCCCCCTCCCCCTTTTCCATGGGGGAAATGTGAAGCCAACTTATACTGACCAGGTCAGGCCATTGGTTCCATTGCCCCATAATTATAGCGCTCTCAAATATTTTTTTTAATGGGAGATTCCAGGAACCCAATGCGGGACCTTTTCAAAAGGCACCATAGCTCAGTTGCAGGGCACAATTTGCCCACATATGGCTCATCTCCAGCAGGTGATGTGGAAGGCCCACTCTCCCCCTGAAAGCTTGGAGAGCCCATGCCTGTCAGAATGCATAACACCAGGCTAGATGAATAAGGCTACTTCTTTCATCCTCGTGTTCTGCCTGTGAGATCTGGATGCTTCTGGTGAAAAGTGCAGGAGCCAGTGAGGGGAGCGGCCAGGGGAAAGTTCTACCTCTCTTTTAAATCAGAACCAGTGAAGGGAGTGAAGGTCCTGTGTGAGTGTCTGGAGACGGTAGGAGGATGGATGGCAGCTAACGGATTGAGGTTGAATAATGACAAGATAGAAGTACTGTTATTGGAAGACAGGGGGCGGGCTGGAAGGCAGGACTCCCTGATCCTGAATGGGGTAACTGTGCCCCTGAAGGGCCAGGTGCACAGCCTAGGAGTCATTTTGGACTCACAGCTGTCCATGGAGGCGCAGGTTAATTCTGTGTCCAGGGCAGCTGTTTACCAGCCCACAGACTGTCTTGCCAGAGTGGTGCATGCTCTATTTATCTCACGCTTGAACTACTGCAATGCGCTCTACGTGGGGCTACCTTTGAAGGTGACTCGGAAACTGCAATTAATCCAGAATGTGGCAGCTAGACTGGTGATTGAGAGTGGCCGCCGGGACCACATAACACCGCTCCTGAAAGATCTTCACTGGTTCCCAGTACGTTTCCGAGCACAATTCAAAGTGTTGGTGCTGACCTTTAAAGCCCTAAACAGCCTCGGTCCTGTATACCTGAAGGAGCGTCTCCACCCCCATCATCCAGCCTGGACACTGAGTTCCAGCGCCGAGGGCCTTCTAGCGGTTCCCTCACTGCGAGAAGTGAGGTTACAGGGAACCAGGCAGAGGGCCTTCTCAGTAGTGGTGCCTGCCCTGTGGAACACCCTCCCAGCGGATGTCAAGGCAATAAACAACTATTTTACTTTTAAAAGACAACTGAAGGCGGCCCTGTTTAGGGAAGTTTTTAATGTCTAATGCTGTATTGTTTTTAATATTCAGTTGGAAGCTGCCCAGAGTGGCTGGGGAAACCCAGCCAGATGAGTGGGGTGTAAATAATAAATTATTATTATTATTATTATTATGAAGGCCAGGCAGTGAAACCTGAAGGTTCACGTTTGGCCTGAGGTTCCCTACCCCGGCCTAGAGTCTAAGCGATGAGAGAGGTCAGTAATTGTCCTTATTTGCTTTAACCGTTAAAAGAGATCCCCAGTATGAATTCTTCCAGCATTTACATTTAAAGCACCATCGTCAATCCCTGGTGTTCCAGCTCAAAATCTGACCCTGCAAGATTTGCAGTCAGTCTACGCCTGTTCTAGCAGGGAAGGTCAGAGGTAGAGCAACTGCTTTGCATGCAGGTTCCAGGATCAATACCCGACATCTCCAGGCAGGCCAGGAAGGTGCCTGAATCCCTGCAGAGCCACTGCTAGTCAGTGTGAAAAACGGGTGATTCAAGGATGGGTGTTAATAGTACAGGTTCAGAGCCATTGCAAACGGGTCACTGACAACAGCTTGGTCTTTTTTAAAGTTCCTGAAAAGGGTAAATCTGGACTAATGGGGGGTTGGGCGAGGATATGGGCTGGCATAAGGTGAGGAGCGCTTATCCCACCGTAAACACCCATCTGGAAGCACCCAATTCTGAGCTAGAAATAGGAAGTTGCCTTATACCAAGTCAGACCACTGGTTCATTTAGCTCAGTGACCTGGCAGTGGTTCTCAAAGGTTTCAGACAAGACAGTCAGAGCCCTACCTGGCAACACCGGGGATTGAACCAAGGACCACCTGCGAGCGAGGCAGGTGCTCTACAACAGCCCTTCCTAAGCTAGACAGGCCCATGGTCTCTGACTTGGTATAAGGCAGCTTCCTACGAGCCTGTGAGAAGAGCAGGTCTCAACCTTTGTCCGCAATGCAAGCACTCAGGAGGTGGTCTCTCTCGAGTGGATTCTCTTGTGTCGTCTAAGGGATGCTTTGTGGCCGAAGCTCTGCCCGCAATCCGAGCACTCGTAGGGCTTCTCGCCTGTGTGAACCCTCCTGTGATTGACAAGGTTAGAGTTCGTGCTGAACTTCTGCCCGCAATCCATGCACTGATAGGGCTTCTCTCCCGTGTGCACCCTCTTGTGATTGACAAGGTTGGAGCTCGTGCTGAAGCTTTTCCCACACTCGGCGCACTCAAAGGGTTTCTCTCCCGTGTGCGTTCTCTCGTGGATGAGAAGCTTGGACCGGCTGATGAAGCTCTTCCTGCAGTAGCTGCACTTGTGGGTTTCTTCCCCGGCTTGGGTTTTCTTCCCCGTGTGAAGCCTTTCGTGTTTCCGGAGGTAAGAGCTCGAGATGAAGCTTTTCCCGCACTCCGCGCACTCGTACGGCTTCTCCCCGGTGTGGGTTCGCCCGTGTATAATGAGGTCTGCTTTCTGATTGAAGCTCTTGCCGCACTCCAGGCACTCGTACGGCTTCTCTCCCGTGTGCGTCCGGATGTGGATGACGAGCTGGGGCCTGTGGACAAAGCTCTGCCCGCACTCGGAGCACTTATACGGCTTCTCCCCCGTGTGCACCCTTTTGTGAGTGATGAGGTTGGAGCTGGAGGTGAAGCTTTTCCCGCACATCGGACACTCGTAAGGCTTCTCTCCCGTGTGGGTTCTCTCGTGTACGATAAGGGAGGCCTTGTCGCTGAAGCTCCGCCCACAGTCCGAGCATTTGTACGGCTTCTCGCCCGTGTGGACCCTTGTGTGCTTCATAAGGTTGCAGTTGGTGCTGAAGCACTTGCCGCACTCTGAGCACTTGTACGGCTTCTCCCCGGTGTGGGTCCTCTCGTGGATAATCATGTGCGCACTGTTGTTGGAGATCTTCCCGCAGTAGGTGCACGTGTATAGCTTCTGCATCTTCTGGTTCCGAGGGAAATCAAAGCTCCGGCGCAAAACGCTGCCCCAGTCAGGGCCTGTCCTTTTCCTCTTCGCCTTCTGGCTTCCCTCGGGGAAGGTGCTTCCTCTGTTGCTCTCATCACAAATAAAAGCTTGGACCTCTGCTGAGTTCTCCCGGTGGCTTTCTTGACTCTGTTGATCCCCTGGCATCTCTCCCAACCCACAAACCTGGAAAAATTTCCCATTGAGTCTTGCCAAGGACACTCCGCTGATGCCCACTTGTGAGTGCCTTTCAAAGGGGAAGGACTCGCCCCCATTCTCATACGCTTGGTCGCTGCCTGCCGGAACAAAGAGAGAATCAAAAACTCACCTCTACTCCACACTGGAGGAAAAACCCTCAAAGCTGCAAATTGGATCAATTATCAAAGCTATTTTATACTGCCACACTCATTTAGGAACACAGGAAGCTTCCTTGTAATGAGTCAGAATATTTGTGGAAAAAACAGAAGCTTTTTTACTACGAATTTTAGGTCCAGGAATACCAAAGGAGCAGAAGAGACTGTTTTATGTACACTACGACAGCTGTGCAAATGCTACTTGCTCAAAGATGAAAGGAAGATAAACTACCTACAAAGGAAGAATGGCTGACAAAGATGGTGGACTATGCTGAAATGGCCAAAATGACTGGGAAGATCAGAGATCAAGAAGATAACAAATAGAATAAGAATAAATAATAGGGGAAGTGTACAAGTTACTTAAAAGAACATTGTAAACAATTATCCGGACCGGGGACATTCTCAGCCTCAGTTGGAGATGCTGGGAATTGGGAACCTTCTGCATGCCAGACAACTGCTCTACCACTAAGCTATGGCCCTTCCTTGTTTCCTTTCTGTAACTAAGCCTAACGACATGCAATTTAATTTAATACTTCTCTTTCCTCTTTC
Source organism: Podarcis filfolensis (assembly GCF_964270895.1). Lineage (NCBI taxonomy): Eukaryota > Metazoa > Chordata > Lepidosauria > Squamata > Lacertidae > Podarcis > Podarcis filfolensis. The sequence goes on from NC_139605.1 coordinate 10,179,999, forward strand.
TCCATGCAAGCATGTAACACATATTTACATAAACTGTGCTTATGAATTAGTTGATGGCAGTAAAATTTATGGAGAAGAAAACTTTAAAAGATTGTCACTTTGTTATTTTGTCGATGGGACAACTGTATTGTGGCTTCCAAAGAAGGTAGTACTATTTGTATAATCTACGGCTCACTGGCATATTGAATTTTATATGTATTTTATTTCGCATTGTGGTTTTAACTTTGCTTTGTTTGCCATCCTGGCCTCTCGCAAGAGGGATGGCAGGGTCAAAGAAACAATAACAACTAATTTCTTGACCTCACCAGGTAGGGCTGACAGAAAGCCTGAAGGTTTGGTACCAGTCAGCGTACAGTAGACAATATTGAGCTCAATGGACTTTGATAAAAGACAGCTTCCTGTGTTGCTGCTACTACTAATAACACTATATTCTTCTAGAAGGAAATTTAATAAACAAAATGCATTAAATAAAATATATCAATTTTAAAAAGGAACGTGGCAAAGGGCATCTAAGGCCTTTCAGTTTGCAACTGAAGCTAGAACAGCTCTCCCTTTTCTAGATGATGCTCAGCCTATTCTAGTCAACCAGAACAGCCACTTGCTCCATGTTGTATCAAGCTCTAAAAATGGAATGAGAGATCTAAAGGGCAGAGACCCGGTGCCACTCAAGGCTTTCCTCCCAATGCAAACGACAGCTGCAGGAGAGCTGACAACAACCCACCCCTTGAAAATGTTATTTGCATTAACAAAAAAAAACACATGCGCGGTAAATAAATGCGAAGAGGCACTGCATATCACATCTGGGTCTGAGAAAAGGAGGGTGAAAGTTGGGCTTTCCCCCCACAACAGCATTCTCCCAAATTGATCCCTTCAGGTAATGCTGGCTGCAGATGATGGGAGTTGCAGCTCAAAATCCCTCAAAGGTGCTAGTTTAGGAAGTGGCTTTTTCAGAGCTTTCACTGTCAAAAGCAGCCTGATAATTTCGCCACAGAAATTGCAAAACGACCAGAGGATCCAGACCCCTATCCCTTACCCAGAAAGCTGGCCTCCTCTTCGCTCTCCTCCTCAGCCTCTGCAGAGAGATGAATGTTTGCTGTGTCTAACAGATCTTGTTCGGACTTTGGGGAATTAGCAAGATCTTCTGCAGGCCAAGACACCTGGAACAGAAACACAGGTGCAAATCCAGATTTATTTATTTAAAATTTGTATACCGTAGGTCCCAGGATAAAATTACAATATATATATATAAACAAAAAATACATTCAACATAAAAACAACCCAGTAACCCCCACAACACATTGGAAGGCAGATTAGCAAGAGACGCTGCTATATTTCGATAAACAGCATCTGAATGACTACAATCCTATACACACCTACCAGGAAGTGAGTCCCACTGATCTTGTATAAATAAATGGCTTATTCCTTTCCATGTTTAATAAGCCAAGGTACAATCACCTGTCCTGAACATGGGCATCATCTCAACAAACATTACAACAATCTTACACTGCAGATGAGAGCGTTGAAACCACAAGAAAAATCTAGATCCCCCCCCCTCAACAGGGAGCAAACAGCATTATGGACAGGGTGGGGGAGCAATTTAGATCAGGAAGACGGTGGTGATAGGAAGGAAACCTCCTTTGCCACAGCTGCTATGCTGATGAAAACCAAAGTCCCCTGAAGATGCTTTGAATGCCTCCAGATGTTTGCTCTAATAAGCCTTTTTTTAAGGATTAGAGAGAAATGCAGTGAGGAGGATGGGCCTGTCAATGAATCTTTGTCACTATAGCTCAGGGGTGCCCAATCTTTTTCCAAAGGGGGCCAGATTTGATGAAGTGAACATGCATGAGTTCTTGAGCTTTTTTCCGGATCTTACCCCAAATTTGCTGAACTTTTCTTAGAACCCAGAGAAGGAACTGCCTGTGGGGGCCAGATTAAACTGACCGGCGGGCCGGATTAGGCTCCTAAAACGGGCTTTGGATGTGCCTGCTATAGCTAAACAGAACCTCCATGTCTAGAGGCACTGGACCTGTGACCATGAGATGCTGGAGACCCAGGTGAGAGGGGGGCACTTACCTTTCCCGGAAGCCCCTCAGTGTCTTGCAGCTGCAGCAGGAAGTCCTCAGCGAGGGCCGCTGCCTGGGCGCAGGTCTCTGGCCTGCATCCCTTGACCCAGCTCTGCATTTCCGCAGGCAGGATGGTCAGGAACTGCTCCAGGACCAGCAGCTCCACGATCTCTTCCTTGGTGCGCCTCTCTGGCTTCAGCCATCGGGAGCAAAGTTCCTGGAGCCGAAGCCAAGCCTCTCGGGGCCCCTCGGCCTCCTGGTAGCAGAACCGCCGGAAGCTCTGCCGCTCCATCTCCGACCTTATGTTGGTGTCTTCCTCCTCCTCGTCCAGGATCTCCTCCTTCACTTTCACAGAGGAAATCTGCTCCCCTCCTTCCTCGTGTGCCTCCCCACTCAGGTCTGGCAGGGTCTGGTCTGTCCCCCCTGCTCTCCCACTGGGCCACCGACTGGCATCTGCAGCTCCCCTGAAGGAGGCTGGGAGAACACCATCCCCAGAGTGGGGAGGACTGGGAGCCTGTGGGGTTTCCCACCGTGAACGAGGGGGCTGCATCGTCTTCAGGAAATCCTGCCACTGGGCATCCCAGTGCTGCTGCGGCTGCCCCTCCTCAGCCTCCTGCTTAATTTGACGTAAATCTTCCTGAGGCAGAAGATCCCTGACGGTCCCAAGTTGGTCCGCAGCAGATTTTTTCCCTTTGGATTCCAGTCTCGCCCTTTGAATGGGTCTCCTCGGCCCCTTCTCTTCCATTTGTACGCTGCCCTGCTGGAAAAGAAATCAACACCAAGTAAAGTAACAGTATAGAATAAGACTCAATAATAAAAACAAAAGCATATTTTTTAACCATTACAGTGGTGCCTCGGGTTACATTGCCTTCGGGCAACGTAACCTTCTGCTTACCTTTGGGTTACTTCCTGGTTTCGACGCGCATACGCAGAAGCGCTAAACCACACAGCGCGCATGCGCAGACGCAGTGCCTCGGCCTGAGGAAACTTCGGGTTGCAGATGATTATGTCTGCAACCCGAGGTTCCACTGTAGTCAGTTTTTGAAATATATTATTACTCCTAATTCTTATGTTCAGGCTGTGAATGACAATGTCACCCAAACCACCCACCCATGCACAAGAGGAAGTTATCCAGACCTGGGGAAACCCCAAGGTTTATGGAAGTACAAATAATATTTGGGGGTGGGGGAACCAAGGCAGTGGGAGGGAAATCCAAAAACAACCCAGTGAGAGGACTGAGCATGTTCAGTGGACAGGGAATGCTGATCCAGGCTGCAACTTCTAGCATGTTGGAAAAGAAACAACAGATCTTTCTATAGGGTTAAGGCTGTGACAGACCCACCTAACATTTAAAGTACATGGCTTCACTCAAGAAACCCAAGTTCTTAAGGGTGCTGGGAACTGTAGCAATAAACTACAGTTCCCATGATTTTCTGCGGGAAGCCACGTGCTTTAAATGTATGGTGTCTGCACAGCCTAAGAAACAAACAAAGAGAAGGAATATTGACCAACAAAAACAAATAACCCACTTCATGTGGCCTGCTAGTCCCTGTGGTTTCCATCTCTTGGTCTCATCATGTGATGAACCTCTCTGTCTGTCCCAGTTGCGGATGACTCTGGGGTTGCGGCGCTTATCTCACTTTATGGCTGAGGGAGCCGGTGTACAGCTTCCGGGTCATGTGGCCAGCATGACTAAGCCACTTCTGGAGAACCACAGCAGCACACAGAAACCTTCCCGCTGGAGCAGTACCTATTTATCTACTTGCACTTTGACGTGCTTTCGAACTGCTAGGTTGGCAGGAGCAGGGACCGAGCAATGGGAGCTCACCCCGTCGCGGGGATTCAAACTGCCAACCATCTGATCGGTAAGCTCTAGGCTCTGTGGTTTTGACCACAGCACCACCCGCGTCCCTTAAAGAGCCCTTAGAGAGATCCTTTAAACTCCAATCTCAGCAGGAATCAGCACAGTGCTGAAATGGAATAGAAGCCCTGATCTGGAGATAAATGATCCCTCTGGCTGCTCTTTAAAGAGGATTTCTAAAGAACAATCAGAAGGATCTTTTTTCCTAGAACTCATTGCTAATTCATCAGGGTCTTCTTGTGCTCTTATTTTTCCCCACCCCAGAACTGGGGTTGGAAGGTCTAAACATGCTGATTGTGTTTGCAAGACTTGTATGTATGCTAGATGGCATGTCTGGTGAGTGTGTGCAGCACCTCTGGCATGTGTGCATGTGACTTTATGGTCTGCATCTATTTTATGTGTGTGCATGCATGTGCATACATTGGCCACAAAGCTCACTGGAATGTGGCCTCCAGAATCAATGCAGCTTTAAGCCCATAAATGTTTCGTTCCTCCTGCTCTATAGGAAAGAACAATCAAATTTGACACTATCAGGAGGAGAGAACTCCTGGATCTACAGAGTTAATGTTCTCAACATCCCATGGACACAAACTGCAATGAGATTTTCCTTTAATTGCTTTGAGATATTTTTCTGAAAAATATGAAACAGTATAGAAATGAGTAATAATCTGAACATGAATAGCTAATTTCAATTTTGCCTTCCTCAGTCTTTTACAATACTGTCTTCAACGTTTTTATTATCAAAACAAAAAAAAATTTTTTTCTTTCCAGTAGCACCTTAAAGACCAACTAAGTTAGTTCTTGGTATGAGCTTTCGTGTGCATGCACACTTCGTCAGATACACTGAAACAGAAGTTGCCAGATCCTTCTATATAGTGAGAAGGTGGGGAGGGGTATTACTCAGAAGGGTGGTGGGAATGGGTGGTTGGCAGATAGCTGAGATGAGCCTGTTGACGGCTCTTAACGACTGCAATAGGTCTTACAGGAAAAAGCAAGGGGTGAGAAGGTGAAAAATGGCTTTGTCATGTATAATGAGATAAGAATCCAATGTCTTTGTTCAGACCAGGTCTCTCCATGGTTTTAAGTTTGGTAATGAGTTGCAATTCAGCAGCTTCTCTTTCCAGTCTATTTCTGAAATTCCTTTGTAGTAATACAGCTACTTTGAGATCTTGTATAGAATGTCCTGGGAGATTGAAGTGTTCTCCTACTGGTTTCTCTGTCTTGTGATTCTTGATGTCAAGAATCACAAGACAGAGAATCACAAGACAGAGAAACCAGTAGGAGAACACTTCAATCTCCCAGGACATTCTATACAAGATCTCAAAGTAGCTGTATTACTACAAAGGAATTTCAGAAATAGACTGGAAAGAGAAGCTGCTGAATTGCAACTCATTACCAAACTTAAAACCATGGAGAGACCTGGTCTGAACAAAGACATTGGATTCTTATCTCATTATACATGACAAAGCCATTTTTCACCTTCTCACCCCTTGCTTTTTCCTGTAAGACCTATTGCAGTCGTTAAGAGCCGTCAACAGGCTCATCTCAGCTATCTGCCAACCACCCATTCCCACCACCCTTCTGAGTAATACCCCTCCCCACCTTCTCACTATATAGAAGGATCTGGCAACTTCTGTTTCAGTGTATCTGACGAAGTGTGCATGCACACGAAAGCTCATACCAAGAACTAACTTAGTTGGTCTTTAAGGTGCTACTGGAAAGAAAAAAATTTTTTTTTGTTTTGACTATGGCAGACCAACACGGCTACCTTTCTGTAACTGTTTTTATTATCAGTAATTCATTTCCATATGCCACATTTAAGAATCCTCCTTTCCTCTGCATTCTCAAAACGTTCACCCACTTCAACTCTTTGTCTGAAAACTCAGCCGTATTACTGGGGAAGGTGGAAGATAAAACCTTTAACAAAACATGCTTTAAGGCTCTCTCACTTATCTACACGCAGACACACTAGCCTTGATAGCTTGAGGGAAAGTTCAGATGTGTTCTCCAGGGAATGGATCTATCAGCTGTTTTATTAGCCCTGACTAATAAAGGCACAGTGTACCTTGATTTGGGGCAGGCAAAATATGCCATTTCCTTGCTAAATGAATCTGATGGACATCATTGCCACAAGATGCGGTGATGGTGGTGGCAAAGAGAGCTTTCAAAGGCGATCTGACCAATTCACGAAGGAGGGCGATAGGTTTATCAATGGCACTGGCCGAGGAAGGGGGGGCAGGAGTAGTGATCTGCAAAGGGTGTCACGGGGCTGCAGAGTGAGAGGGGCACCTCCCTGCTACACTGCTCTTCCATCCCCCCCTGCCTCCCCTTCCCTCTCCGCCGTGGGGAGGACCGTCGAAATGGGCTGGGCTCCCTGATGAGGGACAGGGACAGGGGAGGCAAAAGCCACAGCTACGCCGCTGATCCATCGGGAAGCAGCAGCTGCCTTGGACCCCTCATTCTGCCCCTTGAGCTCAGGACTGAAGGGAGCAGCTCCCCAGGGTCTCCGGCAGGGTCCGTGCCAGCCTGAGCCAGAGATGTTTGCCCCTGTGCCCTCCTGCAGATGCCCTGCCCCTCAGCTGCGCCCCTTCCCCTTCCTGCCCGGTTGGGGGGCGCCCTGCAGCCTCTGACTCCACTCGGGGCCTGATCCTGCCAGGCGCACGTGCTCTCCTCCTCCTCCCCCCCCTCCTCCTGCACCTGGGACTCCTCGCTCCGTCCCTGCACCGGAATCCGGCTGCTCTCCGGGGAAACTCGCCAGGCCACGGCCCGCTGCTCCTCCGCTCTCCTCGGCGGGGGACAGGAAAGTGCAGCCGCTCTCGAGTCCCCCTGGCTGGCCCCGTTTCCTGCCTCTCTGAGCATCGGAGCTCGCTGGCTGTGGGTTGGGCCCTGGGAGGCTGCAAAGCTGGATACGCTCCCTTGCGCTGTCCCTCAAAATTTATTGTATCATTGGAATCTACCTGGCATCTTATATGCTATCCAGAATGTTGCACAAATAAGTCTCCTTGTGATCTGATGTGCAGTCACTGGTTTCCTTATCAGTAAATCTTTTCAGAAAGCTGGGACGATGCCACCCTGCAGCCATAGCTGTCAATTTTCAGATTTCAAAATAAGGGATCAGCAGCCTCACCTGTCCCGGGGACAGTCTACGGGATATCTAACAATCCGGGATAGCAGCGGGAAATGGCGCTGGAATAAGGGAATTTCCCGCAAAAAAAGGGAAGGTTGACAGCTATGCCTGCAGCCCGAATGGGTAGCTGGAGGAGGCAGTCCAGTTCCCAGCTCTGCTGGTTGGGATCATGCAATCACTTAGCTCCAGCAACCGACCTTTCCAAACCCTCCAACATTTCTCTGATGAAAATAGGAACATCCCATTCCATAAATATAATTTTCCTATTTATACACCGCACATCTTATTACGTTGCCCGAGCCACTCTGGGAAGTTTCCAACATATATAAAAAACATAATAAAACATTAAAAAACGTTCCTATAGAGGATTGCCTTAAGAGGGCTGGGGGTTGGATAACTCCATTCCCTCCAACATTTCTTCAATGAAAATAGGGACACCCTAAGGATAAGCGTGACATTCTGGGATCAAATCAGAAACCAGGACAGCTTCTCTAATTCTAAACAGTAGCACTTGGAGGGTTTCTCTTTCCCTGCTTTTTCTTACGCTGCCTCTGGTCTCCTGCATCCATTTAGCAGAGGAGAGGAGTGGTTTTGGCCTTATACTTCTCCATCCCCCACCCCACCCCACCCCCAATATAACCAAAAACACCAGGAGACACACACACACCATTTTGGAGTGAGGACCAAAAAAATAAAATCGTTTTATTATTTTATTACTTATTTTTGCAGTTCAATCTACCGTATCTATAAATTTTATTGTTTATAGCCAATGGCCACCACAATACAACATGAGCACAAATCACACAGCTGCAAAACAAAAGACATTGCATGCACCAGACCAGGATAAATCTATAGCGTCCAAAATTTATTTTCACGGTTGTTTCAATGGGAAGGATATAGGGCAGCAGAGTCCAGGTGGTGAGGTCCAGATTACAGTTTCTATCATCCTTGACTGTCTGCCCTGCTGGCTGAAGCTGATGGGAACTGGACAACATCTGGGGACACCTCAATGGTTATTCTGTGATATACAGAATCTACAAAGGATTAAGGCACTGATCCAGAAGAGAATGAACTGAGATGAGGCCCCACTGAATTATCTTGGAGCAACTGTAACTGTAGTGTGTCAGTGTGATCTGTCTGAAGTGAAACAGAGGAAGATCACTATATAATAATAATAATTTATTATTTATACCCCACCCATCTGGCTGAGTTTCCCCAGCCACTCTGGGCAGCTCCCAATCAAGTGTTAAAAACAGTACAGCATTAAATATTAAGAACTTCTCTAAACAGGGCTGACTTCAGATGTCTTTTAAAGATAGGATAGCTGCTTATTTCCTTCACATCTGAAGGGAGGGTGTTTCACAGGGTGGGCGCCACTACAGAGAATGCCCTCTGTCTGGTTCCCTGTAACCTCACTTCTCGCAATGAGGGAACCGCCAGAAGGCCATCGGCACTGGATCTCAGTGTCCGGGCTGAACGATGGGGGTGGAGATGCTCCTTCAGGTATACAGGACCGAGGCCATTTAAGGCTTTAAAGGTCAGCACCAACACTTTGAATTGTGCTCGGAAACGTACTGGGAGTCAATGCAGATCTCTCAGGACAGGTGTTATGTGGTCCCGGCAGCCACTAAATGTTAATAAGCAGAAACCTGTGCATGAACAGAGACAATACTGCTGATGTGAAAAAAAAATGTTTCATAAGAAACTATAAGAGAATTCAAGTGAGAACACGAGCATGTTTGAATCAGCAGAAGATTGTACAGTGGTACCTCGGGTTACATACACTTCAGGTTACAGACTCCTCTTCTATTCTTCTCAGTTATATGATTATGAAAGTAAAGTTCTTTTGAATAGCAAGAGTCTGGCCACTGTATAGTCTGTAAAAAGGAACTATCACCTAGAATAGCTATTTGGCTTCCTAGCTATAAGCTACTCTGTTACTTTGGATATCATAAAAATTCAGAGACAGACAGGCTTTAATGTTGTATACAGTGTAAGGCTGGGGAATTGAGAGGTGGGGAGAGCAAGCGGGGGGAGGGGTAGTACACTTTCATTATTTTACAAAGTTCATATGCAAGGTGTTTGTATCAGTGTGACATGGGTAGGTTCATTGGCAGTGAGAAAGATCGGGGGGCCCAGGGCACAGTTGGTTGCCTTCAGTTGACTGCAGTAAAGGTGGCGGAGGCTGAACCATTTTGAGGACGTGAGTTGCAATTTGAAGAAGACGCGAGTTGCAATTTGACATCATCTGGAGGGGCCACAGGTTACCCAACAGGTCTGTTTTCAGCGCCTTGACCTTCTCCTGGCGCAGCTGCCCCTGGAACTCTTCGTACTGGATGTGCTTTTGTCCTGTGGTGCCTCTGCAGGTGGGCCTTCTTCAGGACGGAGAGGGCCTCACCACAAATGAGGCACACGGGCATGCCTTTCAGCTCCACAAAGAAATAGTCATGTGTCCATCTTTGTTGAAAATGCGGCACTCCAAATCGATCTTCCTCTTCTTGTGGACACATTGATTGTGTCCAGAAACAGACAATTAGGCAGATGGAGCTGTTCTCATATGGGAGTCCTATGCTGCCTATAGCCAGCCCTGGTCAGTAATGTGTCTGCAGCTCTTTGAGCCATTGAAGTTTCTGAGCTCTTTTCAAAGGCAGCCCCAGGTAGAGTGTGTTAAAGTAACTCCTACGCAATGTGGCACCAGACTGCTTTCTTTTTTTGTAATTATCTGTTTGTTTTAAATTCTGTAGCTTAAATTCTCTTGATGCTTGTTTTTTTGAGAAGGGCCTCTTACGGTCACAAAGCAGTGATTTTCAGTGCAGCTCCATAACACTGATTGCGCCCTCACACTGCCCCTTTTTGTGTGGGGATTTGGATCCAGAAAAGGAGCAGACGGGGAAAGGTTATGCAGAATACACCCCCCATGTCGCCCTTAGGTGTGCTCAGCCTTCACCTGCTTCATGACTCCACCTTGCATGAGAAGGCAGGATGGAGCTCCAGGAAACAGGAAGTGGTCCTTCAACCAGCCAGGACATCTCACCATCACAGACAGATCCAGTCTCCTGCTGGGGAGTCAAGAGTGGCCCTGGGATGGCAGAGAGAGGAGGGGAAGGGGCCAGCGACAGAAGGAATGGCAGGGCTTCAGATGCTCCCTTGGACCCCTTCCCTGACACCAAGGGGAGCTCCTCTTCTGGGGCTGAAAGCATTGGCGTGGTTTGATTTTGTCAGTATTGCAAGGAAGCATAGAAGGAAAGGTAACAAACACCTAAGCGGTTTATTAAAGTTTATTAAAGTATCTGTGGTTTTTCCCCTGTGTGAGATTGTTGGTGTCTTCTAAGTTTCCCACTTTCACTGAAGCTCTTTCCACATTCCATACATTTAAATGGTTTCTCCCGTGTGAGTTCGTTGGTGTCTTCTAAATGCTCCATAGTGACTGTAGCTCTTCCCACATTCCATACATTGAAACGGTTTCTCCCTTGTGTGAGTTCGTTGGTGTATTCTAAGTGCTGCGCTTTTGCTGAAACTCTTTCCACATTCAATACATTTAAATGGTTTCTCCCCTGTATGAGTTTGTTGGTGTGTTCTAAGTGTATCATTTCGACTGAAGCTCTTTCCACATTCAGTGCATTTAAATGGTTTCTCCCCTGTGTGAGTTCGTTGGTGTATTCTAAGTTTCCCAGTTGTACTGAAGCTCTTTTCACATTCAATACATCTAAATGGTTTCTCCCCTGTGTGAGTTCGTTGGTGTATTCTAAGTACTCCGCTTATGCTAAAACTCTTTCCACATTCAAAACATTCAAATGGTTTCTCCCCTGTGTGAGTTCGTTGGTGTATTCCAAGTGTTCCACTTTCACTGAAGCTCTTTCCACATTCAATACATTTAAATGGTTTCTCCCCTGTATGAGTTCGTTGGTGTATTCTAAGTTTCCCACTTGTACTGAAGCTCTTTCCACATTCAATACATTTAAATGGTTTCTCCCCTGTGTGAGTTCGTTGGTGTATTCTAAGTGATCCCCTATCACTGAAGCTCTTTCCACATTCCATACATTGAAATGGTTTCTCCCCTGTGTGAGTTCGTTGGTGTATTCTAAGTGATCCCCTATCACTGAAGCTCTTTCCACATTCCATACATTGAAATGGTTTCTCCCTCGTGTGACTTTGTTGGTGTCTTCTAAGTTTCCCACTTGTACTGAAGCTCTTTCCACATTCAATACATTTAAATGGTTTCTCCCCTGTATGAGTTCGTTGGTGTATTCTAAGTGTATCATTTCGACCGAAGCTCTTTCCACATTCAATACATCTAAATGGTTTCTCCCCTGTGTGAGTTCGTTGGTGTACTCTAAGTGTTTGACTTTCAATGAAGCTCTTTCCACATTCAATGCATTTAAATGGTTTCTCCCCTGTGTGAGTTCGTTGGTGTATTCTAAGTTTCCCAGTTGTACTGAAGCTCTCTCCACATTCAATACATTCAAATGGTTTCTCCCCTGTGTGAATTCTTTGGTGTATTCTAAGGTTTCCATACTGACTGAAGCTATTTCCACATTCAATACATTTAAATTGTTTCTCCCTTGTATGAGTTCGTTGGTGTATTCTAAGTGCATCATTTCGACTGAAGCTCTTTCCACATTCAATACATTTAAATGGTTTCTCCCCTGTGTGAGTTCGTTGGTGTATTCTAAGTGTTCCACTTCGATTGAAGCTCTTTCTGCAATCCACACATTTAAATGGTTTCTCCCCTGTGTGAGTTCGTTGGTTTACTCTAAGTGTTTGACTTTCATTGAAGCTCTTTTCACATTCAATGCATTTAAATGATTTCTCCCCTGTGTGAGTTTGTTGGTGTATTCTAAGTTTTGCAGTTGTACTGAAGCTCTTTTCACATTCAATACATTCAAATGGTTTCTCCCCTGTGTGAGTTCGTTGGTGTATTCTAAGTTTCCCAGTTGTACTGAAGCTCTTTCCACATGTCGTACATTCAAATAGTTTCTCTCCTTTGTGACTTTTTTGTTGTATCCTCAATTTCTTTGTTTCCCCCCATAAATTCACATGTGGCTTCATAGAATTCTGACTTTCATCTTCCTCACCTGTTTGGGAGTCTGGGAGGAAAGAGAATCCTGTTAGACTTTCAAGAAAGACAAAAAGGGAACTGAACACCTGTCAATCCCAATCTGCACCTTCTCTCGTTGTAACACCTTCATTCTCCACTATCCTCTCTAGGTTCCAAATTTTATGAAAGCTGATGAGATAGTGTCAAGAGCAACACATGATCACTCCATTCAAACCTAATAAAGCACCATCGTTTTATAATACAGATCTATGGTGGAATTGGCTTATTAGACACATCTATTTTTTCTTTCTGAAGTGAAGAAATGATCTCAGGCTCAAGTAACAGTATTTCCCTTGTGAAATAAATAAAACTTAAGTGCTACATTTAACCGTAAAAATATTGCAATATATTGGAAGCTAAGAAGAGCCTGCTGGATCAGGCAAAGGCCCACCTAGTCCAGCATCCTCTTCTCACAGAGGCCAACCAGATGCCTGTGGGAAACCGGCAAGTAGGATTGGAGCACAAGAGTCTTCTCTGCCTTCGTGTGCTTTCCAGAAACTAGTATTAAGAAGCATTATTGCCTAGACCACGAGGGCAAAGCAGAGATGTCAGTCTTATCCTTTTCTTCAAGCTATCCATGTTGCTGGCCGTCACTGTCTCCTGTAGGATAGATTCCATAGATGAACTATGCTTCTGTTTATTCATCTTTTGCAGCCCTTAAAGGCAGATAAATGTATTATGGCCTAAGCTTTTGTGGGCTGCAGTCTGACAAAGTGGACTCTTGACCAGGAAAGCTGGTGCCACTATAAACCTCTGAGTCTCTTTGTTGGCTTTGTGTACTTATTTTGAAATTTGCACCAAGGTTGTACCACAGTATCTCCACGGAAGCTTAGGAACGGACAAAATTACAGGGTGTCAGCTCCGTGAATCTCAAGCCTCTCGTGCCTCCGCTGACAGAGCCTGAGAACGCAAGAGATGTGATTCAGTTGGAATGTGAAGCAGGGGAGGAGCAGCCAAGCTGCAGCAGGAGCAAAGAACAAAGAGCAGGAAGAGGGGGTGACGGGGGGTGGGGGCACAGACTGTTATCTCCAGTTTGAGCTCTGACACAGAGCCCCCGAAATAGCATGTCCAAAAAATCGTAGGCTCGAGAGAATCTGCGAGAAGAGGGGAAAAGAAAGCGAAAGTGGGGCCTTCTTTGCTGGAGGACTCGGCAACTGCAAGCTGGGATGAACAGGCCGAAGACTGAGCTCCACAGTAATTTATGAGTTTGAGATAATTACTACTGGAGTTGTCTCATGTCTGTGCGGGAGAACCAAGCCATTACACAGGGGTGCTAAAATTATTATCCCACTCACTCACTCACTCACTCATTCACACAAACCACCCCAGTCTGTAAGATTGGCAAGTTTACACAGTTTGCTTATAATACCAGCTGCTCTTGGACTTTATATGCCGAATCCTAAGTGCAGAGCCTCCAGCTACAGGAATTGTGTATCATGATAACTGGTCCTTTGTCCCTTAACCCCACCAAACTGGGGAGGTGCATGCATTTATTGTGTTTTGATGCTGGTGGAATGTATCATTCTGACCCTGTCTATAAAAAAAAAGAGTAATAGAAACAATTTAAATACATTAATTATAAATAATTATGCGAAGCATTTCATTCCCCTTCACCCATTTCTCAGGATTGGTGTGCAACATCATTATCATCAATTATTCCTGCCGTTGAAATAACATTTAAGATTTCAAAGCCTGGAGGAAGAAAATCTGCCCCCACTCCTTTCTGAAAGGGATTCAAGAAACAAAGAGCTGCTTCAGAGAAGGCCTCACCCCTTCCTTCTTCCTGTTAGGAACTTCCTTCCATTTGTCTCCTCTCCACCTTTTCCTCTTTCTCCCTCCACCATCCATCTGTCCCTGTCCCCATCTCCTCCCCCCTGGAACTCACCAGATTTCTCCAAGGGTCCTGGGAGGGAATGCTCAGAGGTTGTGGGGAGGGATGCGGGAGACAGCCTGACCAGGTCACCCGTCCATCTTCCTCCTTCCATCCTGGCCAGGGTTGCAGCTTCAGTCTCAGCTAGGTTTGCAGGTTCAGCTTCCTGAGGAGCGCAGAAGCCAGAGCCAGTTGCAGCTTCCTGGGAGGGAGGGAAGAAGAAGCCAAGGGAGTCTGAGAGCCCCTGCAGGGATTCTCCTGCCCCTGGAGAAGCCCCAATTGGGCACCCCCTTCCCAAGAGCCCCCACCCATTTTCAAACACCTTTGGCAATTTCTTTCACCTGCCTGTCCCACCTCCCTTCCTAAGGCTGGCATGGTATGCACATTAGAAGCTTGAGATTGTCGGAATTCAAGCCTTAGTCAGAGGAATTGGCCACTCTCCAGGTGCCCGGCTTGAGTTCCTTGTTGATCTCCCCCGTCAGCGGCTCCCGGCAAGACAAGGCGAGATCTCTTATCGGCGATCCTCCTCAAACGTGAGAAGAACACACCACTCCCCCCCTGCCATCCCCAGGGAGGGGAGAGAGACAGACAGAAATGTTTTTACATGCCTTTATTTCTGTCGTTCCAGCAGTACAGAGAAAACATGTCTGCATTCTCTTAACATCAACAGCAGAGAGAGAAAATAACTCCTCCCATGTACTTCCAGTACAGGGTCATGTGACACTCTGAGCTAACATCCGGTGCTCAGGGGTGTGAATAGACTGTTCCTTTGTTCCCACGGCACAGTCCCAAAACAGCAACATCCTGTTTGGCTTTCCAGCCATCTGGAGCACTCAGCCAGCATTGCTCCTTTTTCGTAACAGAGATTAGGTCCCATAGACCAACCAAAGTTTAAAGTTAGCTTAATATCCTGGCTTGTTCTAAAGTTGGCAGCTGTAGTGTCCTGGTTTGGGCAAAATGGAAAGTTTGTTAGTTATGGCTCATAAGAGACTGCCTGGTTTCAACACAGTTCACCCTCAGGGCCGGCCCAATCATGAGGTAAGCTGGGACAATTAGGTCAGGAGGCAGATGCAGGGAGATACGGGACTAGCACATTCCCTGCTCCCCTGTTTGTTAGCCTCGCTGCCAGTGCAGGACCACAGCTGGTAAATTTGTGAAGCTACCCATGCAGAGTCCTTCTCTTTTGCCCTCTCTCACTAAAGGTTGGGTGGGGGTCCTTCCTGGAGTGATGCATTCTGGTTGTGGGGGCCAGGAGACTGTGTTGGCAGCTAGAACCTGGCCATTATCATAATAAATCTGGCAAGATAGGCCAGTGTTATTCTATTTGCACTACACATGGCAGTGCTGAGGCTGCAAGACGTGCCAAGATTTTTACCACCACAGAAATGGAGGCAATTTAGACGAGGAAAACAGGGGTTGGTGCAGGGGAAACTCTTCCGACGTAGCTCCTGCTCTGATATAATTGCCAATCTCCCATGTATAGTAAAGTTTGCTCTAACAAGCCTTTTTATTTTATTTTTTTTAAATGATATTTTATTAAGTTTTACAAGAAAAAGGAAAAAAAAACCATACAAAGAAGAACAATACATATTAAAAAAAAAATAACAAAAAAGAGAAAAAAGAAAAAAAAGGAAAAAAGAAAAGAAAAAAGACCTCTTTTCAAATTCTTATCATTCATCACCTTATTTTCTTGACTTCCACCCGCCTCCCTTTCTTGTATTCCACTTTAAAATTGATCAGCAAATTAATTCTGTTAGTTTTGTCCTTATATAATTTCCCTCACATATTGTACTTCCCCAATCCTTGCTTACTGGAACCCCTTCATTTCATTTCAATGTCATCAGCATTCAAAAATTTTACAGTGTTTTTGTAAATAGATTTTAAACTTCATCCAATCCTCCCTTTGCAGATCACTACTCCTGCCCCCCCTTCCTCTGCCAGTGCCATTGATAAACCTACCGCCCTCCTTCGTGAATTGGTCAGATTGACTTCTAAAGCTCTCTTTGCCACCACCATCACCGCATCTTGTGGCAGTGATGTCTATCTGATTCATTTAGCAAGGAAATGGCTTCTTTTGCCTTCCCCAAATCAAGGTACACTGTGCCTACTCATGGAGGTTCTGTTGATCTGTCACAGCTAATAAAATAGCTGATAGATTTATTCCCTGGAGAACGCATCTGACCTTTCCCCAAGCTATCAAAGCTGGTCTCTTGTGTCTGTGTGTAAATAAGTAAGAGAGTCTTAAGATTTTATTCATGTTCAGATTATTACTCATTTCATTTCTATACTGCTTCATATTTTTAAGGAAAAAAATCTCAAAGCAATTAAAGGGAAATCTCATTGCAGTTTGTGTCCATAGGATCTTGAGAACATTAACTCTGTAGATCCAGGAGTTCTCTCCTCCTGATAGTCTCAGATTTGATTGTTCTTTCCTATAGAGCAGGAGGAACAAAACATTTATGGGCTTAAAGCTGCATTGATTCTGGAGGCCACATTCCAGTGAGCTTTGTGGCCAACGTATGCACATGCATGTACACACAGAAAAGAGATGCAGACCATAAAGTCACATGCACACACGCCAGAGGTGCTGCACACACTCACCAGACATGTTATCTAGCATACATACAAGTCTTGCAAACACAATCAGCATGTTTAGACCTTGCAACCCCAGTGCTCGGGTGGAGGAGAAATAAGAGCACAAGAAGACCCTTCTGAATTAGCAATGAGTTCTAGGAAAAAACACCCTTCTGATTGTTCTTTAGAAATCCTCTTTAAAGAGCAGCCAGAGGGATCATTTATTTCCAGATCAGAACTTTTATCCCATACTTCCAATTCACGAAGGAGGGCGATAGGTTTATCAATGGCACTGGCAGAGGAAGGGGGGGCAGGAGTAGTGATCTGCAAAGGGTGTCACGGGGCTGCAGAGTGAGAGGGGCACCTCCCTGCTGCACTGCTCTTCCTCCCCCCCCCCGCCTCCCCTTCACTCTCCGCCGTGGGGAGGACCGTCGAAATGGGCTGGGCTCCCTGCTGAGGGACAGGGACAGGGGAGGCAAAAGCCACAGCTACGCCGCTGATCCATCGGGAAGCAGCAGCTGCCTTGGACCCCTCATTCTGCCCCTTGAGCTCAGGACTGAAGGGAGCAGCTCCCCAGGGTCACCGGCAGGGTCCGTGCCAGCCTGAGCCAGAGATGTTTGCCCCTGTGCCCTCCTGCAGATGCCCTGCCCCTCAGCTGCGCCCCTTCCCCTTCCTGCCCGGTTGGGGGGCGCCCTGCAGCCTCTGACTCCACTCGGGGCCTGATCCTGCCAGGCGCACGTGCTCTCCTCCTCCTCCCCCCCCGCCTCCTGCACCTCGGACTCCTCGCTCCGTCCCTGCACCGGAATCCGGCTCCTCTCCGGGGAAACTCGCCAGGCCACGGCCCGCTGCTCCTCCGCTCTCCTCGGCGGGGGACAGGAAAGTGCAGCCGCTCGCGAGTCCCCCTGGCTGGCCCCGTTTCCTGCCTCTCTGAGCATCGGAGCTCGCTGGCTGTGGGTTGGGCCCTGGGAGGCTGCGAGGCTGGATGCGCCCCCTTGCGCTGTCCCTCAAAATTTTTTGTATCATTGGAATCTACCTGGCATCTTGTATGCTATCCAGAATGTTGGACAAATAAGTCTCCTTGTGATCTGATGTGCAATCAATCACAATCTGATGTGCAATCCTCATTAGTAAATATTTTCAGAAAGCTGGGACGATGCCACCCTGCAGCCATAGCTGTCAACTTTCAGATTTGAAAATAAGGGATCAGCAGCCTCACCTGTCCCGGGGACAGTCTACTCTACAGGATATCTAACAATCCGGGATAGCAGCGGGAAATGGCGCTGGAATAAGGGAATTTCCCGCAAAAAAAGGGAAGGTTGACAGCTATGCCTGCAGCCCGAATGGGTAGCTGGAGGAGGCAGTCCAGTTCCCAGCTCTGCTGGTTGGGATCATGCAATCACTTAGCTCCAGGAACCGACCTTTCCAAACCCTCCAACATTTCTCTGATGAAAATAGGAACATCCCATTCCATAAATATAATTTTCCTATTTATACACCGCACATCTTATTGCGTTGCCCCAGCCACTCTGGGAAGTTTCCAGCATATATAAAAAACATAATAAAACATTAAACATTAAAAAACTTTCTTATACAGGATTGCCTTCAGAGGGCCGGGGGTTGGATAACTCCATTCTCTAATTCTAAACAGTGGCACTTGGAGGGTTTTTCTTTCCCTGCTTTTTCATTCACTGCCTCTGGTCTCCTGCATCAATTTAGCAGAGGAGGGGAGCGTTTTTGGCTTTCATACTTCTCCACTCCCCACCCCACCCCCAATATAACCAAAAGGACAATATAACCAAAAACACACACACCGTTTGGGAGTGAGGACCAAAAAAATAAAATCGTTATATATATTTTATTACTTATTTTTGCAGTTCAATCTACTGTATCTATAAATTTTATTGTTTATAGCCAATGGCCACCACAATACAATATGAGCACAAATCACACAGCTGCAAAACAAAAGACATTGCATGCACCAGACAAGGATAAATCTATAGCGTACAAATTTATTTTCACATTTCTTTCAATGGGAAGTATATAGGGCAAGAGAGCCAAGGTGGTGGGGTCCAGAGTGGAGTTTCTATCATCCTTGACTGTCATCCCTGCTGGCTGAAGCTGATGGGAACTTGACAACAACATCTGGGGACATCTCAATGACTATTCTGTGATATACAAAATCTGAAAAGGATTAACGCACTGATCCAGAAGAGAATGAACTGAGAAGAGGCCCCACTGAATTATCTGAAGTGAATCAGAGGAAGATCATTACATAATAATAATAATAATAATAATAATAATAATAATTATTATTATTATTATTATTTATTATTTATACCCCGCCCATCTGGCTGAGTTTCCCCAGCCACTTTGGGCGGCTTCCAATCAAGTGTTAAAAACAGTACAGCATTAAATATCAAAAACTTCCCTAAACAGGGCTGCCTTCAGATGTCTTTTAGGATAGGATAGCTGCTTATTTCCTTCACATCTGAAGGGAGGGTGTTGGCTTCCTAACTATGAGCTACTCTGTTTGGATATCATAAAAATTCACAGACAGACTGACTTTAATGTTGTATACAGTGTAAGGTTGGGGAATTGAGAGTTGGGGAGAGCAAGCGGGGGGGGAGGGGTAGTACACTTTCATTATTTTACAAAGTTCATATGCAAGGTGTTTGTGTCAGTGTGACATGGGTAGCTTCTCTTCCTTTTCATTTATTAGTTTTCATTGGCAGTGACAAAGATCGGGGGGCCCAGGGCATAGTTGGTTGCCTTCAGTTGACTGCAGTAAAGGTGGTGGAGGCTGAACCATTTTGAGGAAGAGATTGTTGTAATTCTTGGTTGGTCCTTCAACTAAAGGTAAAGGTAAAGGGACCCCTGACCATTAGACCCAGTTGTAGACAACTCTGGGGTTGCGGCACTCATCTCGCTTTACTGGCCGAGGGAGCCGGCGTACAGCTTCCGGGTCATGTGGCCAGCATGACTAAGCTACTTCTGGTGAACCAGAGCAGCACACAGAAACGCCGTTTACCTTCCCGCCAGAGTGGTACCTATTTATCTACTTGCACTCTGATGTGCTTTTGAACTGCTAGGTTGGCAGGAGCAGGGACAAAGCAACGGGAGCTCACCCCGTCGCGGGGATCTGAACTGCCAGCCTTCTGATCGGCAAGTCCTAGGCTCTGTGGTTTAACAAACAGCACCACCCGCGTCCCTTCAAGTACTTGTTGAAGTACTTGTTGAAGTACTTGCTGTTAAAGTTGTTCCGTGGAATTCCTGATCTGGACCTTGTGTGGAAATGAATACGCTCCATCACAAAAATAAGTTTTGAAGCTTTACCGCAGAACAGTCTTAAACAGTCTAACAATAAGATAAGCATGATAAAGTAGCACGTTGCAAACAATGTTCAGTCCTTTATGTAATTCAGTCAGCTTTCCTATCCCTGGTCCCAGAGGGAGATCCTAAGCTTCTTCAACATTGCATGACTTATTTGCAACTGCTGCTGCTGCTTCTCCTAGCCATCTCCAACAAGCACCCACTGGCTTCTCAAGTTTAAGCTTCCTTCCGTGAGAGCTCTGCAGCTTATGCCTCCAGCAATGAGTTATGAGGAAAGATCCAGCCTCCTCTGAGGCTTTTGTCAGAGTGGAACTTCTTGCCTAAGTCTAAGAGAAAGTTCCCTTTATAGTATTTTTATTATAATGCATTCAAGCACAGCATTATATTTACATTAAACTTATAGCACTTGTTCCCTTCCAAGTAACAATGACACTTACAAACAGGTTATCACTTTCTTTTTCTTTGTTAGCTTCGCATGCCAGAATGTTCTCTCTCTTTTCCCTCAAATGCTCCAGGCGACCACAGATGAGTGTCTAAAGAGAAACCAAAAGCTCAGAGTTTGGGGGTGGGGTGAAGCTTTGAACATGATGTTGCCTCCTAGTGCCTGGGGGGCCAGCTATTAGATTTCTATTTGGTAAGTGTTGTAGGAGTTTTAAGGTTTTTTAGCTGTATATTTAAAAAACAAGGCTCTTGTGAGATGTTTCATTATTTTGTTATTCTGACATTGCATTGCACAGGAGCACCTTTGCACAGCTGTTTGAATTTTTTTATGAAAAAAGAATAAGAACACATTCTAAAGGGTTTCTTTAGAAGCTGAACAAGTATTTTATTTTTAATAACATAGGAAATGATGCCCAATTCTTAGTGCTCATCCTGGCTTTAAGATTAGCAGCCACACCCTCACAAAAAGGTATGAAAGGATTTTGTTAGCAAGATTCAAGGTTAATTCCTGCCTTGTATTCCTGGGCTGCCTCTTCCTTGAGAACCAAAATTTTAAAAGATGATGCTGTTAAGGTGCTAGACTCAATATGCCAGCAACTTTGGAAAACTCAGCAGTGGCCAGAGGATTGGCGAAGGTCAGTCTACATCCCAATCCCAAAGAAGGGCAGTGCCAAAGAATGTTCCAACTACCGCACAATTGCGCTCATTTCACACACTAGCAAGGTTATGCTTAAAATTCTACAAGGCAGGCTTAAGCAGTATGTGGATTGAGAACTCCCAGAAGTTCAAGCTGGATTTCGAAGGGGCAGAGGAACCAGAGACCAAATTACAAACATGCGCTGGATTATAGAGAAAGCTAGGGAGTTCCATAAAAACATCTACTTCTGCTTCACTGACTACATAAAAGCCTTTGACTGTGTCGACCACAGCAAACTATGGCAAGTTCTTAAAGAAATGGGAGTGCCTGATCACCTCATCTGTCTCCTGAGTGTTCTGGAAAAATCTAGGTGTGAGGCTGTTCAGTCAAACCAGCTCGTTGGGAAGAGCCCGCATATCCCACCAAATCCCAGAATACAGTTCGTAGAGCATCATTGCTATATGATTGTTACATCACTGACATGTCACAATAGCGGAGGGGTAGACAGGGGTTACACTAGTCTAACCTTGGCAAACATGTCCAGACAAGTCCTTGATAAAAGATTAGCATAAGCATGCCCATGTCAGGGCAAGACTCAGGTATAAGGTTAGCATAGGCAAATACCTCTGAAGTCCCATCACCCAAAGTACAATAGAACTTCCTTTGCATGTCTGGCCCCTTGGCACGTTTGGTGATAGGATTAGGCTTTCCTTGGCCCAGCTCAGCAATTGTCACCCCTGGACACTTCCTGGAGTCCTTTTTCAAGGGGAAAATAGCTTTGGAATGGAGGAAACTGGCAAAGGTGTTGATTTTATATTATTTTTAAAGCTAGGTACCGTATTTTTCACTCTATAAGACGCACCAGACCACAAGATGCACCTAGTTTTTGGAGGAGGAAAACAAGAAAAAAAGTATTCTGAATCTCAGAAGCCAGAACAGCAAGAGGGATCGCTGCGCAGTGAAAGTAGCAATCCCTCTTGCTGTTCTGGCTTCTGTGATAGCTGTGCAGCCTGCATTCACTCCATAAGACCCACACATATTTCCCCTTACTTTTTAGGAGGGAAAAAGTGAGTCTTATAGAGCAAAAAATACGGTAACTTCCCTGAGCTGTCAAGTTGAAAGGATACATTCAGGCATAATATCTGTAACATTTAATAACTTTAAAGATGTGCCCCCCCTAATTTCCTTAACATAAGAAATCTATATGTGGGACAAGAAGCTACAGTTAGAACTGGATATGGAACAACTGATTGGTTCAAAATTTGGAAAGAGCACAACAAGGCTGTATATTGCTCCCCGCTTATTTAACTTATATGCGGAATTCAACATGCGAAAGGCTGGAGTGGATGAATCCCAAGCCAGAATTAAGATTGCCGGAAGAAATATCAACAACCTCAGATATGCAGATGACACAACCTTGATGGCAGAAAGCGAGGAGGAATTAACCTCTTAATGAGGGTGAAAGAGGAGACTGCAAAATATGGTCTGAAGCTCAACATCCACAAACCGAAGATGATGGCCACTGGTCCCATCACCTCCTGGCAAATAGAAGGGGAAGAAATGGAGGCAATGAGAGATTTTACTTTCTTGGGTTCCATGATCACTGCAGATGGTGACAGCAGTCACAAAATTAAAAAGCGCCTGCTTCTTGGGAGAAAAGCAATGACAAACCTAGACAGCATCTTAAAAAGTAGAGATATCACCTTGCCAACAAAGGTCCGTATAGTTAAAGCTATGGTTTTCCCTGTAGTGATGTATGGAAGTGGGAGCCGGACCATAAAGAAGGCTGATCGACGGAGAATTGATGCTTTTGAATTATGGTGCTGGAGGAGACTCTTGAGAGTCCCAAAGACTGCAAGAAGATCAAACCTATCCATTCTGAAGGAGATCAGCCCTGAGTGCTCACTGGAAGAACAGATCCTGAAGCTGAGGCTCCAATACTTTGGCCACCTCATGAGAAGAAAAGGCTCCCTGGAAAAGACCCTGATGTTGGGAAAGATGGAAGGCAGAAGGAGAAGGGGACGACAGAGGACGAGATGGTTGGACAGTGTTCTCAAAGCTACCAGCATGAGTTTGACCAAGCTGTGGGAGGCAGTGGAAGACAGGAGTGCCTGGCATGCTCTGGTCCATGGGGTCAGGAAGAGTCAGACACGACTAAATAACTAAACAACAACAAACTTGCCAAATGAACCTTATATTGGCCCGTTTGAGAAGACCAGCTGCCATGTTTGAGTTTTTTTTGGGGGGGGGGGAGGCTTAAGCATCATTTTGGGAGGCAGCAAACGGTCAGCTTTAAGAACTATGGAATCTGTTATCTGTCACACGATAAACAAGGCCTGATTCCCGCCCCCACCCCTTAATCCTCTCCAGCTGTTTGCTGATCCATCAACCCTGATGGAGCTAAAAATATTCCTAGTTCCCCGAATTCCTGTCAAAACTGTCCCAAGATGGTGTCAACCATAAATTTTCCCTACTATTTTTTTGAACACATCTGAAAAATTGATTCAAATCAACATTCATAAGCATGGAAACGAAAATGTTGGTGCTCCCTTAAGTTTTCCTGGTTGTCCACTTCCAATCTCAGCTCTTGGCAGACTGTTTCTGAACTGGGAGGCATTGGCTGGTTCATGTCACCTGACAGCTGGAGGTTTCCAGAGAGAGAGTGCAGAGTGCTGAGGAACCAGATGCTGAGACTTCAGCTAGAGTTCAACAACACAGGTGCTTGCTATGTGCAATTTGGAGACAAAGAATCCTTTATTTTCAGTCAGATTCAGAACTATTTCCTGTCTTCTTACCTATGAATTACATTTCTGTTCCACACTCCCCTCATCAAGCCCACCACAAGATATATTGCTTTCACGCACACAGCAACCCTGCGAGGGAGGTTTCGCATAAAGATGGTAACCAGCTTTAAGTCGCCCAATCGGCTTCACGACTGAGGAGGGATTTGAAATGTCCCCAGCATTTGTGGACCTAGATCTTTGGACTCCAGCTCCCATGAGCCCCAGCCAGCGTGGCCAACGGCTAAAGAAGACGTGAGTTGCAATTTGACATCATCTGGAGGAGCCACAGGTTACCCAACAGGTCTGTTTTCAGCGCCTTGACCTTCTCCTGGCGCAGCTGCCCTTGGAACTCTTCGTACTGGATGTGCTTTTGTCCTGTGGTGCCTCTGCAGGTGGGCCTTCTTCAGGACGGAGAGGGCCTCACCACAAATCAGGCACACGGGCATGCCTTTCAGCTCCACAAAGAAATAGTCGTGTGTCCATCTTTTTTGAAAATGCGGCACTCCAAATCGATCTTCCTCTTCTTGTGGACACATTGATTGTGTCCAGAAACAGACAATTAGGCAGATGGAGCTGTTCTAATATGGGAGTCCTACGCTGCCTATAGCCAGCCCTGGTCAGTAATGTGTCTGCAGCTCTTTGAGCCATTGAAGTTTCTGAGCTCTTTTCAAAGGCAGCCCCAGGTAGAGTGTGTTAAAGTAACTCCTACGCAATGTGGCACCAGACTGCTTTCTTTTTTTGTAATTATCTGTTTGTTTTAAATTCTGTAGCTTAAATTCTCTTGATGCTTCTTTTTTTGAGAAGGGCCTCTTATGGTCACAAAGCAATGATTTTCAGTGCAGCTCCATAACACTGACTGTGCCCTCACACTGCCCCTTTTTGTGTGGGGATGTGGATCCAGAAAAGGAGCAGACGGGGAAAGGTTAAGCAGAATCCCACCCACCCGCTGTGCCACCCTTAGGTGTGCTCAGCCTTCACCTGCTTCATGACTCCACCTTGCATGAGAAGGCAGGATGGAGCTCCAGGAAACAGGAAGTGGTCCTTCAACCAGCCAGGACATCTCACCATCACAGACAGATCCAGTCTCCTGCTGTGGAGTCAAGAGTGGCCCTGGGATAGCAGAGAGAGGAGGGGAAGGGGCCAGGGACAGAAGGAATGGCAGGGCTTCAGATGCTCCCTTGGACCCCTCCCCTGACACCAAGGGGAGCTCCTCTTCTGGGGCTGAAAGCATTGGCGTGGTTTGATTTTATCAGTATTACAAGGAAGCATAGAAGGAAAGGTAAAAAACACCTATGCGGTTTATTAAAGTTTATTAAAATATCTGTGGTTTTTCCCCTGTGTGAGATTGTTGGTGTCTTCTAAGTTTCCCACTTTCACTGAAGCTCTTTCCACATTGAATACATTTTAATGGTTTCTCCCCTGTATGAGTTCGTTGGTGTATTCTAAGTGCTCCGCTTTTGCTGAAACTCTTTCCACATTCAATACATCTAAATATTTTCTTCCCTGTATGAGTTCGTTGGTGTATTCTAAGTTTCCCACTTTCACTGAAGCTCTTTCCACATTCAATACATTTAAATGGTTTCTCCCCTGTGTGAGTTCGTTGATGTATTCTAAGGTTTCCATAATGACTGAAGCTCTTTCCACATTCAATACATTTAAATGGTTTCTCCCCCGTGTGAGTTCGTTGGTGTATTCTAAGAGTTCCACTTTTGCTGAAACTCTTTCCACACTCAAAACATTCAAATGGTTTCTCTCCCGTGTGAGTTCGTTGGTGTATTCTAAGTGATCCACTATCACTGAAGCTCTTTCCACATTCAATACATTTAAATGGTTTCTCTCCCGTGTGAGTTCGTTGGTGTATTCTAAGAGTTCCACTTTTGCTGAAACTCTTTCCACACTCAAAACATTCAAATGGCTTCTCTCCCGTGTGAGTTCGTTGATGTATTCTAAGTGTTCCACTACGACTGAAGCTTTTTCCACATTCAATACATTTAAATGGTTTTTCTCCTGTGTGAGTTCGTTGGTGTATTCTAAGTGTTCCACTTTCAATGAAGCTCTTTCTACATACAGTACATTTAAATGGCTTCTCCCCCGTGTGAGTTCGTTGATGTATTCTAAGTGCACCACTTTGACTGAAGCTCCTACCGCACTCCATACATTCAAATGGTTTCTCCCCTGTGTGAGTTCGTTGATGTCTTCTAAGTGTTCCACTACGACTGAAGCTCTTTTCACATACAGTACATTTAAATGGTTTCTCCCCCGTGTGAGTTTTTTGGTGTCTTCTAAGTGTTCGACTTTCATTGAAGCTCTTTCCACATTCAAAACATTCAAATAGTTTCTCCCCCGTATGAATTCGTTGATGTATTCTAAGTGCTCCACTTTCACTGTAGCTCTTTCCACATTCAATACATTTAAATGGTTTCTCCCCCGTATGAGTTCGTTGATGTATTCTAAGTGCTCCACTATCACTGAAGCTCTTTCCACATTCAATACATTTAAATGGTTTCTCTCCTGTGTGAGTTCGTTGGTGTACTCTAAGTGTTCCACTTTTGCTGAAACTCTTTCCACATTCAAAACATTCAAATCGTTTCTCCCCCGTAATAGTTCGTTGATGTAGTCTAGGTTTTCCACTTTCACTGAAGCTCTTTCCACAGTCCGTAAATTCAAATAGTTTCTCTCCTTTTTGAGTTTGTTGTTGTATCCTCAATTTCTTTGTTCTTTCGCATAAATTCACATGTGGCTCCGTAGAATTCTGACTTTCATCTTCCTCACCTGTTTGGGAGTCTGGGAGGAAAGAGAATCCTGTTAGACTTTCAAGAAAGACAAAAAGGGAACTGAACACCTGTCAATCCCAATCTGCACCTTCTCTCGTTGTAACACCTTCATTCTCCACTATCCTCTCTAGGTTCCAAATTTTACGAAAGCTGATGAGATAGTGGCAAGAGCAACACATGATCAGTCCATTCAAACTTAATAGAGCAGCATCGTTTTATAATACAGATCTATGGTGGAATTGGCTTATTAGACACATCTATTTTTTCTTTCTGAAGTGAAGAAATGATCCCAGGCTCAAGTAATGGTATCTCCTTTGTGAAATAAGTAAAACTTAAGTGCTACATGTAACTGTAGAAATATTGCAATATATTGGAACCTAAGAAGAGCCTGCTGGATCAGGCAAAGGCCCACCTAGTCCAGCATCCTCTTCTCACAGAGGCCAACCAGATGCCTGTGGGAAACCGGCAAGCAGGATTGGAGCACAAGAGTCTTCTCTGCCTTCGTGTGCTTTCCAGAAACTACTATTAAGAAGCATTATTGCCTAGACCACGAGGGCAGAGCAGAGATGTCAGTCTTATCTTTTCTTTCACGCTATCCATATTGCTGGCTCTCACTGTCTCCTGTAGGATGGATTCCATAGATGAACTATGCTTCTGTTTATTCATCTTTTGCAGCCCTTAAAGGTAGATAAATGTATTATGGCCTAAGCTTTTGTGGGCTGCAGTCTGACAAAGTGGACTCTTGACCAGGAAAGCTGGTGCCACTATAAACCTCTGAGTCTCTTTGTTGGCTTTGTGTACTTATTTTGAAATTTGCACCACAGTATCTCCATGGAAGCTTAGGGACGGACAAAATTACAGGGTGTCAGCTCTGTGAATCTCAAGCCTCTCGTGCCTCCGATGACAGAGCCTGAGAACGCAAGAGATGGGATTCGGTTGGAATGTGAAGCAGGGGAGGAGCAGCCAAGCTGCAGCAGGAGCAAAGAACAAAGAGCAGGAAGAGGGGGTGCTGTGGGGGCACAGACCGTTAGCTCCAGTTTGAGCTCTGACACAGAGACCCCGGAAATAGCCTGTCCAAAAAATCGTTGGCTCGAGAGAATCTGCGAGAAGAGGGGAAAAGAAAGCGAAAGTGGGGGCTTCTTTGCTGGAGGACTCGGCAACTGCAAGCTGGGATGAAGAGGCCGAAGACTGAGCTCCACAGTGATTTATGAGTTTGAGCAATAAACCTGAGATAATTACTACTGGAGTTGTCTCGCGTCTGTGCGGGAGAACCAAGCCATTACACAGGGGCGCTATAAATTATTATCCCACTCACTCACTCTCACAAACAACCCCAGTCTCTAAGATTTACACAATTTGCTTATAATACCAGACACTCTTGGACTTTATATGCCCAATCCTAAGTGTAGAGCCTCCAGCCACAGGAATTGTGTATCATGATAACGGGTCCTTTGTCCCTTAAGCCCACCAAACTGGGGAGGTGCATGCATTTATTGTGTTTTGATGCTGGTGGAATGTATCTTTCTGACCCTGTCTATAAAAAATAAGAGTAATAGAAACAATTTAAATACATTAATTATAAATAATTATGCGACGCATTTCATTCCCCTTCACCCATTTTTCAGGATTGGTGTGCAACATCGTTATCATCAATTATTCCTGCCGTGGAAATAACACCTAAGATTTCAAAGCCTGGAGGAAGAAAATCTGCCCCCACTACTTTAGGAAAGGGATCTAAGAAACAAAGAGCTGCTTTGGAGAAGGCTTCACCTCTTCCTTCTTCCTGTCAGGAACTTCCTTCCATTTGTCTCCTCTCCATCTTTTCCTCTTTCTCCCTCCACCATCCATCTGTCCCTGTCCCCATCTCCTCTCCCCTGGAATTCACCAGATTTCTCCAAGGGTCCTGGGAGGGAATGCTCAGAGGTTGTGGGGAGGGATGCGGGAGACAGCCTGACCAGGTCACCCGTCCATCTTCCTCCTTCCATCCTGGCCAGGGTTGCAGGTTCAGTCTCTGGTAGGTTTGCAGGTTCAGCTTCCTGAGGAGCGCAGAAGCCAGAGCAAGTTGCAGCTTCCTGGGAGGGAGGGAAGAAGAAGAAGCCAAGGGAGTCTGAGAGCCCCTGCAGGGATTCTCCTGCCCAAGACATTCTGCTGCCCCTGGAGAAGCCCCAATTGGGCACCCCCTTCCCAAAAGCCTCCACCCATTTTCAAAGACTTTTGACAATTCCTTTCACCTGCCTGTCCTGCCTCCCTTCCTAAGCCTGGCATGGTATGCACATTAGTGGCCTGAGAGTAGATCCCATAGAACTTAAGAGTTAATCTGTAAAGGACTGCACATGGGTGGCCCTTGCATGGAGAAGAAGGAAGCCCCTTGCTTGCATCAGGACCCCCTGGGAGAGGCGGTGGATCCGCCCACTGCTCCCTCTGCCCTCGCTGCCTCCTCCTCTGCCCTCCTGCCCTGCAAACACACTTTGCTCTTGTTCCTCAGGGGAGAGAGGCAGGAAGAGCCTTCAAACCCATCCGTTTCCTCCTCTGCAGCCCAGTGAGAGGGGAAGGAGCTGCAGTGCCTGGTTCACTGCAGATACACACATGGTAAACACTGGGATTGTGAATGAACACGTCCTCCGCCTTCCATGCGGTGGGAGTGGGGGGGTTAAAAGTAGTGAGGAGACCCCCCCCTCCAGTCCTTTTGGGAAACAGGAGCTTTGGCCAGGAGTAAACAACTTACATGGCAAGTTCACAAGATAAGCACTTTGGAGCACTGCTTGCTCATACTGTGGGTGTTCTGTGTGTGTTTAGACCTAGAAGACAACATACACGTTTACACCACGTGATTTCTTAAAGAGGGCACTTCTTTAAAACCTATTTTTACTGCTATTCTTTCCAATTCTATACTGCCCTTCCTCCAAAGATCACAGGGCAGCTTACAATAGAAAAACACAGAGATGCATAGCAGAGTAGGAAATAAAAACGACAACCCTCCCCCCCAATCCAGTTGTGAAGTCCATAGATTGTTTAATAAGCCAAACCCCTGCGAGAAGAGCAATGCTTTCACTTGGTGCCTAAGGAAGGAAGGAAGCCGGACACTGAGGCTGGGGTATAAATATTAAAATTAAAATTAATACTATTATTAAGGCGATCCTGGCCAGCAATGCCCACCCCTCTCCCCTTTCCCGTCTCCTTCCCTGCAACTCCCTTTCCACCAGATCCCTGCAGGAGGAAGCTTCTCCCCGCCCCCCTTCAAGGCTCCCTTTAAGAGAACAGCTCCCTTTCCTCCCTTCTCTTCTCCCCATCCGGGGGCTTCTCATCCTGGACCCCCTCGCAAAGCCCCTTCCCTCATTCCCCGCCATTGGCTTTGCACTCACCCGAAATCCCGGGCAGCGGGGGCGGGAATGGGAGCCCCCGCGTGGGAGGCAGGGAGTGACGCGCTTAATTAGGAGCCTTGATTAGGAAGAAGCCCCCTCCTCCGCCTCCGCACGATGCAACCCCGCTTCCCGCCTCCTTCCCTCCTTCCTTTGCAAGCCCCAATTTTATCTCTGCTGGTGAAGCCGGAAGTGGAGGCAACTCTGAGGAGGAAGGAGAAGTTTGTTTCCACGCTCAGCCTCTTGTCTGTTATTTGATAATTGGGGGAAGGAAAACCTTGTAGCACCCAACCAATGGAGATAAGAGGGAGGGAACGTGTGCATAGGGAATATAAGCTCATTCTTTGCCCCAGCTGGACTGTGCCTGCTTTGGCTCTCAGCTCTTGCAAGAATATATTGTCCTCACTGCTTCACCAGTTTTGTTCAGATTGCATTTTAAGGAGCAAGTTCAAGGGTCTTGTTATAGGAAAATCCTTGGGCTCACCTGGATTACCAAACAAAGACGCCAGCCAGGAATATAGGAGCAAACCAGCAGCCAGGAGACCTGATCTTTATTTTTAAAAAAACTGTTGCAACAGGACTTCCACCCACCACCAGGAAGGAAGCCCAGAACAAAGGATGGCTCCCACTTTGATCAGTTTTACAGAGATACCCACAACACCCGTAAAATTACATCATAGATACATTACAAATACATCACAAATTGGGATGGTCTGGCGACAGAAACCTGAGCATCAGGGCTTCCCCCATCCTTCCACTGACCTCCACCATACATTCATCAAGTGATGCAAAAGAGATATTTACATGTCCCTGTTTCCCAGCCCAGTTAATCACACCCTTTTGTCTTGATCTGGGTTTGCTATTGTTTCTGGAATGGCTACCTGTCCCGCACTCAGGTATCAGGATGCCAGAGATTATATCACTCAGGCAGAGGGGCTGCTGAGTACATGGGCTCACACTTTAGAGATTATGTCTGCCCTCACTCATGTCCCAAGCTCCTCCCTTGGCAGCCATTTCCTTTCTGAACAGAACATTGGAATGGTGTAAATCCAACACTCGAGTGATTCTATATGAATTTCTGAAGATTTCCCAGGGAGCCAGTGCATAGATACATTTATCAGGGAATTGTTATGTGCAGCAAAGTCCCTTTGAATAGGTAGGAAAAACTGTAATGAAGTGTTTTGTGGGGACATTTGCAGAAGTGATTGTGTTGATTTTGGTTGTCGGTCGGTGTGTGTGTGTGTGTGTGTGTGTGATGTCTGCTGAAGGGGCAACACTCTCTCTCTGGCTTATTACACATTCATTACACACAGTGTCTTTTGCAGTGGCCTGTATTCTCCTCACAGACACAGAGACACAGGAACATTGAACAGGGACTTGCAGAAGCAGCAGCAGCTGCCAGACAGACTAATTGCCAAAGAATTCCTCACATGCAACCCCTCCCATGAATCTTTTTGGGGGAACCATGTACTTTCAATACGTGCTGAATGTACACTACGGATGTGAAATAAAATATTCTTTGTGGGAAGTACTGAGAAAAAGTGGAGGGCAATTTTAATTTGTAAGGACGGGGGGGGGGGGGGGAGTTCTTTGCTTTGTTTTCTGTCGTTGAAGAGGATCCAAAAAGCAGCAGTCTGATTGGTCCTAGAACAATAGGATTCAGAATGCAGCAGTCCGATTGGTCCTAGAACAATGCAGCAGTATGATTGGTCCACAGGAGCCACCCAGTCCAGCTCCAGGTGGAAATGTATCCGCAACCTGATTGGCCTGCAGGAGAATCCCAGAATTAGCCAATTATGTGTGGCCCATTGTGTAAATAATGGACAGTGGTACCCCGCTAGACGAATGCCCCGCTAAACGAAAAACGCGCAAGATGAAAGGGCTTTCTGATATTTTTTCCGCTTCGCAAGACGAATTTTTCTATGGGGCTGTCTCGCAAAACGAAAATTTTTTCGTGGTCTCCCGGTTTTTTTGCCTTTTCTGAAAGGCGCTAAGCCGCTTATCTGCAAATTGCCGCTTATCCGCTAATCCGTTAAAAGCCGCTAATCTGTCAATTACCGCTTATCAGCTGATCCGCTGATAGCGGTGCTCCGCAAGACGAAAATCTCTGCAAGACGAAGGCACCCGCAGAAAGGATTAATTTCGTCTTGCGGGGCACCACTGTATATAAAGCAGATATTTTGGGGGAACCTTAATTCCTCACTACTATGAGCTGAATAAAGAGCATGAAATCCACACTCGACTCCGAGTATATTTCATGGATGTTTGAGTACTCGCGGAAAAAAGCCCCACTTTTTTTTTGAACACCATATTTGCACAGGGGGTGGAAGACCATTGGCTCTGTATGCAGCTGTTATAATAAAAATACTGTTCCCTTTCCCTTATGGGGTATCTAAAAGCCCATATAGAGTCCTTAACTAGGTTCTCTATCAGCAGTAAAAAATAACAGAGGCTGTTATAAAATATAAAAGAAATGTTCATAAATGTACCAGGCAAACACATACATAAATATATATAACAGACATTTAATTCCAGCAAGCTGGTCTCTGACCCTAATAATAAATTCTTCTTCTTCTTCTTCTTCTTCTTCTTCTTCTTCTTCTTCTTCTTCTTCTTCTTCTTCTTCTTCACAACAGAGGCCAACCAGAGACTATTGAGAAGCAAAGCAGCTAGTAAGCATGATCTTTATTAAACTTTATTAAACAGGGTCCCCCACTCCCCACATGCAGGTAGGGAGGAGAGGAACCTAGAACAATGGTGTGCAAGCTGTTATATATGTCGGGATCTCAGCTCCGCCAAGCTGATAAAACTCATCTTCCTCCGAGCCTTCAGAATCGCCCTCCAGACGAATAATTAATGACCTGATCCTTTGATAAGGCCTCAGGCACGTTCTCCCATTCAGCAGAGAATCCAGCACAGGGATGTGATGAGATTTATGTCTACGTTGCAAAGCTTTATTTTCTAAGCTACGCAGACAGCAAAATACACTTCCTCTCTCTCTGAGAGCAGAGAGCAATTGAAACAATAAAGGAACAAAGGAACAGGAAACCAGTAAACATCACATCCGGCTCCCAGCTCCCGTGAGACTTCCAACAGCCTGGAAGGTCTCTGGAATGTAAACAGAGTCCTGTGACTCAAAACAGCTGCACAGTGGCACAAACAGAAAGTAACAATATAGACATTTGAAAATTACCTCCTCTGTATCTCAAGACCACCCCCCAAACATAATACAAACATCACAGAAGGGGCGGTCTACAGCAGAAAACCTGTCTGCCAGGATACCTGATAATGGTCACTGAATGCTTTTACCTGGGCATCCTGGCCATCCAGGTCATAGGCTCACCCTTTTCATACACAGATATGCTCTTAAGACAGGATTTGTGAGCAAAGAGACAATGGGGAGGCTTTCCCATTTCCTTCCTCATTGCAGAGAAACATTTGAAGTCAATTTGCAAGAGACAAAATGGTTTCAGGATTGCTCACCTGTACTATTTCAGACACTTTGTTTATGTACTTATGTATATGTTTGCCTTGTAAATTTATGAATATATATATATATATATATATATATATATATATATATGACCTTAGAATTCCTCTAACACAACCATGTACACAAGAACTCTATAGCAATGATGCCACAAGCACATGGGGTCTCCCAGGGATCTTCCCCAGTGGGAGTCAATTCCTCTGTAAAAAGATGGAATCTGACACCAAGATCAGGCAAAACCACAAGTTGTTTTCAAAACACCGCTGCACAGCCAACACCCCAGCTCTTGCAGTAAATAGAGACTCTATATATGATACGCTATTCTGAAGGAAATCAGCCCTGGGGGATCACTGGAAGGACAGATCATGAAGCTGAGGCTCCAATACTTTAGCCACCTCATGAGAAGAGAAGAGTCCCTGGAAAAAACCCTGATGTTGGGAAAGATGGAGGGCCCAAGGAGAAGGGGACGACAGAGGACGAGATGGTTGGACAGTGTTCTCGAAGCTACCAGCATGAGTGTGACCAAACTGCGGGAGGCAGTGGAAGACAGGAGTGCCTGGCGTGCTCTGGTCCATGGGGTCACTAAGAGTCGGACATGACTAAACGTCTAAACAACAATGTATGTAGTTTAAATTCTCTTAATGCTTGTTTTTTGAGAAGGGGCTCTTAGTGTCACAAAGTAATGCCTTTAAACGCAGCTCCATAAAACTGATTGTGCCCGAACAAAGCCCCTTTTTGTTTGTGGATTTTGATACAGATGAGGAAAGGTTAAGAAGAATCCCACCCCCACCCCCAGGTCACCCTTAGGTGTGCTCAGCCTTCACCTGCTTCATGATTCCACCTTGCATGAGAAGGTAGGATGGAGCTGCAGGAAACAGGAAGTGGTCCTTCCACTGGCCAGGACATCTCACCATCACAGACAGATCCAGTCTCCTACTGTGGAGTCAAGAGTGGCCGAGGGATGGCAGAGAGAGGAGGGGAAGGGGCCAGGGACAGAAGGCATGGCAGGGCTCCAGATGCTCCTTGGACACCTCCCTTGACACCAAGGGAGAGCTCCTCTTCTGGGGCTGAAAGCATTGGCATGATTTGATTCTGTCAGGATTGCATGGAAGCATAGAAGGAAAGGTAAAAAACACCTATCCGGTTTATTAAGTTAATTTAAGTATCTGTGGCTTTTCCCCTGTGTGAGTTTGTTGGTGTATTCTAAGGTCTCCACGTTGCCTGAAGCTCTTTTCACATTCAATGCATTTAAATGGTTTCTCCCCCGTGTGAGTTCGTTGATGTCTTCTAAGGTTTTCACTTCTACTGAAGCTATTTCCACATTCAATACATTTAAATGGTTTCTCCCCCGTGTGAGTTCGTTGGTGTATTCTGAGGGCTCCATTCTTACTGAAGCTCTTTCCACATTCAATACATTTAAATGGTTTCTCTCCCGTGTGCGTTCGTTGGTGTATTCTAAGTTTTCCAGTTTCACTGAAGCTCTTTCCACAATCAATACATTTAAATGGTTTCTCTCCCGTATGAATTTGTTGGTGTCTTCTAAGTGTTTGGCTTCCTCTGAAGCTCTTTCCACATTCAATACATTTAAATGGTTTCTCTCCCGTGTGCGTTCGTTGGTGTATTCTGAGGGCTCCACTTTGACTGTAGCTCTTTCCACATTCAATACATTTAAATGGTTTCGCCCCTGTGTGAGTTCGTTGGTGTATTCTAAGTTTCCCACTTTCACTGAAGCTCCTTCCACATTCAATACATTCAAATGGTTTCTCTCCCGTGTGAGTTTGATGATGTATTCTAAGTGCTTCATTCTTACTGAAGCTTTTTCCACATTCAATACATTCAAATGGTTTCTCTCCCGTGTGAGTTCGATGATGTATTCTAAGTGCTTCATTCTTACTGAAGCTTTTTCCACATTCAATACATTCAAATGGTTTCTCCCCTGTATGACTTCGCTGATGACTTTTAAGTGTCCCACTTTGACTGAAGTTCTTTCCACAATCCACACATTCAAATGGTTTCTCCCCTGTGTGAATTCGTTGATGTATTCTAAGAGGTCCACTTTCACTGAAGCTCCTTCCACATTCAATACATTTAAATGGTTTCTCTCCCGTGTGAGTTCGTTGATGTATTCTAAGTGCTCCACTTTGACTGTAGCTCTTTCCACATTCAATACATTTAAATGGTTTCGCCCCTGTGTGAGTTCGTTGGTGTATTCTAAGTTTCCCACTTTCACTGAAGCTCCTTCCACATTCAATACATTTAAATGGTTTCTCCCCCGTGTGAGTTCGCCAATGTACTGTAAGGTTATCCTTCCGGTTGAAATTCTTCCCACACTCCATACATTCAAATAGTTTCTCTCCTTTGTGAGTTTGTTGATGTCTCCTCAGACTTCCACTGTGATAAAAACACATCCCACATTCCATACATTTAAGCTGTTTCTTTGTTCTTCCCAATGAATTCACAGGTGGCTCCACAGAATTCTTACTTTCATCTTCCTCAATTGTTTGTGAGTCTGGGATGAAAGAGAATCCTGTTAGACTTTCAAGAAAGACAAAAAAGGAACTAAACACCTGCCAATCCTAATCTGCACCTTCTCTCATTTTAACCCCGTCTCCATTCTCCATTGTCCTCTCTGTGTTCCAAATTTTTAGGAATGAATATGTGATAATGGCAAGAGCAACACATGATCATTACATTCACACTTAATAAAGCAGCATTATTTTATAATACAGATCTATGGTTGAACTGGCTTATTAGACACATCTCTATTTTTGTTTTTCAAGTGAGGAAATGATCTCAGGCTCAAGTAACAGTGTCTGCTTTGTGAAATAAGTAAAACTTAAGTGCTACATGTAACTGTAAAAATATTGCAATATATATGAACCTAAGAAGAGCCTCCCCTTCATGGATCACTACCTTGCCGTGGCGAAGGGGCTTCAATAACTCAGAGAAGCTATGAGCTATGTCATGCAGGGTCACCCAAGATGGACAGGTCATAGTGGAGAGTTTTGACCTGGAGCAGGAACCAGCAAACCACTCCAGTATCCCTGTCAAGAAAACTCCATGGACAAAGACAACAGGCATACAAAAGTTATGACACTGGAAGATGAGCCCCTCAGGTTGGAAGGCATCCAACATGCTACTGAGGAAAAGCGGAGGACAAGTACAAGTAGATTCAGAGCTGATGAAGCGGCTGGGCCAAAGCCGAAAGGTCGCTCAGTTGTGGATATGCCTGGAAGCGAAAGGAAAGTCCAATGATGCAAAGAAAAAGTTTGCATAGGAACCTGGAATGTAAGAACCATGAACCTTGGTAAGTTGGATGTGGTAAAAAATGAGATGGCAAGAATAAATATTGACATCCTAGGCATCAGTGAACTAAAATGGACAGGAATGGGCGAATTCAGTTCGGATGACCATCATATCTACTATTGTGGGCAAGAATCCCATAAAAGAAATGGAGTGGCCCTCATAGTCAACAAAAGAGTGGCGAAAGCTGTACTGGGATGCAATCTCAAAAATGATAGAATGATCTCGATACGAATCCAAGGCAGACCTTTTAACATCACAGCAATCCAAGTTTATGCACCAATTACAGGTGCTGAAGAAACTGAAATTGACCAATTCTATGAAGACTTACAACACCTTCTAGAAATGACACCAAAGAAGGATGTTCTTCTCAATACAGGGGATTGGAATGCTAAAGTAGGGAATCAAGAGATAAAAGGAACAACTGGCAAGTTTGGCCTTGGAGTTCAAAATGAAGCAGGGCAAAGGCTAATAGAGTTCTGCCAAAAGAACAAGCTGGTCATCACAAACACTCTTTTCCAACAACACAAGAGATGACTCTACACATGGACATCACCAGATGGGCAGCATTGAAATCAGATTGATTATATTCTCTGCAGCCAAAGATGGGGAAGCTCTATATAGTCAGCAAAAACAAGACCTGGAGCTGACTGTGGCTCAGATCATCAACTTCCTATAGCAAAATTCATGCTTAAATTGAAGAAAGTAGGAAAAACCACTGGGCCGGTAACATACAATCTGAATCAAATCCCTTATGAATACACAGTGGAAGTGAGGAACAGGTTTAAGGTTTTAGATTTGGTGGACAGAGTGCCTGAAGAACTATGGATGGAGGCTCGTAACATTATACAGGAGGCAGCAACGAAAACCATCCCAATGAAAAGGAAATGCAAGAAAGCAAAGTGGCTGTCCAACGAGGCCTTACAAATAGCGGGGGAGAGAAGGCAAGCAAAATGTGAGGGAGATAGTCAAAGATACAGGAAATTGAATGCAGATTTCCAAAGAATAGCAAGGAGAGACAAGAAGGCCTTCTTAAATGAGCAATGCAAAGAAATAGAGGAAAACAATAGAATGGGAAAAACCGGAGATCTGTTTAAGAAAATTGGAGATATGAAAGGAACATTTCGTACAAAAATTACCATAATAAAGGACAAAAGTGGTAAGGACCTAACAGAAGCAGAAGACATCAAGAAGAGGTGGCAAGAATATGTTAGGATATTTCCGTTCCACCTTAAAAGGGAGCAGGCTTTGTGAGTCACAGAGTCTGCGTATTTCCTGTTCACAGGATGTTTCTGTTTTGATAGAGCTTTTGTCTCCCTCTCTATATGCCTCAACACGCAAGCAGGCAGTCATGTTTTTTCCTTTGTTCTGACCAATGCTGAATAAAGTTATAAATAATGCTCTCCTGCGTGCACTTTCGCTGTGCGAATTTCTGCTGATAGTGCGTGCATCAGCTCTGGAATGTGGCAAGCTATTTTCTGGAGCTCGTGTCGTGAATTGCTGACATGCCTCGCCTCTTCTGCTGGAAAAGGGGCGGACGTAAATCACTCCGGGAATCTGACTCACAGGATTCGGACGTGTAATTATGTGTGCTGCTTGTACATATGTAAAATAAAGGCTGTACGTATCTATGTATCTCTGAGTGAGCAGAAGCATTTCTTGCGAAGAGTATTCCCAAGCCATCACAGCATTCCCGGAGTCACCGTTCTCTTCGCAAGAAGGAAGAAGCAGAGCCATGCAGAAACCATCAAAAGAGAGAAAAGGTACGCCGTAGCCGCCCAAGGGAGCGGTGGTGGGTACCGGAGCAGGGCTATCGGTGGAGACAGTCTGGCAGCAAAATGTTTTACTACAATTGCAGGTTGCGCAACTTGCTAGTAAACTGGACTTACAAATGCAATTGTTGGAGGCTGAGAAAGCAAACAAGGGTAGCAAAATTGTGCCCTTACACCTCAATAAGTTTGATGGGGACAGTCAGAGATACTCCAGCTTCCGCACAGAGGTGCTATACACGTTGGAGCTGAGGAAAAATGACTTTAAATCAGACCAAGAGAAAGTTGCATTTGTGATCGCACATCTCGAGAAAAGTGCGAAAGATTGGGTGATTCCTTTGATGGCTGGGAATCACGCTGCCCTGAGGAGCGTGAAGGACTTTATAGATATGATGGACGCTGTGTTCCTGAGTACCTTGCATACTAAGATCACGTCACAACAGCTCCTGAGCTTGAAGCAGGGGAGCAGGCCAGTAAGAGTTTACTCGGCTCAGTTTGCTACGTTAATACATCAGCTGCAGTGGGCTATGGACTCTCCTCCGGTAGAAGCGATCTTTGGGGGGGCGGGTTTGAATGCAGAGGTGCAGGATCAGCTTGCCAGGATGCCAGAACCCTCTAACTTTGATGAACTAGTGAGAATCTGCCTCCAGATTGGTTTAAGGGAGGAGGCAGGAAGAAAGGCTGCAGCCGGGAGAAATTGGCGCGAAAGCCGCATTCCAGAGATTCCAGAGCGCAAAATTGGCGGCGGGCCCAGAAAGAATGGGGAGGAGCCGATTTGAACTGGGAGCTGTGCGCGCCAAAACCACTTCGACCGTTAGCGCAACGGCAAAGGAGGAGAGGAGGGACTGGAAGGAGACTAGGAAGTGTTTCCTATGCAGCCAGCCTGGAGATATTGCCAAAAACTGTCCAAAACGTCGCGCCTGGGAGTCCTTGTCAGGCGCAGAAGTGAAGGAGGGTAACGGAATACAGGAGCAGGACCAGGGAAACGAGACAGCCTGACTGGAAGTGGAGACCCCCAGCCGGGAAAGGAAGAACTAAGAGGTCTCTGAGCCGGTGCTCCAGTCCCTGGAATCACTTTGGAAGTGAAACTACAACTCCCAAATGGGCGCCATCTGACTGTTCACGCATTAATTGACTCTGGGGCATCTGCCGATTTTTTTGACATTGATTTGGCTCTGGAGGAGAGACTGGCATTAATTCCTTTAGATTTTCCCTTACAGGTCCAAACGATCGATGGAAGGCCCCTGGTGGTGGGAGATGTCGCGTACCAGACCCGGCCTATGAGAATGGACGTGGACCGCCATACTGAGACACTGTCTTTCCATGTGACTAAGCTGAGTGGCCACCCCGTGGTATTGGGCTTGAGTTGGTTGGCCAAGCATGATCCTGCCGTAGCTTGGCACCAAAGATTGCTCACGTTTGCTTCGGCCCACTGTCTTCAGAATTGTTTGGGAAGAAAAAGGGAGGA
Organism: Podarcis filfolensis; assembly: GCF_964270895.1. Lineage (NCBI taxonomy): Eukaryota > Metazoa > Chordata > Lepidosauria > Squamata > Lacertidae > Podarcis > Podarcis filfolensis. The sequence goes on from NC_139605.1 coordinate 10,219,946, forward strand.
TCCGATCGGAGTCCGGGGAGCTAAGGTGGGAGAGGAAGGGGTTCACATGGGGGAAGTGAACATACCTCATTACTATGCTGCCTACAAGGACGTGTTTAGTGAGGAGGCGGCAGACAAGCTGCCCCCCCACAGAGAGTATGATTGCAAGATAGACTTGGTGCCAGAGGCCTGTTAGGATATTTCCGTTCCACCTTAAAAGGGAGCAGGATGTTTGTGTCACAGCCTGCGTTATGTTGTGTCGTTGCTTTTGGGGGTCAAAGACGTCCGGGGGTCCGGCACACTTCTCTTGCGCAGCTCTGGTCTTCCCCCTGGGACCTTTGACTCAGCAGAGCGTAAAACACAGCGGAACAGAAGCAGGAACGTTCTTCGTGTGAAGGCAATAACTCAGGCTGAAACGCAGCAGTCTCCTTATCTTAAAGTCTTTATTCCTTAGCAAAACACAACATCTATAAATCTCCTGGCGACAGTTTGCACATGGCTGTTTCTCTCTCGGAGCAAACACGCACACTGTGTTTCTCTCTCTCTCTCAGAGAAACTGACCACTCCCAGTGTTCTAAACACGCCTCTCGGAATGTGAAGCGTCACTCAGAACTTCTTAACCCTGTAAGTTCTGACTCTCTCTTCGTTCCTTCTTCTTGCCTGAGCAGCCGGAGCAGGCGGTCATGGTTTCTTTGTTCTGACCAACGCTGAATAAACTGTAAATATGCTCTCCTGCTGTGCATCTTTCGCTGTGTGAATTCTGCTGATAGAGTGTGCACCAGCCTAAGAATGTGGCAATGTTTTCTTGAGGCTTCGTGTCGCTATTTGCTGATACTGCGTGACTACGTGAGATCGATGGAACGTCCGGCAGCCAGCTTGGGGGCTCAGATGGCCTTTGTCTCCCTGGCAGTATCCCAACAACAGGTTTCGGGCCCAGATTCACGGCACTTACAGGAGAGTAAGACTGCGTCAGACTGCTGAAAGATATGTGTTGGAAAAGCGAAAGCAGAGGCTTTTCTGAATGCCGCGGCAAAAGTCTTTGAAGTCCGGCAAGACTAATTGGCCTGGGAGCCGAGCCAGAGGCATCGTGATTAATGGGCTGCCGAGATAAGACGTCTTTGAAGGCATAAAGGCTCACGTAAAAAGCTGGAATGGAGTTGTTCCAAGCTTCTGAGGCCACTGAGTGCCCGAAGTTAAATCGGCACAATTATCAGACCTGGGCAAAATGGTGTGAGAGTTTGCTGCGTCAGTTTGGAGTCTGGCATACTGTGTCTGAAGCCACTCCAGTTCCTTGGACAGAGAAATGGAGTGCCCAGAATTCGAGGGCCATAGTCTTGTCCGTCTCTCTGGAGGAATTAAACACGCTAGCTCGAAATACGACTGCACGTGACATATGGAATGCTTTGAAAGCTGCCCATCTGCCAATCATCCCAGCCCAGAGTTTGAATGCATCGGAGGTCCTGGCTGTTTCCCAGAATGCGAGTGAATGCAGGGATGCTGAGGGCACCGGTTGCAAGCTGCAGGGGGAGCAGACTGTCATCCCAGGCAGCATTCCAGCCTCCAGGGGGAGCCAAGGAGTCGGCAGCTGAGAGCTCTGTTTCTGGTGAGAACCAAGGTCAAAGCCTTTGCAGAGGCCGGAAGGCCAGATGTAAACAGAGCAAGATGCTTGCAGCTGGCCAGAAGCAGAGGGAGGGTGAAGAAACCACGCCAGTGGAAAACAAGGCTTTGTTTGCTGGCACAGCTTCACCAAAGGCTAAAGGCAAGTCTGATGGCCCGAAGCAGAAGGGGGGTGGAAAGCCCACGCCAGTGGACAACAAGGTTTTGTTTGCTGGCACAGCTTCACCAAAGGCTAAAGGCACGTCTGATGGCAAGGAGCAGGGGGGCAAGTTGCAAAAGCCCACGCCAGTGGAAAACAAGGTTTTGTTTGCTGGCACAGCTTCACCAAAGGCTAAAGGCACGTCTGATGGCCAGGAGCAGGGGGGCAAGTTGCAAAAGCCCACGCCAGTGGAAAACAAGGTTTTGTTTGCTGGCACAGCTTCACCAAAGGCTAAAGGCAAGCTGCAAAAGGCCACGCCGGTGGGAAACAAGGCCAAGGCCAGGTTTGTTGTGGATTCAGGGTGCACCCGCCATCTTGCGAAGGACCGCCATCTGTTTATTTCCTTCAAGCCTCAAGATGTTGAGATCCACCTGGCAGATGGAAGGACTTTGCAAGCTGCAGGAGTTGGGACTGTGAAACTTGCAAGTCTGCATACTACCATCAGAGATGTACTTTTTGTTCCAGGAGCTGCGGGCAATTTGCTTAGTGTCCCACAGCTTACTGGGCGTGGTTTTGAGGTTTCCTTCAAGAGGAGCGTCTGTGTCATCAGGAAAGGCAAAGAGGACATTTTGCATGCAAAGTTTATGGATGGATTGTTCTGTATAACTTATGATGACAATGGTGCTGTTATATCTGATGCTGATTCTTGTTGTGTTGCACAAACTAACAAGGTTCTTCATGCAGGATGTATTCACGATGCACATCGAAGATTTTGTCACATGTCTTGGCAAGCGCTGGCCAAGATGCCTGGGTTGGTTGAAGGTTTGAACATCAAACCCTCTAAGTTTCACATGAAATGTGTATCTTGTGCAGAGAACAAGGTGAAGGTTGCTCCAAAAGGCAAGGAGTCTAGCAGGCAGGCTTCCAAACCCTACCAGCTAGTTCACGCAGACCTGATAGGTCCTCTTGCGCCCTCCTTGGGAGGAGCAAGGTACTTCATGGTTCTAATTGATTCTTTTTCTAGGTACATTCGTGTGTTTATGCTCAAGCAGAAATCGCAAGCATTTCCTAGGTTCAAGGCATTCTGTGATTGGTTGGAGAATGCTCACAGTAAACGTATCGGCTGTCTGTTTAATGATCGAGGCGGGGAATTCACTTCTCAGCAGTTTGAAGCTTTCCTGACTGAGAAGGGAATCCAGCATGACTTGTCAACGCCTAGATCGCCATGGATGAATGGGCTTGCGGAGCGAGCAAATCAAATGTTGCTGCAAGGAATGAAAACCTTGTTGCATGATGCAAACCTCCCTGAGAAGTTTTGGGGGGAGGCTTTGGCGAATTTTGTTTACACTTTTAATCGCAGACTGTCATCACCTATTGGCTGCACTCCCTACGAGAAGATGTTTGGTAAGAAACCTAACGTCAAGCACATGAGAATCTTTGGTTCTGACATGTGGGTACACACCCCACAAAGCAACAAGCTTGGGAAGCGTGGGGCACATGGTTTGTTCATGGGGTACGAAAAAGGTGCATACAGGGTATGGATGACTAACTCTAAATCCATAAAGTTCACAAGGAGTGTTGAGTACAATCCTAAG